>NW_026947516.1:4779624-5387124 GCF_034190915.1 Cavia porcellus | reverse complement strand
AAAATGTGCTCTGATGGCTATAACTGCGTATATATTTAAGTGTACAAGATACATAAACACATTACTGAGTTTTTGTTTGTTCATTGAACAGAGATGCTTGCAGTCTCACTCTTTGAATATCCACTTTATATGCTTTAATTTTGTAACATGAACAACTATTTCTAAGCTGACAATATATAATCTATTAACTAGTGACTTTATATTGTTTAATTTTTTATTTTCTTTATAACTTGAGACATTTTGTTTTTTTCATTTTCTACTGCAATAAAATTTTTAAAAATCTATTATCATATATTATATCACCTAGATTTATTCTTTCAGAGGTGTAGGAGCTTACATGCAAAAATAGGAGTATGGACATGTTAAAGTTAGTAAACCAGAAGCAATTAAAAACAAACAAAATATCAAAGTCAAAAATATGAAAACCAAAATGTTTCACTGCCTTTCTAAAAATTCCTAGAATTAATATTTGGAAACATTTTTATTCTGAGCTCTGCCATCCCCAGATCCTCTATCTCTGGGACTGTCAAAACAGTATTCCTAAGAACTGGTCAATTAACATTATGATTTGTGGAACCATGACACAACAGAAATGCTCTAGGACTGATACCTGGTTCAATCCAAAAAAAATACTGTCTAAGGATTTGGATACACTAGTTTTCTGGTGCCTATATCGTGTGCTATTATGTCTTAAATAGGGTTAATTGATGATCTCCTGCCTTGGGCTACACTGGCCAAAGCACTAGACTAAACATATAACAAAAAACAGTAAAAGTTCTCTTCAATACCCTGATCAAATCTTCATGAAAGTTTAATTTACCTTTCATCCTCAAAGATTTTATATCAGATTGACTGGCTCTCCTTTTTTCCTACATTCTTTCCTTGGTCTTTCCTCTCTTTGATGTTGAGTAATTCTATTCTGAGAACTAATATCCAACCTTCTGCATATTCCCACATATTATCACCTGGTAAACATGTTGAAAACAAGCTCAGGTGTAGTTTCATTGTTTTCAGATTGCTGTCCTTGAAATTCATCTTGATTCACAGTCTCTGATTTCAGATACCATTTGCTTGCATCGGTTATGCTGCTAAGAAATTTCAAAGTCAGTTCTTCTACTGCTTGAATATGAGGCCAACAAGGCTTCACTGAAGAGGTTATTGAGGATGACTCAGCCAAAGGACAGATATCTCAAGTGGACAATCAATCCTCAAGGGAAGTATTGCAGAGATCTTCTGTCAGGTCCTTGGATATCTCATGTTCCTTTGGCACTGTATCCAAGGGCAGATTTGCAGAAACTTACATTTACAAACTTTCAGGAATAAAGCCTTCATAGAAAATCCTGTTGGACATCAGGCCTCTGAAAACTCACCCTTTTGAAATCTTGCCCTGAAAGTTCCACCGTGCAACTAAAATCTCCATGGCAATGCCCAGCATTCTGACTCAGGTCTCTTCCTGGAAACATGTATCCTAGAACTTTAGTTCTATCTCACAATGTTGCTCAGCTAATCATGGCCCAGTTTGATTGTCAGGCAACCAAAAGCCTCCTGATTTGGGTCCAAAGTTGGGACCAAAATCTGCAGCTTTCTACCTCACACAAACAAAGCCATTCCATCAATACAATTTTTTTTAATCTCCCTAGCTTGGATCCAAATTTTCTTTCCAGTTGTCCTGATCAAAGGACGAATTAGACATATTTTGTAAAGTGGAGGAAAATTACTGGAGAATTTCTTGATGTATCTTGATGAATAAGGAGCCCAAACTTTACACCCAAAGTCCACTGATATCTTTCACACTGATGGAGAGTGAACCTTTCATGAGGAATAAAGGAAATCCCACAGTGTTTGGGTTTTGGATCAGTTTTTGAGGGCTTGGACTGTAAGCCTGAATCTGTAGTGGACGATTGCCTCCATGGCAGTATCAGTTGGCCCTGAAAGCCAGCAAACCCTGGAGAGGTCCCTATGCAACTGAGAACCCTGGCATTGCATGAATATTTGGAGTCCCTGCTTTATCTTTCCTGATTTATGATGGTGCACATTTCACAGAGTCCAATTTAGAGGAGGACTGCAGTTATGCCAGCAGAACACTGCACACACTAGCCATGTGGTCCTGGCTCAATACATAATCCAGCAATATGCCAGAAAGCCTATAATCAGCAGGTTCTCTCAACCTTCAAATGTATTCTGGGGGAAAAGAAATCCTTAGAAATGGGATTCAAATCCCCATTCCTCTTCATTATACCAAAGGTCTATGTCCAGATGTTCTTAGAAGACTAGTGAAATGACACAACTGATCACTCAGAAGTGTGTGTGCATCAGACTGAGTCATATGCTTATGTTTTATCTTGGCTGCCTTTTCCCAGGGCTCTTCATTTCTCTTGGAATGAGATACAAGGCCCAGATGAAAGGGTGTGGCTTGGCTTCTTAGTTGCTATACAGCGATGACTATGCCTCAGGTGAAAAATATCCAAAGACACTGGGTCTGATGGACAGGATGAGGAAAGTGTTCAGGGGCCTGAACTATGAGGACATAGAAGATAGATGAGTGGCAATGAGGACACAAAGCATCAAGCTATAGGCTGCAGAATGCAGCATCTGCACCTGCATCCACTTGAACAGTTTTAACTGTGGCTGGCTGGGCAATTGTGTGCTGTGAATTGGACTCAGCTCTGTGTTTCTACTTTCTTTTTCTAATGGAGGAGAGAACATTACAACATTTTTCTGTGGCAGAAATGTCTTTCCTAGCAGATAGGTTGTACCCTTGATAGTTTAGAAGCCAAAAATTAATTAAGAGCCCATAGAGTTTGAAGCAAACTGAAAGGACCTTGACACCTTGAGACTTTTCATGTCCATTTCTCTTTGGCAAAGCATTTTTTTAGTGTTTGGTAGGAATTTCTGTCCTTTGTGAGGTCAACCTGCACAGGGGAGGAGGGAAATCTCCATTTTCCTCACCCTGCTTTAAACCAGCCACTGTGTGCATAGTCTTGCCTTTCCCAGTAGAACCATGAGAAGAGACATCAACACTTTCTCACTTCTTGAAATTCAGAGGACCCACGTTGGTGCAACAATGAAAAGCTCCAAGGGAAGTATGCTGTCCCTTGAAAACAACATGGCTGGGCCAACCTCTAGTTACCCAAAACCTTTGAAAATCTGAAAGTGTGAAAAGGCAATAGGTCTCTCCACAATGGAATTGGGTCACCAGTGAAGCAGAGCTTTAGAGAGACAGGAATGTCAAGGGAGGTTGGAACACTCCCAATGAAGTTGAAATTTCCAATGTCCAGTCAAGAGAGACATTGCCTGCAAGCTTGAAGATGTGATTAATTGAGCAGCAGGTTACCACAAATCACAGGAAACCAAATATTTTATAGGGAAAAGATATTTTCCCAGGAGCTCAGAATAGTCACAAAGAGTATTTGGAGTCAGGGTGGTGAAAACTTCCTCTCACAAGAAAGCAACTTTCAGCAAGATCATTGACTGGAAAGATAAACTATTCCACAGGTTTGATAAAAAGGTCTTAGTTCTACACCTTGCTCAGATCAGAAGTGTCAACATCTGGCAGACTATCATTTTTTATGGGAGAAAAAATACTGTCATATATTATGTCAGCTTGATTGAATCCTTCAGAGCTGTAGGAGAATACCTGATAAATTGGAGTGTGGACTCGTCTGTCTTACAATGTTAATGTTAGAAAATCAGAAGGAATTAGAAAAAGAAACCAACAAACAAAGCCCAAAAAGTGAAAACTAAAATATTTCACTAAAATTTTCTAAAAACACCTGGCATTAATATCTAGGAAAGAATTTGATTCTCAACTCTGCCATCCTCAGACACTTTGTCTCAGGGACTATCCAAACAATATTCCAAAGAACCTGTCAAATAACGTTCTGATTGCTGGCAAAATGACACAATAGAGATGCTATAGGCTTGATACCTGGTACAGTCCCAAAAAGTGCTGTGGAAGGGTTTGAATACACTAAATTTGGGTTGGTTTTATTCTTTTCCTATTTTGTCTTCCAATAGGGTTACTTGAATTTCCCCGTATCTTGCTCTCCACTTGCCAAGGCAGGAAACTACACCTGTGACAAGTATGAGAATTTCTTTTCAATACTCAGATCAAATCATTAGGAAATTTTAATTTCCCTTTCATCCTCAAAGATTTTTACATCAGATTTTTACATCCCTCTTTCCTCGGTTTTTTAATGTGGTCTTTCCTCTGTTCCATGTTGATTAATTTTGATCTGAGTACTGATATCCAACCTCCTACATATTCCCACACATATTCACCTGTTAAACAGGCTGAAAACATGCTAAGGGGTTAGTTTCATTGATTTAAGATGGTTGCCCTTGAAATTCAGCTTCATCCACTTTCTCTGATTTCAAATCCTATTTGCTTGCAACAGATTTGCTGTGGAGAAATTTCAAAGCCAGTTGTTCTACTGCATTGGCGTTAGGGCAAGAAGGATTCATGGAAGAAGTTATGGAGGAGGACTCAGCCAGATGACACACATCTCAAGTGAAAAACAGATCCTCAAGGAAGTTCACTGCCGAGATCCCTTGTAAGGTCCTGGGATATCTCATGTCCTAATGACACTGTATTCACGGGCAGATTTGCAGGCATTTCCATCTACAAATTTTCAGCAATGAAACCTCGAGAGAAAATCCTGTTAGAAACCAGGCCTTTGAAAATCGCTGATTCTGAAATCTTGTCCTTTAAGTTGCTCTGTTCATTAAGATCTCCATGGCAAAGTCCAGCTTTCTTACTCAGGTCTCTCACTGAAAACATAGCCCAGAACATGGGGTCTAGCTCACAATGCTGCTCAGCCAATCACTGTCCAGTGTACTTGCCAGGCAACCACATGCCTCTTTATGTCCACAGTTGAGACCTAATTCTGAAGGTTTTTTTTTTTTTTTTTTTACGTCAAACAACCACAGCCATTCCATCCATGCAATACTTTCTTTAACCTCCCTAGCTAGTGTCCGAATTTTATTTCCAGTCATCCTGATCAAAAGAACTTGACATATTTTGTGAAGTGGAGGAAAATTATTGGAGACTTTCTTGCTCTATTCAGACATGTAAGGTGCACAATAGTGACCCCCATATTCTACTGATTTCTTGCAAACTGATGGAGAGGAAAACATTCATGAGAAAGAATGGAAATGCCAAAGTGACTCGGTTTAGGCTTTATTTTGAGGGCTTGCACTGTAAACCTGAAAGCCCTACACACAGCCTGTCATGGACTATTGCCTTCATGGTAGTATCAATTGGTCCTGAAATACAGCAACCATGGGAGAAGTCCCCAAGTGAAGGAGAACCCCGGCATTGCATGGATATTTGAAGTCCCTGCTTCATCTTTCCTGGTTTCTTGTGGTTCTCATCTCACAGAGCCCAATTTAGAGGAAGTCTGCAGCTATGCCAGTAGAACACGGCACATACAAGTCATGAGATCCTGGCTCAATACATAAGCCAGCATCCTGCCAGAGAGCCAATGCTCAGAAGGTTTTCTCAAACTTCAAATGAATCTGGGTTGAAGAGACATTCTTAGAAATGGGATCCAAATACCCCTTCCTCTCAATGCCTCTGATATGTCTTTGAGGTATGCAATACTTTGTCCCCACACCTCATGAAGGGATCCCAGTGGCCTATGCCCAGATATTCTTAAAAGACATGTGAAATGGCAAAACTGATCACACATCAGTGTTTGGGCATCAGGTTTAGTCATATTCCAATGTTTTATCTAGGCTGGTTTTCCCCAGGGCTCTTTATTTCTCTTGGGATGAGATACAAGTCCCAGAGGAAAGGGTGTGTTGGCTTCCAATGGTGTTTCATGGGATGACTATGTCCAAGGACACTGGATCACATGAACAGTGTGATTAATGAGGGCAGGAGCCTGAGTTAATGGGGACATAGAAAGGAGCTGAGTGGCTATGGGTGACATAAAGTATCAGAGTCAAGGCTATAAAATGCAGCATCTGCACCTGCACCCACTGGAACACTTTTGACATTGGTCTGCTTTCAAACAGTCTTCTCTAATCAGACAAATCTGTATGTTTCAGCTTTCCTTTTCTCATAAAAGACAGAACATTACAATGTTGTTCAGTGGCAGGAGTGTCTTACATAGGAGATAGGTGGCTCTTTGATAGGTTTTAAGCCAAAAATTCCTTAAAAGCCCATGGAGTTTGAAGCAAACTGACAAGATTTTGAGATTTTCCATGTCCATATCTCTTTGGGAAAGCTTTTCATTACAATTTGTTAGGAATTCCTGTTACTGTGTAAGGTCAATCTGGACATGACATCAGGGAAATCTCTACTTTCCTCAACTTGCTTGAAATCTCACCTTGTGTCAGTTGGCTTGTCTTCCCCAGTAGAACACTGAGAAGGGGACAGCAACATCTTCTCACTGCTTGAAGTTCACAGCACCCACGTTGGTGTAACAATGAGAAACTCCAAGGGAACTGTGCTCTCTTTTTTTTTTGTCTCTTTTGTTTGTTTTGTTTTGTTTTGTTTTGTTTTTTATCAGTACCAGGGATCGAACTCATGACTGCCTGCTTGCAAGACAGGCGCTTATGCCACTGAGCTAAATCCCCAGCCCCCTGTGCTTTCTCTTGACAACAGCAAGGATCGGAAAACCTCTAGTTATGCAAAACTTTAGAAAACTTGAAAGTGAGTAAACACCAATGTGTCTCTACACAATGGAATTGTGTCACTTCTGAATCAGAGCTGTGGAAAAATAGTAATTACCAGGGAGAATTGAACACTTCCAATGGAGTTGATATTTCCATTGTCCATCACAGAGAGACATTTACTGCAGGCCTGAAGATGTTATTAAATGAGCAATAGGTGAGCACAGATCACAGGGAAACAAAAATTCTGTAGGGATAAATGTAATTTCCCAGGTACTCAGAGTAGTCAAACAGTATTAGGTGTAAAGCTGGTGAAAACTTCCCTTCAGAAGAAAACATCTTCCCACATGTTCACTGACTGGAAAAATAAAAGATAAAACATCACAAAAGTTAGATAAAATGTTGATTAGCTCAAATCCATGCTAAGATATATATGTCACCATTTGGACACCTTTCAGGTTTTAATGGGAAAAACACTGTTATAATATTATATATCACCAGGTTTTTGGTTCCTTCAGAACTGTCAGAAAATTCCCCAGTAAATAGGAGTGTGGATTTGTCTGTCTCACAAAAGTAAGTTAGAACATCAGAAGCAATTAGAAAAACAAACCAACAAAGTCCAAAAAGTGAAAACCAAAATGTTTGTTTTCTAAAAACACCTGATATTAATATCGAGAAAAGATTTTTATTCTGAGCTCTGCCATCCAAAGACCCTCTATTTCAGGGACTGAAAAAAACAATATTCCAAAGAACCTGTCAAGTAACATTCTGATTTGTGGAACCATGACACAATAGAAATGCTCTAGGCTTGATACCTGGTACAATCCCCAAAAGTGCAGTCTGAAGATTTTGATACACTAATTTTTGAGTAGTTTTATTCAGTGGTATTGTGTCTTCCAATAGGATTACATGATGAGCTCCTGACTTGTGCTCCACTAGCCCAGGCAGGAGACTACACATGTGCCAAAAACATGAGAATTTCACTTCAAGATCCTGATCAAATCATCATGAAATTTTAATTTCCCTTTCATCCTCAAAAATTTTTATATAAGATTGTGTTGCTCTTCCTGTTTCCTAAGTTTTTTCCCTTGGTCTTTCCTCTCTTCCATGTTGATTGGTTCTGTTCAAAGTACTGATATCCCATATGCTGCATATTCCCACACATATTCACCTTTTAAACATGCTGAAAACATGATCATGGTAGTTTCCTTTTTTCCTAATGGCTGCCCTTGAAATTCAGCTTCATCCACAGTTTCTGATTTCAAATACCATTTCCTTGCAGCAGTTTTGCTGCTGAGATATTTAACAGCCAGTTCTTCTATTTTGTAGTCATTAGCCAAACAAGATTTTACTGAAGTGGTTCTGGAAGTGGACTCCACCAAATGACAGACAACTCAATTGGAAAGCAGATCTTCAAGGGAAAGTCTTTGCAGAGATCCTCTCCCACTTCCTGGGATGTCTTATGTCCCAATCACTATGTATGCATGGACAGATTTGCAGGCTGAAAGTCAACAAACTTTCAGCAATGAAGCTTTCAGAGAAAGCTGTATTGGATACCAGGCCTCTGAAAACCCAGCCTTTTGATATTTTGCCCCGCAAGTTCCTCTGTACAACTAAGATCTCCATGGCAATACCCAGGATTCTGACTCAGGTTTCCTCCTGCAAACGTATCTAGGTACATGGGTTCTAACTTACAATGCTGCTCAGCCAATCACTGCTGAGTGTGGTTTCCATACAACCACAAGCCTCATGATTTGTGTTCACATTTGGGACCAAAATCTACAGCTTTTCAACTCACACAACCACAGGCATTCAATCCATGTAATATTTTCCCTAATCTCCTGATGTTGTGTCCGAATTTTCTTTCCAGTTTTCCTGTTCAAAAGGACTTTACATGTTTTGTGAAGTAGAGAAAAAACATTGGAGACTTTCTTGCTTTCTCCTGAAGTCTAAATAGCCCAAAATTGACTCCCACAGTTCACTGACTTTTGTCTAACCAGTGGAGAACAAAAATTTCATGAGGAAGAATGGAAATCCCAGAGTGACTGGGCTTTGGCTCTGTTTTTGATGGCTTGGGCTGTAAGCCTGAAAGCCCTATACATAGTCTGTCTTGGACTATTGCCTCCATGATAGTATCAGTTGGCCCTGAAAGCCACCAACTCTGGAGAATTCTCTAAGCAAAGAATAACCCAGGCATTGCATGAATATTTGGAGTCCCTGTTTCATCTTTCCTGGTTTCTAGTGGTTCACATTTCACAGATCCTAATTTAGAAAAGGTGTGCAGCTATCTCAGCGGAACATTGCGCACACTAGCCATGAGGAACTGGCTCAATACACAAACCAGCAACATCCCAGAGAGCCCATGACAATCAGGTTTTCTCATGCGTCAAATGTATCCAGGTGCAAAAGAAATCCTTAGAAGTCAGATCCAATACCCTTAGTCTCAGTGTCACAGATATGGCCAAGACTGGAGGTATGCAATATTTTGCTCCACAATTCATGAAGTTATCCCAATGGCCTATGCCCAGATATATTTCAGGACATATGAAATGGCACAACTGCTCAATCAGCAGTGTTTGTGCTTCAGGTTTAGTCATATGCCCCTGTTTAATCTGCCTGCCCTTAACCAGGGCTCTCCATTTCTCTTGGGATGAGATAAAAGGCCCAGCATGTGGCTTGGCTTCCTAGGGTGTGTCATGGGATGACTATGCCACAGTTGAATAATGTCCCATGACACTGAGTCATTTGGAAAGGATGATGAATGAGTGCAGGGGCCTGAGTTTATGGGTACAAAGAAGGGAGCTGAGTGGCTATAGTGGACACAAAATATCAGGCTCTCGCTGCAGAATGCAGCATCTGCACCTTCACCCATGTGAACAGTTTTGAAGGTGGCCTGCTGGGCAACTGTGAACTATGAATTGGACACAGCTGTGCATTTTTGCTTTCCTTTTCTCATTGAGGAGAAAACATGACAACATTTTTGTGTGGCAGGAGTGTTTGACCTAGGAGATTGGTGGTCCTCTTTATTGGTAAGTAGGAAAGAATTCAAGAGCCAATGGTGTTTGAAGTGGACTTGAGATTTCTCATTATACAACATGATTTTCTCTGAAATCTTTATTTCTAAAAGTTTGTAGATAGAAATGCCTGCAAATCTGCCCTTGTATTCAGTGCTGATGGCACACGAGATATCCAGGGACCTGGCAAGGGGACCCTCCCTTGAGGATGTGTTTTCCACTTGAAATGTCTGTCATTTGGCTGAGTTCTCTTCCATAACCTCTTCAATGAAGCCTGGTTGGCCTCATGATCACTCAGTAGAAGAACTGGCTGTGAAATTTCACGGCAAGCTGTGAAATTTCTCAGTGACAAAACCACTACAATCAAATGGTATTTGAAGTCAGGGAATGTGGATGAAGCTGAATTTAAGGGCATCCATCCAAAAGCAAAGAAACTACACCTGAGCATGTTTTTAGGATGTTGAAAAGGTGAATGTGTGTGAGCATATGCAGGAGTTTGGATATCAATACTCTGATCAGAAGTAATCAACATCCAAAAGAGGAGAGATCTTGGAAAGGACAGAGAAAAGAGGGTGAGCCAGTCAATCTGATATAAAAATCTTTTAGGATGAATGGGAAATTAAATTTCATGAGTATTTGATCAGGGTATTGAAGTGAAATTCTCATGTTTGTTGCCACATGTGTAGTCTCCTTCCTTGGCCAGTGGTTAACAAGGCAAGAGATCTCAAGAAACCCTAGGAGCGATGTATATAGAAGAAAATATATCCCATTCACCTCATATATCGGACACAATAGCCACTGAAATTGACAAGCAACTCCAGGAAGCTTTAAAGAAATTCAAACTCGAAATAATCTCCCAGATAAAAGAAGAAATGATAAAAGAAATGAAAGAGATTCTAAATATATCTAAAGAAAACACAGATAAAAAATTGGAGGAACAAAACAAAAAGATAGAATCCCTAGACGAGCAATATAAGAAACAAACAGAATACATAATGCAGATGCACAGAGATATACAGGAAATAAAAAACTCCACTGAAAGTTGTAAAAACCGCCTTAATGAAAGTGAAGATAGAATTTCAGACCTTGAAGACAGGATTGCAGCTAGTGAACAGGAAAGGAAAGATCTTTTGAAAATAACAAGGAACCAGGAAACAACAATTCAACAACTGCAAGACGATGCAAAGAAGAATAACATAAGAATGATAGGGATTAATGAAAGAGAGGGAGACAACATGAAGGATGTCAGGAGGATATTTAGAGAAGTAATAGCTGAAAATTTCCCAAGCCTGAGATCAGAAACTGACATCAGGATCAGTGAAGCATATAGAACTCCAAACAGTCATAACCAAAATAAAACTACACCCAGACATATAATAGTCACCATCCCAGAAATCCAACACAAGAATAGATTATTAAAAGCTGTCAGAGAGAAAAGACAAATCACTTATAAAGGAAAACCTATCAGAATCACAGCAGACTTCTCAGCACAAATGATAAAGTCAAGAAGAGCATGGAGTGAAGTATTCCAGATCCTAAAGCAAAATGATTTCCAACCAAGACTGATATATCCTGCAAAACTGTCATTCAAAATAGATGGTGCAATACGATACTTCCATGACAAAGAACAGCTGAAGAACTTCATGAACACCAAACCAACCCTGCAAAAAATATTGAAAGACAGTTTAGATACACAAAGGAAAAAACCACTAAGCAAAGCAAATAATTAAACAGAACCGAAAGATAAAGATGCAACAGCAGAGAGATAACATTCCTACAATTAACCAGCATTTAACAGTAATAACCATTAATGTAAATGGTCTCAATGCACCAATCAAAAGAAACAGACTAGCAGAATGGATCAAGAAACAAAATCCAACCATATGCTGTTTACAGGAAACCCATCTAACCCAGAAAGATACTCACAGACTGAAAGTCAAAGGATGGAAAACATTTCTTCATGCAGCAGGAATCCAAAAAAAGGCAGGAGTAGCCATTCTGTTTGCAGACAACGTGAACTTTAAACCAACAATGACCATAAAGGACAAAGAAGGTCACTACATACTCGTAAGGGGAAAACTCCAAGAGGAAGAGATAACTATCTTAAATATATACGCACCAAACTCCAGAGCACCCAGTTATATAAAACAATTATTAACAGAAATGAAAACTCAAATTATCAGTAACACAATTGTAACAGGAGACCTTAATACACCATTGACACCAAGGGACAGATCAACCAGACAGAAAATGAGCAAAGACATAACAGAACTGAATCACACCTGTGAACAAATGGGTTTGATAGACATATACAGAATGTTCCACCCAACAACATCAGAATACACATTCTTCTCAGCAGTACATCGATCATTTTCTAAAATAGACCATATATTAGCTCACAGAACATATTTAAGCAAATGCAAAAGAGTTGAAATCATCCCTTGCATATTATCGGATCATAGCGCTCTGAAATTAGAAATTAATGACAAAGGATACTGCAAAAATTCCGCAAACACATGGAAACTAAATAACACACTCTTGAGTAATCAGTGGGTCACAGAAGAAATTAAAGAAGAAATTAAACAATACCTAAAAGAAAATGAAAATGCAGATACAACTTACCGGAATCTGTGGGATGCAATGAAAGCCGTCCACAGAGGAAAATTTATTGCACTGAGTTTCCACATCAGGAAAACAGAACAAATACAAATAAATAACTTGATGCTACACCTCAAACAGCTAGAAAAAGAAGAGCAAGTCAAGCCCAAAGCCAAAAGAAGAGAGGAAATTATAAAAATCAGAGCAGAAATCAATGCAATAGAGACTAAGAAAACAATCCAAAGAATCAACGAATCAAAGAGTTGGTTCTTTCAAAGAATAAATAAAATCGATAAGCCCCTAGCCAACCTTATTAAAAAAAGGAAAGAAAAAGCTCAAATTCATGCAATAAGAAATGAAAAAGGAGAAATCACTACAGACCCAATAGAAATACAGAGGATCATCAACAGCTATTTCAAAAACCTCTACTCTCAAAAGTTTGATAACACAGAAGAAATAGACAGATTCTTAGAAGCATATGAAGTACCAAAGCTAGGTCAAGAGGATATAAAACTGTTGAATAACCCAATCTCTGCTAATGAAATTGAGAATGTAATTGGGTCCTTGCCCACCAAGAAGAGCCCAGGCCCAGATGGATTCACTGCAGAATTCTACAAGAAATATAAAGAAGACCTAATGGCGACACTCCTCAAATTATTCAATGAAATTGAAAGGGAAGCAATCCTTCCTAAGTCATTCCTGGAAGCAAATATTACTCTAGTACCAAAACCTGAGAAAGACCCAACTATAAAAGAGAACTATAGACTGATCTCCCTAATGAACACAGATGCAAAAATCCTCAATAAAATATTGGCAAATAGGATCCAGCAAATCATCAAGAAGATTATACACCATGACCAGGTGGGATTCATCCCAGGAATGCAAGGATGGTTCAACATACGCAAATCAATAAATGTAATCCACCATATCAATAAAGCCAAAAATAAGAATCACATGATCATCTCTATAGATGCAGAAAAAGCCTTCAATAAGGTCCAACACTTATTCATGATAAGAACTTTACAGAAAATTGGAATAAATGGTCTTTACCTCAATATAATAAAGGCCATTTATGACAAACCAACAGCCAGCATCATACTAAATGGCCAAAAATTGAAAGCCTTTACTTTAAAGTCGGGTACAAGACAAGGATGTCCTTTATCACCACTCCTATTTAATATAGTACTGGAAGTACTAGCCAGAGCAATTAGGCAAGAAAGAGAAATAAAAGGGGTAAAGATAGGAAAAGAAGAAGTTAAATTATCATTGTTTGCAGATGACATGATACTCTACATAGAAGACCCCCTAAACTCCATTGAAATACTCTTAGATACAATAAATAAATTCAGTAATGTGGCTGGATACAAAATCAATACTCAGAAATCAATAGCATTCCTATACACAAACAACAAAACCACAGAGAGGGAAATAAGGGAAACTGGACTATTCACATTAGCAAGCAAAAAAATGAAATATTTAGGAATTACTCTTACGAAAGAAGTGAAAGACTTATACAGTGAAAATTATAATACACTGAAAAAGGAAATTGAAGATGATCTCAGAAAATGGAAAGACATCCCTTGCTCATGGATAGGAAGAACAAACATTGTGAAAATGGCCATTCTCCCAAAACTGTTATACAGATTCAATGCAATCCCAATAGAAATACCATCAACATACCTTATAGATCTAGAGAAATCACTCCTAAATTTCATCTGGAACCAGAAGAGACCTAGAATCGCAAAGGCAATTCTAAGCAGCAAAGACAAAGCAGGAGGCATCACAATCCCTGACTTGAAATTATACTACAAAGCAACAGTAGTAAAATCAACATGGTATTGGAATCAAAACAGAGCTGAAGATCAGTGGAATAGATTAGAAGATACAACCACAACTACGGACACACTCAAACACCTTATTTTTGATAAAGGAGCCATGCAGGTTCGCTGGAAGAACGACAGTCTCTTTAATATATGGTGCTGGAAAAACTGGCTCTCCATTTGCCGAAAACTAAAGCTAGACCCATGTCTATCACCATGTACTAAATTAAAATCTAAATGGGTCAAAGATCTGAATATTAAAACAGAAACACTAAATCTATTGGAAGACAAAATAGGTAGAAACCTTGGAGACATAGGAGTAGGTAAAGAATTCATGAACAGGACTCAAACTGCACGGGAAATACTTCCCAGAATCAATAACTGGGACCACTTCTTATTAAAAAGTTTCTGCATGTCAAAAGAAATCTCCAGCATAGTGAAAAGAAAACCCACAAACTGGGAAAAGATTTTAGTGAACTCTCTCTCAGACAAGGGACTCTTGTCTAAAACATACAAAGAATTAAAGAAACTCAGACCTCCGAAATTCAAAGATCCAATCCAAAAATGGGCATCTGAGATGAATATGCAATTCTCAGATGAAGAAATGCAAATGGCAAATAAATACATGAAAAAATGCTCATCATCATTGGTCATTAGAGAAATGCAAATTAAAACCACACTGAGATACCATCTCACTCCTGAAAGAATGGCCAGGATCAAGAAAACCAACAACAAATGCTGGAGAGGCTGTGGGGAAAAAGGAACTCTCCTGCATTGCTGGTGGGAGTGTAGACTGGTACAGCCTTTGTGGAGATCTGTCTGGAGATTTCTCAAAAAGTTGGGACTGGAAATCCCATTTATTCCAGCTATTCCACTTCTAGGCATATTCCCAGAAGAACTGAAAGCATCATACCACAGTGATTTATGTGCACCTATGTTTATAGCAGCACAATTTGTAATCGCCAGATCTTGGAAACAACCCAAGTGCCCATCAACTGAGGAATGGATAAAAAAGTTGTGGTATTTCTATACAATGGAGTATTATTCAGCTATAAAGAAGGATCGCATTGAGATATTTATCAATAAATGGGCGCAGCTTGAGACCATACTCATAAGTGAAATAAATCAATCTCGCATGTGTGAATACCGAATAGTTTCCCTAATGTAAGTAATGATTCAAATATATAAAAATATGTGGTAATCATGATTTCCCATTAGGTGGCCTTGAAGCCTTATAAAGTTTTCACTCATTAATTAGAAAGGCTTTATTCTGGGCTTCTTGATATGAAAATATTTGAAGCTAGAGTATATGAAGTTTTACCCAAATATTTCAAGGAAAAAGACACTATGGTAACTACTATTAAGTCAGGTTATAAGGTGGTGAAGTACTAGGTTATTGAAACAGTCATGCTGTGACCTCTATTGTTATATTGTTATGTCCTGTTTTATCTCAATCTCCCCCTTATTGTTTCAAAAAACAATTATTTAGTCATTTCTTATGTTTTTCTTAATTTAAGAAAAAATTCAAAAAAATTAGGATATATAAATAGTAACTCTTTTCGATTTCCTATTAACTTGTTTTGAAGTCCTGTAGTACTCCCACGATCTTGTTTTGACTGATTAGACTCTGTTCCATTCTGTATGACAGTATCAAGTTTGAAGACATAGGCAACTACTTTGAAGACAATAAGATTCACTAAGATACCCATTCTGGTTTGACTATTGTCTTCTTTGGAAGTCCTGTAATGTTTACAATGCCTAAGTTTTATTGGTTTTGTTGTCTACTGTTTTGTCCAACTTTATAATATCTAATAAGATAGACAATTCTTTTTAAGGAAACAAGGGACAACGTTGATAACCATTGTTGATAAACTTGTACTCTGTTCTACACCATGTGCTATGTCTATCCTTGGTATTGACTGACAGCTTTGTTTTGCCATATTTGACTGTATTCTTCCCCCCCCCAAAGAAAGTAATAAGCACTAAGGAGTAATAAAATCCAAGATGTGTAAATTTTGTTGTAAAAAAGAGAGGGAAAAAAAAAAAAAGAAAAAGAGCTCTAACGGATATAACAGCAAGTGTGTTTGGGGGTGTTAAATAGCTGACTTTATCAATGTTTTTGGAACATTGAACACAGCTGATTGCAGTCTCCCTGTTTGAATGTCCACCTTGTGTTCTTTGATACTGTGATTTGAGGAACTATTTTCAAGAAAATAGTGTGTAATCTACTAGCAGGTAATTTCTTACTGTTATGGTTTTTTGTTTTGTTTTGTTTTGTTTTGTAGTTCTGTATTGCGTGTACCCTTACGCCGCTTTGGTTTGTTTTGTGTTTTTCTCTTTTTCCTCTTAAATAAAAAAAAAAAAAAAAACAAGGCAAGAGATAATCAAGTGACCCCATTGGAAGACACAATAGGATAGAATTAAACCACCCAAAACAGCACTTTTGGGGACTGTAACATATATCAAGCCTAGAACATTTCTATTGTGTCATGGCTCCACAAATCAGAATATTACTTGACAGGTTCTTTGTAATATTGTTTTGACAGTCCCTGAGATTGAGGGTCTAGGGATTCCAGAGCTCAGAAAAAAAATCTTTCCAAATAATAATACCAGATGTTTTTAGAAAACATTGCAACATTTTGGTTTTCACTTTGTGGACTTTGTTGGTTGGTTTCTTTTTGTAATTGCTTCTGATTTTCCAACTTTAGCTTTGTGAGACAGACAAGTCCACTCCCCATTTATGGGGGTATTCTCCAACAGCTCTGAAGGAAAATGTCACAGTGACATAATGCATGATAATAATTTTTCTCCCATTAAAGCTTGAGAGGCTGCTAGATGTTGACTTTTATTCTCAGACGGTTTAGAGCTAAACTTTTTATCATACCTTTGGAATGTTTTAACTTTTATCATTCCAGTCAATGAACCTGCAAAAATCTGTTTCCTTTGAGTGGAATTTTGACCACCTTTGACACCAAATAATGTTTGTGGCTACTCTGAGATCCAGGGCAAATATCTTTCTCCCTACAAAATTTTTGGTTCCCTATGATGTGTGCTAACCTGCTGATCAACTACTCACATATTCAGGCCTGCAGCCAATGTCTCTCTGGGTTGGACAATGGAAATTTCAACTCCATTGGTGGTGTTCAATCCTCCCTTGTAGTTCCTGTTTCTCCCAAGCTCTGCTTCAGAGGGCTCCCAATTCCATTGTGGAGGGACCCATTGCCTTTCCAAGGTTTTGAGTAACTAGGGGTTCACCCAGACTTTTTGATGTCAAAAGACAGCACACTTTCCTTGGAGTTTCTCAGTGTTACTCCAATGTAGGTCCTCTGAATTTCAAGCAGTGAGATAATGTTCTGTCCCTTTCTCAGTGTTCTACCCAGGAATGGCAATCAAACTGACACAGGGTGTGGTTTCAACCAGGGTGAGGAAAGTAGAATTTTCCTTGATGCCATGTGCAGGTTGAGCTTAAAAAGTAACAACAATTCCTACCAAATAGTAGAAAAAAGCTTTCCCAAAGAGAAATGGACATGAAATATCTAAACTTCATGTCAGTTTGCTTCAAACTCTATGGGCTCTGGAGGAATTTTTGGCTTCTAACCTTGCAAGGGAACCACCTATTGCCTAGGTAAAACACTCCATCCACATAAAAACCTTGTAATTTTCTCTGCTCCGTGATAAAAGGAAAGCAGCAATGAACAGCTGAGTCCAATTCAGAGCACACAATTGCCCAGAAGTGGATTATCAAAACTGTTCAAGTGGGTGCAGGTGCAGATGATGCATTCTGAATTCTAGAGCCTGATACTTTGTGTCCCCCAGAGCCAATCAGCTCCCTTCAATGTCCCCATTTATGCCCCTGCTGTCATTCCTCATCCTGTCTTTATGACCCAGTGTCCTGGGACGATTTTCATCTGGGGCTTTGTCATCCCATAAAAAAACACTATGAAGCCATGCCACACACTTGCCTCTGGTCCTTGTATCTCATCCAAAGAGAAATGGAGAGCCCTGCGCAAGACTAGCCAAGATAAAGCAGGGGCATAGGAATAAACTTGATGCAAACACACTGCTGATTGATCACATGTGCCATTTCACGTGTCTTCTAAGAATATCTAGGCATTCATTTTAAGGAAGCAAGAGGCACCATGGTATCCATTGTTGATAACCTTGTATTCTGTTCTTACATCATGTGCTATCTCTAATCTTTGTTTTGACTGACTGCTTTGTTTTTTCATATTTGCCTTTATTCTCTTCCAAAAAATAATAAGAACTATGGGAGTAATAAAATCCAAAATGTGTAAATTTTGTTTTAAAAAAGAGAGGAAAAAAGTGCTCTAAAGGATACAACTGCAAGTGTGTTTAGTTGTGTTAAGATAGATCACCATATTAGTGAGTTTCTGTTAGATCATTGAACACAACTGTTTGCAGTCTCACTGTTTGAATGTCCACTTTGTATGCTTTAATCCTGTAACTTGAACAACTATTTGTAAGATAACAGTATGTAATCTACTAACTAGTGATTTCTTACCCTTTTTTTTGGTAATTCTGTATTACTTGTACACTTATACTTTTTTTTTCCTTTAAATAAAAAAAGAATATCTTGGGATAGGCAATTGGGATCCCTTCATGAGTTGTGGGACAAAACATTGTATACCTGAAAGATATATCTGTGTTATTGATAGTAATGTGGATTTGAATTCCCATTTCTAAGGATTTCTGTTCCATCCAGATTCATTTGTAGTTTCAGAAAACTTGCTGATCATGGGCTCTCTAGAATTTTGCTGGCTTGTATATTGAGCAAGGCTTTCATGGCTACTGTGTGCATCATTCTGCTGGCACAGCTGCAGACTTCTTCTAAATTGGACTCTGTGAAATGTGAACCACATGAAACCAGGAAAGATGAAGCAGGGACTCAAAATATTCATGCAATGCCAGGGTTTTCCTTGGCTTAAGGACTTCTCCAGTCATTGCTAAGCTTTAAGGGCTGACTGATACTACCATGGACCAATACTCCAGGACAGACTGTGTGTAGCACTTTCAGGATTACAGTACAAGCCCTCAAAAACAGAGCCAAAGCCCAGTTACTATGGAATTTCCAATCTTTCTCATGAAAGATTTGATCTACATCAGTTTGAAAGAAATCAGTGGACTGTAGGATTCAAGTTTGGGCCCCTTTGACATCAGGACAGAGCAAGAATGTCATCACACTTCACAATGTATGTCAGGTTCTTTTGATCAGTACAACTGGAATTAAATTCCTAAACAACCTAGGATTGTTAAGAAAAATATTGCAATGGCTGTGATTGAGTCAGGTGGTAAGCTGCAAATTTGTGTCCCAACTGTGAACACAAGTCAGGAGACTTATGATTGCCTGGCAACCATGCTGGGCAGTGATTGGCTGAGCAGCATGGTGAGCTAGACCCCAGGATCCAGGATACATGATTACAGGAGGAGACCTGAGTCACAATACTGGGCATTGCCATAGAGATCTTAGTTGCACAGAGGGCAAGGGCAGGACAAGGGCAGGGCAAGATTTAAAAAGCGTGGATTTTTGGAGGCATGGAAACCACAGGATTTTCTATGAAGGCTCATTGCTGAATATTTGTAGATGGAAATGCCTACAAACTAGCCACGGATACAGTGCCAATGGGGCATGAGACATCCCAGGACCTGACAGGGATCTCTGCAATGACCTTTCCTTGAGGGTCTGTTTTCCACTTGAGGTGTCTTTCATTAGGCTGAGTCCTTGTGATTCTAAGATGCTCAAAAATTAAAATAATTGATTAACAGCTAATTAGCAAAAATATTTCATTAAAAAGTTAGTTATTAGCAGTATTGTCATTCTGTACTGAGCGTGTTACCCTAGTATCCAAGCCCCAACCACCTAGTTATATATTAGCTGACTGCATCGTTATGCTGTTCTGTATGTGTTGCCCCTCCCAAGTAACCTGTGTGCTATGTCAACTTTTGTTTCCCTTGTAAGACACAAATTATGCTGTGTCACACATTGTTCTCTTTATGAAAAACAAATTTTCCTGGATTTGGCAGACCAAGTGCTATGAATTGGTTAAAAACCCGCTGAAAAATTACTTTGACCTCAATCAAAGTGAAACGAAGGCCCACCTTGTTTCTGTTTCTCATCATTATGTACTTAATGATCAAAGAACTAATTATAAATGAACTATAAAATCAGTCAAAATTCTAACTCAGTTGCACAGATTTGAAAATTCCACCTGCACTGTGTCACTGGGCTGGCTAAAATAAAAACACTTCTTTTAAAAAAGATGTCTTGACTTGTTTATCATCTTGGGGGTCTTGCCCCATTTTTCATTATGGGGCCTTGTTTTTTGGGTGGATTACATTTTTGGCTCTCCTGGATTACACAGGGAACTTTCCCCACATTTTTGACCAATCAATGAGCTTGAGCCATCTGTAAGTATTTCAGTCTTTGTTCTTTGTAGTTTGAGTGCACACATTTGAAGTTGCAGAGGAGCTTGGTTGGCTCCTTCTGCACCAGAGTGGGACACCCTGCAGGAAACATCTTCTAGCCCATTTGTGATTTGGGATTTTTTATCCATTTGGTTTTGTGCTTGGTATATTTTTATTGTGGAGCCATGTGTTCATTTGAATCTGTTTCCTCAGTACTAACATTCAGATTTCTTTTTTCTCTTGATCTATTTTGCAGGTTCTATGTGACTTATTGGACTTATGGGTCATAATGAAAATTTATTTCCCTTTAGGTCACCAAACCATGGACAGAAAAACTTTTGTGTCTTTAATGTTGGCCTTGTTTTTGTCGTGTCTAGTTTAATGTTGTAACCCTCAACTGATTATGTACAACCTTGGAATGCCTTTAAAAGTATTTTTCTTTCTGGTTAAAATGTAAAAAAATATATGCATATATATATATATATATATATACACACACACATATATATATACATATATATATATATATATGTGTTTATGGATTTTAAAAACAAATAGATTTTAAGAAGGCTATTTGAAAAGTTAGTTTTTAAAGTGTAACATTTTAAGGTGGTAAAATACATAAAATGATTTAATAAATTTTAGACTACTAAGAAAATCAATTCAAGGATTTTGTTAAAATTTTTAATGTCTAAAAAGCTAGAGAAAAGGTAATTGACTGGTAATAAGTAAGAAACAGAAAAACAAATGTGTTCAGACTTTGACAGAATTGGACCAGTAAAATTTTACTACAAAATGATTCTGTTAAAATAAGATTGTGTTAAACCCCTATTTGATTACTGTTCAAAGCCACTAGACTGTGTAAGTAATTAACAAATATTTTCTCCATCCATAGAAACCAGCTCTTACTGTGATCAAATGCTTGATCACTGTCTAGACAGCTGAAAAAGCATCTGAAAAACATAGCTCCCATTAATGAAAATACCTGCTGAAGGCTATTTTTATCGTTTTTGGTTAAACTTCCTGGAATTTGGAGCTGCTTCTCTCTGTGAGAATTAAAAGCAAATTAAATTCCCCTATCTTGCCACTTAATTGAAATCCTAAGGCCAGTTTCCTTTGTATGACTGCTTGCAAATGAGGGGTGAGCAAAAGCCCCCCTGCTCAAGGTCTCAAAAACAGGGTCTCAGTTCTGTTCTCACAATCAACGGAAGAGCAAATATCCTTCGCCTAAAAGAAACAGGGCTTTATTGCAGAGTAAAATAAGGTATTTTATTTATGTTACCCCAAATAAACCCTTTCCATACCCTCAGAGCCCTGATATCCAAAGAGTTAATTGTAAAAGAAAAGTGTTAACCTTTTTTTTCCCCAGACAAAGCCTCATCCCCACTCATTTTGCCACCCCCTCTTGGCCTCTTGATGAGGAACACAGCCTTGTGACTACTTAATTACCTCAATTTTTCCTGGTGCGGTTAGCAGGACAGAAGCAACCAAGGATCCTGCAGAGGCCCCTGCGAAAGCCTGGACATTCTTCAGGAGTTCCTTGCCGTGCCTACACAAGGCAGCTGCCGCCCCCAAGTGGTAAATGCCAAGAAACCCACAGGCTGCGAAGGACAGGTTGATGGGCTTCATTCTTGCTGCGGAATTGGCAAAGCTACAAAAAACCAAAAATGCCTTAAATTGCTATCGCTCATCCCACATGCTGTGTAATCTTATAATGATCGCCATTCCAGTTCTTCTTTTAATAAGTAATGTGCTATCTTAAGCGCGGTCGTTTCCACTGATTCTAATTAAATCCAGGAAACGTTCAAAGAAATACCGTCTTTTCCCTGCTCACCTTGATCCCTAACATAGCCTCATTCATTAAACAGTAACATAGAACATTCCGTAGCTTTTTAAGCACATAGACTACGCGATCTAACATTTAATTACTTGGCGAGAAATATGTATCAATCCAGTAATTACTTTTTTTTTTTTTTCTTGACCTTGTTGGGACTTTTTGCAGGAAGTGGCTGCCATCAGGCTGAAGAGGAACAATTACTAGAAATCGCACTGAATCCTAAGGAATAGCCCATCTCAAAAACAGGTCCCTGCTTCTCTCCCTCATTTTCTTCCAATAGAAGCACGCTCGCAACCAACGATCCCATAAACTATTATTACTCAACAATACAGCTTGTTTCACTGCCCAGTACCTCAAGAGAAATCCAAAATCCTGACTGGTGAAAGCAAAGGCAGGCTTCAAGATTCGCCCTTTCACCATTCTATAGCTGCAACACATCTAAACATAAAAACACTGTACATATTTCTCATCATCTGAGTGGGTGTGGTACACACACATGAATTAAATCAATGGTGCCAAAAGGCAGCCCACTCTGAGGTCCTGTGGGTTTGTTTGGGGCTCAAGGTCCCTTATGCAGGGAAAGCTCAGGACAATTTAGGCACTGCTGATTGCTAAGGTTCTACGCCTGCCAGCATCGGGTGCAGCCGGCTGCAACATAAGCAGGAAGGTTTATATTGCATTTCTGCAAGAAGGAGGGGAAAAGGGATTTGGGGAGTTACTTTCCAGGTGGTCAGGCCACTCTGGATAAGCGCGGGCAAGGGTTTCAGCCATCACGGTCGTCTCCATAGCACAGCCTACCCTGAATCGCCCTCCCGCTCCTCATCCTACCCATGCCGTCTCAGACACTTCCGTGTTGATAGGCCCGCCCCCAACCCCCAACCCTAACCAGAAGGGAGAACAGGGCTGTCATTCAAAATGGACTTACCTATTAGAGCCAGAAGTTGCTCGCTCTGCCCGCCCAAGAAGGTCCGGCTTCCTCTCCTGCCCCAACTTCTTTGTGACGTCATAGAACCATCGCCTTGCTTAGCCCGGCCCCGCCTCTTGTATTTAAATACAGTGCTCAACATGGCTGTGCCTACTTGGTGCGTAGGCCGCTGTGCTTTCGGGCGCAGGCCATAGAAAAGTCTATTTCTTCAAGAGCCGCGCTGTTTGGCTAACCACAGCTGCTTTTTAATCATTGAAGCCCTTTCAGCCCGAAGTGCGTGTCGGCTATCGCCTGAAAACCAGCTGACCTTTAACGACCCTCACCACCTCTGCTCCGGAAGTGCTTGCTGGTGCCCGGTCTGTATCCTGGAAGTGGTTCTCCTCCCTTCCCGCCCTCTTGCCCTTGGGGAAAGGCCGGTGAAGTTTAGGGCGGAGTCCTGGGGCTACCTTGAGGCGAGGCATTGTTTTGTGTTCTTCCCCAAGCGTTGTTTTTTTTGGAAATGCCAAACTGTGAAGTCCTGCAATTTACACGTTCTCTGTAGTTTTTAGGCACTGTGACCTTGGGCAGGTGTGTAATCTGTTTCCTGGGTAGCTTATCTGCAAAATGGAACAATGCAGTTCTATTTATCGCTAAATTGTAAAACCCAGGCCACCTTGAGGGCCCCCATAGAGAGTTCAGGCTCCCCCAATGTCACCATTGGGTGTGTGGTCGAGACTTGAAGAATTCTGCAAGCCAGCATCCTTTTCCAGAATTAAAGGAGTCTGACAATTCTTTTTCCAATCTCTCTCTCTTGTGGAGTTACTTCAGTTTTGTAATTGAAAGCCCACCAGGTCGCCTGATTTAACCACAGAGCTTGCACCTCGCGGAAGGTAGCTAGCTGGGGCGGGGGTCTGGGGTGCGGGGGTGAGGGGGGGTGGGATCAGGGGAACAGAGGAGAGAGAGAGTGCTCTGAATTGCTTCTCCCCTGGACTTTGTCTTTCTGAGTGTCACCAGTGACCCACAACATCCTCTGTAAGGAAGAGTACTTGGTATAATTGTTTACAAACAGATTTGTTTTTAATTCATGTAAATAATGTGCCCAAACAGCCGATCCCTAATACACTTTGAATTACTGAGTGTGGTATAGTTAGGTACAGTTGTTTATTTCCATCAAAATTTAGTGAAAGAAAGGCAAAGTAAATATCAAGAACTATAGAACGACAAACTAGTTCTTTGGCTTTCTGCTGTCCTCTGTGTGATTGAGTGCAATGAGAATAACTTCCAGAAAGCTTATAAGATGAATTCCCTCCCGAATGAGAAATCTGCCATTTTAACACTAGCCTTGAGTATTGCTGTGCTCTTTAAAGCTTGTGAGACACTGGTCTTACTCCTGCAGTATGCTGTCCTCTGAATGTTTATATGCCTCTAAAATTCATATGATGAAAATTAACATTCAATGTTATAGTGTTGGGAGGAGGGGCTTTGGGCAGCAGGTAAGAAATGAGGGTGAATCCTTCATGAATGAGATTGCTGCTTTTAGAACAGGGACTCCCAAAAGCTCCCTTTCTGCTATGTACGCATACAGTTAACCTTCTCAGTAGCAACATGCAAACTGGAAGAGACCTCATCTAGGTCTTCCTGCCTCTTAAAATGTGAGAAATGCATTTCTGTTGTTTATAGAACGCTCAATCTGTGGTACCTGTTACAGCAACCTGAATGGGCTAAGAAAGCAGTCTGGTTTAATGAAATGTGGTGGTAACAAAAGTTTGAGTAGAGACTAAAAGCGCAGACTTGGAATCTGGGATGGCATTGACTGAGCATTAAGTCCTCCATTTGGACCCTGGTCAGCAGGTTGGTTCAGGAAAAACGAAAACTTGATCACAGTGCAACTGGGGGAACACTACAACTTTCAAATTCCTGGCTTCAGGCGTAATGAAGGCATTACTTTTTTTTTCTTTGTACCGGGATCAAACTCACAACCTCATGCTTTCCAGGCTAGCGCTTATGCCGCTGAGCTAAATTCCCAGCTCCAAGGCATTACTTGTTTTTATACCTACTTGCTGGTGTGAGTCCCCTGCCATGTGTAAGTCACATTGGGGCACGCACTGCTTCATAATGTAACTCTAAAAGTGTAGAGCTCGCTTCCTCCTTTCTGTAATCCCAAATCATATTTCAACGCAACTAGTTAAAAATTCTGCTCCCGCATATAAGAATGAACATCATATTCATCCATATTTGTCTTTGTCGTCTCAGGGGCAAGGCTGGGGGCTTGGTGACTAGCATGCAGTCAGTATTTGCTTTGGAACTTGGAAATTAAGTCAATACCGTTGGGGTCTGAGTATATGGTATGGTATCTGTGCCTTAAAAACATTTCTTAACTTGCTGATTTTTGTTTTCTTATTTTCCTTATTTAGTCTTGAACTGCTTTATTTGCTTAGCTAATTATAATTATTAAGCATCTGCTATGCTTGTTCAGAGCGTGCATGGTTGACAGGAATCGAGCCCTCATCAGGTATAACAATTCCCTCCTTATCTCTGGTTTCTCTTCCACAGTACAGTTGCCTGAGGTCAGTGGTGGTGTGAAAACATTTGGGAACTTCTAATAAGCAGTTCATATATTTCAAATTCCTTGTTTTGCCAAGTAGCATGATGAAATCTCATGACATTCTGCATTCTCCCACTCATGTGTGAAATCACCCTTTTGTCTGGAATATTTATCCCCAATTCCCATCTGTAGTTAGTTGGAATCCTCTCAGCTATCAGTAGACTGGTGGTTTTGCAGTTCTTGTGTTCAGGTATGCCCTGTTTTATTTGATGAATCACACCAAAGATAAACCGTAGAAGGACAGATAACTCTCCTTCTTTGTGGTCATGCTCCAGGGCTGCTAGCAAAAACCATAGTGCGGTGGTTCCTTGGTCCCTGAACTTACTTTGTTCCACAGTGTTTTGACCTGCGCTGTTTTGTTGTTATGCCCTCTTTTTTTTAAATCTCAATCTCCTTTTTATTATCTACTTTTTCATTTTTATCCTTTTAATTAAGGGAAGAATAAATAAAAAATAGCACGATATATTATAGTAACCCACTTTGTTTTCCTATTAACTTGATTTGAAACTCTGTATTGCTCTCACTATCTTGTTTTGACTGATTTTCCTCTATTCTGTTATGCTTGATAGTACCAAGTTCGAAAGTATAGGCAACAAGTATGAAGACAATAAAATTCATTGTGACGCCCATTCTGGTTGACTATTATCTTTTTTCGAAGTCCTCTAATGTCTCCAATGTTTTGGTTTTATTGGTCTTATTCTTTACTGTTTTGTTCAATTTTATTATAACTGATGATATAGGCAATTCTTTTTAAGATAACAAGAGGCATTATGGTAACCATTGTTGATCACCTTGTATTTTGTTTTTACATTATGTATTATGTCCATCCTTTTGATTTGACTGACTCTGTCCTGGTATGTCACATTTGGTTTTACTTTCTTCAAAAAAAAGTAATAACAACTGTGAGAGCAGTGAAATTCAAGATGTGTAATTGTCATTGTGTGGAAGAAGGGAGGGGAGAGTTCTCTGGGGGATATAACGGCATGTATGTTTGGGTGTGTAGGATGGATAACCATATTGCTGTGTTTTGTTGGATCATTGAACAAAACTGTTTGCAGTCTCACTGTTTGAAGGTCCTCTCTGTATGCTTTAATTTTGTAACTTCAACAACTATTTCTAAGATGACAATATGTAATTAACTAGTGATTTCCTACTGTTTATTTTTTCTGAAATTCTGTATAACTTGTACCCTTTTTCTGTTTTTTTTTTCTTTTTTCTCCTTAAATAAAATTAAAAAAAAAATGGCCACACCTGTTTGTGCAGGAAAGATGGCCATGGTTGTGTTTGTCACTCGATATTGTGTTTGCAAACAGAAACAAAATTTTGCCAAACACTTTTGTTTGCAAACCTGTTGTTGGCACACAAAAGCATTCATGAAAGGAGATGCCACTGTGTATATGCAGTTCATTACTGTCCATGGCCATCCACTGGAATTCTTAGAATCTATTTCCCATGACAGAGGAGAACTGCTATATTCCTGCAGGGAACTAGAAAGTACATATACCAGGGATGCTTTCCCACACCTCTCCTCCAAGCATAAGACTTTGTATCAGAATCTTTGAGTCTAAAGCTTTCCTTCTAGTTGGATTTCCATATTGTGAAATTGCATTTTTTGGTCTTTATATCTTAGCCTGCATTCATACTTCTGCTGGGCATGCCAGCATGGCCTATTAGCCCCCATATCCTTCCTCTTACTTGGTAACTCTTTCCCTCTGTTGCTTCCTCCTGCAATCTTGGGTACTGACCCTGGTGAACCAGACAGCTTGGATGTTCCCCTTTAATTTCGAAGGAATGTGGCCACAATGTTGGAGTACACAGTGCTGGCCTTTCTGTGGCATACAGAGGTATGAACTCGTGTTCCTGTATGCCATGGTCCTAAGTTAAGCATCATCTTGGCTTGGGATCACCATGGAGAAAAGAACCTTTGCAGTCATGGGGTAGAATTCTACTTCTAAAGCTAGAGGGGGAGGGGGGCAGAGAGGGAGAGAGAGAGGAGCCAGAGGGAGACCAAGTCCCTTGCCACCATGAGTTGGCCATTAGTGAGAGCTGCCACACAGAGGGAGCCATCATGAAAAGAATAAGACAACACAGCGGGACTGAGATCTGGGAATGGGGAGGACAGAAAGAAGGACAGGCCCAGGTGTCATGGTGGCCACTGAGTCTGAGGATGCATATATACATTGAGCTGCAAAGCAGACCTGGCCGAGATTTGTTTTTCTCTGAATTTTTTATTGTTGTATTAGAATTCCTTAATTATAGCCCTTGCGATGGATGCTTTAGATGAGATAGAGCAGGTAAGCTTTCAAAGTTTCATAGTTAAAACCATGGATTTTATATACACAATAGGTTCAGATCCTTGGTGGTGAGAATGGGGGACAGTTACAAAATATATTACAGACCCTTCAATTTTTAAAAATTTTCCAGTTACAGAAAATCTGTGTTCTCTGTCCTATGTAGTTAGTTTGAAGACACTGTACTGTTCTCAGGACTGTTTCTTGTCCACCTTGGGGACAGAAATCAGAGTACTGCTGTCTTTTGGTTTTTTCTCAGTGGAGATGGAAATAATAATACCAATGTCAAATATGTAATATTGTTGGGTGTTAGACAAATGGACAGGCCTTTAGTGCCTTCTGCCTCATCCAGTGTGCCAAAGTATTCTGTGTTAACCCAGCGAACCCAATCCAATCATTATTTGTATTCTTATTAAAAATATCCTAGCTGCTAAATAAAATATCAATTATTTAATTAATAAAATATTGTTTAATCATCTCAGTTCAAAGAAAGCAAAATTAGGAATTTGTCTCAGTATCAAGGGAAGATTGATTCCAGACCACCTGTGAGCATCAAAGTCCAATATAGTAGGTCATTTGACAGAATAGACTCTTAGTATGTGTGCGTCCACGTGTAAGGATCCAACCAACCATGGATTGAAATTTAAAAATAAAAATTAGGTCACTTTGAACAGTTATGAACTTTTTCTGGTCATTATATCCAAACCAGTACAGTATAACACTATTCATGTAGCCTTTAGATTGTGTTAGGTATTGTAAGTCACCTAGAACTAATTTAAAGTATACAGAGGGTGTATTCATAGATTACATAAGGAGTACACCACCTCTTCTTTAAGGCACTTGAATGTGTGCCCACCTTGGTGTCACTGGGGATCCTGGAGGGCCAGTTGTTGCTGCTGAGTACTAAGATGACTTTTTCTTGGAAAAGGCCTTTCTTTCCTTATCTGTGTCTATTGATTAGGACCACACAGTTACAGCTGTTAAATTATGTATTGCCAGTCCTGTACACATTCTTCGTAGGTCACCATCACAACAGTGATGACATGTTCAAATACACAACAGATGAGAATTCAGAACTTTAGTAATTTCCTCACCACTACGTACAGGCAAGAAGAAGAAAGTGCACATGAGCACATCACGTTGTCTCTCATATATGAGAAGCCCAGAGTACAGACTAATAAAAGATAATAAGGAATGCAGAGAGAAATCTTTTGCAAATGAAAAGAGGACCAAGACATGGAAGGAGGTGGAGAGGGGAGGGGTTTTAAAATGACTTAAGATATGTACATGCAGTGATGCCCCCCAATGAATATAATAATGGTGTACTTCAAAGATGTACTAATAAACATTAAAATTTTTTAAAAATTAGTGCTGGTTTCCCTGACTGCAAAGCCTGTGTGCAGTTCCACCTTCCTTACAAGCTTTCAAAAATGAATCAGTGAAATAATGTGTCTCTTACGTGTGTCAAGCATTGTTTCATTTAACTACTGTAGGTAGGATTCTGTTTCTTTCTCTGGTCCGAATCTGTAACTGATGTTCATATCTGGACGTTTATAATTTTAAGAAAAATGACGAGACCTTGATAAATATGATGTGTGAATTTATTTCCTTAAAGCATTTAGAGGGCTTGTTCGGATCTTGAAAAGAAAAAAACAAGAAAGAAAGCCTAGAAATTAATTACAGCTAGCCTTCCCCTTTGATCAATTACCACAACAACTCTTTTTGATTAGTCCTTTTCCTGGAAGCTATGTCATAAAGCAGGTTATTGTAAAAGCGTAATTTCCATTAGTCACAATGTTAAAAGGGGATCTTGTTATTGACCAAGGTCTCTAGCTCAAATAAATCATGAATGTCATCATTAGTCTTCATTATTCTTTATGTTTTCATGCTCACCAATTTAATAAACTTCACTGAGTGTCTCATATATGAAAATGATTGTCATAGGCCTTAAAAAATATATGAAGCAAAAATCAATCAATCAGTGAATCAATCAAACAAAGTCTGGAAGATAAACTCTGCTTATAGTCTGTTGTCTTTTTGCTTGAATATCCTTTATGGTTTTGTATCATTAAACTGTATTCTTGAAGACCTAAATCAGTCTCTGTGTTTGGAATGCATTTATCCACCTTGTGTCTTTTTCATTTTTATAGGTACCAGGGATCGAACTCACGACTGCCTGTTTGCAAGGCAGGAACTTATGCTGCTGAGCTAAATCTCTAGCCCCCTCCACCTCATGTCTTAAGTGTTCTCTGATCTTTATGCTCATGTGTATACCATCTACCACATTTTATTTCACTTAAGAGGTGTGTTTGCCACTACTCTTTAGGTTCAGTTCATTTGGAGCAGGGACCATGTCTTACATTGCTTGTTTTTTCTAGCACCTGGAAATTAGCTAAAGCATAGCAAATGTGTGCTATAGCTGGGAATCTCTAAATTTCATGTTTCACGGCTGATAAGCTGTGCCAAGTCCGATAATCGCAGAAATGGCTGAGTCATGCACCCAGTGAAGCTGCTGATTTTACTGCTGCTTCTGTGTTTTTTCCTCTGGCTTTCATTTTTCAGGTAGGACATCATTATGAGGGTGCTGGCAGCCCCCCCCCCCATATTCCTAGCTTATTGGTACAAAACTCCTTTTCTGCTGTTTGCCTCTAAAACAGAAAGAGACCCCTTATGTTAGCTTTGTATGATGGTAACAAAATACCTGAACCAGTCACTTTATGAAGTAGAGAAGTTTATATTGGCGTGTGGTTTTGGAGGCTCCGGTCAATGGTTGGTTAGCCCCATTGCTTCTGAGGCTGTGATCAGTACAGAGAGGTGGAGAACACAGCAAACTGTGATAGGATGTTGATTGGAGTCCATGATGGAATGCTCTTGGGGGCCATACACACAGTGAGTAGATCTGAGAAGCGTTGAATGTGGAGAACTTCCCAGAAAAAGATCTGACATTGGAATCAACATCTCTACTACAGTATTAGATAGATATATATTGAGACAAGGGACAGCAGGTATCCAGCTATATTCTATCAAACGTGCCAAGTTGCTTTAGATGTAGAAAACTGCATTTTGTATATTCAGTAAGTATATATTGCTCCAAGCAAATAGGATTCCAACTATGATGTTTGGTGCATTGAAAAGTTAGCTCCAAAAGTAAATGTGTTCGGATGGAGAGTACGTATATGGCACGAATGTTGTCCAGCAGTAGTGTTGACTTGTCAGTAGTAGTGTTGGACTTCTTTGAATTTTTGTGGGCTGCTTTGGATGTGCAAGGTGGGATAAGAATCTTGCTGAACAAGTCAGTGTAAGTGGATGGGGAAGTTCTTATAGGAAGCTGTGGTATTGAGAACCTTGGCGAGGGTCTTATCTTATCTTACACATTGAGCTCAAGAAGGAGATGGTAGGTAAGGTGTTTGCTTTACCCAGCAGTGGCAAGAATGATAATGTTCTCCTACTGAAAGCTTGTTACAGAGGAGGTGGTGATCCCAGAATTCACTCATTCTCTTTTGCAAAGCATCCCATCAGAAGGCCTTGGGAAAACAGTATACTTACCATTTAATGGATGTCCACGTGTGTACTGTGTTTTATTTTAAAATCATAAAGATACTGTTCACACAAAGTTTTAAAACCATTTCTCCCTTCTTCACTTAATTTCCAGCAGAAAATAAAAATCCATCTTCAGATGCAGCGTCTATATGGAAAACTACAAAAAAAAAAAAAAAAAAAAAAAAACAGATAAAAGCAGGTAAGAGGTATGAAATTGAAATCACAATGAGATTCACTTTTGAGAAGACTGGTGCTGACATATAAAAGATTATTGCGATTTCCAGATTTTTTGGTTATGACTTGAATTCTTAAAAAATCTTGCAGTAAAGTTAGGGCCATTATAATATGATACTGCTATGGGACAATCTGTTGAATCACAGAGACTAATTTCTACTTTTTATAGGAAAAAAGGTTTGATGAACTGTCACAGATTTTGGTAGGCAGATAAATCTAAAATGGTGCAAATCCATAATTCACTCCCTGTACATGAAAAAAGATAAGTTCAAAGTCATTCCAGCAGTAGTCTTTAAATGGGGAAGCTGCTCTCCAAGTACCCTTGCCTAACATTATCTTTGCAATTCTAAATTCTGACATGGAAGCGATATTGTTATTTTAATCACCACGCTTCCTTTGTAAAACCCCCTGGCACACAATTTGAGAGTATGATTGCATTCTTAGCGTGCTTTGGAAGGGCTGTAAGAAAGTGAACTTTGAATAGCCACATCGAATATTCAGATCTCACTTAAAAAGCAACTCTAAAAGGAGGATGCAGCTGGACCACCTCTGGGTTAGTGATGGCGGAAGGCACATCGCACCCTCTAGCATCACTGAGAACTGGGTGCAGCAGTGAGGGATATTTGGCAGAAGACCAGTGTGCTACTTCCTCCACTGAGGGCTGTGTCGTCCTCCTGTTGGCAGAGGCTGTGTGGTAAATGCTTGCTGGCTTTCTCAGACTTGGTTTGGGAAGCAGTGGTGTTCTGGGACAGTGCTGCTGGAGTTAGGTCTCAAGAGTGCCCCGTTCTGCTGAAGGCTTAGCTCTCAGTTCAGTGCTGTGAACAGGCGATGGATCCTGTTTAAGAATCTGGTCCCAGTGAGAACACTTTAGATCACTGGAGCATCTCTTAGCAGGTGATTATGGAACCGTGGTCCCATATTCTCTTTTACTTCCCTGCATGAAATAAGTGATTTTGTTCCTCCTTTCCCCATGTGCTACCCCCATAATGTATTGCCTGGTCATAGACCTAAAGCAGTGGAAACAATCCATCATAGACTGGAATCTCCAAAATACTGAGCCAAAATAAACCTTTTATTTTTATAAGGTGATTGCCTCATGTGTTTTGTTACAGTGACAGAGAGCTGATGGGTGTAAATGCTTCTCAATTCAACTGCTTTTTATTAGTCTAGAAAGGAGCCCAGGCATCAATATTATTACTAGGGAAGGGAAGGAAAGCCTTCCAGGTGGATATAATAAATAGCCAGGGGTGAGAGCCACCATTCTTAGAGAAATTCTGCAGTCACCCAGCTTGGGAGCAGGGCCATACTGCAGGTTTGGGGGAGGGGTGAGGCTACACAGAGAAGCTGTGCTGGAGAAGACTCCTGCTCGTGGAGAAAGGTTCATACTGTGTGTACTACATTTATAAGACACAAGTAAAAAGACTTGTTAGAAATTTCAAGATGGCATCCTAGAGCAATAGTATGGAATCTTCATTGGCTTTTCTGTTTATCGATTGCAATGCTGGGCATTGAAGTGGGACCTCACAAGTGCTAGACAATTGCCCAGCCACCGATCAACATCCCCAGCCCTATACAGAATCCTTTTGAGATCAGAACCCACTTCTGTTGCATAAGTTATAGGACTGTGAAGCTGCCCTGCTCTGGAAGACCCTGCCGTATTTACTGATAACATCTCACAGAAAATGGAGAGAAAACCTTTTGGCTCTGCTTGAAGTGGAACTGCCTCAATTGTTGGATATTACTTATAAAATGAAAAAAATTCAAAGCCATTAACTACTTTTTATATTTCCATGATCCATTGTCATACTTAAGACTGGTCTGATTGCTAAGAGAAAAAGCAAAAATTCTTGATTGTGGATTAAAAAAAATTACTAGAATATACCTGGTAAGGGTAGATTTTGAGAGTTCTCACCATAAAAACTGAGAAGTATGTGAATTAATGCATTTCCGTTAGCTCACTTTAGATGTAAGGTGTATACCTGATACGTATTTATCAGCTGTATACATCTTGATCTACCTGATAAGTAGATTCAGTTTTTATTTGTTAATTTAAGAAGCATTTTAGGAGCAGAGCCTAGGAATTGGTGTCAGAAAGTGGAAAACTCCATGTTTGCTCTTGGATGCCCAGGGGCTTACGGATTCTCACAGCATCTTTCCTGCCTGTGTTAATGTGCACATCACGATCAAGTGTTCTAGCCCTCACCCTGCGAGTTTGTATGGCCTCAGTCTGGGCATCCGCCACAGGCATGTGGCTTTGTCTTGTTTCCCCAAGTCCTTGTCTCTAATGCACAGACGGTGATGGGACAGACGTCCTGCTCGATCAAGGAATGGATGGTGAATGGTGAGAGGCAAAGCTTGGAAGCTCATGGATCAGCCAGCATTGCTCAGCCTTCCTCCTGTGCTCTCTGAATTAAATGTCCTGAGCGTAAGGAAATTATTCTACCAGAAAAATCATCCATAATTCTGTCGTGCTTCAGACCTAGAATGTCCCCCAAAAGCCTCATGTGGTCAGCAGTGGGAATCAGGGAAGGTGGTTGGATTATGGGGCGTGGGGTAGTCATTAATTAACTGATCAAGTGTGCATATATGAAATACTCCTGAATGGATTAATATTGATGAATTCATAATGGCACATACTGCTGGGAAGTGGAGCCTGATGGAGAAGAGGCGGTCAGCAGCCCATGGCCTGGAAAACTGTAGCTTCTTTGCTGGGTTCACCCTTTACTTCCTTCTTCCTGGCCGCCACGGGTTGAGCTTCCGTCCTCCTTCCAGGCCCTTGCACCATACACCTCTGCCATGTTGTTTGTTGTAGCCTTGGAGCCAGCAGACCATGGATTAAAACCCTGAGCCAAACTAGACCTCTCCTTTAAGTTGCAGGCATTGGATATTATGTCTCAGCAATGGGAATGTAACAAAGGCAAGGCATACATAAGTTTATCTAGTAAATAAATCACTTATCTCCATATTTTTAAAGAGCAGAATATATTTATTGAGAGACAAAAAGCTCTGTCTGAGAGAGACAAGGGATCCTAGGAGGTTGCCAAGGACTCTGTCTTTTCCAGGGACTTTTACAGAGTAAAACCATGAGGTGAGGCAGATACAAAACAAAAGCAGATTCTCACTTCTGTCCAGTGATCTCAGTGGAATCCCTCCAAGTGATGTAGGGGGGTGGAACCCCCAAACTGTTACATCCGGTACGAATTCGAGTTCGTGTTCTCTAAGATTGAAGAATGAATTTTAGGAACAACGGAGGTTAAGTGCAGAATATATTTATTGAGAGAAAGGAAGCTTCTGTCTGAGAGACAGAAGGCATCTCAAGCGGGTTGCCCTATATCTGTATTTTGTATTTGAATGTAAAGAGAGACACAAACTTGTATCTGTATATGTGGATAGCCTTTTATCTTAATTTGTGGATTATAATTGTACACTTCTTCTCTGCATAGTCTATAATGTTTCTTTTTGAAATTGGATGGACACAGGCGATCAGCACCACACTGTAGATAAAAGGTAGATACTAAGGTAGCAGTTAAAGGGCACACTATGTTAACATTTTTGCCTGTCACATGACCTTAAACACTTTAGCGGCCACTGTAAATACTGCAGGGTAGGTGAAGACGTTAAAGTCAACAATACTCTAGATGCTTTCCTGAGATGGTCTGGACAGTCAGAAAGCAGAGCCAGTCAAGAAGGGCAGCTTGACATCAGAGCTTAGGGCAGCACTCTGACCTTGCTTTGCCAGCAAATAAGAATCACAAGCTGGTTTCATGACATGCTCTTTCGAGAAACTATCATTACCTTTATGACCCTGCCTTCCCCCTGGTTATTCAGTGATTGCTGTCAAAGAGTTGACAAAACTTCTGATCCTTGATTTTCTTTGTTTTTTTTTTTTTTAGGAATTTCAACTATGGTGGTAGTTGCAGTTAGGGCGGCAGAGGCTCAGAAATGTTTGCCCTTAGTTAATGAATGACTTTCAGAATAGTGGTAATGTGTCCTCCAAGCTTACATGCATAATTCTGCACAAAATGACAGATGCATCTGACCTGTGTACAAAAATGGATTTCTCAGGGTCTTGGTGATGTTTGTGGTTTTCCATAGCTGTTACCATCCTGCCCCCTGCTGGCCAGTAAGAATTGGACAAAACCGATCCACTAATCCCAGGCAAATTCCCTTGGTTTGAAAGAGCTAAAGAGGTTCTGATTGTAAAATGGCCTTACTCCTAACAAGCTATGAGCTGCCTCTCACCCACCTGGATTTAACCCTTACTGGAATATGACCAGGAGAAATCAGAACTTTCAGATGAAGTTTCTTCCCGAGTTATATCAGAAGGGCAGCATGTGAATCATACTGAAATTACAGTGCGAATTGTTTACACATCTGAAGAGTACCTTGGTTTCTTGTCTCCCCAACCATCTCACGCACTTTACTCCTAATATGTGGGGCGCTTATTGATTTCAAAGGTGCTTTACATGTATTTGATTCTGGACAGAAGAAAAATCAAATGGTTCTGGTATATAGCTACTTGTTTACACGTTTTAATTTTAATTTAAGATAGTTACTTTCCAGGTAGCCCATTCCTTTATTAGGTCTATTTGGTGTACTCATCTTTTTTATACTGAACGAAGTTAAATTTTAATAAGAACTGCAACTCATTGACTAGTTTGAATTATTATACACTTAATGAACATAAGTCTCTATTCATTAGATATTAAAATTAGTTAATGCTATATAACCTCTGGGACAGGAAAGTAGACTTCATATTTGTATTTGTGTGTGAATACACACACAGACTCAAGGAAGGAAATAACTGATTTCAAAAGGCAAGTGAGCAAGTTCCTTCTATTCTGTTGGAATTTGTTATGGTTTCTATATAGCTGGCTGCCCAAAGCTTCATGCGCTAATAGGTGGAGCCTGTAGGAGCTGACTGGATCATGGCTGTGTGATACTCAGCAGGGGATTGGTCCATGATGAATTTATAGCTAAATGTGATTTGGGAGCTGAAGCCTGGTTGGAGGAGGTGGGTCCTGGGGGCGTGGCCTGGAAGCATCTTTCTCCCTCCCCCTCCCTTAAATCTCTCTCTCCTATTCCTGCCTGCCCTGCTGTAGCAGTTTTCTTCCTCTGTGCCTCTCTGCCATGCTGCTCTGCCTTGGAGCCAGCAGACCACAGAGGAAAACCTTTACAAACTGTGCATTTGCTTTCCTTTTAAGTTATGGGTGTCAGGTATTACATCTCTGTGATGAGAAAGCAACTAAGATAGAATTTTTTGTTTGTTTTGTCTGGCTGTTTTGAGATTATATAGTTAGTTCAGTACAGCTGGTCTCCAACTCATGATCCTCCTGCCCCATCTTCCAGAGTGCTGGAGTTGGAGATGTGTGCTACCACCTGTGGCAGAGTTTTTTTAAATAAAGAACATGTTTTTCATAAAATTTTAAAAATTCAAATAATATAGATGTTAATCTGTACAAATGATATGAGTATGTGCATATAGGTAAGTGTATTATGTAGCTTTTTATGTAGAAATTCCTACCTCAAATTTTACTGTAAAGGAATCTATAAAAAGTTGCCAGTGTAAGACAAAATCTAATGAAAGAACCACCCATAGGCAGTGACCGTATATGAGTAAATGTACCCAAACATATTTTACTTCTAGGTATCTTTCACCCTGATTTGTATGATTTTAACAAATAATAGTTCTAGGCATGGTGGTGCATGCCTGTAAACCCAGCACTCAGGAGGTTGAGGCAGGAGGATCTTTGCAAGTTGAAGACCAGCTGGGCTACAAAGTGAGCTCAAGGCCAGCCTGAATTGCATAGTGAAACCCTGTCTCAAAAAGACACACACACACACACACACAAACACACACACACAAAAGTGGTTCTGAATGAAATGAACTGAAGATTATATTAGACATTGATGCTTGAATATGTACCGGGCTTTTCTATCACCAAAATATCAGCATCCCACCCACCATTTTTAAGAAGCACACTGTTGGGATTGCAGTCTTAACCCATTTATAAACTATCCTATTGCCAGGGCACAATATTTCAATCCTAGAAATTTTAAGTATATGAATGACAGTGATGTCTACAGAGTGACATATCTTCTGACACACCCATCAGAATTTATATTCGCAAACCAGTGATTTTCCTCAATGCAGGTTAAGAGCTCAGGAATTGTCTCCCAAATATATGACTGTGTGTCACTGATTCTCTTTATTCAGCCATACGGATGGAGAGGGAACAGGGTTGGGAGGGTGTGTTGTAACAAGTGGAAAAGATGTCACCCTGATGTTACCAAACAGGGAGCTAAACCTTAGTGGGAGATGGTATAGGAAATAGGAAAACGCATTCAACCCAGTGACTGGGATTGGGCCATTTGTGAAAAATGTGATTCCTGAGTTGAATTTTGGTCAAAGGGGTTTCTGGAGGAAGGTAGAATTGAGGGGACACATTAATCTGAACTGTATCATAACTCCCCCTGCCAAAAGATGAGATCTCCTTTGGAGTTGCTTTCAGTGGTTTAAGATAGTTTGTTGAGTATCCTACGGAAAGGCAAATGGCTAACGTTTTATGTAGTTTGGATTCTTTCTCCCTAGGTTGGAGTTGAAGAGTCATACTGACCTTTTTCGCAGCTCCAAGGTTTGCAGAAGGGCAGGCATGTAGTAAATGTTCAATAAATGCTTGTCAATGACTGTCTACAAGGGTACTGACAAAGTGATTTATGCACCACTGGAAAATTCTATTTCTGCCCTAAAACCAGCGAGTTCTGTGTGCTGAGACTAATTGGCGCAGCTTGCTAATTGATGATATTGCTTCCAGGAACCCTTCCGCAGTAAGAGGCTCGTTCGAATGAGGGAGGGCAGACTGCCAATCTGGATATTGGCAGCCTGAGTATACCTTGAATATTCAAAGCCAGTACTTTGACAAGGGATGTTTGCATTTGGGTGCAACTATTTACATCAGACAGTTCATTCCATAGTGAGGTCATGGTTTAAAAGTATTCAGTGAGCATGTGTATGATAATTATGTGTATTCACACAGGGAACGACTACGTTTAAGGATCACGGGTTAAGATGAATCAGTACGTGTTTTCTGTCATTCTTACAGAAAGGTGTTTCAAACCCAGGTTCTACCTCCTATGCTGTGTGCCTTAGGAAAGTCACTTAACCTCCCAGTGTCTCAATCTATACATTGTGGCTAGTGATTGCTCCTAAATTACAGAAAGTTTATGCAATGCAATGAATGTAAGGAGCAGGACATGATTTGTCGTGTGGTAAGAATTGTTTGGCACTTGCTTTGGTTTATTATCCTAAGTTATAACAAAGTTAGCATTAAGGATATTTAGATTGCTGCTACATCTAATATTTTAACTTTTCTTTTTATCAGGGAGTTTTTTTTATTATTGCTAATATAGTAAGTATATAAAAAGTAAGTAGTACTAAAAGGAGGCTGAAATTCGGTGTCTGATATGAATGGTGGCCATTGGGAATGTTTTCTCTGCAATCCAGATGAAAGATAGATCCTCAAGAAATCCAGTTCCTTGGAACTAAGTGCATTTTAAAATTCTATATCACTTTTCACAGAATTTATAGCTATGGCAATATTTAAATGTTCATGTCTTTGAACTAATGTGGCATAACAAAATTTAATTTGCAAAACAAACATAAGAATAAAGTGGGATCTATTATCACTTTTCTTCATAAGCCTTGGATTGTAGGCATCCTGATAAAAATGGTAGACTAGCCCACCACAGGAGTCTAGATAGATTAGAAAATGTTCACAAAATAGAGTTTTGGAGCAAAATATTTCCATAGAACTAACTTTCTTTTCTTTCTTTCTTTCTTTCTTTCTTTCTTTCTTTCTTTCTTTCTTTCTTTCTTTCTTCTTCTTCTTCTTCTTCTTCTTCTTCTTCTTCTTCTTCTTTTTCTTCTTCTTCTTCTTCTTCTCCTCCTCCTCCTCCTCCTCCTCTTCCTCGTCCTCCTCCTCCTCCTCCTTTTCCTTCTCCTCTTCCTTGTCCTCCTCCTTCTCCTCCTTTTCCTCCTTCCCTTCTCCTTCTTTTCCTCCTCCTCCTCCTCCTTCTTCTTTTATTCTTAGCTAGAGATTGACCCTCGGGCCCTTGCCATGGTTATTTAACATGGACTTGAGCTTTTTGGCCTGTCACCTTGGCCCCAGCAGCCTGGAGCTGGGAGCCACCCCTGGCAAGGCGTGGAGGGGAGAAAGAGTGACCAGTCAACCAGAGATTGCACCCCAGGTTGGAGAGAGGCCCAGCCTGTCCACAGAAACTCAGCATAAAGATTGCAGCCAGCACACTAACACATAAGGCAGAAACAGAAGACCCCAGTAATGTTCCCTGGCCTACACATGGGCTGCCTCAACAAGGGTGGCTTCCACTTAAGCGTGGCGGCAGATCCCATGGTCCTGCAGCTAGAGGCTGCCAGCTGTTCATCCCAGGCAGCTGTGCTGGGGCTTGTCTCCTTGCAGCATATGTGCTAAAGGCTTGGCCGGGTGTGGCAGAGTTTGGAGGTAGGAGAACATTTAAGGGGTGAGGCAGAGAGGAAGGTGTCCAGGTCATGGGAGGTGTCCTTTCTCCTCCTCTCTTTTGCTTTCTAGGAATGCACCACACATGACCACCATGATATGCTCGCTGCCCCACCAGACCCCAGAGCACCAGTGTGGACTGAAACTTCTAAAACCGAAGCACAATAAAGCTTTCCTCTTTATCACTTTGGCTTTTTCAGGGGTTTGTGATAGTAGTGAAAAGCTGGTTAAAAGAAACTAATCCACAGATTCTCTCCTCGGGAGCTTTTTGCAGCATTTCTCATAACATCTGGTGACTCTGGTTTTTAAAACCATTTTATGGTCTTCATAGAGTCTGGTCCTATGAGGACTGACAGAGTTTAGCATAGCCACATTTCTTGGTGTTGAGTCTGGGGACTCTGCTTTTGAAATGTGTCTTATTTGAAGACTTCTTGTTGGATTTATTTTATTTGGTAGTATGTGGGATGATTTCCTCATAATCAAGCTTGTTTCTTGGAAGGGCCATTTATTCTGCCTTTAAAAGTGCCTTAGTGAATTTAACCTATGGTAAGAAAATACCAGAAATTGAGTCTAGTCCAGGTGAGGATACAGGAGCCAAAGGCTGTGATCCCAGGCATCACCCACATTTACTGAGTCATGGAGAAGGAGTGGCTCGAGGTTGTGACTGTACAGTGGGAGTTATGTGAGTAACATGAGCTGAGCTGACCAGGTGGCCAGAAAGCACCTGTGTAATATGCAAGGAGAAGAGTTTGCAGAAAGACTAATCTGCATAACTCCACTGGGACAGCATTTGAGTGACTTAGGGTATTGTGGCTTCAGTTTCTGATGTGTAAACTTTTGTGCCTTTGGAAGTCATAGCCTTTTATTTTGAGGCTCGAACCCGGTTGACATTCCTGGAGCTGAGTGGCTGTGCCATCCCGCTGTTGTTAACCGTTTATAGGAAACACCATGCAAGGAAACAGGAAGCTGTCAGGTGGATTCAGGGATTACATATCAGTGTCTCAGCTAGTCTTGTTTTATTGCTTGGTGCCAACTGAAAGAAGGAAACAGGATAGCCAGCTCTGTGCATATCAGTACATGGAGTCAGGGTTGCTTTAACAAATGCTGAAGCAGTTGTTCTGCATTCAAGGGGAGCCGCCCAGGTCATCTCCCATATGGTACTTCATGGCACATGGAGGGAGGAGGAAAAGGAGGGGTGAAGAGGGAAGGGTTAGGGACAAGAGAAAATCCCCCAGGACACACCCTCATGGCTCACTCCTTTCAACCAGCTCTGCCTCCTAAGTTTCTGTCCACTCCCAATAATGCCATGAAGTTGTGAACGCAGCCATGGATTAACCCCTGGATGAAGTTAGAGCCCTCATCATCCATTCATTTCTGGAAAAAAAAAAAAAAAAAAAAAAAAAAAAAAAAAAAAAAAAAAACAAGAAACAAACACCTCACACTGCTTCACTGGAGGCCAAACTTGAAAATAGGAACCTTTGAGGAATTCCAGACCCAAACCTTAACATGGTGCAATTTCTAAACTTTCTATTTAACCTTTCTAAGCGATATTTGTTTCATCTGTAAAACTTTGATAATTACAACCAACTTGATCTTCTCATTGGGTTAATGTGAGACTCCGTTTTGAAAAGTGATCATGAGATTGTGTTTTTAGACTGTGAGCTATTCATGAATGGGTGATAGTTATGATATTGGTGTTTGATATTTTGTGTTCTAAATGTGAGCGTTGTGTTAGTCTGGTTTGTGGGTAATCAACTTGTAAAGAGAAGGGTTCGTTTTGCTTCATGGTTGTATCCGTCTATGGTTGGTTTTGGGGTCTGTGCTAGTAGCATGTTGTCAGGAGTGCATGGAATAGCAAACCTGCTCCTTCCAGGTCAGGAAATGAAGGAGAGATAAAGGAAGGGCCTCCTACTCTCCCCTAAAAATTCTACCATTTGCCTGGGGTTTTAGCGTGGTCATGAGTTCGATCCCTGGTACAAGGAAAAAAAAAATCTTACCACTTCCCAGTAAATACAAGCTTAGGACCAAACTTTTTAAAACTTCTGAGTCTCTGGGAGTCTCTAAAGATTCAAACTTCAACACTTATACACATTGACATAGCAAGTGTTAGAACTTCATTCTCTGGAACTGTGATCTCCCAGTTTAAAAACTGGAAAGCCCTCGTCGATTATCCACCAGCTGGATATTTATATCACTGAGGGAAGCATTCAGAGATTGTTAAAGATTTAATGCATTTTTGGAAATCTTATTTCATTGGCCTGAGGTTGGGCCTAGACATACAGGTACGTATATGTGTGTAACGGTCAGCGTGTATGCTTGTGTACGTGCATGCATGGGATTGCTGACGTATGTGTGCCTTCTACCATCATGAAGTCAGTGTGTTTTCAGAGAGTGAAAAATGACTGAATTGAGTGAACAAACCTCTTTGTGATTTTTAGGGTGACTATGTGTTTATCTAGGGGCGATGCAGTTCATGCTTGATCCCATCTGATAAATCCATTTCCTGTTAAGCTGTGGCATTGAGGTGTTACAGCATGGAGGGAAAATTGTGTCCTGCTGCTGCTGATAAGGTACTGTGGCTTGGAGAGCCTATTTCCCTCCTAAAAAGGAGTTGAATATACCATCTGACCTGGGCTTTCACAACACACTTTGGATTCATGTTGGACACCACATGCATATGCTGTATTCCCCTAGAGATTCTTAAGCTGGGAGGATTTCTTGATTTTCTATGATCTTGAACACTGCTCAGAATAGAAACAGGCTGTGTTTCTGTGTCACCTAAGTGACACAGTATTGCATGTGGATGTCTCCTGTGCATCCTGATTTATTCATGAGGACATCTACACATTGTTAACAATGCCGTAAGGACCTTCCCAATAGATGTGATCAGTTATTATTTAGGAAATTCAATTGGGAAAAGAAATCAACAGGGTTTCCAGCAGTTTCAACATGAGTTTTCTGAACATCAGGCATGGCAGAAGGATCTTGTTGCTCATGACATTGCTAACAAGGGCATTTAATGGAACCTCTCACCAAAATAATTTATCAAGAGATTGGTATTATGGTTTCTCTAATATGTGGTGACATAGTTTTCTTGGTAGTGAATTCTGCTACCAATGCCTTTTTCCTATTTTGCTCTTTTTTGCATTGTGAGTGATTGAATCCAGGGCTTTGGAATCCCAGGCAAATGCTCAGCATGACACCCCCAGCCCACCTGATGTTTGTTTTGATTCTGACATCTAAAGCAGCAATACCAAACATATGTGATCTGGAGAGCTAAGATGTATTCCTGCCCTTCCTGTGGCCTTTGAAGGCCTACCCAAGAAGTCTGAATTTAGTGCACATAGAAAACCATGAATTGCATATCCTGAAAACCTGGTGCAGGGGCTTGAGGGGAATGGATTGTTTCCAGGCTTGTTTATGTTGACCATATGTGAGTGTTAGCTATTGAGTTCAGTGTATTAGAGATTCTGTGATGAAGTCTCAGTTTTAAAGACCCAGGCAAACCACATGGAAACTAAACTTTCTGCAGAAATCCCCTGGGCACGCTGTGGTATGGGTAGTGATCGGAACTTTTTTAGAACCAAAGGAACAGCTCCTTCATCAACAGTGGACTCTTGTGTTTTGCAAAAGGGGAGTGTGTTTCCTGTCATTGGGGTTTAGAGTCCTAGAAATTTATAGCTTTATAATTAAGGAAATTTATAGCTTTACAATTACCTATTTGAAAACAGAAAAGTCAACAATTTCCCCAGACGCTGAGGAAATGGGACATTAAAAAGAGACCAGCTTTTCCAGGTCCTGCGGGGTCTGGTTGAATGCCTGTCTTCCGCATTTAGTGTGCTTTGCCCATTCCTCAGGGTGTTGTGCTGAAATTATTTGTTGGAAAGTCTGTCTGTGTCACTAGACTAGAGAGCGGAAACTAGATCAGGCTTCTATTTGCATTTTCTGAACTTAGCAAAGAAATGAATACATGAGGATAAACACAATTAATAACTGAATCAATTATTCTCCAAACACTCAAAGGTGCTTGTATCTCCAAGTAAGCTGTGTCCTGAGAATCTTCAGTCCTGATCAGTTAGTTTTGATATTTGGACTGAAACCAGGTGGTACAGTGTTAGTGCCTGTGGACAGTACTCTTCAACTCACTATGCTTTTGGAGACCATCAGTTCCTTAATGTACTTACTTGAAGGAGACAGCAAGAGCATCTCAAAATCTGTTTTTGCTCAATTCAATTCGTCAGTTTTAGTGACTATTGAGGATGCTGAAATAGTCGCGCCTGTCAGAGTTTATTCTGAGTTAACAGAATAACCAAAACCAGAATACATTCTGTGTGTGTGTGTGTGTGTGTGTGTGTGTGTGTGTGTGTGTGTGTAATGTCCAGTGGTTACTGATTACGAAGTGTGTGCTCCAAAGTGTATATAGCACCTGGCTGAGTTCAGTTGTGCCTATCCATAAAATGCCAGATGGCTCCGAGGCACCAAGTTTGCTTATTAATCAAAAGCAATGTCATGGGTATACACCAGCAGAACACACAGATTGATAGAGTTATGCAATTACCGTGGGAGCAGGGAAGTTTTATAACCTCACCAGCTTCTACACCTTCACAATTTGTAATGTTTGCAGACTACTTTGGGGATTTCTCTCCAAGGATAAATCAATCCCTTTAATCTTGTTAGCATCTGTACATCACCGGAGGTGTTCTTCACCATGCTTTTGCCAGTTTATAGGGTGATAGGAATGCTTCCTTTCTGGACAGCACACTAGCACAGAATGCAAAGAACTCCCCTGCAGGCTGTGATGCCCAGGAGCCCATCAGCACTGTGAGGCCTGAACCGCCATTTTTGTCTCCTTTGTGTTTGGTTTTTAGCTAAGAAGGATGTGGGCTGATACTGCTCTCCAATAACTAGATTTCAGAGCAGTATTGATTAGAGTTTCAGAAATCCTACTAACACAGGCACATGATTTCAGAATGACCTAATTACAAAGACAAAATAATGAATGCTGATCCTAGACCTGGGAGACGTACCAGGGCAACGACCCTTTGCTTCACGTATTCTTTGTCTTTATGCTTGAAGAATGGCAGTGGATCCTTGAAGCAATCTAGCATTCTTTTTAAAGAAAATCTTATGAATAATACACTTCACAATGTACAGGTAACGGTACTATCTCACAGGACTTGGATGAGGCCTCTGTTTTTCTTAAAAAATTAGTAACATTAAATTATAACAACCTTGGACAGTACTATTATTTTAATAGGGATATCTTTTATAGAACCTGAGGGAAAACAGTTATCTGCCACATTCATCTGAATATTATCCATTCCAGTATTACTCTTCTACTTCTTATGCTTCATTTTTTATTATAAAAATGTATCTTAGTAGAAGGAGATGGCTGTGTCATTATTCAGGTTTCATTTTCAAGATATATTTCTGACATGGCAAAAAAATAAAAATAAATTCCTGGCTTTTTGGCACAAGCAGTTGAATTACACTTTGCAGGAATGAATTTTTTCCCCAATGTAATCTACTCTGTTTAGCCATGACAAAATCAGTTCCAGATTTCACGGTGATAAGGAAATTCATGTATGAAATTAATTTCTGAAAGTGTTCCCATTAGAACCATCGACTGCTGTGTCTGTGCCACTAGTAATACCTTCCCTTGGCGAAGACGTCAGAGTCCGTTTGTAAGAGGATTCACTGCAGACTCTCAAACAAATCCAAGAGCAGAGTGTGATGTCTATTTTCAGATTGCAGCAGAGACAGAGTTCCCGGTATCTAGAAATGAATCAAGGTCCAGATGCAGAACTGAAAGGATGGCTTCCACGGGATAGAGAGTACTCTGACACCGTTACAGAGTCAAACAGTGGTCAATTGGATTGCTGTCGACCTACACACTCCGTATTCCGTAGACCTGCTGGTACTGCCTAGTTGGAGATTTCAGAAGAAGCTTAATAAGGCATGCTGCTGTGTGTGTACACATGGGGGCTATTGATTTGTCTGTGGCCAAGCTGTCTGCAAGCCATGATAGCCTCTTCAAGTCCGAGCATGTAGGATCCCACTTCTCCTCCTCCTCCTGCAGGTGGTAGCAGCCCCTGTCTTATGCCATGCTGATGTTACCCCTGCCCTTGTCTAGATGCCTGCTCTCAAGTCTCATTAAGCCTAAAGTCCTAACCAGAGGACAATTCTGTGACTGTAAGCTTAGCTCCTTATCTCTTGTGCATGTCTAAATATTTATATTAAGCTGTGAGGAACCCCCAGCAGCTAAAGCTGATAATTGCATTTTAATAGAACATGACTGATGATTTTAGGAACCTGGAGCCAGAACTGATCTCATTTTAATCTTTGGTTTTAAAATTAAGAATGCCTTTTGTTAGCTGTCCTGGTTTACTACAGAATCCCTCTCCAGAAGTTCTGCAGCAGAGCCCTTACTGGATCATTGCTCTGTGGCTCTGCCTTATGTCCTCAGTCAAGACCTTGCCTCTATAGTGTGCAACAGTTACTGCAAAGAACACATCTCCTCTAAACTCAACGCTTAAGAATCCCCTGAAGCCTGGGTTGCCTCTTTTTTTTGGTCCAGATCTGGAGAGTTAACAGTTTTAGTGCTGATTTCCTAAGTGCCCTCTATGTGACAGGTATACTGCCAAACAATACAAATGGTCTTATCAGCTATCCTGCACTGTCTGATAGCCTGGGTCCGAACTGGCCAATCATTTGATCTCCATTCTGAAATCAGGAAAATGAAGTTTACAAACTTTCACAACATTCCCAAGCCAGGGCAGTTAGTGATACAACTGACCAAGCTCAAAGCCTGTGTGATGGAGAAGCCCATGCCCTTAGCCTCCATGATACCTGTCTGCTTGGTGCATTGCTTTCTTTGCTTTTGCAGGTCTGATGAAGTCTGATGAGTCTTTGTCACAGCCAATTTTGGACAGTAGCATCCCTGCCCACTTTGCAGACTGGTCTTCAGCTATGTCACCGAAGTGATGGTGTGCATTGCTGTGTGACACTTTCTGTGACATCCACTTGAGAGCTTCCTCTCAGTAAGCTCTGTGATGTCATTCCACTCGTGAAGCCCCAACTGTTTTAGGGTATGGACCTTTGTTATATCCAATGGATTCCTTACAGATAACACTGAATTTCTTTGCTCCTTGTGTCACTGAGACAGCTTGGAGTGCTTGGCACTTGTGATTGGTGTAATAAATGTGTCCTGCAGAGGTGTGAGTGAATCCTTCATGCTACCTGGCTCTCACAAATCTGATTTGAGTTTTACAGTATCCCATCACCCAAGCACCATAGCACATAAGAAGATCCTTCCACGGCATCCTCTTCCTTCTCAAAATACATCCCCTTCCAGTCTCATCACTTGGAGGATGGGTCAGGGGCATTTAACCATAAAAATCTCTCACTCATCTGATTTTCCTTTTCTAGAAACACAGAATTCCGCCTGAACTACTTTTCCATCATTGTGTATCTTGACCCCGGTCTTTGCCTTGTGCATGCTTGGGGATGGTTATCAGGGACCATTGTGATCCTTTGTGCTTATTATACTCCCATGAGTGTAAAGCTTTATTATCCTTGACTTCCTGTACTTAGAGGGGTCGAGAAGCTTTGGGGACAGAAACACCTGCACCTTTCACCTCTTACTGTCATTTTTGTGAGTGACGACAATGTTCCTGTGTTATTTATAAGCTCCAGTGACTGTGCACTGGGTCCTTAAAAACTGAGTGCCAGATAGCTTGTCATAGTCCTCCCTTCTCCTTCCTTTTCCCCTCCCCATCCGCTCTCCTCTTCATCTCCTTCCCCTCTGCACCCACCTCCCCATTTCCCTCTTTCTCTCTGTTATGGATTAAGAACTGGTGGTCAACTTAATGCCAGCTGGATTACATCAGCATGGCACTGAGCGAAGATGCTCCACCTGAGGAAAGTTGCCAGTATAGAGAGGTGGAGAAGAAGGGAGGTGTTGAGGCGTTAATTCGTTATTGCATTGTTGTGTTGAGGCACTGTGGGTTCTCCTACAAGTTGCTGGTTGAGCCATTGGTTCTCCTGGAGAAGCTCTGGTGCTCACATCGAGCATCAATTCCTGGCTCCAGAGGGGAAGACATGTGTCTCTTGGTCTTCAAGATGAACTCGTCACACTGGCTTCTTGGCATGTACCTGACTGTGCTTGTCCTCAGAGGAGCTCGGGGCCTCCGTGTCGCTGAGGACAGCTGTGGTTCTTTTCATGACAGCCCTGGTCTTTGTTGTGAGTCTGACTTCTGGGCTCCAGCATAGAAACCTCATCCCACCAGCACAACTGCTTCACCCATGGACTTTCTGGCTTCCATCACTGACCCTTGGGCCTTCCCGGCACGGATCCGGAAAAGAGACTGGTGTGAGTCCTTCTTGTGGGCTCTGGTCCTCCAGTTGGACTCATGGGAGGCACTGTCATGAGCTCTGGGTTTTTATCTGAACTCATGTGGGACACTGCTATGGGATTTGGGCTCTTGACTAAATATGCTAAGTCTTTGGTGTTGCAGACAGATTTCCTGCATTTACTTGGGTAAACTCCCAGTGACCATTATCAAAATAGTATTATAAATTCCATGTCCTTATTCTATTGTTCTCTGCACAACCCTTGACTACAACACTCTCTGTAGTTCAGTGTTGATCTTAGATCTTTAAATTACAAACAGAAATAGGAGCAGGAGCAGGAAAATGGGGACAGTGGTGGAGGAGGGGGAGAATGGCAGGAAAGGGGGTAGAGGAGAGGAGAAGGACCCTAGTAAATAGTTGTAAGCGGGGCTCCATTGTGTGTTCCCTCCCTGACTCTGTCACCCTCTCTCTTCAACTGCCCCTCTCCCTGTGCTGTGCCTGATGGACCTCTAGTCTCCCTCATCAGGGGCAGTTTCCTGTGCCCTGCTGTCTCTGCCCTCACCTTTTCTGCTGGAGCATGCCCTCCTCCCTGCCTTCTCTTGCTTCTTTGCCCAGGAATTTCCCTGCTGACCCTTGGACCAGCTGATTTCTCCCTTCTCTGGGCTGGTTTGCAAACTGGGTCCTTGCCAGGGAAGGCAGAGTAGATGGTTGGTCCCACTGGCTGACACTCATTATTGGCTCCTTTCCAGGCATTTCCATAAACACAGTATTTGTAGGCATCCTACTATTTACATCCACAGATGCCACAGCACTGTAAATTGATCGTGCCCTTCTTTGCATCCTAATAAATTCAGTGTGCCTTGTAGATCTCAACTAGAAGACTAACTGAAAACACTTCCAACCCCAGATGGACATCAAGGGATGATCATGTATTCAGGCTGGAGTTGAATGAAGGAAGTCATTTCCCCTCATGAAGCAGACTTCAGCATCGATGATTTTTGTTGCAATAAATGAATTACAGAGTGTTTTTTGTTTTTTCAAAGAATCCTTCAAGAAAATGAATTTTTAATGTCTTAGAAACAAGTTAGTGGACTTCACCCGAGTTTGGCGGGAGAGCTGTTCAGTTCCCTTGGTGTGTTCTCCGAGTCTTTCACCACGAAGGAGTTATTCTTTGCCTCCCCTTCTCCTGTCTCCTCCTCCTCTCTCTCCTCTTCCTCCTCCCTTGCTCCCCCTCCTGTTCACTGTTCTTGCTCTCCTCCTCCTTCCTCCCACTTCCATACTTTCCTTTTAATTGTCCTTCTCTTCCTCCTTGTTGCACTTCTTATTTCTGGAGGTTTTCCCCAGATCACTAAGGTATACCTACAGTGGAGACCTTTAGAAATCTCTGTTGGAATGCATTTCTCTTAGAAAGGAAACCAGGAGGAGGAAATGAGAGGCAGACAGGAGCAGTGGGGTAGGCCAGGTCTGGGTCCTCCAGGAGGCTCCTGCAGCTTTGCATAAAGCCAGTCATTGCTTCCTCTCAGGAGCCTATAAGGTGGGCAGGTCTGGCTTCTTGCTTCTGCTTGGGGCTGGGAGTCACCTGCTGTGGAATAGCATTTCTGCCTGCCCTAGGAGACCCCAGCCTGTGCCTGCCTTTGATACTGGTACACAGATAGCAACTCAGTGTGGAACCTGGGGGTGTGCTTGAAGAAAACAAAACAGACAAGTGTCCCTCAGAGTTTGTAGATAGACAGCTGCCTGAATTCTGCACACAGGGTTCATAGTAGTGCAGGACCCACATAATTTACTCTGGAACCTGATCTTGTCATCTTTGACATTGGTACCTTATCACAACAACAAAAAGGAAATCCTGGTGGAAAACAGTATTCCTGACACTGGCCCACTATTGCCTGGTCTTTCTTTTTAATGCAGTTCTTTTACTTGGGCACTGAGAAAATATATGGTACGTTCTTCTGTCTTAAGTCCGGTGCTTCTATTTAATTTCCTTCAAGATAATGAAGTCTCGCTCAGAAAAATCCTGTTTGCTGTGGGGCCTCGTGTGTATTATTCTACCTTACTGCTGCTTGCTAACTGATTTACTTACCTCCTGTTCTTTGTTGGAGAACATCACTGCCAGATGTTTTCAACTTTTTCCTGCCCGTGACTTAGACCCCGACCCCCGTTTGCTTAATTTCTGTGAGACGAGTGTTTCACATGCACCTCACTGTTGTCCATGACACCCTGTAAACCACAGTGCATGTCATGCTGAGCAGGGTGAGGAGAAGTGTGTTGCTAGGTGATGCTAGGTCTGCCGTTTGCACCTGCAGTGCACCCCCCGTGGGACCACCGTGGAATGGTGGAATGTCTGACGTGGACAGCACGGCTTCACACCTCGGCACTGGTTTCCAATGCTGTGTCCCAAGTGCTGCCTGGAACCCTTATGAAAACAACTGCAAAGTAGTTGCCTATGTCTTCAAACTTGATACTATCATCTAGAATGGAACAGAGTCTAATCAGTCAAAACAAGATCGTGGGAGTACTACAGGACTTCAAAACAAGTTAATAGGAAATCGAAAAGAGTTACTATTTATATATCCTAATTTTTTTGAATTTTTTCTTTAATTAAGACAAACATAAGAAATGACTAAATAATTTTTTTGAAACAATAAGGGGGAGATTGAGATAAAACAGGACATAACAATATAACAATAGAGGTCACAGCATGACTGTTTCAATAACCTAGTACTTCACCACCTTATAACCTGACTTAATAGTAGTTACCATAGTGTCTTTTTCCTTGAAATATTTGGATAAAACTTCATATACTCTAGCTTCAAATATTTTCATATCAAGAAGCCCAGAATAAAGCCTTTCTAATTAATGAGTGAAAACTTTATAAGGCTTCAAGGCCACCTAATGGGGAATCATGATTACCACATATTTTTATATATTTGAATCATTATTTACATTAGGGAAACTATTCGGTATTCACACATGCGAGATTGATTTTTTTCACTAATTAGTATGGTCTCAAGCTGCGCCCATTTATTGATAAATATCTCAATGTGATCCTTCTTTATAGCTGAATAATACTCCATTGTATAGAAATACCACAACTTTTTTATCCATCCCTCAGTTGATGGGCACTTGGGTTGTTTCCAAGATCTGGCGATTACAAATTGTGCTGCTATAAACATAGGTGCACATATATCACTGTGGTATGATGCTTTCAGTTCTTCTGGGAATATGCCTAGAAGTGGAATAGCTGGAATAAATGGGATTTCCAGTCCCAACTTTTTGAGAAATCTCCAGACAGATCTCCACAAAGGCTGTACCAGTCTACACTCCCACCAGCAGTGCAGGAGAGTTCCTTTTTCCCCACAGCCTCTCCAGCATTTGTTGTTGGTTTTCTTGATCCTGGCCATTCTTTCAGGAGTGAGATGGTATCTCAGTGTGGTTTTAATTTGCATTTCTCTAATGACCAATGATGATGAGCATTTTTTCATGTATTTATTTGCCATTTGCATTTCTTCATCTGAGAATTGCATATTCATCTCAGATGCCCATTTTTGGATTGGATCTTTGAATTTCGGAGGTCTGAGTTTCTTTAATTCTTTATATGTTTTAGACAAGAGGCCCTTGTCTGAGAGAGAGTTCACTAAAATCTTTTCCCAGTTTGTTCTCTACTGTTTTGTCCAACTTTATAATATCTAATGAGATAGACAATTCTTTTTAAGGAAACAAGGGACAACGTTGATAACCATTGTTGATAAACTTGTACTCTGTTCTACACCATGTGCTATGTCTATCCTTGGTATTGACTGACAGCTTTGTTTTGCCATATTTGACTGTATTCTTCCCCCCCCCCCAAAGAAAGTAATAAGCACTAAGGAGTAATAAAATCCAAGATGTGTAAATTTTGTTGTAAAAAAGAGAGGGGAAAAAAAAAAAAGAAAAAGAGCTCTAACGGATATAACAGCAAGTGTGTTTGGGGGTGTTAAATAGCTGACTTTATCAATGTTTTTGGAACATTGAACACAACTGTTTGCAGTCTCCCTGTTTGAATGTCCACCTTGTGTTCTTTGATACTGTGATTTGAGGAACTATTTTCAAGAAGATAGTGTGTAATCTACTAGCAGGTGATTTCTTACTGTTATGTTTTTTTGTTTTGTTTTGGTTTTTTTTTTGTAGTTCTGTATTGTGTGTACCCTTACGCCGCTTTGGTTTGTTTTGTGTTTTTCTCTTTTTCCTCTTAAATAAAAAAAAAAAATACACTGGGGCCACTTCAGGAGGAAGCAAGAGACCAACCACTTCCCGTGAGCCAGAAGCATTCTTAGGCTGCTGGAAGTAGAAACAAGAAACTAGTCTCTTCCTATGAGCCAGTGGCAGCCATGTAGGATGCTGGAAAGAGAAATAAGAAGTAGCTTCTTCTTATGAGTCATTGGCAGCCATGTGGGTCATTAGGAGGAGAAACAAGAAGCTACCTTCTTCCTGTGAGCCAGAGGCAGTTATGGTCTGCTGGGAAGAGAAGCAAGAAGCCAGCCCCTTCCCTGAGCCAGTGGCAGCCGATAAGCCATTGGGAAGAGAAACAAGAAGCCAACTCCCTCCTGTGGGCCAGTGGCAGCCATGCAAGCCATGGGGAGGAGAAACAAGAAGCCAGCCCCTTCCTGTGAAGCTAGTGGATGCACAGACTCGGAGACAAGAAAAGCTGACATCCTACCATCTCCTGTTAGCAATTGGCAGATCCAGAGAAGCACAGACTGAGATGATAGCTACTGAAGTAAAATCAATCAATCAATCAATCAATCAATCAATCAATCAGTCGATCGATCAACCAATCAATAATTTAAAAAAAACAATGGCTTAATGCTTGCAATGTTTGGTGTTTAATTGACTTTGCAGGTCCAAAGCATCTATTTACAGGATAACAATATGCAATATAGCAACTATGGGGGGTTTCTTCTAAAAGTGGTGGACACTTATAATTCCCTATTGTTTTAATGTCCTGTATTGTTTTCATTATTTGGTTTAGTTTTATTCTGTTTTGTTTTACTTGATTTTATTATATCTGATGGCATGGGTAACTATTTCCAAGATAATAATAATAAGATATATTATGGTAGCCATTATTGATTTCCTATTAGCTTGTTTTGAAGTACTATATCACTCTCATTGTTTTGTTTTGGTTGGTTTTAGTCTGTTCTGTTTTGTTTGATTTTATTATGTCTAATGGTATGGCAGCTACTTTAAAGATAATAAGAGGCATTATGGTAGCCATTGTTGATTTCCTATTATCTGGTTTTGAAGTTCTGTGTCACTTTCACTGTTTTGTTCTGATTGGCTTTATTCTGTTTTATTTTCTTTGGTTTTATTCTCTTTAAAATAAAATTTAAAAACTAAAAAAAAAAAAAAAACAACTGCACACAGCATAATCTACTTTTAGGTCTCGCCTTGCACAGATTGGCATGTCTATTTGATACGACATGCCGCCGCATGCGTTGGCTTCCTGAATCAAGGTCCTGCATGACATTTGTTTAGAAAACAAAACCTGTAAACTTTTTTTAAAGAGGCTCAGCTGAAGAAAGAAAGCCCTTCACGTGCAGAAATGCTGTGTAAATATGAGCATGTGGAGTATCGCTATTGCAGATATTTAGCTGCACCGAGCAGTGGCTGTAAATTTTACCTGTTTGTTGAGGACATGTTTTCTCTCTCTTCAGACTTTGTGTGCTTCCAAATTCTTCTCAAAGGACAGGCAATAAAGAACCAACGTTGAAACTCTGCTTTCCTACAAGAAGTTAGGAATTTACATATGTACACACATACATGCACACATACATATATACACCCAGGCACCTATATATACATGCATTTGCATATAGATACACACATCTCCTTTTATGTAGACACACACACCTACACACAGGCATATATACACATGCGCAGATATAAGTGCACATAAATATACTCACATGCATAAACATCTGGTATACGTATAATGTATGATCATGTATGTAGACATAGATACACATGCACATACACATATAGTTACAGCTCTACATGCATATACATGCATGCAAACACATTACACCTGCATGTACATGTACATCCATATCTGCACATGAGTGTGTATATGTGTATGTATGCCTAGGGTGGAATTCGTCTTTACTGAACCTTGCCTGCCACCATCACCAGTAGCTTTTGTGCTGGTACAGAGGGACCTGAAGGGCAGGATTCTGGAAAAGTCTAACCTTACATCTGAGCATTTAGCTGATTCCATGATGGATCAGAGAATCAGCTTATGACACAGCGCAGTGTGTTGTAGGAGGTCTTGGTACCTTCAGTGGGTAGAAATTGCTGTTGACAACTAGAGATGTCCATGTGATTGTAGGCAAGAGGTTGTAGAAGTTGAGTCTGCCTGTCACATTATGAGAAGTACTAGCAGAAAAGGATTGTTGCCCAAGACTATCAGCCTGGCATTTCTTTGTATGTATCTTTGTCCCAAAAAAGAACTGTGTTTGAAGGAAGACATTAAGGTAGGCCCCAGCATTGTATGTCTGAAAAAAGAACTGTGTTTGAAGGAAGACATTAAGGTAGGGCCCAGCATTGTAAGTAGGCTCAGAGCTCAGCGGTTTCTAAAATGTCTTCTCAGCCCATGCTTATTCTGTGACAAAAATGCAGTACAAAATACAGGTAAGGAAGCGGAGAATAAGAAGTTACCAAGATCCACATGTAAGTTTTTGTTTTGACTGCAATCACAATATTTTGACTTTTTCTTTGAGGCAATGTTATATCGTAAAATACTGTATCATAAAATCATGGTTTTGTGCCACGGAGGGAGACCTTTTTATCTGTTGACTGGGATGGAAACCCGTGGGCGTGCATGTCAGGTGGATAAGAAGGCTGGGGACTGCAAGGCCTGAACCTTAAACTTGGTAATTTTGTCAAGGATCGCGTGGAGGTGGAAATGAAAGCTTTATAGCTGACTAGTAAGCAGGTGGTTTTCAGTGGTTGTTAACAGCATCTGACGATAGAGGTAGAAATGAAGGCGGCAAAGACTCGGACGCTCCCAGGGGGAACAGTGACCCAAGGTGGCATTTCATAAGAGCTGTCTGATGAATAAGGAGGACATTCCTGAGGAAACTAAAGCCCCGTGTCACAGTGACCGTGGCTGGAGGAAGCCGAGAGCACTCACATGGATATCACTTTGAAGCTGATGTGGACTCAGAGTCTAACATTCAAGAGAGTGGAAGAGAATTGGGAGAAAAGGGGGCCACGGCTCGGGTCCTCACCTCATTCAAGAAACACAGCCCATAATCTATGTTCCCGTTGCTCATTCTGGTATCATCACTGCCTTTCTTTGTGCTCATTGTGAAGCAGAAAAGATCAGGATACAGTGTCCAAATAACACAATGGCCAAGAACACCTTTAATTTCTGGCTTCTCCTAGCATCATTTGCTGTCTTTCTTCCCCAAGATTCAGCAGTCACATGCAGGTCATCCTGCCCGCCAATGAAAGCTGGCTTTACAATACACCACAGGCTGAGAGATACTCTGTCTGAAAGCTTTTGCAAGAAAGCCCTGGGAAATGTCAAGAGGAAGAGCTCGGAGTGCTGGAGTACAGCATTAAGATACAGTGCCTGAAGATTCAGCTGCACTACTCGGGTGGCAGATGCCCTCATAAAGGGGGAAATACGGGAAAGATACCAAAGTCATTTTTGGCATTGACATGCAGCAAATTTTGCATTGCCAGTTAAGAGTTCTGCTTCATTATGACAAGTTATCATCTCTGACATTCAGCTTGGTGCCAGGACAGAATTTACAGTGTCTTGATTTCCGTATTTTGTTCTTAGACCTTATCCATGGCTTTGAGACACAATTTCAAAGGAAATTCTGCCTCCTCCAGTGTTCTGGGTCAGTGTGTAAGAGTGGTGGATGTTGAATTAGCAAGCCCCAGCCCCATCCTGACACATTCCTCCACCTGCACTCTCCTGCATTATGTGTATGTGTGTCATCTGCCAAACATGTAATGTCAGCCCAAGTTCATAAAGCTCCAGCAGGTGGTGAGGGTGGAGCAGTCGATTATCGGGTTCTGTCCTAGATCCCCAATCTGCCAAATGAATGTATGGTGGAGGTTAAGTAAAAAAAGACAAATAGTACGGTTTTAGGGCTCCAGGAGGGTCAAAACCCTTTAATTAAGCTTGAGGCTTCGAGGGTAAAGACAAAGGATTCTCTGGATCAGTCCACTTATATTAGGAAGAGGGACAAAGGGCAGAGAAACTGAGGAAAGTGCAGGCAATGAGCAGGACCTTGGGAGTCACTTCAAGGAGTCTCAAGTTATGAATCAAGTCAATTCAGTAGCACTGTCTTATCATGAAGACATGGTAGAAGTGAGACTGCAGGAGTAATCTGTGCACCTGCAGTCTCTGCCTTGTTAATTGGGGTTGGAGCCAGAGTGTCCCCAGCTGTGTCCTTATCTTGCTGTTTGAGTTATCTCTGGCCTCACAGGCCACTACAGGCCTCAGCCAGGACCAGTGATTCACAGAGGTTCACTTACTATGAATCAGTTCCCATCTCCAGGTGAGGGGCCGAGGCCTAGGACAGACTCACAGATAAACATAGAAAGCCAATTAGTAACATTTAAATCCTGCTCAAAGCTGCTTCATAGTGGTCTCCAAGAGTCAATAACTGGCTATAAAATATATTGCAGTTAGAATCAAGTACACAATTATTATATCAGATCATTGTACTTTTATCATGAAAATATAAACATCCTGACCACCGTTCTGCACAGTTAATTCCAATAAACATTGCATGAGCTTAAACATGATACAACAACATGAACAGTGAGAGAGAAAAGCTGGTCTCATGTAATTTCCCCAAGAACAGTTCTTTTAAAATTAATCTACTTATGCCACACAAAATGCCATATGATTTAGAATTGTAGGTCTTAGGTTTGTGTTCCAGGTTGACTGTTTAAGTCCGTCATCAGCAGCAAGTGAGGGTTCAGGTAGGATCTTTAGCCACGTTGTGTGTAAGAGGGAGTCACTAAGACAAACCGTTCTGTTGGCTCTCTGTGAAAACCTCCCAGATACCTCACAGGGGTGAAGGGTTATAGCTGCTGCAGAGCTCAGATCAAATTTATGGACATCATAAAAGTCTGTAATCATTGCCTTACATAGCAATACATATACATTTTTCTTTTAAAGCTTTCTTCATAAGGAATTAACTACTCCTTGAATAGTAATTTGAATTTGAATAGTAAAACCAAATGTCATTTCTTTTCCTGTAACAAGCCATTTGATAGCGAGACAATAATATTTAAGTCTTTTATGGGCTTAATGGATAATGGAGATTAGAACTCTCTTTTAAAATGATCAAATTTGTCCTTGAATAAGAAGATACTGCACTCAAATCACAATTCAATTTGCTTGCTTTATCCAACTTTCCGAGCTGTTTCTTATGGAGTCATTGAGTATTTGCTGTCTGTTTGACAATTTCAGAAATGCTCTTTGGGGGAGAATTCCAAGGCAGAAAGACAGATGGTAAACAGTATTGACAACAATACCGTTGTTATATAGAACAACCTATGCTGTATAGAATATCAGAAAGATGCGATTCAACAGAAATTCTGAGGGGACTCAATGTGCAGATTAAGACAACTCTTCCTAAAAGGAGGATGCATCAGTGGACTGGTGAGAGTGCTGGAAAGGAACCCTGGACTAGGTCAGCTCTCTCTCCTGTTGGTGACCATGGAGAATCTTCGGAGAATAGCTCAGAAATACAAGGAGACATAACGCAAGCATTTCTGGAAAGACCTGCTAAAGGGTAGTGGTCCCCTGCCCCCTTTCCTCTGGGGAACAGCCTGTCTGCATGTGGTCCAGGAGCTGCTGTTGTTTATACCACACAGCAAGAGCTTGGGCTGCTATGGTTCTGCCACTTCCTGTTTGTGAAATAGTAACATCTTTCATCATGCAAGCCGTTTGGACTTGAAAATCATGCTGAGTGATGGAAACCTCTCTTCTGGACAATGAATGGGCTCCGACTGTCTCCACTGCTTTTTCCACTTAACTGGAAATTGGGGGAGAGGGTGAGAGAGGAATGGAGCCGTGGCTTCTCTGTGCCTCCCTTTTGGTCAGCTCTACATCTATATTTTGTCTCACATACTCCATTTAAAGGTCAGCAGTATCTATGTCTAAGGAGAGTTTATCCTACCACAAACCGTAGGTGATGAATAATACATATGGCAGAGAGAATCCTGCATGGAAAGTAAGACTTAAGTTACAAGGATGTCAGTGAATAGATGTTACGATAGTTAAGGGTTGTAAGGAGAACAATTACAAGGGCACATAATTTATAATACAATTTATAATGGTCACCCAAGGAGTCACATACAGAGAAGGTGCAGGAAATCTGTCCACACACTAAAGACCTAGAAATATCAGCTGAGGGCCTGGATCCCATGGCGATAACCTTTATGAATTCAGCTGAAAACCCAGAGCCCATAACAATGACCCATGCAAGTCTGTCCCACAGATCTTCACTGGGGAGCCCCAAAAATTAGCAGAAGAATCTAGAAAGTCTGTGCTAGTGAGGTGGAGGATCTGTGCCAGCAGGCTGAGGGTGGGTTCTGTACCGGAGCCATGAAGTGATGCTCAAAATAAGGACCATGGCTCCCATGAAAAGTACCATAGCCATCCTCAGTGACAGTTACCAGGGACCTGGCTTAGATCTCCAGTCTCCTAAATGAGTGTACAATGAAGGCTAAAATAGATGACATAAGTGGTATGATTTTAGGGCTCCAAAACCCTTTGAGGAATTCAAGGCTCTAGGGACTAACACAAGAAATGTCTCTGGGCAGCCATGTTTAGTTTTTCAAACAAGGAAGGGGTTAAGAGTAGAAAACAAAGGAAACTGAACAGACCTTGGGAGTGGTTCAAAGATTGCCCAATAACAGATTATGTTTCATTTAGGAGAAATATTTAGGAGAAGATCTCCATGTTGCATTTCACTACAGGAGTCAAATGCCTGCAGCTAGTTTTTACTTAGTTGATTGGGGTTGGAGCCAGGTGTCCTCAGCTGTGACCTTATCTTACCCTTTGAGGTGTCTCTTCGTTCTGGGTCAGAACATGCCCCCACCTTGCTGCAGCCCTGCATGTGTGTTCAATTTCTAGTTTCAACAGCTCCCAACAGAATGAGGTTTTGAGCTCCCCTAACAATGAGAACAACTGAGTATGTACCAGGAAACAAACATGACAAACTTCTGGAAATTAAACACATTTCTTCCCCTCAAGAGCCAGGAAGTAGTGCTCAATGTGAGGACCAGAGCTCCCCCAAAGTGAACCACAGCCATTCTCAGCGACAGGGTGCCAAGCTCTTCTGAAGATAACAGCCAAGTTCGTATCAGGGGGAGCCAGCATGATGACCTCCTCCAGGAGAAGCAACGGCTCCAAACAGCTGCATTGAGGAGAACCCACAATGTTACTCCTCCTCTCCAGGTCTTCTTTTATGCAGGCAGCTGTCCTTAGGCAGGCCATCCAAGCTCAGCTCCATGACAATTCAGTTCAGCTGGTATTTAAGTTGGCCACCAGTTACCAGTGCACCACACATGTATCTTCCATCAAAAAGCTTGCAGGAAAAAAATGAGGAAATCTTATCTGCATGAGAATATATTTCCTAATCCCTTCAGTATTTTCTAGGGGATTCTCTGTAAAAGGTGGCAGAGAAAACATCTTGTGGCTGATACATGCTTGGAGACATTAGAAATGTACAAAAATTAGGACTTGGAAGGGGACTGGATTTCTCTAATAACACACCCATATTGCTGGCCAGGAGTTTATGCAGATCATGCTAAAATTAAAGACTCTGTCCCAGACACATACAAACCCTTGCCAAGTATCCTGGACTGTTTTAGCATGCATTATGGCCGGGAAGTGATTCTCTTGAGACTCTGTGTGATGCTATGAATCTCTCTTTGCCTCTCCTTTTGGCAGAACTGTCCTGTAAGCCTGTGGTGTTGGGATTAAACCAGAAGCTGTGATGTTTGCCTTACAGGAAGTCACTGGTGAAGACCAGCTCTTGCTGTGATTTCACATTTTTCAGCTAATGTCCCAGCCTGGCCATTATCCAGAAAATTGTGAATCTCACAAATCACAACTGGAGTTCATGGCTGGGACAAAAGCAAGCTGCCAGATTGTTACACATCTAGTGTTTTACTCAGGAGACATATTTCATTGTGCAGAATTTAGGTGTTTTCCTTTTGGTAACCCTGAAGTGTGAAACCATAAATGTGAGCTAATAGAAGAGGTTTGTGTACAGTAGTACTCGACAGGATTAAGATGTATAAAAATGAAATCTGCTCCTTTTTTCTTATACGTCTCTCCCTTTACTTTGCAGGTAGAAAAATAACTTAGTAGAGATGATTAGTGTAAGTTGAAAAGCCTAGCAACATAAAATAGTATGCCTTTGTGAATGAAGATAGGGAAGTGAAATCACAATAGTAGAATATGCTATTCTCAGAAAAGCCAAAAGATGAATAATGGTACCTTTGCGGAGAGGTTAAGCTAAATAAGATAATAATAGGATTCTCATGATAAGAATATAACATATTTTATTAATTAAGTATAACCCCCTGCTCACTCTAATGATACATCAGAATCTCATCTAACCTAATCTCTGTTTCAAATATAATTTAAGAAATTACTAAGGTCCAGTGGAAACTAAGAAAATTCATTGACCATCTCCTTAACACTACAGCTAGTTGATAGTTTTAGGATTCAGCTCTTAACTGCTTTGTGAATGCTTTAATCTTCTTCTGTCCCACTGCTGATCTTGCTTGGGACCTAGAAAATAACTTCTCTGGTTAGCCTGGAGGAATGACCCAAATCCAAATGTGACAGAAGTTGCATGTGATGTGTTAATATCATTTTAGTTACACTTCTGCTTGAACTCTTCAACTGAGGGCTTGATGCTTCCATCTGGTTTTGTAGACAATATTTTGTAGACAATATTTAGAGATCTAGAGGACATGTGTGCTGTCCTTCCTTTTATATTTCTGGATTCAGAATTCTTTAATGTTTCTAGGCATGGTAAAATTTCTGGAAATGGAAAGAAATAAAAAAAAAAAGCAAGAGCAAAGTTAAAAGGGTTGTAACTAATTTCTGAAAGGGCATAAATGAATGAATGAATCGTTGCATCCTTAGTTGACCTGACTCTGGAAGAACACCGCTTAATCTTGGTATGTTAGATTACAGTGAAAGTGGGCCATTTGTCAGCCATTGGAATTACATGTCAAGCTGGTTTTAAGAACACGTGGTTTGGAGGTTGCCCCAGTGATAGCTGGCCAAGTACAAGAACACATGCATTAAACAGAATAAAATTTTGTTATCTGTAAATCGATACGACCCAATTAGGATAGCACAGGGGAGCTTCCCTTTGGTCTTGAAAATCAAGTGAAACAAAGGAGACACAGTGATTACAGATATTAGAGAATGGTTTTGGTAGAGGTGACTAAATAGCCCATTAATAAAAGACATCTGTCTGTCTAAACATAAAATTCATGGAAATAAAAAGTACTGGAAATGTGTTTGTCAGTGATACTTTTGTCTGGTTCTCTTTATTAACACTTGCATTACTAACAGCATTAAACCCAGAAAGGCTAGCGTCAACCAGACAAAAATCTCCAGAAAGCATGGAAAGGGAAGATATAACTGATCTTAAATGAGATGGAGGTCTGAGGACATTCTTAAGAGGATGTAGCATGTTTGTTACTAGAATTTCATGGCCAAAGCCCTGGTCGGGTCACTCTGCCCCGAGCACCAGTCAAGCACTTGAGCAAGAATGGAGGTTTTTCTCAGTGTGGCTGTGCTGGGCGGGACAGATGAAGAGGTTCCAGATGTGTCATCGAGGGGCTTGCTGAAGCTTTAGGGTTTTATGGGAAAAGGGAACTGTCTTAGTTACTTTTCACACATCACTGAGACAAAATACCTCACGCCCAAAGTTGGGAAAGGAAAGGTGTATTTCTTACATTTTTTGGAGGTTTCAGTCCATATTCAGTTGGCTCCAAGGCATGGTGGGGCCGCAGTTCATGGCTGCTACAAACAGCAAGGAGGAAACCAGCAAGAGAGAAAGACACAGCTTCTTCCTGCGGTCACATTGTGTGCTGGCTCCACCCCTAGGCAAGTGTAGCACTGACAGCATAAATCCAAGCTGTGGACAATGAACCAATCACAAGTGAATAATGCAAAAGCATGAGGCTTGGGGGCCACCAACATAAACCATGACAGGAACAAAGTCTGGGGTGGGAGGACTGTATAGCCCGGTTAGGTGAACATGGTCAGGCTACAGTGGGTCTGGCTCATCTGTATCTCATCATTAGTTCTGCGAGGTGGCCCTGGAGAAATTGGTTGACGAGCCAGTTCGGTTCCCATGGTCCTGAGTGAGGATGGCCTCATCATGAGATGAGCCTTCAGGGATCTGCTTTCCCTAGAATCCCAGGTGCCTGTAGGTTTGGGACGGTGACCCTCCAGTTTTAAGTGCTGTGCAGGGTATATAGAGTGAGATGTTAAAAATGACAGTTGAATGTCCCTGTATATCGTGAAAATGCCTTTTCCACCTTGGAGTCCTCAATCTAGAAGGGGGATAAGACAGGTAATTTGAGAGCTGATACACCTCATATTAATAATATTTAGACAGATGCTTGCTAAGTGGTTAACAGGCCTGTGTACAGGGCTGAATCATAGTCTAACCCAGACTTTTGAGCTATCAAAGGAGACAGATACAGACTGAAAGCAGAGCCACCAAGGTTTTACTTGCTTTTGTTCACACATCAGGCACCTGCAAGCCCAGCCTCTAAGTGTCTGTTATGTTTTATTACAGGAACCAAAACCCAGTGATGAAGAACCCAGCCTCTCTCTGAGGTTGGAAATGGGCTTTCCATTCTCTCTCCCCGGGTTCTCTCTCCTCTTGGGTTCTAGTTGACATTATTTACTATGATGTTTGTAAGGTGTGAAGTACTCCACCAATGGTATTAAATATTTAAGCCTCAGAATTAAAAGTTTCCTAATTCTGAAGATCTCATCGTTTGGCTCCTTTCTCAAGAGATGGAGCACTGAAAGAAACCTAAGCACATGTAGCTGCCCGTGTTGTGACTAAGCACAGTCTCATTCTGCACCCCACATCATTTACCCACCGTGACTTGGTTTGGATATTCTCCGTGGCTGATTAGAAGTCTCAAAACATTTTCTTTAAATATGGAATCAAAAGATGTGGTATTTTCTTCCTCTCTCTCATGGAGCTAAAAGGTGCAAAACATGTTTATTTCTACCGGGAAGTTATGTGAAAGCGTGTAATATGACTTAAAATAAAAAGCCCATCAATTAAGACAGGCTGCACTGGCTCTGTCTTCATATTTTATCTGGCCACCGTGATAACTGTATCAGGGTCTGAGCTCATTTTGTAGTCTTTTGAGATATCTTGGAAGGAACTGGATATTTTGGAAATTTCCTTTTAAAGATATTTGTTGAATACTTGTTATGAGGCTGCGTGTGATTTAGCAGTACTAAAATAAACAAGATTGTTATCAGGGCTTATGGAGCACCTAACTGGGAAATTAAAAAAACAATAACAAAAAATGCGTCTTGTCCTTCTAAGGGATCCTTTTCTCTGTCTGGACCGGTGGATGTGATTCATTACAATGCCTCTTGTTGAATTCTCTCACATTCCAGGGGTGCCCCAAAGAAATGAAATCTGAGCTTGTGGGTTGGGGTCCCTGAGCCCCACAGTGACAGGATTTGCTTTGATTCATGGAAACATGGGTTCCTCATCAGCTTCAGATCTGGTGAATTCATTGGCTTCACCCTTAAGGGTCACTGTGTTTCCTGAAACTCTCATTCGGATTCTGCACAACCCTTAATGTCCTCTCCTCTTCCCGTACAGCCTTCCATTTCCTCCAGCCCTTCTCTGAGGTAACTCGTATTTGTGTTCAAGAGGATTTTTTTTGTCCTGGGGATCGAACTCATGACCTAGTGCTTGCCAGGCAAGCACTTATGCCGCTGAGCTAAATCCCTGGCTCAAGAGGATATTTTTAAAACCTATTCCTGTGCAGTCCTTGTTGGCTCTTGTGCCCCAGGCCCCAGTAAACTAGAGTCATCCATTCTGTAGACACTGCTAATGATTATTTCTAAAACAGGGGTGGAAAGAAGGAATAAGGAGATATTTTTCTGGGATTCCGGGGAGCCCACTGTTTGTTACATGAGACCCTGAGATGAACCAGGGAATGCTGAAGTCAGGCTTTATCAGAGAGAGGGGGGATAACAGCTAGCTTCACCTATCCAGAGGCAAGGCGGCTGCCCCGTGGCCTGACTTACTGAAGTCCTCCAGTGGACAGGACGGAGGGTAGCCCTTTAGCAGAGATGGCAGACTTTTTGCCTAATGGGTCAGAGCCTAAATATTTCAGGCTCTGCAAATAAAAGTCTGCCTCCTGCAGGAAAAACTGCACAGGCCGTATACAGGCTGGTGAGTGTGACTGCATTCCAAAATATTGTGATTTTTTTAGACTGTGAAATTTGAATTTAAATAAAACCTGTAACAAAATCTTCTTTTGATTTTCTCCCCCACCCCCTTGGCCATGACCATTAGAGAAGATAAAAAGCCACTCTTAGTTCTTGGACCATTAAAAAAAGGGAGAAAAGAAGAGGGGGAAGAAGAGCCTGGATTTCGCTTTCAGGATAGTTTGTACATTCTTTAGTTTAAAGGAAGAAGAGGAGGAGGAAGGTGAAGAAGTGTGGTAAAGATCGGAACAAAGATAGGTAAAAATCAGACAATGAAAATCATAGTTTTAAAACTGTACTTTTAAGAAAAACTTCAGTTACTCTAGGTTATGATGCTTTTTTCTCATCCAGGGAACTTCACTCAAAAGAAACAAAAATGCTACTAGTCTGAAAGACGCAACAAGCCAGTAAATGAGAGATTACTGCCACTCTGTTCCTCACCCCACCTCTGGGTTGGGCCATTTCCTTTCTACTTGCCCAGGATACATCCCCTTTCTTCTGTAAAGTGGACCTTTCCGCTGTGAATGGACCCACACTTTCACCTGTGAGTTGAAGAATTCAAGTTCTACAGCTGCACGGATTCCACAGATTTCTGCCTCTGACAACAGGAAATCAGCTCCAGGCTGTTAGACACTGTGCTCAGGGGCCCCCCTGTGGACTCTCTGAATCTATGTATCCTTTTTAGTTCTAGTAAGCTAGTAAGCTTCTTTATCCTTTTTCCAGATAGCTTGAAGATTCTTTTTCTAGAAGAGTCTTTTTCTTGATAAAGTGGGGTGAGCCAACAGTCTCCCCCAACAGTAGGTTGAGGTGAGTTTCCTGATCTCCAGTTTAGGGAACCTCATCAGATCCTGCTCAGTGACAGAGGAGGAGGAGAAGGGGGAGGAGGAGGAGGAGGAGGGGAGGGGAGGAGGAGGGGGAAGAGGAGGGGGAGGGGGGAGGAGGAGGGGTGAGGAGGAAAAAGAAATCATGACATAGTCCAAGGTCATCGTAGTTCTACTGGCAGCTGACTTATTTAGAAAGATCAAAAGCACTGAGACAGCTGGGCAGTGGAAGGAGCCAGTACACAGGACCTAATACCTTGCAAACTTGCAGGAGACAAACACTTCCTATGGGCAAGGCCTCAAGACAAGAGATAAATCAAATGCACCCACATACTTCCTAAGGACAAGCACCAGGAACTGATATTCTAAATAATGTATGGATCACCTGAGGAAGCCAGGAGTCACCATCCCAGCCCCCTACATGAAGAGTCACTGCTCTGTGTTCATTCCCACTTGTTACAGGACTTGCTTCCTCTTTTGTCCCCAATTTAATCAACATTACCTGAACAGTTAATCTTACTGATTGACCATACTTCTGTCCCACCTGATGCCCACTTTGCGAGTTCGCATGTTTTCCCATCTGGAACCCTGCCTCCCCTTCTGGTTTTGCTCTGTAAAAGTCCTTAGAAAAGACAGAGTCTTTGGCAACCCACTCAGAACCCCTTCTATCTCACTCTCAGACAGAAGCTTTCTTTCTCTCAATAAATGTATTCTGCTTTAATCTCTATTCTTAAAGTTCATTCTTCAATTTTATAGAACATGAACTTGTACGGGCAACTAGTAGATGGGGTTCATTCCCCTGTATCAATAGGGATGACAGACCAGTAGCATCCCGGGCCTTATTTGCTATTGATAAAAACGTGATTTGTGTTTACTTCTGGGGCCATCAGGTATTTTAGAGCTGTTTTTGCTGTGAATCATAACTGTTCTCTTGGGCCTGTAGTTAGCAAATAGGTAACTAAAACAAAGCTTGGTCTATATTTTCCAGTCTTTCTTATTGTACATTGTTGTTCAAGTCTCTTCGCGGCCCTGCATAGGGCCTGTTGAACATGTAGGCTCTGCCTGGGAGCTGGCCAGATAGTCAGTTAGCCGGAAAGTTGTGTGATTCTGCCACAGGAAGCTGAGCTAATTAGAAATATTACAGGCAGTCAGACAGGGCAGGGCCCTCAGAGGAGCCAGAGCAGAAGTTCAGATAACTTGCAGCCTTGGAAGAGACAATCACCTCCTGCTATGGGCCAGATCTCAAGACAAAATACAAAGCAAATACAACCACATCCTAAGTCCACAGTCCATAGTTCTCTGTTACCCTGAGGCAGTCAGGAGTCTTCTCCCTACAGAAAGAGTCCCTGCTGTTAAACATGCCTGCTTACGATGTGGCTCACTCCCCTGTTTGCTCCTAATTTAGTCAATTTTACCTGAGCAGTTGATCTTATTGGTTGACCACCCTTCTGTCCTGCCTTATGCCCACCCTGCAAATTGCCATTTTTCCCTCTTTTTGACTCATTTAACCTCATGATTTTACTCTACAGAATTCCCTGGAAAAGACAGAGTCCTTGGTAACCTGCTCTAGATCCCTTGTGTCTTTCTCAGACAGAAGCTTTATTTGTCTCAATAAATATATTCTGCTGTTAACCTTGGTTGCTCCTAAAATTCATTCATCAATTTTAGAGAACACGAACTTGTACTGGACATAGTAGGTCAGGAGTTTCAGTCCCCTATATCAATGCCATCCCTTTCAAGGGTGAAGACACCAAGATGAAAGGGTCTTTCAGTTACAGAAACCTCCAGCCACTCTCCTGGACCCATGATCACCTGGATTCTAGGAAAGGCAGACACCCCACCTGATTGGGACCCCACCTCCCCAAGATAGCCCTTTCCTGGAAATAAATCCATCCTTCAGCCATAAAGATCCTAGACCTGGTGCCCTAAGACAGAGAAGACTGTGGTCAGTTGGACCCCCCCCCCCAGGCGGGCCATCACAGCATTTCATATTCCCAGAGTGTGGGCACTTTAGAAAATGCTTAAGGAAAAAGTGATTACTTTTCTTGAACCCCAGTGTGAATTTGCACTGAATGGACTGAATGTTAAGAAGAAAGCTTACTGAGATCATAGTGCTGCATTCTATGAAATATGTGAAGCACATTCTCTACTCTGATGATGGTAGGAGCATGAGCATTGTTCTTCCTTCCATTACACCTCAAATAGAAAATCAAGTGGCCCAACCACTACATATAAAGGCTATATAGTTTCTTAAATATATACATGTGCATGTGCATATATTTTTCTCCCTATCATCTCTCTGTTTTAACTGAGACATTACCAGAGAGTGAATTGTAACCTCCCAGAAATTAGTATGTTGCATCGAAATGCCAATTTCCTGTCCATCAGAATTTGTGTGTATTTGGAAATAGAAGCTTTAAGAAGATGGCTGAGTTAAAATTAGATCACTGGAGTGTGCAGAAGCCAGCATGGCTGGTGTCTTTTGAGAAGAAGAAATTTGGACATGGGTACAGAAGGTATGTCATTCAAACATGAAGACGGTGAAAGTCACCCTTACTCCACCGTGATCTTAAGTTTCCAATGCCCAAATAAAATAAAATAAAGTAATTTCTGTCATTTAAGTCATATAGTGTGTCGTACTTTGTTACAGCAACCCCAGGAAATCATTGCCAAGGGTTTTTTGAGAATCTGGGTCCTAGGATATGTATATGTTTCACTGTGTTTTTCCTTAATGTCCTTCACATCTGAATGATAATCTTGCTGTGTGCATACTGTATGCAAATTTCCTCTTCTCATAAAAACTCCAGTGCACATTAAGAAGAATGTAGACATTCCACTACATTAAAAACTGTCACACTGCTCTCCTGTCAGTAAGAAAGTTACATCAGCAAGTTAGATGATTTTTGTTATTGTTACTTGGCTCTTGCACATGGGTTGTTATGGAGACAGAAAGCCAAAATTACTCAGATAACTTCCAAAGGCCATTTAGTGTAATTGATGAATTATGTGCCCCTTGACCTCCGGTTGCTGGAGAAATGCAACAAATAGGATCAATCCATCTCTGTCTATCTAGTGCAAAATGTCACTTACTGATGCTGTCTGTAGTTTTCTTTGAAAGTGATTTGTAATCTCTATTTATACCTTTTGGGTATAAATAATGAATGGAAGTTATACTGCCAAAAAATCTGTGAACAGTCTTTTTCAGCATTAACTCATGGGGAATAGGAAATAATTCTGCATTTGTTGGTGTGCTTGGGAGAAAACTTGTAATGGTGTGAACATTGACAAAGAGAAATAGTAGCACGAAAACCACCATCCTTCACCCACCCAAGCTGGACGTGTTGAGCACACCTGTAATCTCAGCATTCTAGGAGGCTTTCAGAGGAAGATCACAAATTCAGCCTCAGCCTGGGGAACTTATCAAGATACTCAAAGGAAAAAAAAAAGTGTAAGGCCTTGGGTTTGGTCTCCAGCAGCAAATAGACAAAACAAAACCACTGCCAACCCAGAATCACCAATGCACACATTGCCTCTGTCTTGTAAATGTGTTCTCAAGTTGTGTAGCAGTTAGAGTTTAGTTATTAAGTGTCCCTCAGAGCAAGTCAAAGAAGGCTTAATTGCTAGTCTGTGGCACTACTGAGTGGAAGAAGAAACTTTGAGAAGTGCCTGCTTGTGGGAGGAACCTAGCTCACTGATGCGTACCCTTGAAAGGAGTATTGGAACCCAGCACCAGCTGCCATGAGGGGAGGAGATATACTATGGCCCCACCCCCATGATGTTCTGCCTGTCCATATTCCCAGAGTAATAGAGCCAGAATCCATGGACTGCAGCCTCTGAAACCATGAGGTCAAATAAATCTGTCCTCCTTGTAAGTCAATTTCAAATGCTTTGTCGCAGCAGTGGCTAGTTGACCAACAGGGAAATTGGGTCACATGATACTCATATATTTGTCTGGAATGACTTTCGGTAAACACTTGAAAGTTGGGAAAAACAACTATCTTATACTAAAAAATTGTCTACCTAAAAAAAGCCTTCTCCACATCCTGAGCCATGATACATGATAGATGGACTTTCATCTTCCAAAAGCTGTGAGCTGTGAGCTCTATTCTTTATAAAGTCAACAGGTCTCTGGCATTTCATTACAGTATTGGCAAGCAGACTAATACTGTAGGAGAAGAAAACCAACCCATTGTTTCAAAGTGTGTACCTGCAATAATTCCAAAGAGATTCTTAAACTCCACTGCGGTTGTGTAAAGGTAACTTCCTGAAACTGCAAAGCAAGCATATGAAAATATTTCTGATAGCTCCACCTTAACACAGAAGTCATGCATATTGTGAGACAAATCAAACCTTTCATGTAACACAGATATATTGAGAATTATTACAGAGACATCCAGTGGCTTCAACAATGACAAGGGGGAAGAGAATGCAGTTAATTTTGTTTGAACTCCAAATAGAAATACATGACCAAAACAAGAGAAGAGACTTCCCAGACTGCACTCAGTGGTGAATCAGCTCACTAATGCACTCTTTAGGTACAACAACGAGAGACTATAAAAGCAGACCTTCCTTTGGCTAACAGCATTCCTATTTCTCCAAGGATGTGTGTTGACGGGAGAATTTGAGTGAAGGTCAGTAACCAGCACAACAGAAGGTTGCAGGTGGCCTATGTTTTATTGTAAAATATTTTGCTTTTTCCCAAATATAGAAGATATTACAAAGGGGAGAAAGCTTTTGTGAGCCTTTCATTCAGAGGCCTGTTGTGCTACAGATACCATTAAAGACTATACCTTCCTTACTGAGCTTTTCTGGGTATTCAGGGTATCTCTGGGGAACTTTTGGAAGTTCACTAACTCAGGATGAATAACAAGGGAGCCACTTATTCTTAACAGTTTTCCTACTCTGGTGTCTTGGTTACTTTTCTCTCATTGCTGAGACAAAAACACCTGATGCCCAAAATGAAAGAAGAAAAGGTGTATTTAGCTTACAATTTTTGGATGTTTCAGTTCACACTCAGCTAGTTCCAAAGCAGCCTCCAAGCAGAGGCGCTGAGGGGCAGTTGTTCACAGTGGCTACAAGTCACAAAAAAAAGGGGGGGGGGTGGGAATATACATTCTTCCCTCCCTCAAATCGTATGCCAGCTCCCCATCCCTGGGTGGTGCATAGTCACACCACCAATCTTAGCCCTAGAAATTGTACCAATCAGAAATGCTAGACTCAGCCACCTCCATAACATCACGAGGCTTGTGGGGGGGCATCCAAGCACAAAGCATAGCATCTTGCAAAGTGGTGTACCTCTTGCTGTGCTTTGAATATATGTATCCCTCCAATATTCATGTATTGGAAGCTATAACCCAGAGTGGTTATATTCAGAGATGATACCCTTAGGAGATGAATAGGTCATGAAGTGTGCTCCCTCATGAAGAGGTTAGTGGCCTTATAAAAGGCCCTTAAAAAAGGGTACTGGCATTGCTCCTTTTCTTATTTTTTATTTTTTGTTTTGTTGAAACCAGGAGTTGAACTGATGACCTTGTGCTTGCCTGGCAGGTGCTAGGGCATTGAGCCATTCCTCCAACCCCTGGTGTAACTCTTTTTCTATTTGCCTTCCTCTGTGTGAGCCACAGCAAGAAGACACCACATTAAAGCCAACAGCATCCCTAAGTACACATTGGATCTGCCCTTGCCTTGATCTTTGGTTCTGTATGAGAAATACACTATTCCTCAGTTGCTTTGCTCTCATTGCTGAGACAAAACACCTGACACCCAAAATTAGGAGAGGAAAGGCTTACTGTTTGTGGAGGTTTCAGTCCATGATCAGCAGCTTCCAAGGCAGGGTGGCTTGGCACAGGGGCAGCAGCCAGCAAAAGCAGCAGTGCAACATCAAGGAAGGGCCATTCCTCCTCCAGGGTGGGTGTAGCACTCAAAAAATCTTGTTGCCCTCCTCTTGCCCAGAAGGAGGATATTTACAAAGTAAGAACCCTGGCTCCCTGCCCAGAATCTTAGTTAAACTTCTCAAGTGGACACATTGTATCAACCATAACACATTCCTATTGTTTATCCAGTCTTATTGGTAGAGGGAAACACCCTACCACACAGTAACTACCACAGACACCTGTGCACCATCCTTTTTCAGCTGAGGTGGAGGAATTGAGTTATCATCAAGACCTGACTGCTCCCCTGCGCATGATGGCTTGGCCTTCAGGGTAGAAAGACTTGAAGTTGACAAGAGAATTAGAAACAGGGATGGAGGGAAAACCTGCTGTCATCAGCTGGCATGGCTGGCTAAGGACTAAGATAGAAATGCACTTGAACATCTGGCAATATCTCCAAGCTCACCTAAAGATAGAACTCTCTCTGGCAGTCCCTGCATCCACATTGTCTCATTCATTAGTTTTGTTCTCGCTGAGCTCAGTGGGCTGAGTTTTCTGCACCTGGGAAGCTCCCATCCTAATTGAGTTCTGGCGCCATTGTTATAACAAAGTATGTTGTGCATGCTCTAGATGATTGTCAGATCTGAGCTTAAGGCATGATGCCACGTGTGTATGTGGAATAGAGCTCAAATCCAAAGCCTTTTACCCTAGGACATGTGGCCTTCAGGGACTTTTAGTGCTCAATACATACAGGTCACCAGATGGCATCATGTGAGATTGCCTTAGTCTGTTTTCTGTTGCTATAATGTAATACCTGTGCATGGGTAGTTGTTAAAAAAGAGGGTGATTTAGCTGACTGTTCTGGAACTGTTGCTGTAGAAGTCTGTGATCGTGGTTCTGGCCTCTGTTTGGTATTCGGTAAGGGCCACCTTACTGCCTCATAACGTGGTGGCCAATGTGACATGGCCCATGAAACCAGTATCAGAGTGAGCTCACTTTTATAACAGACTGAGACCCATGGCAACCCATTGATATCTTAATCCATGAGTGGCTTAATCCACTCGTGAGGTCAGACTCTTGATAAATACCACCTGGCAAAAGTCCCACCTTTGAATACCTTTATTATGTTTTACTTTTTTGCTACTGGGAATTGAACTCAGGACCTTGCATTTGACAAGCAGGTGCTGTGCTGCTGAGCTATATGCCTGGCCCCCATGAACATGTTTTTGAAGATTAACATAAATTTGGGAGGACACATTCAAATCAGTGCAGAGGGTCAGATTGGACTGACTTCATTCAGCAGTTTGTAGAGAGATTATTATTGCTATTTACTAATCCATTTTGTTTCAGAAAACCATTCTAATGATTTATAGTACTGTTCCATTCTGTTGCTGTGTATTTCATCAAAAGATGACATTATCATCAGTGGATTATTTGAATATCCATATTGCAAAGACTTAATCAACAGTGAAAGGATTAAGATGAGTTCTGATAAAATTATAATGCCTCCAAGAAATTAAGAAACAAAAGTTCCCCCTTGCAGTCTCCTGGCCTTATCAACACTTTGGCTTTAGTACTGTAAGAGTATTTTGGATCTCTAAGAATTTTTAAGACACTCAATCTGCTTTGTTTTAAGTCCCAAGTTTGGTGCATCAGCAATGGGGAACCAATACTGTCCATTTATTTTTCACTGCACTCTCTATTTTCACAGAAAGATTTATGGAGATTAAAAAAAATCTAGACAGTCATCTTTTGTCTAAGATGCTATTTTGTAAGTTACAATTTATTTAAATGCTAGGACCCAGGACTCGGTTGCTGCAAATTATTAAATATATTTCCCTTCTCCTAAAATGTGATTGGAAGCAGTATTTTATGGAGGAAACCATGGGGTTTATGACTCTGGCTCTTACACACAATGTGTTTTTGTAGAAAATATTTGAGGTTTGTTCCTAGTGTACAGCAAGGAGTCAGAGATGCTTTGCTTCCTTCCACTCAGATGCTTGTTATGGATACTGAATCATTCCTGGGTTTTTCCTGCAAGTAACACATTTGTACTTTTACAGAAATCATACTAGAGATGTTAAAGATAAGATGCTAGTGCACACCACGAGTTAGTGAGTGAGAAGAGATGAAGCACAGTTTTGCTTTGGTCGTTAGGGAGTTCAATGACATTACATTAAGAGATAAATGTGGAGATCTTGAAGCCCTCTCTTGTGTTGTAGAGAGTGTAGCTGCTCAGGTGTTGACGTGATAAATAGACTCCAGCAATATATTGATATAATTAGATATGCATGTGAAATTGATGTGTTGCAGACTTACAGTGCTCTTTTCTGATTTCTCCTTCACACTTTTTATTATGTTCAGGTCTCTTTTTTGCATGAGGAGTTATTTTAAACGTCTCACCAGCAGGCTGTCTTCTTTGCCATCATAGAGTACTGTCCACCCACCCTCTGGAAACTCTAGTCCTCTAGAGAATTTTCAGGAAAGAGCGACCTGTTCTCTCAGACTTCCCTTGTGACTTCTTTTGAAAGCATGTGATTGACAGGTCACTCACCAAAACGATCATCTGGCGCTTGAAACAGTTATGTAACACACATCACGTTTGTGGTTATGATAGAAACCACATATGTGCATGAGAAGTGTAATACAAGGATGCTAAAGGTGTATCTCCAGCGCAGTGCAGGTTCGGGACTTGTGTGAGTGACTGTTGCTCGTAAGCAGGCTCTAGCCATCAGGTCGACAGTAGAAACCTCCGTAACTTGTACTACAGTGTCCAAACCTGTCTCATATCTGAGACGTTAATGTGAAACCATCTGTTTCCCTTTTGCTACATATTCCTGTACAGCTTTCAGAATCTCCGCAACTATTCTGTGAGCAATCCTGTTGCCTTCAGGTCAGGGTAGTAGTTATGCAATGGCATCTTAGCACCATGGAGACTAGAGAAAGACCAGAGACCACGCAGAGTTGGAGTCACCTCTCCACTGTACCAAAGACAGCTGTTTTCACCACCGTAAGCTTAAGACCCCATCAACAATCCTAAAGCAGTACAGCAGAAGACTAGCTACCATCCTTTCTGCATCCCTTATCATTGTGTCTATGCTGGAAATGAGCAAGCCCTTCCACATAGACTTAAGTTCCCGCTTGCAGCTCCATCCTCTGTCCTAACCAGCAGCTAGAGTGCCTGCACATACCAGGGTGGGAGGCCTCCATCCTGCCCTAGCTCATCCTTCATGCATTGCTGGAGATTTAGGGTACCTAAGGTGTATCTGGGCAAAGGCTCAAAGCAGGATTGATGAGTATCAGTATATATGTAATTCTTTCATCTATCCTTGTGGCGTGTCCTGTACGATATTTTAAATCTAGTAGATGTGTAAAGAATAAGTGTTCATTTATTATCCCAGCTAAGCCATGGAATCTAGCTTTTCAAATAGGCACCTTAGTGAGCCGTGGTGGCTCATGACTGTAGTTCAATCACTCAGGCGGCAGAGGGAGGATCTCTGTGAGTTAAAGACCAGCCTGGGCTACAGAGTGAGTTCAAGTTCAGCCTGAACTGCATAGTGAGCAGTCTCAAAAATAAATAGGTATTTCTTGACCTCTTGGGTACTCCTAACAGCTGATCTTACTATAAATTCAATTTTAAATTCTATGATATGCTAAATATTGCTTGACTATTGGTGAGTTAAGTGCTTACGTAAGTTAATATTGTTCTGGTTATCTTGGATAATGTTATATCATCCCCTGGTTTATTTTGATGACTAATTCTTTTGTTCTTGCCATTTTTATGGTAATGCTAATGGTGTCTCCAGAAGACAAAATAAATTAATCTATAGGCACATCAGGCCTACCAAAGACTAATCGTGGAGATCATTTTAGGTTTTCTCCTGCAACTTTCACCTCTTTACAGTTTCTATCACATTACTTAGGCATGCATAGCCCATGAAATAACCCGCCCCAACTTATGCAAACCGTCACACAGGTTATATCTGAAGTACCGAGGTGCCTAAATATCCTGTGACTATTACCCAAACATACTGAGAACAAAAATTCTGAAAAGCAAATATGTCCTTCCTTTGCAGAGAAAGGGTCAGCTGCTTTGAAGTTTGCTTGGTCTTGTTCGATAACCTTAGAAAGTATAATGAAAGGCAGCCCTGGCAGAAACTCAAATTGACAAATACAAGATAAAAAATTGTGTGTGTGTGTGTGTGTGTGTGTATATATATATATATATATATATATATATATATATATATATATAGTAACTAGAAAAAAAAAGTAAGCACCTAGTTTTGACCACTGGGTTTCCATTTTATTTTTACCTCTGCTGTGTGTTTAAACTCTGTAACTCTGTAATAGTTCCATGCTACAGCTGACAAAGCAGCACATGAGAGAGTTGCCTTGCATATGGCCACAACATCGGCAGGTGGTAGGAGGAGGACTGTCACCAGCTCCTCTGACTTTTGTGCAGTGCATGTTCTGTGTCACCTTGGTTATCAAATTCTGGGACCTGTGGACTGTTCAGATCTGTAGGTGACCTTCCAGAAGGTCATGGCCTCCAAGCGCTCTATGTGCATGTCTCTATTTTTTGCCTCAGGGGAAGCAAATTGGTATTTCCAGTTGCTTAAAAGGCTTTAGAACCTTTGTAAACCATTAGAGAGAAAAACAAACAAACAAAATCCCACAAAAACAAAACACAGGCAATAGATACTATGAAGCTTGTGACCATATGAATAAAAATATTCATATGCCTCTGCCAGAAAATACCTTCAGAACCTTTTTTCTCACACTAGTTCCATATTAAATTTTTACGATGGCCACATGGAGAGGGCTAATGAACAGGTGGTGCTGTGTCTTTAGTTACATGCAAATGTGATGCATGAATTGTGCAGTCTTAGGCAGCAGTTTGCCAGGATGAAAATGGAAGGTGACATTTCTGTCTCTCTGAATACAAGGTTCTCTGTCCTAAAGGGCATTACTCAGAGACTGCAGCAGCCTAGGAGATGTTCTCCCTTGCTGTTCAGGACAAAGGCACCTGCTGGCCAACTGTCACACAGCAATTGCAGGTGAAGGGTGGCCTGTGGTGTTGGGAAGTGTGCATGGCTGTGTGAACCTGCTGTGTCAGGAAAGAGTGAAAACAATCAGGACAGGACTGGGCATCAAACTCATGGCCTTTCACTTTCCAGGCAGGCACTGTGCCGCTGAGCTGTACCCCTGACCCCCAAGGGAGGAATCTGAAAAATCTGTGTAGCTCAGAAATAAAGAATCTGCGAACTGCTCACACCTGAGAGAGAAACTGGGCTATGCATGGGTGTCAGAGGAGCAGGGCAGGGACTGAGTGGCTGACTGATGGGTCAGGTGGTAGTCAGACTGCCTAGGAAGATGGGGTGCTACCTCCTTTTCATTTTGGACATTAAATATGCAATCCAAAAGAGAGGACTGCAGCATCCCCACCCAAAACCAGCAGTAGGAAGCCCCCTCAATACCCCCAGACCCCCACAGGGGCTGCTATGTTTCTTGTCTTTGTAGCTCTGCACTCTGCAGGGTTAGAGATTAGGTCTCCAAGGACAGCACTGACTGGGCAGGAGACAAGCAGGAAACCCATTCAGACAAAGCCACACTGCTGCCCCTTCCATTCGGGTTTTCACAGCATCAGCACCTCAGGCTTACTCATCAGAGATATGGGCCAGTCCACAGTGTTGGGGGACTGAGAGGAGTGATTGCCTGTGACCCAAATGAGCAGGTGCAGCCGTCCTGGGTTTCAAACAGTGGCTGGACCCAGACCCCCCAGGGATGAGGACCTGGGCCCTTTCCTCAGTAAGCCCGGATCCTGGCTGAGACAGTAGCTGGGCTGGGGAACTAGAAGAGTCTATGCAATGTCCCCTGGGCTTTTCTGCAGAGTCCGCCAGAGAAGAAGCCTCAGGTGACCTGGAATTGAGATGACCCCAGACACAGGTGATGGGGAAGGGGTGGACCCCACTGTGCCCCCACGTTGCCCTTGGAGGCTGCTCTCCGAGAACTGTGGCTTAGAGGTGGGTGCTTTGGGGTGGCTGGGGCTGCACAGAGGCATGAGCCCCATCCTGGGAAGCGGGGCCAGAAGGCCAGGCATTCAGATCAGCCCAGGATAATGCTAAGGGCCGCTTGCAGGCTGTGTGCTGCAGGTTAGCACTGGGCTGCGCTCAGCTTTGCTTTCTCTGTGTTGTTTAGCTGTTTCTTCCTCCCCCTCCTTCCTCCTACTCTCTCCTCCCTCCTCTACCCCTCCCCTCCTCCCTCCTCAATTTCTTTATCCCTCCACCATCTCCCCGTCCTCCATCTCTTCCTCTTTTCTCCTTCTCAATCTCCCTCCTCTTCCTCCATCTCCATCTCCTACTTCTCCATCTCCTCCTCCATCTTCTCCTCTATCTCCTTCTCCATTTGTTCCTCCTCCATATCCTCCTCCTACTCCTCCCCTTCCTCCATCTCCTCCTCCTCCAACTCCTCCTTCATTTTCTCCATCTCCATCTCCTCCTCCTGTTCCATCTTCTCCATCTCTTCCCCTTCCATCTCCTCCTCCTCCATCTCCATCTCCTCCTCCTCCATCTCCATCTCCTCCTCCTCCATGTCACCCTCTGTCTCCTACCCCTTTCTCCTCTTCCATCTCCTTCTTCCTCCATGTCATTCTTCTCTATCTCCATCTCTTCCATCTCTATCTTCTCCTCCTCCTCCATCTCCATCTCCTCCTTTTTCATCTCTTCCTCCATTTTCTCCATCTCCATCTCCTCTCCATCTTCTCCTCCATCTCCTCCTCCATCTTCTCCTCCGTCTCCGTCTCCCTCTGTTCCTCCTCATATCCTCCTCCTCCTCCATCTCCTCCTGCATCTCCTCCTCCTCCTCCTCCATCTCCTCCTTCATTTTCTCCATCTCCATCTCCTCCTCCCGTTCCATCTTCTCCATCTCTTCCTCTTCCATCTTCTCCTCCTCCATCTCCATCTCCTCCTCCTGTTCCATCTTCTCCATCTCTTCCTCTTCCATCTTCTCCTCCCCCATCTCCATCTCCTCCTCCTCCATGTCATCCTGTCTCCTACCCCTTTCCTCCCCTTCCATCTCCTTTTTCTTCCTCCATCTCGTTCTTCTCTATCTCCATCTCTTCCATCTCTATCTTCTCCTCCTCCTCCATCTCCATCTCCTCCTCTTTCATCTCTTCCTCCATTTTCTCCATCTCCATCTCCTCTCCATCTTCTCCTCCATCTCCTCCTCCATCTTCTCCTCCGTCTCCGTCTCCCTCTGTTCCTCCTCATATCCTCCTCCTCCTCCATCTCCTCCTGCATCTCCTCCTCCTCCTCCTCCACCTCCTCCTTCATTTTCTCCATCTCCATCTCCTCCTCCTGTTCCATCTTCTCCATCTCTTCCTCTTCCATCTTCTCCTCCCCCATCTACATCTCCTCCTCCTCCATGTCATCCTGTCTCCTACCCCTTTCCTCCCTTTCCATCTCCTTTTTCTTCCTCCATGTCATTCTTCTCTATCTCCATCTCTTCCATCTCTATCTTCTCCTCCTCGTCCATCTCCATCTCCTCCTCTTTCTTCTCTTCCTCCATTTTCTCCATCTCCATCTCCTCCATCTTTCCTCCTCCTGATATAGGGCAATGAAACTCTCAATCTACTATGTCCAGTATGAGTTCGTGTTCTTTAATATCAAACTATGAATTTTAGGAATAATGGAGGTTAACAGCAAAACATATTTATTGAGAGAAAGAAAGCTTATGTCTGAGAGAGACAGACAGAAGGGGTCATGAGTGGGTTGCCCCAGACTCTGTTTTTTCTAGGGACTTTCATAGAGTAAAATCATGAGGTTAGATAAGTCAAAGGTGAAGAAAATTTGAAATTTGCAAGGTGGGCATGAGGTGGGACAGAACTGTGGCCAACCAATAAAATTAATTGCTCAGGTAAAATTGATTAAATGAGGAGCAAATGAGGGAGCGAGTCACAAAGCAAGCAAGTGGGCATACTTAACAGCAGTGACTTTTCCTGTAGGCTGCAGGATGCTGACTTCTGACTTCCTCCAAAAAGTATTTGGACTGTGGATCCTTAGGATGTGGGTGTATTTGCTTTACCTTTTGTCTTGAGATCTGGCCCACAGCAGGTGGTCATTGTCTCTTCCAAGGCTGCAAGGAATCTGAACTTCTGCTCTGGCTCCTTTGAGGGCCCAGCCCTGTCTGACTGCCTGGAAGGTTTCTAACTAGCTCAGCTGCCTGTGACCTCTTCCTCTTCCTTCACCTCTCTCCTCCTCCTCTCATGTCCTGCTGGATTGATCTCCTCCATTTCCATCTGCCCCTCTTTCCTCCCGCTCCCCCTCCTCCCTTCTCTTCTCCCCTCCTCCCTCCTCCATGGCCTCCTTCCTCCTCTTCTCCCGCATCCTGTTTACACCTCCTCCATCTCTTCCTCCAGCCTCCTCTTCCTCCTCCTCTTCCTTCATGTATGTTGATGTATAATGAATGCTTCTTCCTGGTTACATTGCACAGTGTGTTTCCAGAGACTGTCATCTGCAGTACATTAGACCTCTACAAAAGCTGTAAGAACAGATACTTAGAATAGTTTTCTAATTCTTGTTGGCTCAACTTTTTCAAAAGCCCTCCCCACTTCAGCATTTAACGGTATGACAGCAGATTAGACTAGATTTAGCTAAAATACACTAGCTAGGGGTAGATTGGTTTGTAGAGTTATTTTGTTTACAGCCCCTTAAGTGTATGGACATTTAACCAGTAGCATACAAATAGGTGAATTGTTTTAAACTAAAATGAACTACACTATGCTATACTTTGATGACTTCTTTGTATGTGAGATTCATTTACGTCTTGTCCAGTGAATAAAAGTGCCAGGGACTATTGAAGTTGACTTGATATATTTTTTTCCTGCTCTAAAAGGAGGGTTTGTGTTATCTGTTATTTAGGATGGATATATGATGACCTTGCTGTGGACATTTTCATGAAGTGATTTGATATTTTGTTAAGTGGAAGTTAAAGATTTATTTTTGTATATTTTATGTTACTTCAGTCAGTGTTGTAAGTGTAATTTCACTTTGAACAGCCTTGGTGTGACATGAACCGAGCTCTTCCTGTAGGGGGCAGCATCCTACAATAAAAGACCAAATCTGTGTCCTAACGTCTTACACATTTATTATTGGGCTTTCTGGTTTAGTATTTTAAAATTTTATTCGCCATCGTGTGGCAGCAGATTTGCTTGTTAGTGATAATATTTACCAGCAACTGATCTTGTACCTTTATTTTTATTAAAGAAATGTTTGCTATGGTACATTAGATTACTCTCTTCAGTATTAAAAAGACACTCAAGTGGTAAAGTAGAGCCTTAGATTTCTGAAGCTCATTCTTTCATTATTATTATTATTATTATTATTATTATTATTATTATTATTATTTGGCTTTGCAAAAGCAGCAAGCCAAGCGTTTTGCGGGCCGAGACACTGGGAGTGATGCCTGGCTGTTCCATCTCGTACCTGCTAGATGTCCCGTAGAAGTTTGTGTTGCCTAAAATAGAAGAATGAATTTTAGGAACAACAGAGGTTAAGAGCAGAATACATTTACTGACAGAAAGAAAGCTTCTGTCTGAGAGAGACAGAAGGGGTCTTAGTGGGTTGCCAAAGACTGTCTTCTCTGGGGACTTTTATAAAGTAAAATCACGCGGTGAGGCGGGTCCAAGGTGAGAAAAACAGGGAACACACAAGATGGGCATGAGGTGGGACAGAACTATGGTCAACCAGTAAGATTAATTATTCAGAAAAATTGATCAAATCAGGGACAAATGTGGAAATGTATCATGAATCACATAGCAAGTGGGCATGAATTCAGAGCAGAGACTCTTCCTTAGGGCTGGGATGGTGACTCCTGGCTTCCTCAGGGCGATGGAGACCTATTTAGAATATCAATTCCTGGTGCTTATCCTTAGGAAGTATGTGAGTGTCTTTGTTTCATCTTTTGTCTTGAGGCCTGACCCACAGCAGAGGTGTCTGTGTCCCCCACAGTTGCAAGGTATCTCATCTTCTGCACTGGCTCCTTCAGCCCTGTCTGACTCCCTGTAATTTTTCTGTCTCACTCAGCTGCCTGTCCTAACAGTATGATACACAGTTACCATGCACCTAATATACACAGGAGCAGCTGGCCCTCCCCGATCATATAGAAGAAGGAAGTGTATGCCCTTCATTGTCCCTCCCTGACTGCAACCCCAAGGGCCACAGAATGGCTTGCACTGACCTAGAGGTGGGAAAAATAAGAAATAAAAAAATAGCTGTGTGGGAGAGGCTTCCATTCAGAAACTGGTAGACAGCATGTGTTCAGGATTAGAGGGAAATGGGTTCTCCTAGATAAGGCACCAATGAGGACTAAATGGGTGTGCCTTCCCGGTAAGTCACGTGTGGAGACCTAATCCCTAATGTGATGGTAGTAGGGGCCATCTGACCTTCGGGAGGAGACGAGGTCAGGATGGCTGGGCCTTGGAGAATGGGGTTAATGTCCCAGTGCAAGAGAGCTCCCTGCCACTGCCCTCATGTGAGGTCACAGCCCTGTAGGAAGCAAGAGGTCCACTAGATCTGCCGTGCCTTGGTCTCAGGCTTCTTTTCTTCTTTATAAGCCATCCACCCACTGGTATTTTGTTAAAGCAGCCAAGAAGGATTAAGGTGGCCCTTAGATAACCATTTTGTTTTCCTTCTGGCATGGGACATGGGAAAAAGGCCATGTAATAAGGAAAGTTGGAAGTCCAGAGAGTGTGTATAATTTCCAAGGAATTCCCTTCTCCAAGCCTGGTTTTGTGGTTGAGACTTAAATTGTCTCCTCAGAGAAAGGCACCCTCTCCACTGTTGGTGGGACTGCACAGTGGTGCAGGAGTGTGGACTAGTACAACCAGTGTGGAAATTCCCCCCAAAACTAGGACTGGGGTCCCAATGAACCCAGCTATTCCCTTCTGCATTATCTTCCCAAAAGAATTAAAAGATCATGTATGTCATTATATGCACACGCATGTGTATACATAGCATACATAGCATTTAATTGTATAGTATGGCAGTGTATGCACACCCATGCTTATTGTGGCACAGTTTTTTTTTAAATTTTATTTAAAAGGAAAAAGAGAAAAAACAAAACAAAACAAAGCAGTGTAAGGGTACAAGTAATACAGAACTACAAAAAAAAAAAAAAAAAAAAAAAACAAACAGTAAGAAATCACCAGTTAATAGATCACATATTATCATCTTAGAGATAGTTGCTCAAATCACAGTATCAAAGCATACAAAGTGGACATTCAAACAGTGAAACTGCAAACAGTTGTGTTCAATGATCCAACCAAAAACATTGATATAGTCAGCTATTTAACACCTCTTAACACACTTGCTGTTGTATCCTTTAGAGATCTTTTTTTCCCTCTCTTTTTTACAACAAAATTTACACATTTTGGGTTTTATTACTCCTTAGTTCTTATTACTTTTTTTGGGGAGAGAATAAAGTCAAATATGGCAAAACAAAACTGTCAGTCAAAACCAAGGATAAACATAGCACATGATGTAAAAACAGAGTACAAGGTTATTAACAATGGTTATCAACAATGTCTCTTGTTTCCTTAAAAAGAATTGTCTATCTCATTAGATATTATAAAGTTGAACAAAACAGTAGAGAACAAGACCAATAAAACTTAAGCATTGTAAACATTACAGGACTTCCAAAGAAGACAATAGTCAAACCAGAATGGGCATCTTAGTGAATCTTATTGCTTTCAACGTAGTTGCCTATACCCTCAAACTTGATACTATCATACAGAATGGAACAGAGTCTAATCAGTCAAAACAAGATCGTGGGAGTATTACAGGACTTCAAAACAAGTTAATAAGAAATCAAAAAAATTACTATTATATATCCTGCTAATTTTTTTTAAATTTTTCCCCTTAATTGAAACAAACATAAGAAATAACTAAAAAAAATTTTAATGAATAAGGGGGAGATTGAGATAAAACAGGACATAACAATATAACAATACAGGTCAAAGCATGACTGTTTCAGCAACCGAGTGCTTCACCACCAAATAACCCGACTTAATAGTAGTTACCATAGTGTCTGTCTTTTCCTTGAAATATTTGAATAAAACTTTATATACTATAGCTTCAAATATTTCCATATCAAGAAGCCCAGAATAAAGCCTTTCCAATTAATAAGTGAAAACTTTATAAGGCTTCAAGGCCACATAATGGGGAATCATCATTACCACATATTTTTATATATTTGAATCATTACTTACATTAGGGAAACTATTCGGTATTCACACATGCGAGATTGATTTATTTCACTTGTGAGTATGGTCTCAAGCTGCGCGCATTTATTGATAAATATCTCAATGTGATCCTTCTTTATAGCTGAGTAATACTCCATTGTATAGAAATACCACCACTTTTTTTATCCATTCTTCAGGTGATGGACACTTAGGTTCTTTCCAAGATCTGGAGATTACAAATTGTGCTGCTATAAACATAGGTGCACATATATCACTGTGGTATGATGCTTTCAGTTCTTCTGGGAATATGCCTAGAAGTGGAATAGCTGGAATAAATGGGACTTCCAATCCCAGCTTTTTGAGAAATCTCCAGGCTCACCTCCACAAAGGCCGCACCAGTGTACATTCCCACCAACAGTGTAGGAGAGTTCCTTTTTCCCCACAGCCTCTCCAGCATTTGTTGTTAGTTTTCTTGATCCTGGCCATTCTTTCAGGAGTGAGATGGTATCTCAGTGTGGTTTTAATTTGCATTTCTCTAATGGCCAATGATGATGAACATTTTTTCATGTATTTATTTGACATTTGCATTTCTTCATCTGAGAAGTGCGTATTCATCTCAGATGCCCATTTTTGGATTGGATCTTTGAATTTTGGGGATCTGAGATTTTTAATTCTTTATATGATTTGGACAAGAGTCCCTTGTCTGAGAGAGAGTTCACTAATATCTTTTCCCAGTTTGTGGGTATTCTTTTCACTATGCTGGAGATTTCTTTTGACATGCAGAAACCTTTTAATAAGACGTGGTCCCAGTTTTTGATTCTGGGAAGTATTTCCCGTGCGGTTTGAGTCCTGTTCATGAATTCTCTACCTACTCCTATGTCTTCAAGGTTTCTACCCAATTTGTATTCCAATAGATTTAGTGTTTCTGTTTTAATATTCAGAACTTTGACCCATTTAGATTTTAATTTAGTACATGGTGATAGACATGGGTCTAGCTTTAGTGTTCGGCAAATGGAGAGCCAATTTTTCCAGCACCATTTATTAAAGAGACTGTTCTTCCAGTGAACCTGCTTGGCTCCTTTATCAAAGATAAGGTCGTTGAGTGTGCTTGTAGTTGTGGTTGTATCTTCTAATCTATTCCATTGATCTTCGGCTCTGTTTTGATTCCAATACCATGTTGATTTTACTACTGTTGCTTTGTAGTATAACTTCAAGTCAGGGATTGTGATGCCTCCTGCTTTGTCTTTGCTGCTTAGAATTGCTTTTGCTATTCTAGGTCTCTTCTGCTGCTAGATGAAATTTAGGAGTGATTTTTCTAGATCTACAAGGTATGTTGATGGTATTTTTATTGGAATTGCATTGAATCTGTATAACAGTTTTGGGAGAATGGCCATTTTCACAATGTTTGTTCTTCTTATCCATGAGCAAGGGATGTCTTTCCATTTTCTCAGATCATCTTCAATTTCTTTTTTCAGTGTATTATAATTTTCACTGTATAAGTCTTTCACTTCTTTTGTAAGAGTAATTCCTAAATATTTCATTTTTTTGCTTGCTAATGTGAAGAGTGTAGTTTCTCTTATTTCTCTCTCTGTGAATTTGTTGTTCGTGTATAGGAATGCTATTGATTTCTGAGTATTGATTGTGTATCCAGCCACATTACTGAATTCATTTATTGTATCTAAGAGTGTTTCAATGGAGTTTAGGGGGTCTGCTATGTAGAGTATCATGTCATCTGCAAACAATGATAATTTAACTTCTTCTTTTCCTATCTTTACCCCTTTTATTTCTCTCTCTTGCCTAATTGCTCTGGCTAGTACTTCCAGTACTATATTAAATAGGAGTGGTGATAAAGGACTTCCTTGTCTTGTATCTGATTTTAAAGTAAAGGCTTTCATTTTTTGGCCATTTAGTATGATGCTGGTTGTTGGTTTGTCATAAGTGGCCTTTATTATATTGACATAAAAACCATCTATTCCAATTTTCTGTAAAGTTCTTATCATGAATAAATGTTGGACCTTATCAAAGGCTTTTTCTGCATCTATAGAAATGGTCATGTGATTGTTAGTTTTGGCTTTATTGATATGGTGGATTACATTTATTGATTTAGGTATGTTGAACCATCCTTGCATTCCTGGGATGAATCCCACTTGGTTATGGTGTATAATCTTCTTGATGATTTGCTGCATCCTATTTGCCAATACTTTATTGAAGATTTTTGCATCTGTGTTCATTAGGGAGATCGGTCTATAGTTCTCTTGTTTAGTTGGGTCTTTCTCAGGTTTTGGTACTAGAGTAATATTTGCTTCCAGAAATGACTTAGGAAGGATTGCTTCCCTTTCAATTTCATTGAATAGTTTGAGGAGTGTCGGCTTTGTATTTATTAGGTCTTCTTTGTATTTCTTGTAGAATTCTGCAGTGAATCCATCTGAGCCTGGGCTCTTCTTTGTAGGTAAGGACTTAATTACATTTTCAATTTCATTAACAGAGATTGGGTTATTCAACAGTTTTACATCCTCTTGATCTAGCTTTGGTACTTCATATGTTTCTAAGAATCTGTCTATTTCTTCTGTGTTATCAAACTTTTGAGAGTAGAGGTTTTCGAAATACTTGTTGATGATCTTCTGTATTTCTAGTGGGTCTGTAGTGATTTCTCATTTTTCATTTCTTATTGCATGAATTTGAGCTTTTTCTTCCCTTTTTTAATAAGGTTGGCTAGGGGCTTATCGATTTTATTTATTCTTTCAAAGAACCAACTCTTTGATTCGTTGATTCTTTGGATTGTTTTCTTAGTTTCTATTGTATTGATTTCTGCCCTAATTTTTATAATTTCCTCTCTTCTTTTGGCTTTGGGCTTGACTTGCTCTTCTTTTGCTAGCTGTTTGAGGTGTAGCATCAAGTTATGTATTTGTATTCGTTCTGTTTTCCTAATGTGGGAACTCAGTGCAGTAAATTTTCCTCTGAGGACGGCTTTCATTGCATCCCACAAATTCCAGTACGTTGTATCTGCATTTTCATTTTATTTTAGGTATTGTTTAATTTCTTCTTTAATTTCTTCTGTGACCCACTGATTACTCAAGACTGTGTTATTCAGTTTCCATGTATTTGCGGGATTTTTGCAGTATCTTTTATCATTACTTTCTAATTTCAAAGCGCTATGATCCGATAACATGCAAGGGATGATTTCAACTCTTTTGCATTGGTTTAAATATGTTCTTTGAGCTAATATATGGTCTATTTTAGAGAATAATCCATGTACTGCTGAGAAGAATATGTATTCTGATGTTGTTGGGTGGAACATTCTGTATATGTCTATCAAATCCATTTGTTCGCAGGTGTGATTCAGTTCTGTTATTTCTTTGCTCATTTTCTGTCTGGTTGATCTGTCCCTTGGTGTCAATGACGTATTAGGTCTCCTGTTACAATTGTGTTACTGATAATTTGAGTTTTCATTTCTGTTAATAATTGTTTTATATAACTGGGTGCTCTGGAGTTTGGTGCGTACATATTTAAGATAGTTATCTCTTCCTCTTGGAGTTTTCCCCTTAAGAGTATGTAATGACCTTCTTTGTCCTTTATGGTCATTGTTGGTTTAAAGTTCACGTTGTCTGCAAACAGAATGGCTACTCCTGCCTTTTTATGGATTCCTGCTGCATGAAGTATTGTTTTCCATCCTTTGACTTTCAGTCTGTGAGTATCCTTCTGGGTTAGATGGGTTTCCTGTAAACAACATATGGTTGGATTTTGTTTCTTGATCCATTCTGCTAGTCTGCTTCTTTTGATTGGTGCATTGAGACCATTTACATTAATGGTTATTACTGTTAAATGCTGGTTTGTTGTTGACATGTTATCTCTCTGCTGTTGCATCTTTATCTTTCTGTTCTGCTTAATTATCTGTTTGCTCAGTGGTTTTTTCCTTTGTGTATCTAAACTGTCTTTCAATATTTTTTGCAGGGTTGGTTTGATGTTCATGAAGTTCTTCAGCTGTTCTTTGTCATGGAAGTATCACCATCAATTTTGAATGATAGTTTTGCAGGATGCATCAGTCTAGGTTGGAAATCATTTTGCTTTAGGATCTAGAATACTTCACTCCATGCTCTTCTTGACTTTATTGTTTGTGCTGAGAAGTCTGCTGTGATTCTGATAGGTTTTCCTTTATAAGTGATCTGTCTTTTCTCTCTGACAGCTTTTAATAATCTATTCTTGTGTTGGATTTCTGGGATGGTGATTATTATATGTCAGGTGTAGTTTTATTTTGGTTATGACTATTTGGATTTCTATATGCTTCACTGATCCTGATGTCAGTTTCTGATCTCATGCTTGGGAAATTTTCAGCTATTACTTCTCTAAATATCCTCTTGACATCCTTTATGTTGTCTCCTTCTTTTTCATTAATCCCTATCATTCTTATGTTATTTGTCTTTGCATTGTCTTGCAGTTGTTGAATTGTTGTTTCCTGATTCCTTGTTATTTTTAAAAGATCTTTTCTTTCCTGTTCACTAGCTACAATCCTGTCTTCAAGGTCTGCAATTCTATCTTCACTTTCATTAAGGTGGTTTTTACACCTTTCAGTGGAGTTTTTTATTTCCTGTATATCTCTGTGCATCTGCATTATGTATTCTGTTTGTTTCTTATATTGCTCGTCTAGGGATTCTATCTTTTTGTTTAGTTCCTCCAATTTTTTATCTGTGTTTTCTTTAGATATATTCAGAATCTCTTTCATTTCTTTTATCATTTCTCCTTTTACCTGGGAGATTATTTTGAGTTTTAATTTCTTTAAAGCTTCCTGGAGTTGCTTGTTAATTTCAGTAGCTATTGTGTCTGATATTTGAGGTGAATAGCATATATTTTCTTCTATATACATTGCTCCTAGGGTTTCTTGAGATGGGCTGGAGGTTTGAGGTTGTAATTTGGTCTTTCGTTTTGTCATTTTCCTATATTTCTGTGTTTCAAGTGTTATTTGAAAGCTTCCTCTGGGTCTGTTGGAAATCCCCTTCTATGTTTGCAGCTACTGAGACTCTGGCACCACTCTACCCCAGGCCATTGGGCCTGCAGAACCTATGGCCCTCCTCTGCCTGTTCAGAACTCTGCAGTTCCAGACAAGCTGTACCTTAGGGACACTGTGTGCCCACCTGCCTGCTGGAAGCTCCACAGTTCTCTAAGCGTAGCCAGGATGCAGAGGCGGATGTAGACACCTCAAACCCAACTCTCCACTTCGCTGCACCCAGAAGCTTGGAGGGACCCAAACAGTCTGGCCTTTGGGCAGAGTGCACTGAGCACTCACCACAGGCTGCAGGGCCTCTGGAACCTGCGATGCTCCACTGCCGCTGAGACATCTACAGTCCTCCAGACACACGGAGAGGCTGATGCAGGTGCCCCAGATCCGCCCAGTTCCTCCCCTGCACACCGATCGTGAGGTGCAGGAGCCCCAAACAGGCTGGGCTCCAGGGATAGCATGCGCCCGCCAACCCGTTGGAAGCTCTACAGTTCTCCAAGTGCAGCCAGGATGGGGAGGCGGATGTAGAGGCCTCAAACCCACTTCTCCACTTCACTGCACCCAAAAGACTGGAGGGTCCTGAACAGTCTGGGCTTTGGGCAGAGTGAGCTCAGCACTCACCACAGGCTACAGGGCCTCTGGAACCTGCGATGCTCCACTGCCTGCTGAGACATCCACAGTCCTCCAGACACACGGGGAAGCTGATGCAGCTTTGTTTCTGCTTTGGAGCCCAGTGGTCATGGACTCAAAACTGAAATGTTGAGCCAAACTAAATCTTTTCTCATTCAAATGAAGGTGTTTGATATTTTGTCGCAGCTACAGAGAACCTGACCAATGCAATGTTCAATCCTGAATGCTGTATCTTTTGCATGACTCTTAAGTCCTTGCTTTTTGTGAATGCTGGAATTTCTTGTTCCCTCAATGTTCTACACCATTTCAGTTCCCCCCTTCCTAACTTCCTAACTCATGGCTCATGCATCACGTGGGTAGGCATAGAAACTCAGATTATTCAGACATTCTCAAATAGTTTTGTATTCCCATTAAATGGAAACTCTTAAAAAGTAAATGTATAGTGGAGAGTCCAGTCAATACTCCGTCATCCAAGTATCAAGTTCAGCACAAGCATTGATAAGTTATGGGAACATTGTGGACACTTAGTGTGACCTATTGAGAAAGGCATTTACATCTGTATCTTCCTTCCATGTATCCATCTCCATCTCAGCAGGCCATTCATGAGAACAACACAGGGAAAACCCGGAAGGAAGGACATTCTATTGGCTGGTAGAACTCAAGGCATCAAATAGCCATGGAAGGTCCGAGAAGCTGTCCTAGTCTAAAGAAGACTTTAGAAAAATGTAACATGATGTGCCAGCTGAATAGATGTAAGTTAGTCCAAATAAAGTTTGACTTTAATTAGCTGTAATTTAGCAGTATTGGTTCCTTACTTGTGAGTAGTATAAGATGTAAAACTAGGACTCATGTATGTGTCTTTGTGTGTGTTTGAGACAGAGAGAGAGACACACACATAGGAGTGTAATATTTTTGAAAATCTTCTGTAAATGTGAAACTGTTCTCTATCAAATGAGTTATTCAACGGAAGCACACTATGAAATAATTTTAAATGTCTTTACTCAATATCTTTCCCTGTCTCTTTTCTCTCTCTCTCTCTCTCTCTCTCTCTCTCTCTCTCTCTCTCTCTCAGAGATAACTTCCTCAAATTACTATAAAATTGGGCAGAAGATGAAGTAATGGAGAATGCTGAACTATGGAGCCCTAGCTATGAAAACAAAGTATTTAAAGTCATTATTAATGCGGGTAAACAGGAATCATTGACAGGGATAGAAAAATCTGGAAGCAGAGTAGATAATAGTACTGTTACATATTCCAAGACATCAGACATCAATGTAATCAGTGAAAATTTTTAAGGTTGTAATAACACATAAGAAAATATTGCCCCGCTTGCAGATAAAAATCCAGTCTTGTGGCAAAAATTTCCAAAGTTTGTCTATGGAAGAAAGGTAGGGTGATGGAAGTCTGTTTTATGCACTGAAATATGGGCTCTGGACAGACTCAGAAAGCATACAGGAAATGCAAAATATAGGAAATCTCCCAGAAAGATTCAAATACTGCAAGGAGTTGCTCTCTCTGTATTTTGTACTTTTTTCCTCCCTGATTGTTGATTTGATATATTGGCCACTTCTTATGCGAAGAAAACACAATCAGAAAGGCCAGGCACCCACAGATTTGCCAGGAAAAAGGAGCGTAGGGGCACTTTGTAGGAGCAGGGAAATGGCCCAGCTCGAGGGGGAGGAGCTACAGGGCAGTGCCTCAGTCACATACTCCCTGGAACCTCAGGTGTACACTCCACATCTCAGAAGTTCAACTTTCTCATCTGTAAAATAGAGTCCACGTCTGCAAGAATCGTGATAGGGACACAACCCAACAAATATAAACAAGATAAGCCAAAATTTAGCACCTCAGTCAATACAACATGGCACTTTTGATGAGAAGATGTCACAGAAAACACGGGATAGAGAAATCAAACGGATTGGCTGGATCACTGAAGCAATACAATAGGAGATGGCGGCTGTAGGTGAGGACCTGAAGTGCTATGGGACTGGGGTGTGGAGATCCTACAAGATAAATCTATGGGAAAGAGAACATTTGTGGCTGGAGAGAGAAATATTTGATGCTAAGATGTCTGAGATGAAGACTTCCCAGATGATGATGAGAACAAGTAGAAAAAGGAGCAAAGCTGGAGCAAGCAGTGTTTGGAGATACCTGGTAAGTAGATAGTCAACACAAGGAAAATATATAGGAATAAAGGAAAAGTTGAAAGAAACAGGGAGATGGAAAAGTAAACAGGCATTGAACGTCACAGTGAAAATTATGAATGTACAAACCAGCACTGAAGTGGATACGACAAGAGAGTTTGGCCACTGTGGCTAAAAAGGAGAAACCATGATATACTAGCACTGGAATCGATCTGATGTTACCCTATTTTAAGGATATTTGAAGGAAATTAAATTTACTTCATGTAGCAATCTATCAAAGTAAGTTACGTCTTCTAAATGGGTTTGTTCCAGATCGTCATCCAAAGAAAACATAAGTCTACATGCACATGGAAAGAGACAGTCTTAGCATATGGCTCAACGCGTGGTTCTGGGATTTCACATGCTGATAAATAACATGAAAAAATGTGGATTTCTAAGCGCTGATATATTGCATTTCAAGTTCAGTGAGCTAATTTTGCCTTTGCTATTTGATTATGACTTTATACACCACTGGGATTCATAGGGTTCTTCTACATCTGCACCAAATTTCTCATAAACAAAGATACCAACCATAAGAGTAACACCAGGTTTTCTAGAGACAAGGTGTGGCTACTAGAAAAAAAACAAAAAAGATTATCATTGAATTGTGTGGGTCTACAGTTTTCCTGACTGCTCTTGAGTTAAACCTGCAGTTTCTGGAATCCCTATCTGCGACTCCTTCAATGCACTTATTTCCTCATGAGATTTAGTCGCTATCTCTTGGATTTTCTTTCCAGGTTTCCCCAATCTGTTCAGTCCCGTGTGTTCCATTCCCTTTGGGGACTTAGAGGCGCTTTTGAATGATTTATCATCCTTGTTCACCAAAAATCTATCTTCAGCTGACTTTCCAATCTCATTTCAAGTGGAAAATAAGAAGCCATCAACCTATCCTTCCTTTGTGCTCATAGTATAGAAATTATTGACATGATCTGTATTCTGGTTATGAAGGTCTCAACCTGATTTGTGGCTAAGCTCTGATTTTTCCACTCCCTTAGCTCTCTGTCTTTCTCATTATCGGTTTTTCTCATTTCGGAACCTTCCCCCAAGATCACAAATAAACCCCTCCTTCCTCGGTTTAAGTCATCACACACACTCACACACACACGGCAGTCTGTAGCACCCCATTCACTAATTCTATTCCCCTACATATCACTGACTTATTAATACTATTCTCAAGAGAATTGTAAACTTACTTCTGAATTCTTACTTTTAAATTGAATTGCATTTGACTCGTAAGAAGGATTAACAAGCACTTTTACGATACCAAATTCCAGAAAATAATAATAGAATACACATATACACTTTGACTCTGAACATAGCCAGTGGCCGAGGGTAGAATTTTTAAGAAAACAGTAGGAAGAGTCATTAGGTCTTGGTAGAAAAGCAAAGCCCTGTGGGATTAGACAGGCTGGGCTGGAATTGTGGGACCATGTTGAGCACAGTGTCTGACAGAATGCATTCTTCCGTGAGCTGCTAGGAAAAGCAAACTTTAAAGTAAACCCTTGCAAGAAATAGTATCCAGTAGTTATGGATTAAGAACTGATGGTCACCTTAATGCCAGCTGGATTAGATTACATCAGCATGGCATTCAGCAAAAATGCTCCACCTGAGGAAAGTTGCCAGGATAAACAGAGAGGTAGAGAAGTGGAGGGGGGGGGCATTAAGGCATTAATGCGTTAATGCATTAATGTGTTAATGCATTGCTGTGTTCAGACACTGAGGCATTGTGGGTTCTCCTATGAGTTGTTGTTTGAGCTGTTGGTTCTCCTGGAGAAGCTTTGGTCCTCACATCGAGCATTGCTTCCTGGCTCTGGAAGGGAAGACTTGTGCTGGTTGGTCTTGAGGATAAACTCATCATGCTGGTTTCCTGGGATGTATCTGACTGTGCTTGTTGTGCTTGTTGTCCTAAGTCCTTTTCAACTTGAGGACAAACTTGAGTTCGGAACAAATTATACACAAAAATGTATTTCAGACTATAGGTTTTGGAAGGTTTGCATATGCATAATGAGACATCTTGGAGACAAGGTGTGAATAGAAATACAAAATTCACAAGGGAGAGTAACAGTGATCAAGATGTGATATGGAAATGTACCCCAAGACAAATACAATTATTATGTATCACAAGCATACACTAAAGAAATGTAAAATTGTCGATGTCGCTCCTGGCTGGCAGGAAGGACACACGACAAAGTCTGGCAGTGGACAACCTTTTCTTTTATTTTTCTTCTCCGTACAGCCTGCCCTGGGATCGCTCCCAGCCGAAGCCTCCTTTGGTCCACTCCCCGCGGCTCCTTCTGGGCTTCTACTTCCGGGCTTCTTTTTCCCCCCCAGGGGTGGCACCAGTATATATACGGATACAGTGTCCAATCATGTTAAAGTAAGCAAGGCAAGCTGATTGGCTAACATCATCAGTTGCCAGGCAGACTATATTGTTGAGCGGGTTGCTTACGCGGTAAGCAGGAAACTAACGTGCTCGATGGGAGGGGTAATCTACCTCAGGCTTTACTCTTTACTACAGGCCTCACGTCTGCCAAGTGAGGCGACCGGGCTCGGGGCTGCGGCTCCCAACATCTCCCCCTTTTTTATTTTTTATGAATGTGCGCATCGTAGCCCTTTCTGGACTGGGTGCAGAGGCTTATGCCCTATGCGTAGGCCCACCGTAGGTCCTTGGCTTAGACCCTGGTCGGCCGTCCCATGGTCTGCCAAGGCCCTGAGGCCCTCGTCCTTTTTCTAGGGCCAGGCACAAACTGGACGGAACCTGGATGCACACAAGCTTGCACTCATTTCCTCTCCGTAAAGAAATCCCCTCGGAGAGAAATTTAGACCTGGGCAGCATCTAACAGTCCAGCGGCTTACGTGCAGGATGGGGTAGGGCCTGGCTTAGGTTGAGTCGCACCGGGGGAGTACGCTCTTACCCGTCATTGACTCTCCTACCCAGCTATATCATAATTTTTTAGAGGAGGAGTGTGGGAAGCTCACCACCCCTAGACTCGGTCGTAGGCTAGGCGAGCGAGCCATGCATATGCCTGAGGATCTTCTTGTCCATTTTGGGCTACCGCTATTTCTATTCATCTTGTTGGTTGGTCTGTGATGGATCTCCGGTAGGGCAGGTCTGATCTTCAGTCGAGGGCTTTGTCGCCCGTGTCAGTCTCTCCGGTACCCACAGTGGTTCTTGTCCCGATTCCTGTGGGAAAACACAAACCGCGCCTCGGTTCCAGCTGACCACTGGATCCGGGCCCATCCATTGTCCTGTCAGGACATCTTTCCACTTCACCCACCCTTTATGGTTGGGGGAAGGGTTGCAGTGCTCCACGGCTGGGGAGCAATTGTCATTATTTAAATTTAAAAAATTGTGTGTGAATAGTGCCATGGATAATCGTGCCTTTGGGGCCAGGCCTTGGCCTACTCCCCCTTTTTGTTTTTGTAAAATTTTTTTGAGGCTTTTATGAGCCCTCTCAATGATTTTTTGACCTTGGGGATTGTATGGGATACCATGTTTTAATTGAACCTCCATCATTTTGCAGAACTCATTGAAGGCTTTGCCTATATAGGCTGGTCCATTATCAGTTTTTAATATTTTTGGTTTGCCCCATGCGGCCCAAGCCGCCAGGCAATGATTGATCACATTAGACACTTTTTCACCTGTTTCTGCTGTTGCGAATATGACGTGAGAACAGGTGTCTGTGGAAACATGAACATATTTAAGAGTCCCAAACTCCTGTATATGTGTGATGTCCATCTGCCAAACATCACCAGGGATCAAACCTCGAGGGTTTACTCCCATCGGTATGGCAGGTTTGTATGTGGCACAGGAGTCACATAGTCGCACGATATCTCGTGCATCTGCTCTGGAAACATGGAAATGGTTTGCTAGTGTCCTGGCATTGACATGAAACTTATCGTGGAAGGCACGGGCTCGCTCAATTGGTGTTAGTAAGGTAAAAATCCATAACGGGCGAGTGGCAGTATCAGCAGCCGCATTCCCCTGTGCCATGGGCCCCGGCAGGGATGTATGTGCTCTTATGTGGGTGGTGAAGACCTTATGGTGTCTGTTCTGAAGCAATGTCTGGATAGACAGGAACAGCCCAGCCACTGTGGAAGTGGATCTAATTAAACCGGCAGTCTCAAGCACTTGCATAGCATTGACCACATACCTAGAATCGGAGACAATATTAATGGCTTCTGAGAACCGTTCAAGAATCATTTTAACGATCTGCAGTTCCACCACCTGAGGCTGATCAGGTTCAAATTGTATGGTAACCGGGGGCTTGCCTAGGATCACATAGGCGCCTATCCCCGTCTTGGAGCCATCTGTGTATATTGTAGTTGCTGGGACTAATGGCTCAGAGGCAGTAACCTTTGGAAAAATTATAGGGTGTTGAGTGACAAATGACAAGATAGGGTCTTTAGGGTATTGATTGTTTATATCCCCATGGAAAACACATCTCAGAATGGCCCATGTATCTATGCAGGCAGCCAGGGTCTTGATCTGGCTGGCGGTATAGGGTACTCGGATGGCTTGTGGTCCTGAGCCAAAATGTTGGACAGCTCTATCATGCGCTTCAAGGGCCAATGAAGCGACTGCCTCCGGGTAATGCTCTATGACTTTTGCAGGTGAGACCTTAGGGTGTATCCACAGTAATGGTCCTTTCTGCCAAATCACCGCTGTGGGCTGTAGACTAGTCTGTAGCAAACAGACATCAAAGGGTCGCCCTGGTTCAATTTTGTGTAAGGTAGCCCCACCTAAGGCTTTTTTCACTCTCTGTAAGGCAGCTCTTGCCTCAGGAGTGAGCCTCCTGTGGGAGGCTATATCTGGGTCTCCCTTTAGAAGGTCGAACAGGGGTTTGAGATCTGAATTTGGTATATGTAAATATGGCCTAATCCAATTAATGTCTCCCAATAGCTTTTGTATGTCATTTAGGGTCCTAACGCCATCCGTCTTAATGGTGACCTTCTGTATAAGTCTGGAGGCGACACTGAGGTCCACACCTGCTGACCCAGGGGTGGCCCTTGTTGAAGGCTGCCATCCTGAGCTGTCCTGTCTCTGGGGCGGGGGCCCGCCTGTGAAGGGGGCCCCCTCTGGCCGTTTTTTGGCCCTCTAGCATCTCGTCCACAAATACGGTTGCCCTGAGCATCAAAGACCGACCTACACTCCTCAGCTTTGTGTGATCCCCTCTTGCATCGCCCACAAACATATGGTTCTTTATTCCTAGGGCGAGGCCTAGCATCTGCATTGTTTGGGCAATGACGTTTAATGTGTCCTGGCTCCCCGCAGGCAAAACACCCTTTAGCCTTACATTCCCCTTCTAACCCGCGAGGTCCCCTCTGCTGTACAGCTGGGGCCAGGAGAGCAGCCACTCCCGAGTTGGAGAGCGGCCCCCCTATCTCTCTGCATATCCTAATCCAGGCGTTGAGGTCCTTGTTCTTATGAGGAGCTATCGCTGCCTTGCACTCCTTTGTACATTGCTCAAAAATCAGCTGCCTTTCCAGCGGTCGAGCCACTCCCGGATCAGAAAATATCTTATCGGCAGCATCTTGCATTCGGGCCACAAAGTCAACAAATGGCTCTGTGGTACCCTGAATTATTTTTGAAAGACACAAGGAGGCTGTTCCGGCACCACTTATCTGCTTCCAGGCGCGGAGCCCTATGGCATTAATTTGTTCATAGACAGCGCCGGGGAACTGAGTCTGATCATCAGCGTGCCGACCTTCTCCCATAAGCATTTCCTTGTTCCACCCCCGGTTTCCCCGATTGGCGTTTCTCTCAGCCTGCTCTGCAGAGAACTCTGCGTACCAGGCTCGCCAATCCAGGTAACTGCCCGAGGGCAGACACGCCTTTGCCAGCTGAATCCAGTCCGCGGGGGTGAGGGGCCCAGAAGACAGGTTCTCCAGCATGGCAATGGTGTAAGGCGCAGTCGGCCCAAAGGTTGTAACTGCATTTTTAAGTTCTCTAATCTGCTTTATCTCAAAAGGCTCCCATGCATTACGTCCCTGGCCCATAGCTACTTGTACAGGAAATATCCCGTAGGGGCCACTATCTATCCCAGGTGGTGGATGTACCTCATGAGACAAACGTCCCCCCTGCCAAAGCCGCCTGTAAAAATACCGACCCGCCGGCGGCGGAGCATAAGACGGCGGCCATGATTGGGCGGAAAATGGGGGCCCGTGCATCACTTCCTGTTCTGGCGAAGGGGAAGGGAGCTCCCGGGCGGCCGCCTCGCGGCGAGGGATCGCCTCCGGGAACACCCCCCAAGGTGGGGCGGAAGGCTTCGCCTCCCTCTCGCGCCGGGGAGCGCTCAGGAGCTCCCTACTCCTCCGCAGACCAAGTTGAGCGGAGCGCAATTCACGGCGCAACGCTGGGAAGGAACCCTGCGACTCCTTATCGAGCGACTTAGGCTCCTGACAGCTGGTCTCTTTGGCCTCCTTGCCATTCAACTTTCCCTCGTCCTCGGAGTCAGACGACTCCGAGGCTAGAGCCCCGTCCTTCTCCTTAGCATCTTTGTTCCCCTTGACGGGCCCCTCTCGGGAGCTCCCTGACTGGGCCTGCTCAAATACCCTGCGTACTTTTGTAAGCTCTTGAGAGCTTTCTCCACAACCACCCTCGCTCTTAGTGTTGCTACCTAGCATGTTTCCCATCTTTTAATATGTTACTCACCGCGTGAGGCCCAAGGAATCCGCCACTTACGCGTGAGCCTGAGGGGAGTCTAAAAGCCCTGTAGGTGCGCGCCACCCAGAGCCCAGGCTTATCCCCAACTCACCTGTCTCGCAGCTCTGTACTGGAGCGTTGTCCGCTGTCACGTCTCGGGGGTGATCAGTCCCCGTGCGGGCCTCCAAATGTCGATGTCGCTCCTGGCCGGCAGGAAGGACACACGACAAAGTCTGGCAGTGGACAACCTTTTCTTTTATTTTCCTTCTCCGTACAGCCTGCCCTGGGATCGCTCCCAGCCGAAGCCTCCTTTGGTCCGCTCCCCGCGGCTCCTTCTGGGCTTCTACTTCCGGGCTTCTTTTTCCCCCCCAGGGGTGGCACCAGTATATATACGGATACAGTGTCCAATCATGTTAAAGTAAGCAAGGCAAGCTGATTGGCTAACATCATCAGTTGCCAGGCAGACTATATTGTTGAGCGGGTTGCTTACGCGGTAAGCAGGAAACTAACGTGCTCGATGGGAGGGGTAATCTACCTCAGGCTTTACTCTTTACTACAGGCCTCACGTCCGCCAAGTGAGGCGACCGGGCTCGGGGCTGCGGCTCCCAACATAAAATCACTTACAATTCACATATGGCCTGTAATACAGACAGAAGGTAAATTTATAAATATATTCAGTATGCTTGCGTTGTTATTTTTGAGACAAAGTCTCACTTAAACTGAGTATGCTGGTGTGGAACTTCTTGAATCCTCCTGCCCCGGCCTTCTGTGTGGCTGGCATTACAGCTGTACACAATCAGGCTAGGATCTGTGCTTGTGTTTTGAGCTCAGAATGACTTGATGGGCATCATTTTCTACAACCTGTGGCTCTACCTGCCTACAAAGGACCTTGCAATACCAGGTAACAAAAGAGAGCATTTAGCAGAGACTCCTTCCACTTTGCATGCTTTCTGTTTACTTTTTAAGTAGACTAGAAGACAACAATGGTAAAATAAGGTGCATGTTCTCTTCCTTTGCTGTGACACAACACTTGAAGAGAACGACTTAAAAGGTGAAAGGATTTATTTTGGCTCACAATTTCAGAGGTTTCCATCCATTGTAAACTGGCTTCTTTGTCCTTCTGCTAGTGGCAAGGCAGAAATATTACAGCAAAAGGATGTGGTGGAGTAAAGCTTCTCATCTAATGGAGGATATGAGGGAACACACACACAGTGAGACAGAGAGAGAGACAGAAGAGACAGAGAGACAGAGAGAGAGAGAGACAGAGAGAGGGAGAGAGAGGCTAATGCCTCAAGGGTATTCTGTAAGGCTACACAGCCTTCAGTTAATCTCTGCTTCTTAATTGCTTCCACTTTCTGATAGCCTATCAAATTATGAGCCCACCATGGATCAATCCATTGACAAGGTCAGAGCTCCCATCCTCCAATCATTCCCTAAAGGTCTCCTTTCTAAACATCACTACCTTCAACATAGGAGACTAGTCAACATTTCAGATTCAAACTATATCAACAGCAAACAGGAAGAGATCCAAGCCCATGAATCTACGGTCCACAGTGTGTAGGGCTGGCTTCCTGCCTGGGATGCTGAGCTATGACTGACAAATGCCCAGCAATCTCTGTCATCAGATCTCAGGATGTCAGCAAGGACAGCCAGTGGGAGTCTGTGCTTATAAAATGTGCCAAAGACAGGATCAAAGAGCCCATGAATATATTTCGCTTTCAACAAGTCACTTAGCCTTGTACTGGTGAAGGCCTCTTGGGTGACATACACAATGTACTTTAAACCAAATTATAAAAGAATGACATAATGTTCTTGGCCTAGGTACAGTTTCCAAGTTTTGTTACTAGTGCCAAAAAAACAAAACCAAGAATGGTCAGTACTTTAGTTGGGGAAACATCAGTGGTCTCTTGATTTCAAAAGTTCACATAACTATTTTCCAGGAAATACAGCATTTATAAGCAAGAAAACTTTTTAAAAATACAGGTAGGAGATCAGAACAAAATTGTCAAGTTTTTCAGTCTTGGCAGAACAAGATCACTTTAACATATTTAACATAATATCTTCAACCATCCTTCTGTTTCCAGACCCAATACAAGGAAGTTTTGTCTGATTTTGTTTTGGAGAACTACTATGAGAGGTATTGGTGTAGGCGGATTTTAAAAATGGCCCCGTGTGTTAGCATTCTGAACTCCCTAGTTTATGAATACACGGTGATATTTTCCTATTGTTTCTGTTGTACTGTGTCGCACCCTGTGTGTTAGAATAGGTGATTACCTGAGTGGGCTGAGTCAGCTGCATGAACCCTTAGACAACAATCTTTGCTAGGTGGTAGAGGAAGAAATGGAAAAGATTTACAGCTCTGGGAAGAGGTGCTTCTCTGTTGGTATCATAAAGCTTGTAAGAAGCTATGTGAAAGGAATCCAGCATCCTTGAGGCATTGAATGTTCCTAGACTGACAGCCAGTGAGGAACTGGGGATTAAAATCACAAGGTAATAGATTCTACCAATGTGTACATAGGGACTTGTCTAGATGCCTTCTGGTAAGAATCTGCCAACAGCTTCTGTATTCCCTTGTGAGAATTTAAACAGAGTAGCCAGGTGATACTTCTGACCCAGTGATCCCTTGTGACCCATTTAGTGGGTGTCATTTAAAGCTACCCTCTGAGTTGATTTTCTATGCAGCAATGGGATACTAATAAACGGGGAGAACAAGACGCAGGAAATCACTTCCTTGTTCAGTTTCTTTTCTTTTTTTTTTAATTTAGAGAAAGATAAAACAGAATCAAAAATGGGCCGAAATAGTACACATACTTTCAAAGAAAAGAAATAAACAGTAATAAATCACTAGTTGATGTATACATTATTGTCCCCCCACAAATAATTGTTTAAGATACAAAAGTGGAACATATAAATGGGAATTCAACCGGGGAGACTGCAAACCATTCTGTTAACTATCCAACAAAAACTATACACTTAGACATGTACGCATTTATCCATATCTTCATTTATGTTGAGACCTAACAAAACTTATTAGATTAAAATCATTCTGAACAAAGGTTAATAATATTGCTGGATTTCACATCATGACACTCCGGAATCGGCACTAGGTACTGCAGTGCCCCTTTCTTTCCTTCAAAGCATTTGTTCATTTCATCATGTGTCATCAGATCAGTTCTCATAAACTGTTTATAGGTTTTATGCAAGCATGAGTCTTAACATGTATTTCTATCCTTTCTATATTAGAGGGAGAAACAGAACAAAGCAGGACAGAACTAAACATATTCCTATATACACATAAAAATAAAAAGACATATAAAACTGCTGTATAAGGAGTTCTACCATGGGTACTGTGCTGTTTTTTTGTTATCATCAGTCTAATTGGCTATATCACCAGATAAAGTATAATTGAACATATCAGAACACACAACTGAATTGGCTATATCATCAGATAAAGTATAATTGAACATATCAGTGCATAAGAGAATTAACAGAAATACAACTTTGTAGATACTGTAGAACTACAAAAACAGGTAGTAATCAAATCAGAATGATATCGTGGTGATCATTGTCATTTTCAGTATAGTTTTCTATACTCAACTTGATACTATCAACCTAACAGTTTTGATTAAAATCTGTCAATAATACACAGTATTCAAACAAGTCAGATTTAACCAAGATCAGTCATGATACAACTGTATAAGTCATACAGGGATCCTGATTGAGTTAATAGGAAATTAAAGATGACCACTGTGCTGTCTCCTGATATCAAGCTGCACTTGTTCAGTTTCTTTAGCAAACTGGCTTTTTTCATTTTCCTTATTCGAACAAGAAAGGCTTATTATAGTGTAGTCCATTTGCTATAATCAAGCATATGGGCTGGGTTCAATTCACCGTCTGTTTACACAAATAAAGTTTTATCAGAACACAGCTGTGTCTGTTCAGAGGCATGCTTTCCCTTTAGAATGGCAGAGTTGAGTTCCAGCCCAGAGACCACACAGTTCACAATTATGAAAGTAGTTCCTCCATGGCTTTTTACAGAGAAACTATCTTGATCCTGCTCTATACCTTAGAAAGGACCGTGTTTCTCAGAGCATACCACGCTGGCTAACATGGACAGCTAGAGCAAACTGTGTTTTTGTCACCTCCCAGGTGACAGGTAACACTCTTAGGCTCATTTCACCAATTAGCAGTCTTAGGAAAGTGAGAGAGTTCGCCTCCCCCTTCTCAGGTTTTCTGGGTTTCTTCTTAGATTCTCTTATTATAAATGGTATGAACCGTATGGTCGTTGTGTCTTCAAGCCTTTGTTTCCTCTGACCCACTTCATTAACTCAGATGCTCAGTGCTGGGGGAGGGAACTAACCTGATTGGTGGGGGGGGGGAATTAGTGAGTCTTTTAGTGAGTCTTTACAAACGCTGTCTGTAGAAACAGTGGGTGACAGCATTGTCCTTCATGGAGATGCCAATCACAAGGCCAACTCAAAGACAAGTGCAAATGTCATTCTGCCTGGGGTGACATGTTCATTTTTCAGAAACAGCTTGATAGCAACCCATGCTTGAACGCCTAATAAAGACTCCCCACGTATCCCCGGGTGGGAGCTGCCTCATGTGTTGAAAAAAAATGTGGCAGAAATTCCCAGGAGCCTCACCAAGAACTCCAACTTACTAACCCCCATCCTTTGTGACAAAATTTCCAATTCTGCACTCACGACAAGCAAATTAGAGCAAAACTATTGCGCAGAAATAAAAACTTGGTTTGCATGAAGTGATATTCATGTGAGTCCTGCCTAGGGGGTAAATTCATGAATTTCTGCTCTTTTACTTCAAAAAGGGGTAAGAGTTTAAGTAGCTACCTCTCTTGTGGAGTCTTCTTCCCCCAAAAGGCATATCCTCAGTCTAGTTATGAGACAGACATCAAAAAGTTGGAATTAACTCTATAAAACACCTGAGCAGTCATTGTCAAAACTACCAAAGTAAAGGAAAATTAGGCAAATCTAATAAACTGACACTGTCAAGAGGGGTCTAAGGAGACAGGATGCTGAGAGCCATATTGTACTACTTCGAACTAGAAAAGGCACATGAGGTAAAAAGGAAACATGAAAAAGCACAAAATACAAAATATGAAAGTTTAGACATCAGTTAACAGAACATTTTAAACTGGTTTATTCATGGTGGCAAAAGCACTAAGTTGGTGTAAGATAACACAAAGAATGCAAGCACAATATGAGATACAAAGATAAAAGGTTTTCTGTTTTATGATTGGTCAATCTAAAACTCTCCTACAATAAAGAGCTTGTTTAAAAATAAGTATGGTGAGTGCACATGTCTGTGTGTGTGAGAGAGAGACAGACAGACAGACAGTCACAGACAGAAATAGAGAGAGACACAGAGATAGAGACATGCAGAGAGAGACAGACTGAAAGAATGCAAATTTATGGAAAATCTTACAGGATATGTAACAAATGGGATGTTGTTTACTTTTGGAAAGGAAAATAGTACCAGGGCTAGAAAAAATGGAGTGTGAGAAGAGATTCATCCATTTTACTCGGTGAAATTCTCTGGTGTTTAGATAGTTTATAGTCGCAAAGTGATTATGTATGAATTTTATAGCTAACAAAGCATCAGTGCTCTTATGGTCTTGTCACCCATTTGTGGTGAACTTGTTTATAATTTTGACATGAGCAACTCTGAATTACATTTGTAATCTCATCTACAAATCTAAAGAGATCTTAAAAAGTAAGATCATGATATACTTTGGAGTCCTTATCTTTCAAAATTCTTGCTTTATCTTCTCACAGTGAATATTACTAAGGAAGGGAGGACCTTTTTTTTAAAGTGGCAGACAATTTTAAACAAGAAAATGATGATTTATGGAATAATGTATTGGGTTCCTGCCAGTTCTGTTTTCACAGAAGTGGACAGAGAGAGAGAGAATTGTTTCCACTCATTTCTCCCTTGATGACTTCAGGTCTTATCTGATAAGTACGTGCCAAAATAAGACTAAGTCAAATCATTTTAAACATTTAGCTCTCGGGTCAAATTCAAATACTGTGCATATTTCTTTCCCAAAAACTCTGATGATTCAGATAATTGTGAGAAATTATTAAAGAAAAGGAAGAAATTTGGGTGCAAATCTTGTATTTGGAAGTTAAGTATACTGTACTTCACTGCTTTTCTTTTCTGTTTTTGTTGTTTGGTTTTGTTTTTGCTGTGACCAAATACCTGAGGAGCAAAGGTTTGTTTTGGCTCTTGATTTCAAAGGGCTCAGTCCATAGTTGGCCAGCTCCACCGATGTAGGATCAAGACAAGGCACAAACCTCATTGAAGAAGGGCATGGTGGAGAAAAATGGAGCCAGGAAACAGCAAAGGTGAGAAAGAACCGGTGAAGTATCGTCTAAAGATAAGACATAGCCCAGAAGGTCATGCTCATGATCCTCTCCCTTCATCTACAGCCAAATCAACTAGAAATTCTGCAGAACTAATTGGTCATCACTGAGAAGGTTTACACTCTCCTCATCCAATGACTTTATGTAAGCCCACCAGGGACATTTTAGATCTGAATGATAACAATTACTTTAGGCAAGAATCTTCTAGTTTAGACTGGCATTAAGCTAGTGGAATACAATCCTAAGAGATTACAGTTCTATTAATGGTTGTAGTAGGTGGATGTTAATTAAGGCCCAGTAAAATTTTAGTCTGTTAACATTGCTCCACTATACGTACTGTAATTAAAGCAATGATTTAAAACACCAAATATGAAAAAAGTGGAGCATAAAGCAGCAATCATAGTTGCAAACTGAAATCGTAGTATTTGGTCTATTGGGGTAAATAAAATAATTCCAATGGTTTCTTCTTCTTTAATGTGGCTAACTTTTGAAATCACCTAGGTACCTAAAATTTAGGCTTATGTCACAGTTCTACTATAGAAAGATGACTCAGAAGAACCACTGAAAATTTCCAAGTATCATTTCTAGCATTGTTTCAAGATTTCATAGAAAACATTCCAACACTACCTAGGGAATTTATTAGGAGCCTAGTTTTTCCTATGTAAATGTCAGAATTTTAAGTAAAATCATGTAAATTATCCTAAACATTCCAGCATGTTAATATGAAGTTTGGGCAAGAAAAAAATCACTGTTCATTTAAAATAATGACAGTGTGTGAGAGAGAGAGAGAGAGAGAGAGAGAGAGAGAGAGAGAGAGAGAGAGAGAGAGAGAGAGAGAGGATTGTTTCCACTCCAGTTTCTCTAAAAGTCTCCATCTGTGGTAGTGATAACTTTGGGATCTGCCTGGGGAATTGGTGAAGGACACTTCCAAATAGGTTTGGGAGGTCATAGACTTAGGGTTCCTGGTCCCTTCCTCTCTGGCAAGGTTCCCCTGCTCTACTTCCTGGCCTCCATGACCTAAGCAGTTTTGCTGCGTCATATCCTTCCACCATGATGTTTCTGTCTTAGAGTACATTAGTCCTCTCCTCCTTTAAATCATGGGTGTTGCATATCACATCCACCATGTTTACAGCTGCTGGGAGGTATACACATGCCTTCTTCTTCAAGGGAGTGTCTAACGTGAAGACAGGCAGAGCATCATGAATCCAAAAGTTTAACATCTAAAATGCTCCAAGATAGGAAATTTATTGTGCATGCACATAATTTCCCCTGTGAATACTTTTACACCTGACTTCAGGTCCTAGTCAAAAGGCTGGAACACTAAAATAGGGCATAAAATTCCCTTCAGGCTATGTATATAAAGTACCTGTGATGCCAGTGACTTTCTGTTTAGGTTTCTGTCCCCTCCTCCACATACTTCATTACATATCTGCAGTTTTCCAACTTCTGAAAAACTCCAAATAGAAACACTTCTGGTTGAGGCACTTTGGATAAATGATGTATTCAGCCTATATCAAAATGAGTATCAGCTTGCCTTGAAAAATACTTGAGTTTCTTAATCAAAATTATAATCCAAGGCAGTCTATGAGTCTTCCCAAAAATGTACAGCATAGGTCTCACAAGCCAGGAACCTTCTCAATCTTGGGGTCTGCAACAGGCAGAAGCAATCAAGCTGCTAAGTGTAGCCAGTCACAAAAGAACCTTTCTGAAGTTCCAGGACCCTCTACAAAACTGTAGTACAGGCTGGGCATAGTGGAACACAGTTGTAATCCCAGCACTTGTGAAGTTGAGGCAGGAGGATCGCTATGAGTCCGTGGTCAGCTTGGGCTACACAGTGAGTTCAGTGTCATCCTGAGCTGCATAGCAAGACTCTGTCTCACTCCCCACAACCCCAAATACTGGGTACAGCTGCATGAGCATTGATAATCTGCATTAACCCCTTACCTGTAAATGCATGACCTGCTTCCTCAATGAGTGTGATCCCTCAGGCATTCCCAGGAGATCCTCTCACGCTCCAATGCCTCCAGGCATTAAAAGTCTAGAGAAGATATAAACAAGATTTCATAGGAGGCTGCTTATAAACATACATTCTTCATAGGAAAAAAGGCAGAACTAGGGCAAGTATGAGGCATTTCATATCATCAATAGTAACAGAAGCTTGTTTTCTCTACAGAGGAACTTTGCCATTTCTTCAGATGAACTCACGATGTAGATAGCTTTCCACAAGACTCGGGCACACTGCCTTTCTGCTAATTGCAAGGAAGTTAGCTATTCCCACCTCCAATATTTATTCACTCTGACAAACGATGAGAAAAATGTTGTTAGGCTGAAGTGATTGCTTTTGGCAGAAGTTATGGCTTGCCTGTCTTCTGTGTGTTTTGACAGTATGTTCTCATTTTTATCATGGTTCAGATGATCTTGTAAGTGGTAAGGTCACACAGTTCTTATTTTGGAAATACCTATACAAATATAGTGTGGTGGAATGGATTTTTTTCTTCTGGGGGTATGGTAAATTGTGGACAGATAGAAGCTGATTTCTGCACTTATTGTAATGTTTTATCAAATAAAACACAGCATTAGGTTCAACTGACTGACCTCAAGCTATGCGTGAGCATCTTAATTGCAGAGAGATGAATACCTGATAAAAGACGGGGTAAGAGATTACTCTGAAAAATACCAAGGAATTCACCACACAATAAACCTAATTCTGAATTTGGCACTGACATCGTTACACCGTACTCCATAGACGGAGGTCATATTTCACTGCTGATATTATGTATCCCTGAGATGGGTCATGTTTTCCATTCTTGCTATTTTCATCTGAAGTACACGGGCACTTTGTCAGACAAAGCCACTCTACAAACCAAAGTAGCCACATTACTTCATGGGTCAAATGTTCACTTACTGAATTCCAACATGCCTGAAACCACAATACACAATTTTCTTGAAAATTTCATGAAGCAACATTGTTATGGCTTAGAATGGATCTAAAATGTTCCCCTAAAATCCTGTGTGATAAGATGTGGAGCTTTTGGAATGCGGTGAGATCGTGAGGGTGCTAACTTCATTAGTGGGTGGACCGATGGTTGAGAGCGTAACTTCAAGGCATTGTTGAGAGCCAAGGTAGCAGGTAGGGTCAAGTGGAAGGCAGCAAGTCATGGAGGAGGAGTATACTTAGAAACCATATCTGGACCCTTTTATTATGGCATGTTTTAACTTTTTCATGGCTGCCAGGACAGCAGTCCTTTTCCACCATCCCCTCCTACCATCATGTTTCTGCCTCAGCAGAAGCTAAGAAAAAAATGCATCTAGCTAAACAAAGCCTGAAACCATGAAAAAAGAAAAACCTTTTCTCCTCCAAGTTGTTTCTCCTGGACATGCAGCCACACTGATGAGACCTTTAATAACTCATTTTACCTGAAAATCTATTACACATATGGATAGAAGGGATTCACTTTTGTTCTTCATTATTCCCTTTCAAGGGTCCTGAGTCTCTTGAGGTTTCGGAGACATCATGAGTTTAGGAAATTACAACTCCCAGATGGAAAGATTCCACGGAGCTTCTTGAAGGTTGCAGGACTTATGTCTACATATGCAGCCACCCTTCAAAGCCTTATGCAGTCATAGATATGGCTTTTCCACCAGTGCCTGAATCTAAAGTGTGTGATTAATTTTTGGTGCAGTACAAGGTCAGGGTGCTGGGATTAAGAGTGGGTAATTAACAAATCAGTCCACTGATTGGTTTGGCACTGCCCTAATCTAGGTAGGCTCAATATAATACAAGGGACAGAAAGAGGCTCATCTTGTCTCTAGCTTGCTTTGCTACCTTCTGCTCACCATGGACTGTTTTTCCACTGTAATACCTGTTTACCTGTGGTTACCCACAGCCAGCTGACTATGGACTGAACCTCTACAAACTGTGAGCTAAATAAATCTTTCCTGCTTTAACTTTAGGTGTTGGGTATTTTGTCTCAACAATGAGAGAAAAGTCACCAAGGAGGTACAAAAACTTCAAATGAACATGCAAAAGACCAGTATTCCAAGGGGACAGAATGTCATTTGCAATACCATTCAATCCCTTGCTTTCCCCATCTGTTTACTTAGAAATCAGTTTGCAGAAGTAAACTCCTAGTATAATCAACCCAGGTCCCTCTCATGGAAAGTCACAGCACTAACTTTCTTGATCCAATTTCTGTCTCAAAACAAATGACTGTGAAATTCTAGCACCAGTCTATGACTCTTATTCCTTGTCTGCCTGGGCCCTTCCAATTCTCAACTCTTACCATAGGCTCAGTTATCTCCTGCCATTTAGAGCTCTTCACTCTGCATTGTGTGGGTCTCAGCCTGCTACCCAAGGGGCAAGAATTAGGTGCAACTCTCTGTTCCCATCTCTTTTTTTCTTACATGAATGCTTTGCTTCTGTGCCTACATACATTCTCCTGAAGAGTGCAGAATGTACATGATCGCTGTTCTGTCACCCTTGCAGGGAAATATGTACAATTTAACTCACCAGGAAAATCAATATAGATCCTCTGTTACAAAACAGAGGATGCTGTGGAGGTTGGTAAGATGATCTTGTGTTTGTACTCCTTCAAAAGAATCATGGATGGACACTGGATTTCCTCTGCTAATTCCTTGCAGGATTTTTTTTATACTTTCGCTTGTAGCTACATACACTGCTCAACACATTTATTATTTATTATGAACCTGTGTTTTCACTTTTTTGGCCTCTTTGTAGTCAATCTTGAGACATGTACTGCAATATAAGATGCTTTATCAATGTACACAGTAATGATGATTTATCTAAGTAGAGGTAATAATGTTATGCTATGATGGAGGTATTACATAGCCTTACAAACTCAAAAGAATTCTTAAAGGTTTCGGGTAAGACAGGTGTAAGGTTCTCTAAAGAAGGAAAAGAATTCTTAAATCCAAGCAATTGAGGCCATTAGGCATTTTCATACTAGACATTAATGCATTTCAATAAAGTTAACATCTTCTAATACTTCACAGTAATTAATGATGCAAATATATTAAAATATCCTCCATGGTAACAACTCATGAGCACTGTCCTTAAATGTTACCTAATATTTTAATGACAGTATTAATGATTATTCATCAACTACATTCCCAAATAACCCGAATATTCACGCTGTTGTCTCCCTCCACTTTCTGCACTGCCAGAGACATAAAACTCATTTACAAAATCATGTTGTTTATGGCTCTATGAATTTTAATAAAAGATATAGCAAATCCTGCTGTAAAGAAACTTTTATTATCTTAATTATATTTTTTTAAGGGAGAAAGACAGTATTGCAAAGGGGGTCCATGAAAGAAGCAAGTAGCTGTGTCCCCAAGGGAAGCAGTTCAATGGATATTCTTTGTCTGCAATCACTGGCTTCCTTGCTATCCCCTTGACTTCCCCAGGGCACCCTTTTGTCTCTGGGTTGGGCTGTAGCAGCTGTGTCCCAGGGGCCCTGAACTTTAGAGAGAGAACAGATTTTCAAGCTCAGGCATAAGTGTAATCTGAGTAAGGAAGGGCATGCATCACAGATTTCAATCAAGAAGAGCAGGGCTAGCTCTGGGCTGGTTGACCAGAAGTCAAGCCTGTCTCCGACTACTGCAGTGTGCCACCCAAATGTCATTCTCTCCATGATCTAGACTTGTAAAAGGCTCACAAGAGAAGTTTGGGTTCACTGCCTTGAAAGAAATTGCTTCAGAATTGCCAGGAGACCCACACAAGCTAATGACACTGCCGGACTTCCTGAAGTTTCCTAACAAATGTTTCTTATTTCCTTAGGCAAACACACAGCAGAATAACCCTTCTCCTGACAGTCTCTATGTCTGTATGCAGACCTGCATTTTATTTTATCATTCACTGTCCTGGCATTGAACCAAGGCCTTGTGTGTGCTAGGCAAGTGATGTATTTCTGAGGCACACCCTTGGACCTCTGTGTTAAGACCTTTAAATCCTTTTTACTGTCTGGTCCTCCAAGTGTTAAACAAATGATTGCATTCTCAGAACTTCATAAGGATATGTTAATATCTTAAGACATTTTCCAACTAAAAATATAAGCTTTGTTTGAGTCCCACAAGACACCAACACTATATGCATGGAAATCACAAAATTATATTTTTATTTCAAGCACATTCAGATATGCCAGTGTGTTTCTTTCTTCATGACTATGCTTTGAGGAAAAGGTGCTATATAACCATGTGAAACCTTAAGATAATTGAATTCATAAATTGCAGCCATCAAGCTCCTTCTATTCAGCTGAACACCTCTCTCAAATATGAGCCCTACAGAAGGTTGAATTAGAATTAAGAAAGCTTTTCATTTTTGTTCGTAATATTTTCCATTATTGAGGTATTTTAAAGTTTGCTTCTAGGTCAAGGAAATGTTGATATCAATCTTCATTTCAACTTTAAATGTTTCGTTTTACACCATCAAAGGCCAATTTAAAATGTAACTGTCTCCAACTGCAATTAGACACTTTGAGCTTTTCTTCACAAATGAAATTGCTGTTTACCTTGCTTTTCCCCAACACCTCCCTAACATTCTTGTTAATCCTTCTCCCACTTTGAGTAAATGGTAAGAACAGGAACTACTGATTTTTTGCATATGTAACACTGAGGTCATTTCATTTACTTCGAGATACAGGTATTTTTCTTTTCAACTTTGTTCTCTCTGGACATTGGGCTTCCTTAACTTACTGTAAGACAAATTGTTATGGTTTGAGAACTGGTGGTCAACTTAACGCCAGCTGGATTACATCAGCATGCATTGAGAGAAGATGCTCCATCTGAGGAGGGTTGTCAGGATAAATAGGTGGAGAAGAAGAGAGGTGGAGGGAAGGATTGAGGTGTTAAGGAGGCATTGTGAGTTCTCCTACGAGTTGCTGTCTGAGCTGTTGGTTCTCCTGGAGAAGCTCTGGTCTTCACATTGAGCATTGCTTCCTGGCTCCGGAGGGGAAGACATGTGCTGCTTGGTCTCCAGGATGAACTCGTCATGCTGCTTCCTGGCACTTACCCGATTGTGCTTGTCATTGAAGGAGCTTGCGGCCTCCGTGTCGTGGTGCCTTTCAGGACAGCTCCGCTCTTTGTTGTGATTGTGACTTCTCGGCTCTAGTGTAGAACCCTCATCCCACTAGCACAGCTCCTTCATCCTGCTGGCATAGATTTTCTGGCTTCCACCGCTGACTCTTGGGTCTTCCTGGCATGGATCTGTAAAAGAGACTGGCGTGAGTCCTTGTTGTAGGCTCTGGACTTCCAGTTGGACTCGTGGAGCCATTGTCCTGAGCTCTCAGTTTTTATCTGGACTCACGTGGAACATTGCAGTGGGGTTTAGACTCTTGACTAAATAATCTATGTCTTTGGTGCTGCAGATAGATTTCCTGCATTCTCTTGTGTGAACTTCCAGTGACCATTATAAACATATTATAAACTCCATATTCTGATCTGAATTGTTCTTTGTGTACAACCCCTGACTACAACAGAAATACAGGGTGAGATTGGTCATGGATGCTCAAATGTGTGTCTCCACATCTATTAGGCACCATGCCAACTATCAGCCCAAAGATTTTCAATACTGTTCCAATCCATTGCTATGGGCATCAGTTTCAAAGTCCTCACTTTGGTGTTTGGAATACTCCTATAGGCACACACACACACACACACACACACACACACACACTCCCTCCTGACAAATGAGCAGCCCAAAAGCAGAGCTTTTAAGAGGTTGAGGGTGTTTGATAAACACTACATGCGAGCATCCAATTAAAATTGATCAAGTGACTGTGTGACTGATGGAAAAACAGAAACAGGAATTTACTGAAGTAGATTAAACCTTAGACCGTTGGTCCATTACCCCCTTCAGGGTGTCCTTTAAAACATTCTGAAATCAACTTTCAGCATAAAGAACCTCACAGGATCTTAGAAATGGAGACAGAAGAGACATGTTGACCTCAGATCTTATTGAACAGGCTTTATGAGCTTCCTACCTTTTCACCTTACATCCCAGCATAGCTGCATTGTCTAATACAATAGCCGATGCCTACCTATAGCTTTTAAATGTTATATTGGAATGGGTTAAGGCAAAGTATTAGAAATTAATTTCCCAGTCCTGAGACCTACATAACATGCTGGGTGTCAGACACATGCTCATCCTTCCTGATCACAGTGTTCTGCAGGGCAGTCCTGCTCCATAGGAAGGACTCGTGCCTCAGGACGTCTTTAAGATTTGTGTTTCCATCATGTGCAATGAGTCTTTTATTGTCCTCCATAATTTTAGCAACAATTGCTGTAAGGAAAACACAAACAATGCATATGTAGCATTCTGGCAGTGTAATGTGGCTTTCTTTGTTATTTCTAAACCATCTGGAGCTCTTGTTCTCACTCAGTACCTGAACATTCCTCCACCTGATGTTCTGAATCCTTCTCAGATGTTTCCAAGTGTTACCTCCAGTGTTTGTTTTTGTCCTCAACTTATACTCACACAGCGCTCCAGGCAGACAGGAGGCTGGGGGTGCACTGATATATCCCAGCACTCAGGTAGATATGAGCCATAGACTGCACCTTCAAACACAGGCTGGGCAACTGAGCCAACTTAAGTGCGACCTTGTCTCTAAATAAAATATAATAATCATAATAATAATAAGACTTACAAAGTAGGTGAGTGCAAAATTCCTGGGTTCATCTTCAGCACCACAAAATCAAACAATAACAATTCCCCCAAAATCTCATGTGTGTATAGATAAGGATTTTGGAAGGTGACTGTATCGTACAAACTGTAACCTCATCTTTGGATTAAACCATAATTTGATGGCATTACTGAGAGGTGAACCCTCTACGGCATGATGTCTCCAATGACCCCAATGACCTGCTCCGAAGTGGGCCCCCTTCTAGCAGCACATTCAGCTGTAACTTTTCAATGGATCGATCCATTGGTGAGCTCAGCACGTCCTACTCTAACCATCTTCCCAAAGTCCCACCTCTTCCCAAAGGAATAAATGATAATTTGGGGGACATATTTTGACCCAAATCATAACACCATTGTACTAAGCCATTAGGAAACACGTGTGGCTTTTTCACATGGCTCTCGACAGCCTCGGAGGTCCTGCAATGGTTCAGACATTCTGGTGGTCCTTGATTATTATGAAATACATTGAAATGAAGTGTATGCTTGGTTTGATGATCATATAAAATTAAAGCTGAAATGTGTAAAGCTTAATTATCATTATAGTGACAAATCACTCGCTTTCTTGGTGATTCTCATCCCTGATTACAAGACACATCCTTGGAATTGATGTGGATGCCATGCCAATCAGTGGCTTTGTAGGTCTGCTTTTCAGAGTGTCATGTGTTAGAAGTAAAGACCGTCTTAAAAGTGATGCCCCATTGGTAAAGAACATCTTTCCAAGTGGGTCAATGGGTACTCATGCCAGCTCATCAAGACTCATTTGTAAAGGAAGACATGAATTAATTTGTCCTTAGAATTTATTCCTGGACTGCAAAATGCCCTAGCCCTGCTACAACAAACACAAACCTTGAGAACAGATGTGACCAAGGTTTGCCTTTGGAAATGGCACAATGGCCCCCAGGAGCAATTAGGAGTTATGACCTAAGAATGGAGACCGAGGGGCTCGGGCTCTTTCCTTTGGATTCATTGTGCAGCAGGAAAGGGTAGGATGGGATCCTATAGAGTCTGAGAAGGCAGATTCTCAGCTGGATGCCCCAAATACATTCATAATGACCCAGTGCAACAAGGCACTTTTACCCTCCGGTGGACGCCTCCATTGTGGCTGGACAGTTGAGAGTTGTAAAAGCAGGAAATAATTGACATAATTGTTTTCAGGTCCAGTAAGCAGATGTGTGTAACCCATAGCACATTGTAAACTTCAAATAAATACCATTGAAGAAGAGGGGGGAAAGACCATTTGATAGGAACAATAGTTTTTAAGCATGTCAGTAATAGTTTCTGAAAGTAAATTTTATATGACAAATTACTGAATAAGGCTGTAATCATTAGGGCGTGTTTGAGGTAGGAGGAGACACAATGGACTTTTTCAGTATTTTCCTCTTACTGCTCCTTTTCTGAACTAGCAAATTAAAGTACCTCATTGTCAGCTTCTCATTTTCTGTCCTGGGGAAGACTTGAGTATTTCCACTAAAAATATTGTTTGATCTCTTGAATGCCCAGGACAAGTTGCACTTGAAGGATAAGTTACCCTTATTCTTGCTACCATTCTTTTCAGTTTTCCTTCTTACACATCGCTTATATCATCTTAAATGTTCAACTTTTCTAACAGCTTCCTGGGAATAAACTAAACTCCCCTGGCTCTGTACTGTACACTACACAATGAGCATAACAGCTATGGCCATGTCTCTTTGCCTGTGTTTTTCTCATCCAGATGGCTAAAAACCACACCTAAATAGCAGATAGACAGCAATGCATCGTTGATCATTAAAATCAATCAGGGCTTCTAAAAATTTCCAGAAAGCCCTCAGGCATAGTTTTTTTTTTCCTGTTTTTGTTGTTATTCAACCCAACACCCAATTTTCACAACTGTTCCTTTGAAAGTTCACTACTCTCCAAACCACACATGCTTTGCTCTTTATTTTCAGTGGAGGAAACAATTTCTCCATCAGGTATAGTTATCATCCATTAAATAGGAACACTTTTTACCTTCCACCCTGTAACTGCAGTGAATTCCTTCTTCATCCCCTTCTTTGAAAGGATGGCATGAGGCTTTGGGGGGACATTTAAACACAATCCATAACACACATCAATAAGAATATTAAAATATGTATATTCTAAGATCTATCTGCTCAACTTCCTCTGATTCCTTCTGTCCTGACCCAAGCTACCATCTTGAACCTAAGTGAGCAGGACTGCTAACTTTTAACTGCTTCTGTCTACTCCTTTCTTTACTATTCTACTCAGTGGTGGAGATTTTACTGTGCTTTTAAAAACTCTGCACCATAGCTTGCCTCCTTCCTTTGCTCTCCACATCTTTCACTATGTCTCCACCTAGCAATCATTGTACCCTCAGATTCATCCTCAGAATTCTAGTCCCAGGAGCATTTGCTCAGTTCCTCAAACACTCACACACTTTTGACCCAAAATGTTATCTTCACAGCTCACACCATTCTCATCCAAGCCCCACGCCACTGGCATAGAAACCAAACATCAGTACCATGTGGAATCGTTCTCAATGACAAGGCTCAGAGCAGGTCTTGCCATAGATCATGCCACAATTGTAATGATATTTTTGTGATAAACTAATAAAAACCAGATTCTCTCTCAGTACTGTACTATAAAAATTTCTGTGCCTTAGTTACTTTTTACTCTTCACTGAAACAAACTCCCTGATGCCCAAATTTAGGGAAGAAAAATTTTATTTCTTACAGTTCTTGGAGGTTTCAGCCCATACTCGGTTGGCTCCAAGACAGTATGGCATGGCGGGGCAGCCATTCATGGTGGCTACAAACAGCAAGGTGTGAACCACCAAGAGAGAGACACACCTTCTTCCCACCCTTACATTGTAGGACCAGAAATTTAAAAGTTAAAAACAAGATGCTGTTTCTCAGCTAGAAACAGAACTGGGCCTCATGACTTAGATCAAAAAGAAAACATCTGCAACTGTGATATGCTCGGGCTGCACTGTGCCAGGGAGCTCAGAGATAAAGCCTGCCGATTACGCTAATCAGGGTTGTAAAGTATGTCAAACCCGAACCATACAGGGACCAGGTGTCCTAAAGATAAGCTGTGCAGAACAAGACAGTTAACTCTGACCCACTGGTCACCCCTTATGAACTAACCAATTACAAGTAGACAGACCGCCGACTATCCCGCGCTAACTGCTATGATTGGCTTCTGTATCAAACGCTTGCTTTGCGTTTTTTTCCCCTTAAAAGCACCAGCCTTGCCCCAACTTGGGGTTCTCTGTGCCCGCTTGTTCGGAGGACCCCATGTGCAAGGAGAATTAAACCCCTTTGTTCTTACATGAGAGCTGAGTCCTTGAGGTCTCCTTCGCTACACCGGTCTTACAACATCACATGTTGGCTCCACCCATAGGTGGGAATAGCACTCACACCACCAATCAGAGTGGTAGACAATCAACCAATCACAAATGCTTGATTTGGTTGAGTCTTAATGCATGAGGCTTGGGGGCCACTGACATAAACCGTAACAGTTTACTAAATGAAGTTTTGTTTTCAATTTTCTTTTGCCTTTACCTTAAAAAATGCTTTTGCAAGTGTAATCAGAGATAGCACCTTTTGATTCTGCACATTGTCCTTTGATTCTCTTGTCACAATCTTGCAAACTAGTTGAATACAGACTTGATATAGCTTATCATTTACAATCAAATATATATGTCCTTTCATTCTAAGGAATGTAGCCCAGTGTGAATTCACATTGGCAGTCAGCTCCTACTGCTGTACCCTTTTCATGAATTCTCAACTGAAAATCAACACTGTCAATTTCTTTCTTTGAAAAGCAAAGGCATTTATGTGACTAGTAAAAAGCAATTTCTTAAATGTACATAGCACCTCCCAAGAATTCATCATGCTGGGACTGGGAGGATCCAAGAAGAAGCCAAATAGCCAGAATTTCTAGTAAGCCATACAAGCCACACAGATTCTAAGAAGAGAAAAGTCAGTGCCTCCCATGAACCTCCCTGCATGTGGGTTGAGAATCACAACCTTCCCCCAACTCACCCACCATAAGCATTCTGCTGGTTCTGAGGATGTGCTGAGCTGATAGCAACTAAGGTACATAAAGCAACTAAATACTTGTATTATCTGGTTGATTTTGCAGCCTTGGAACCAGTGGTCTGAGCATCTCTTGGGAGGATGACAGTATGAATACAGCAAATATGGGGGATTTCCTCCTATTTTGTCTTTGAAATCCAATATTGTTCTCAGTGTTTTGTTTTCTTCTGATTGTTTTTGCTTTTTTCAATATTCTGTTTTGATTGGTTTTATTCTGTTTCGTTTTGGGTTTGATTTTGCTCTACCTGATGGAATGGACAAGTATGGTGAAGATAACAAGATATACTATGGTAGCTGTTGTTGTTTTCCTAGTATCCTGCTTTGAAGTTCTGTAGCAATTTTGCGGCTTTGATTTGATTGGCTTTGTTGTGTTTTGTTTTGTTGGATTTTATTATTTTTAAAATAAAAAAGTTAAATCTACGTAGCAAGTCTAATTACCAAAAAATGACTACTTGCTTCCATGAAGGTCTGATGTTACGTGCTCAAAAAAAAAAAAAAACTTGGGTTTTTTTCAGGTTTGGTTTCAAACAGAAACAACCACAACAGTAAAATAAAATAGCCTTGTAAACTGAATTCCGTGGTTTCCAACTTCTGGCTTGCATATAACCAATCACAGAATTTTAAACATTGAGCTTTAAACCAGGCAGCAAGATCATGAGATTCATGTTTATGATTTAGGAACTAACTGGTCTTCAAAATAAATATGCACTAGAGAAAAAAAAGGAAGCTTTTAATGATGTTCTTGGAACCCTTGTCTAAGTCTTCTTGTCCTATCTTTATAGATCTTTCCTCCAAATTCAGAAGTGCTTCTGTTACAGAACAAGCACAACTGTTTTTAATTGTCACAAAATACTCACTTCTAACCAAACTTGGCAGAGTAGATTTCGTTTACAGAGAAGAGGCATAGCTGTCTGGTTGTAATTATTGAACAGTTGTATAGTACATCTGCCACACATGTACATACCAGGCACAGCTTAAGAGCAACTGGTCATTAACATGAAATCATTTCCCCCTAAACCTTTGCACTATACTAATTTGGTATGACGGAGTTCTTCAAAAATGGTTCCCAAGCCGGGCGTGGTGGCTCACACCTATAATCCCAGCACTTGGGAGGCTGAGGCAGGAGGATTGTTGCGAGTTGGAGATCAGCCTAGGCTACAAAGTAAGCTCAAGGCCAGCCTGAACTGCACAGTGAGACCCTGTCTCAAAAAGACAAAAAAAAAAAAAAAAAAAAAAAATGGTTCCCAAGAACATGCATAGATATGCTGCATAGATATGCTTCAAAATTTGACTTTGCTACAATCAAAGTTGAGTATATAACCAACAGCATTATGGGTTTACATTACATTAAAATAGGTGAGGTTTAATTTCTGTTGGCCAATTTTAGGGAGGGAACAACAGCAATCATGTTGTTTTTCACATATTATGTATCAATTATCTGGAAAAGGATTGAAGCGTATTTTTTAAAAACTTTCACTTACTATGATAAATCATGTCACAGTGAATGGCTCTGTTTTATAAAACCAGGCCCTTTGATTGTAGAAGGGCAAACAGTTTCAGGGCAAAATCATGACACCCAGTGGCCAAAAGACTTCAAAAGCTGAGCACACTCTTCTGGCCCCCGTGTTTGGTATTATTACAATCACAACATAATCATTTTGTTAATTGGAGTGCTTGTGATTATAAAAAGGTAATGTGTTCCTGAACACGTTCCTATTTTTACACCTGTGTGCTCAAAAATTGCCTCTGAAATTTGAAAACTGCAGATTCTAGTGGTGTATTCTATGCAGTGATGTATGTCACTTATCTCTACAGAATAACGTGAACACAGCTCTTGAATACATACACACATTGCAGAAAATCTCATTCCGTGCTGGGCTTATCTCTTTTCCTTTTCAAAAAAAAAAATACTGTGAAAAGAAAAGTGAGACACATCGCTCCACTTGGGCAGCCATAACTGCGGTGGATTTTGTTTCAATATTAAGCAGGGCAGTGTATATAAAATGGGGGCTTTTATGACGGGTAAATTTATTCATCAGCTTTCTGTATTTTTCCATTGTCCATTTTCACATACTAGTGCTGTATTTCATCACTTGATTTTTATGACTTTCATAAACCCTGAGAAGGAAAAGTTCCAACCAGAGTCCAACTTTGGAACGTAATTGATTTGTAACTCTGTGAAAGTCCTTCGAGCCTCTCAACTTCAAGAATCTTTATTTGAAATATGGGATTAGAGTGTACATTATTTTTTTTTAATATGGAAAACTCATCCCTAGCATTTTTGTCCTTGTTGCAAGGATTACCTCACACACATGAGTTTGTACGTACACAAAGGCGTTCACAGGGTTTACGGTATTTATAGTTAGTATTACCACTATTCACATGAACTTCTATTCAGAGAGCAAATTTCTACCTATTCAATGAAAAGTGGATTGTGTTTCAATATTAAGTAGGGTGGTGCCTAGTAAAGTGATTTCTTCTTGAAAGAGTTTTGCACTAGAATAAATTATTGTATGATTATGGCGGTGGTCTAACATGGCCAAAGGCAAAGTGGGAGACTGCTTACCAAATCCTGCTTCTTCCTCAGCCTTAATTTCAATCAGCTCCTAGCGTGTCATCAATGCCTGCCCTAAGCACCACCCCCACTCACAGGTTACATATGTCCCCCATACCCCATATTCTGGTCAAAGGACACAGCACAGCCACCATGGGTTGTGTGCTCCTTCCCAAGCCCTCATCTCAATAAACCTGTTTGTTTTGTACTTTTACTTCTCTATTGCACCAGAAAACCCTTTCACTTCTCTCTTATATTTTAAATTTAAATGTAGCTGGATGCCCTAAAAAAGATACTCCAGGGGGCTGGGCGCATAAGCGCCTGCCTTGCAAGCAGGCAGTCGTGAGTTCAATCCCCAGTACCAATAAAAAGGAAAAAGACAAAAAAAAAAAAAGATATTCCAGCCTTTTTATGGGTTTTGGCCAAGCATATTATATAAAACATTATCAACAACGCCTGGAAAGATGGCACATGATCTTGCTAGCCTGGAAGTTTCCAACTGTGATGGTTAACGTCGGCCTCAGAGCTGTCCTTGGAGACATTCATGGATCAGCAGCCATCAATCAAATATCATTTAGGAAAAGGTGACTTTCTTTAAGAATGATTCTCATATTTTGAGATACATTCACTCTTTTGGGTTATTCCTGTTTCTTTTTGGGGAAACTCGAGATGCAGTGTAGATACTCTGTCCCAAGGACAAGAGAAATTCCCTGCATGGCCAGGAAGATACAGGCATCCAAAATTCTCCAGCCAGCTGACCTCTGCTTCTTTCTGTCAAATATGCAAACAGAGGACTCATGTCAGATGTGAATGGAGCCAACTCTTCTACAATGCTCAAAGAAAGCAGACCAACTGCGCTTCAGAGATGCTAGAAGCAGCTGGCCCTCCTCAAGGTGCAGAGGAAAAGGCATGTGAAACCACCTTTGGGAATGAGTCACCCTGAGCATCGAATTAAGTGTTCTTTCTCCTCAACCAGGGCAGCTCCTGGGGTTCAAGGATGTGGGTGAGACTGGGAGAGAAAAAGGAGCCCTTCTCCACTGTCGGTGGGAATGTAAACCAGTGCAAGCACTGGGGAAATCAGCATGGAGATTCCTCCAAAGTAAAATGAACAATTTCACCTGGCCCAGCCATTCCCCTTCTAGGTATCTTCGCTGAAGAGTTAAAGACATCATATTACAGGGATACATTCATTCCCAAGTTTATAGCAACTCACAATACCTAAGTCTTGGAAAAGGCCTGTATGTCCATCAACCAATGGATGGATAAAGAGTATGTGCCTTTATACACAACAGTACTTTTCCATAAAGGATAAACTTGAGTCCTTTGTAGGAAAACAGACACACCTTTATACCATAGTGTTCAATGAAACAGTTCAGACACAGAAGCTTAAATATTACATGGATTTGCTTATATGAGAAACTCAAAATATAAGATAGATCATAGGAAGTAGGAGATAGAAGGCTTCTTAAATGGGAAGAAGATCAAGAGATGGAGGGAGGGGAAGGAAAAGAATGAGAATGAACAGAAGGAATTAAGATGTGTTACACATGAGGCAAGCAGGTGCCATCGGTTCCAGAGGCTGGGCGGCCTGGTGTTAAGTGCCCCCGCACCTTCTCCAGGACTCCAGCTAGTTTCGGACCCTCGCTTAACTGTGGGAGTAATAAAACCCAAAATGTGTAAATGTTATTGCAAAAAAGAGAGGAAAAGAAAGTGCTGTAAAGGACACAACTGCAAGGGTGCTTAGGTGTGTAAGACAGATGATCATATTACTAATTTTTGTTGGATTATTGAAGACAACTGTTCGCAATCTCACTGTTTGAATGTCCATCTTGTATGCTTGAATTTTGTAACTTGAACAAGTATTTCTAAGATGACAACAACTATTAACTAGTGATTTCTTACTGTTTATTTTTTTTGAAATTCTGTATTACTTGTACCCTTTTACTGTTTTGTTCTCTTTAAATAAAATTTTTTAAAAATTTTTATCAAATATACATAAAAAAAGACATGTTACATACATGATCAGCTCCACTAAGTAATGCAAACTTGATGTACTGCAAATATGGGCTCATAAAAAATTTACTTGAAAAACTGTAAAGACAAAGGTAATCAGAAAAAATGTCAGTGTTGATTGACTGAAAAATAATTTCTGCTTTTTAATTTCTGTTTCTTGCAGTACGCCTACTTTAAATTGAACTAGAGAGAGATAATGGTCGAAATAGCAACTTTTTTTAAAATTTTATTTTAAAAAACGAAATAGAAAAAGGACAGAAATGATACAATTTCCAAAAAATTAAGGCACAAATACTAGTTAATATATTGAATATTGTTAAATTAGGAGTAGTTGGTCAGTTTTACTCAACTGTTTTTTCATTTACCATCTAGCCTCAATATTGTTTGGTTGGAATAAGCCTCAGATATTTTAGGAGACATACAAAGGGAGGAGGAAGAAAAAGAAAGAAAGAAAGAAACAGAGTAACACAGAGAAATTAAGAAAGCAGTTAACAGCCGGACGTGGTGGCTCACGCCTGTAATCCCAGCACTCAGGAGGCTGAGTCAGGAGGATCCTTGCCAGTTCAAGACCAGCCTGGGCTACAAAGTGAGCTCAAGGCCAGCCTGAATTGCATAGGGAGCCCCATCTCAAAAAAGACAAAAAAAAAAAAAAAAAAAAAAAAAAAAGAAATCAGTTAACTATGTTACCAAGGACACATCAATGAAGAAGGGACTCTACGTGACATCATAATTACTCCAAGGTAGTCTTATAAACACACAAATAACTAGATGTCATCCTAATTAAATTTTATGATATTTTGGACTTCCATAACAATAAGCATTTCAGCAGAATTTTCCCAATCAAGAGAATCAGCCCTTTGTAATAAATGGAACACACAATGTGCAGACACATTCTGTATCATGATGCAAACTCTCATATGTTTCAATTTATAAAATGACTTACTGAATACAAACAAGATGGCACTTTGTTTGGATTAATTATAATTAAGCTTGATGATGCTTTTGATATTACCCCTTTTCTCCTGCGTTGACTTTTTCTACAGCTCTCTTAAGCCAAGGAACTGTTGAATATTCTGATGACGGGTTGATGGGATCCATGGGAGAGGTATGGTTCAGGTACCCCACGTTGTACAGACAACCCAGTCAGAATCTTTGGCTCATAAAAGCAGAGAAATTCCTTTCAGAACATTCTCTACAGGAAGGCTTTCTAAAACCAGTGAAGTGTATCTGGTCAGTCAAAACTTAGCACCAAAATTTTGTACAAAGTTAACTTTTCCTCTTTTGGTGCCAACTCTTGATTTTAAAAAAAGAAGAGTTTCTAAATATTTACTTCATAAATTTATAAAACAGAGAGTGTTACATAGTAAAAATGATTGCATTTATAGGCCTGAAAGAATTACATAAATTTTGCTCAGTGACCAAAAGGAAGCTGTAACTATGGATGGGTACCAGTGTGAATTCAATCTATTCTCAATAGATGGTTAGGGCTAGGAGGGGCTATGGGAATTCAACAATCCTGGTCTCTGCACATCTCTCTACCCTCTCATTGTGGAGAGTCTTGGTTGCTAACAGATTTGTTTTTCAGTTCAGAGCAGCCTCTACGCTCCTGTTTCTCTCCAGCAATAACTGAAAGGCATACAATTATTGCAGAGATTTTTGAGTAAAATTTCTGTTAGCTGTTCAGGTTTAGGTATCTCACAGTTCCTGTCTTCCTGTGAGATGCATAAGCTCCATTCTGCTATTTGAAGGTGGTCACTTTCTCCAGTCACATGTTCAGCTATGTCTGCTTAATCCCATTTCCATGGTGATTGATCTGTCTGCTCTACACTGCACCAGGCTGGAGGAGTTTAAAAGTTGAATCTAGCTCCTTAGGATGTAGGCTGCTACTAAATTTGGGAAAGAAGATGAGATGCTGGCTTAAAACATCGAGCCAAGTTTATGAAAGATGTTTATCCAACCAGGGTCATATTTTGGGGTCATAAGTCCTTTGTGAATGAAAGGTTGGCATTCTCTTAATACATGATAGTGATGTGCAAAGATCTGTGCATATGCCTGCAGAAACACAGACTGATACACACAATTACTTTACAAGTATGCACATCTATTATCAGGTAAAGAGGCCCCAGCTTTGGGGGGCCAGACTACATGGAATAGCAAGAAACCACCCCAACCAAACATCAGTCCCTTGATAGCTGTATGTCCATACTGGGTGACTTTTATGCCATCTGGAGAAGAGCTGGGTGATACATTCACTCTAAATGGACACAGTTCAAAAGACACTAATGTCGAGCGAAAATACTTAATTGAAACATCCAGTGAAGGAATGGAAAGGAATATAAGGGTATTATAAAAGTTTATAACATCTAGCCCAATAAAGGAGAAAACAGAATGGCAATGCTCAACCTAGCTAAAATAAAATGGAAACCAAAACCAAACAAAATCTGGGAGGAACAAAACAAAAGGCATAAAGAGAAACTGACACAAATAGAAAGTGCACGTAAGGTGATAGCAATAAGCCCATAAGCACAATCGATAGGAACGGAATAAACTCCAAAGAGAAAAGATAAAGACACGACCTTGCTTGAAAGGAAGAAGGGAAACCAAACCCTAATTATTTATTAACCGAAGGGATAGTGGCCTAACTGCATCTACATCAGATTAACATTACATTAAATCATTTTTCCACAGTAAAAACATATTGGAACATATGTCAGGTTCCAAGTAGATATGATCAATTTAAATCTATATGCATGCAACTGCATGGTCCTGATGCAAAAAATTAATAAAAGTAAAAATAGACAAATGTACCAGAATACTGGGAGAATGCACAACAGCAGTATAAGTGACACAGGAATTCAAAACAACAGGAAAACAACAATCGTTACTGTAACGCCTCTTCTTGTTTTCAAAATAGCTGCAGATAACTTCAGACATAGGAAAAATCGAACAGAACACAATAGAATAGAAACAATAAAAACAAATCAATGAATGTAGTAAAGGACTTCAAAACAAGTCAACAGTAAATCCAAAATGGCTACCATGATGTTTTACTATCTTTTAAATTTGATAGCTGCTCCTACTATCAGATTTAACATAAACAAAACAAAAGAGAATAAAACCCAACCCAACAAAACAATGAAAATCATATGGTTTCCAGGAGGGAGTCGTTTCCTGGTGAGCCTTGTTCTCTCCCTCTGAAGTCCACTAGTGGTGCTGACGCATACAGAGAGGCTTGGGTCTGGCCATTCCCACCCTGTCGGCAGCCCACAAATGGCACAGCTTGCCAGGCGGGGATCTCCTGGTGAGGCCTGGCTCTCTCCCCAACTCTTGCCTTTCTTTTATTAATAAATTTTATTGCTGTCTTAAAGTGTTTCCTACTGACTTCAATTTTAAGAACTAGAAAGGAATACAAAATAGTTCATACTTGCCAGATATTACATATGCAAATATTTACTAAATAGTGTCAAAATTCACATGTGGTATGTTATTAAATCATGTGTATAGATTTTTTTAAAAGGGAATTAGCCACATTAAAGAATGCTGTTTGTACTAAAAAGTGTCTACAAACCATAAATGTGATTTTTTAACCTTAGTGTTTCTTTGTTGGGACACAATGAGCTTTCAGCTCAAAGAAAAATGTCTGAGTGCACATAATTGGGCCAAACTGTCCTGGCAACAAAAGCAAGAAAATTGCATCAAACTGCATTCTGAAGCTTACCAAGAAAACAACTTGAAACCACTTTGAGTCAATTAGATTTTGCTTGATGTTCCTTTGTGTTCCTCTGTTTCTACTGATGAGGGTTAGGAATAAGCGTATGCACATAGACTTGAAAGTGGGAAAAAAATCTACCTAGGGCACCAGTTCATAACATCCCTAAATGGAGCAGTTGAGAGAAAAAAAAAAAAAAAAAAAAAACAAACATGCGGGCCTATGTTTAACACTAAAAGGAAATGACATGGTATAAAACACAAGACTGCAACAGGAAACATCACAAAGTGGTTCAGGTGGGGTTACACAATCAACTCAAACTGAAACTGATCAGACGTTCTCTAAGTTCAAATTGCTGTGATCAGGAACATCTCTAAGGATGGGCACTTTCTGTCAATGGGGTTTCAAAAGCCAGAATCCTTAAGTGATTGACCATATCTATTTATCAGCACTGTGGTCAGGACAAAATTCATTTAGCGTAGTGCAGCATTATGATATAAAATAAAAAGTTCTAAAATACGTAATAAAAATTTCATCCTTTATGAATCAGGAAGGCTGGCCAAAGTGGATGTTAACATTTTATGGAAGTGAACATATATCTTCCCCAAATTAGTTTTATCATAAGCATGTTTCTATGAACACATCATAGTCTCACAAATTCAAACAATGAAAATTCATATTTTCAATCTGTGCTCAGGAGGATCTGTATTTTGAATGGATAGCATATCTATGTCTATGTATGTATCTATCTCAATCACTCTGAGTCAATTCATAGAAGCTAGCTCAGCTGGTGTGTAATGAGTGAGAAAGGTATTAGGTGAGGATCAGCACGCTAATCAAATCCAGTTGCTTTTCTCAGAAACAGAAGTTTTGGTGGAGAACGGTCATGTCCAGTTCCACAGAGATTGATGCATGTATTGTCTATGGCTGCTCACGGAGACCACATTGCCTATAAAAGTCAATCCTATCTAATATTTGCCCCTTTACAGGAAAATGTTTATGAACCTCTAATTTATAAATGGTAATTTCAAATGCAACCATGCATCAAGATCCTTGGAGATTCATTGATGCATATTGCTAGACCCCGCTAATAAATTCAAAAGGCCTTAACTGAGACCTATATTGGACCTATATCTGGATTTTATAGTGGACAGTTGATGCTGATGTTGCTGGTCCATGAATCACACTGTGAGGATCCCTAGTTGAAAAGTATGACAGTCTTGATGTAGGTAGAAACATTCATTTTAACTAAGTCAATTTCCTCTGCCCAAAGCATAACACCATAGCATGGCTGATATGCTGCTGAATCAAGCAATTGCTATTATACTTTCAGTCGACTTAGTATTATCCATCTCATTATTCCTATCAGTAACTCTGAAATTTATCACCCTCCACCTTCTTTGCTTCACCAAAGAGGAATGAACATCATGCCAGAAAGCAAATGGCTTGTCTTGAAATAGACCTGGAGTCAATACAGAAGTAGCAGATGGTTGACGGCCAGATTTCTTTAGTAACTCTGCGGATTTCCAAGTCACAGGATGTTTATCGACACCCTGGAATAGCACCATTGAAAAATAATCAGAAGTCTTCATACCCTTTAACAGACTGCCTTGCCTCTAAGCACCTGACAGACATAAGGTAAGTATTTTCCAAATACTCAAGGTTTCCCTGTCTCATCCTCTGACCTGCGAAGAAAAAAAAAAAAAAAAAAAAAAAGCTTCACATGTATGCTTTCAAATTTGAAGCTCTCAGCAATCCAGAGCACCATTTGTTTCCCTATTTGAAGAAAACACAGTAATGGCTTTGAAACCTTTCAAAAATAAACTAGCTTTCTAAAGGAAGAGTGATGATTGCATTTTCCGCGACTATACTCTGTTTACTTGGAAAACAGAATTACTATGCTAGGGTTTTTAAAATTCCTCAATTAGCAGGAGATAAATGTTCAAAGGCATAATCTTGAATCAATTATATTGTATGGTAGCTTTGCAAACTGTGATTATACATACATATATATGTATATATTAATTTCTTGAAAGTCACATCTAGACCACGTAATAATAATAATAATAGCTCATTTTCAATTTTGAGCCAATCACATCAGTTATTTTGTTATCCTTCTAACTCTTGACACACATGTCCTTCAACAAAGAAATACGGCTGTCATCTACAATGAGATGAGCATAAATAAAATCATAGTTCTGGAGTGTCATTCATCATTAGCTAAAAGTGAGAATACAGGGGGAGACTTTAAAAATGTCCTAATGATGTGATGATATTGAAGCCATCAGTTAACAAAAGATTTGAAACATTCATTTTAAAACGCAAAAGGATACACCACAAGTTATAACACATAGACCCACACAATTCAATGATAATCTTTTTTTGTTTTTTTTTTTTTTCAAGTAGCCACACCTTGTCTCTAGAGAACCTGCTGTTACTCTCATGGTTGGTATCTTTCTTAATAAGAAAGTTGGTGCAGATGTAGAAGAACCCTATGAATCCCAGTGGTGTATAAAGTCATAATCAAATAGCCAAGGCAAAATTAGCTCACTGAACTTGAAATGCAATATATCAGCGCTTAGAAATCCACATTTTTTCATGTTATTTATCAGCATGTAAAATCCCAGAACCACACATAAAGCCATATGCTAAGACTGTCTCTTTCCATCCTCTTTGGATGACAATCTGGAACAAACCCATTTAGAAGACGTAACTTACTTTGATAGATTGCTACATGAAGTAAATTTAATTTCCTTCAAATATCCTTAAAATAGGGTAACATCAGATCGATTCCAGTGCTAGTATATCATGGTATTGTTTCTCCTTTTCAGCCACAGTGGCTAAACTCTCTTGTCTTATCCACTTCAGTGCTGGTTTGTACATTCAATGCCTGTTTACTTTTCCATCTCCCTGTTTCTTTCAACTTTTCCTTTATTCCTATATATTTTCCTTGTGTTGACTATCTACTTACCAGGTATCTCCAAACACTGCTTGCTCCAGCTTTGCTCCTTTTTCTGCTTGTTCTCATCATCATCTGAGAAGTCTTCATCTCAGACATCTTAGCATCAAATATTTCTCTCTCCAGCCACAAATGTTCTCTTTCCCATAGATTTATCTTGTAGGATCTCCACACCCCAGTCCCATAGCGCTTCAGGTCCTCACCTACAGCCACCATCTCCTATCATATTGCTTCAGTGATCAAGCCAATGCCTTTGATTTCTCCATCCCGTGTTTTCTGTGACATCTTCTCATCAAAAGTGCCATGCTGGATTGACTGAGGTGCTAAATTTTGGCTGATCATGTTTATATTTGTTGGGTTGTGTCCTTATCACGATTCTTGCAGATGTGGACTCTATTTTACAGATGAGAAAGTTGAACCCCTGAGATGCGCAGTGTACACCTGAGGTTCCAGGGAGTATGTGACTGAGGCACTGCCCTGTAGCTCCTCCCCCTTGAGCTGAGCCATTTCACTGCTCCTACAAAGCGCCCCAACACTCCTTTTTCCTGGCAAATCTGTGGGTGCCTGGCCTTTCTGATTGTGTTTTCTTCGTATAAGAAGTGGCCAATATATCAAATCAATAATCAGAGAGGAAAAAGTACAAAATACAGAGAGAGCAACTCCTTGCAGTATTTGAATCTTTCTGGGAGATTTCCTATATTTTGCATTTCCTATATGCTTTCTGAGTCTGTCCAGAGCCCATATTTCAGTGCATAAAACAGACTTCCATCACCCTACCTTTCTTCCATAGACAAACTTTGGAAATTTTTGCCACAAGACTGGATTTTTATCTGCAAGCAGGGCAATATTTTCTTATGTGTTATTACAACCTTAAAAATTTTCATTGATTGCATTGATGTCTGACTTCTTGGAATATGTAACAGTACTATTATCTACTCTGCTTCCAGATTTTTCTATCCCTGATTCCTGTTTACCCACATTAATAATGACTTTTAAAACTTCCTTTTCATAGCTAGGGCTCCATAGTTCAGCATTCTCCATTACTTCATCTTCCGCCCAAATTTATAGTAATTTGAGAAAGTTATCTTGAGAGAGAGAGAGAGAGAGAGAGAGAGAGAGAGAGAGAGAGAGAGACAGAGAGACAGAGAGACAGAGAGACAGAGAGAGAGAGAGAAAAGAGACAGGGAAAGATATTGAGTAAAGACATTTAAAAGTATTTCATAGTGTGCTTCAGTTCAATAACTCATTTGATAGAGAACAGTTTCACATTTACAGAAGATTTTCAAAAATATTACAGTCCTATGTGTGTGTGTCTCTCTCTGTCACAAACACACACAAAGACACATACATGAGTCCTAGTTTTACATCTTATACTACTCACAAGTAAGGAACCAATACTGCTACATTACAGCTAATTAAAGTCAAACTTTATTTGGACTAACTTACATCTATTCAGCTGGCACATCATGTTACATTTTTCTAAAGTCTTCTTTAGACTAGCACAGCTTCTTGGACCTTCCATGGCTATTTGATGCCTTGAGTTCTACCAGCCAGTAGAATGTCCTTCCTTCCGGGTTTTCCCTGTGTTGTTCTCATGACTGGCCTGCTGAGATGGAAATGGATACATGGAAGGAACATACAGATGTAAATGCCTTTCTCACTATGTCATACTAGGTGTCCACAATGTTCCCATAACTTATCAATGCTTGTGCTGAACTTGATACTTGGATGATGGAGTATTGACTGGACTCTCCACTGTACATTTACTTTTTAAGAGTTTCCATTTAATGGGAATACAAAACTATTTGAGAATGTCTAAATAATCTGAGCTTCTATGCCTATCCACGTGATGCATGAGCCATCAGTTAGGAAGTTAGGAAGGGGGGAACTGAAATGGTGTAGAACACTGAGGGAACAAGAAATTCCAGCATTCACAAAAAGCAAGGACTTAGAGTCATCCAAAAGATACAGCATCCCGGATTGAACATTGCATTGGTCAGGTTCTCTGTGGCTGGGACAAAATATCTAACACCTTCATTTGAATGAGAAAAGAATTAGTTGGGCTCAACATTTCAGTTTTCAGTCCATGGCCACTGGGCTCCAAAGCAGAAACAAAATGGCAGAAGGGCAATAGTGAGGGAAGCTACTCACTTCATTTCAGCCAGGAAGAAGAGAGGGTTAGAAAAAGCTGGAGAGGACATGGCTAGATATTGTCCACATGGTCATATGCCCTTGACCTTCCAGGACACGCCTGAAAGTGTACTTTCCTGATTTCCTATGCATCTCCCAAGCCACTCCTCTTGGCAGTGAAGATTAACTATCACTTGTCATGGACTACTCAATGTGAAATGCTGGACTTAGGAACACAGCCAGTCACATAGCGTACTGACTACACAGCACATGCAGGTGATGTTGCAAAAGATCCAAAAACACAATGATCCAAATAGTACATAACTATTGTTTTTTCTTTTTCTCACTGAGTGACCTGGAGAGGGATAGATGTCATAGTGGAAGAATAGCTCTTGCTGCCCTCAACACATGGTTTAACAACGCTTGGTTAAATCCACAGCTTCACTTCTGAGCAATGCTTTATCTTGCATGAAGGAAGAGAAAACACAGTGCATCTGGCTGCTTGCTCAAAGCACATCTTCACGCTAGCACAGACCAAGATCTATGATCATGCACCAGCAACACAGTAGTTATTAGGACAGTGGAGGGTCTCCCTGGATGTCCATACGTTTGGCAAAACTCACATTTATATGAACAAACCTATATTTAAAGAACAGCCATGGAGAAAATAAATGCTGATTTAAAAAAAGGGCAGGTCTTTAAATAAATGCATGGTGCCAGACTATGATATTTGATAACGTAAAAAGATCACGTCCACATCAAAGCTGCAAAGAGAATCAGCAGTGTTCAGTTTGCAAATCTACATCATCAATGATACGTCTCAGATGGGTCAGGTGGGACTGTGACGGAAAACAAGGCGTTTGGTATTTTCATGCTTTGATGGTAGCAGTGGTCTCGATTATCCTCCCTAGGAATGCAGTCATGAATTTGTTTTAATATTTTGATAGGGGAGCCTCTTCTGTAGTCTTCCAGTTAATTCTTATAAAGGTCTTCATTTGGGGCGCTGGAGTCCAGGGAAGATGCTTTAATGTGTTCAGAAGATTGAGCCCCAAATTCCTTTTCTACCTGAGACTCAGAAAACACTGACTGGTGGAACCCATATACATTCTGCAACCTGGTTATAGTGAAATAGAAGAATCCTGAAGTGAGTTTGCTGTCCATTTGTAGGCTTCAGATGCCCAAATGCCCAGGAAAAGAAGAGTGAACCTTTGCGGAAAAGCCACAGGTAGGTTTGTAATTCAAAAGTAGATTATCATCTCAGATACCTGGGTTTGTGCTGCCTGCTTCTCCTCCAGGGGAGAGTGCTGGGGAGGTGAACCAGAGCAGATTTGGAGATTGGCTAGGAGACTCAGGCTACACATATGCTGAACTGGTCCTTACCCTCACCAAACCACACTTTCTTTACATGTCTTAATGTTTCACCTCTTGCATTAGATGATTCCCCAACTCTCAAAAACATGAAGAGAAAGAGAGAAATGGGGGCAAATTAATGAGATAACCTAATGTAAAGCTTGAGGTCAACTAGAGACACAGCCAAAACATGTTGTCCTTATCCTATCATGAAGGTGAAACATATTTACGCAGACATGTAGATTCTCTGTGATACACTGACTAAAGACAACACCTTTGTGTTGTGCTAAAAGGACTGAATACAATAGTGTTACACTGACTAAAGACAACACCTTTGTGTTTTGCTAAAAAGACTGAATACAATAGTGTACTGCTGAAGGTGACCTTATGAAATAGACCCTTGATAGTATATAGGTTTATTTTAAAACTGCTGCATTGACTGTGAACATATGTCTGTCTTCATGAACTAGAATATACATTGTCAGTCACCTGCCTGTTTCTGTAACAAAGACCTAAGAATCTTTGGAAGAAGATTCCATGTAAGAAGAGGAACAGCTTTAATTTGGCTCATGGTTTCAGAGATTTCAGTCCAGTGCTTCTTTTCTTTTGGGTCTGTGGCAAGTCAGAACATCACAGTAGAGAGCATGGGGAAAAGCAAAGCTGCTCCCCTCATGGCAACCAGGAAGTAAAACACAGGAAGTGAGGAGCCAGGGCCCCAATATCCTCTTCAAACTCACCCTCCCAGTGATCTTAAGTTTTTGTACCAGGGCCCAACTCTTAAAGGATCAAGCACTTCCCAATGGAGCTACATACTGCTGACCAACCCTTTACCACACAGGGCTCTGAGGGATAGTTACTGAAACCAAACCAGATAGTATCAACAGCCCTGCTTTGTTCCTGAGAATGGTTTCTTAAGGGCATTATAGTTAAGTTACATACATTCAACTACAGATTTATCATTTACCCATGGAACGATACACATGGAAGGATCTGTCCAGAAAATGTGCACCAAAAATACAACCAGTAACAGCTACTACCATCTCTCAAATTTAGAGTCCATAGCTAAATAAATGTAGGAATGGCTAAAATAAATGTTATAGAATATTAAATGAGAACAGCCTTAAATTCTAAAGATACCTGAAATACATGGGCCTGTGTGCTGTGTGTCTTAAAACAGTCTTAAAACAATGTGCTGTGTGTCTTAAAACAGTGTTTCAAATGTCTGGAAAGGTTTTACTTATTTTTAGCTTAATTATAAGAAAACAGTTTGAATGTGAAAATAGTGGGGAACTTATTGCACAGGGCAAATTAATTCTTATTAAACAAATGTCAAATTAATCCTTAATAAACAAATCATGTTTTCCTAATGCATGCAAGGCAAACTAGTTAAATGCGGCTCTCACTATGTGCACGTCACCCTGACAGATCCAATTTAGTTTCTGTTGTGGCTTTTGCACTGATGGAATGTTAAGCATTTCATTGCTCTAGATCCATGCCATTTTAATTATTTCATTTTTTTTTCTTTCCAATAATGAAGTTCCATTAACACAGCTAGCCACATACTCACCATGTGAGCATTCCAAGGGTGATGGACTGCATTACAATATCTCTGGTTAATGATCAATGAAGCGATTCCCACCAAGGAAGGGGTGGGTGGTTAGGTTGGAAGTGTTGATCATTTGGGGGGACATAACTGCAGAGTATTCAGGAACACATAGGCTGCAATGTACATAAACAACAAAGACGTTAACATAGGGAGTCCACATGGCTCCTTTAAAAGCAAACTTTTTCCTAGGCCATCCTCAGATTCTTGCTTCTGTCCATGATTCTCCTAATCTTGGGAATCAATTGCTTCTTTTTTCTTTCTCGAGGAGACTGGAGTTGGATTTTCTCACCTGAAACAAAAGTTTCCTAATGTACTATTTTCATGTTTAATTATCCCCTAGATAGGGCACATGTTTTCTATTTATGATTAAAGGTTTTGTTCAATCTATAAATATTAACCTGCAGGAGAACCAAGGACATCTTTCTTTCTATGTTGGTGTAATCAGAACAGAACATTTTGAAACGATTTTTATGAGTCTTCTTTTGGTTAATGTCAAGTGCCTGTATCAGCTGATAGAAAGTTCCATCAAGGTTAGAATGACAAGCCTTAATGTATTACCCCTTGCAGAAATAAACATGAAAGCAGTAAGTCACTGCATGACCTTTCCATTTAAGTCTTAATGAGGACAACTGCTCTAGTATATTACCTTGGAAACAAGAAGATCCATGGGCAATTTAAATTTCGTACTTGGCCTTACTTTGACATTGCACTGCATATAGCTGCCTCTGTAAATGTCTCCATTGGACTCACACAAAGACCACCTTAAAGTTGTTAGATATTTCCTGTTAAAATGAATGTATCAGTAAGTTGAAACCTTGGCACCATACTCATTAGTGAAATAAATCAAACTCACATGTATAAATACTGAGTAGTCTCCCTCATGTAAGAAATGGTAAGAGTACATAAGAGTTTATAGTAATCATGATTCCCATTACATTGCTCTGAACCCTTATAATATCTGCATTCACTAGTTGGAATGGTTTTATCCTAGTTTGTTTGATTTTATTATCTGTGATTCTATAAACAGCTATTTTAAAGAAAAGAAGACATTACAATAGCCAGAGCTGATTTAGCATCATCTTATTCTGAAGTCCTACTATGCTTTTGTTTTTCTGTTGCCTTTGGTTCTATCCTGTTATATCTTATTGGATATTATTATGTGTGATAGTATAAACAAATTTTCTATGGAAAATGAGATAATACGTGTAGACAAAATACCTGCAAATTAAAGAAAATGAGTTTTATTTGGATGCATTATCAGGGATTCAGTCCATGGGAGACTTACTCTGAGCAGAAACAGCATGGTAGAAGGATACAGTGAAGGAAAGCTGTTTGTGTCATGGAATCCAGGAAGCAGCATGAGAAGGGAAGAGCCAGGGACAAGGATGCAGCCTTCTAGGTCATGTCTCAGTAACCCGTCTTCTCTGGAGAAGGAGAAGGAAGGCGTTAATGCATTATTGCATTGAAGCATTGAGGCATTTTGGGTTCTCCTACATGTTGCTGTTTGAGCCCTTGGTTCTCCTGGAGAAGCTCTGGTCCTTACATTGAACATTGCTTCCTGGCTCTGGAGGGGTAGAGGTGTGCTTCAAGATCTCTATGATGAACTCCTCATACTGGCTTCCTGGCATGTACCCAACTGTGCTTGCTGTCAGACGAGCTCGGGGCCTTGGTGTCACTGATGATGGCTATGGTGCTTTTAAGGACAGTGCAGGTTTGGTATGAGTGTGGCTTCTTGGCTCCAGCATAGAACACGCATCCCACCAGCACACCTCCTTCACCCTGCTGGCATGGACTTTCTGGCTTCCACTGCTGACCTTTGGGCCTTCCCGGCACAGATCCATAAAACAGACTGGCGTGAGTCCTTCTTGTGGGCTCTGGACCTCCAGTTGGACTCGTGGGAGGCATTGTCATGAGCTCTGGGTCTTCATCTGGACTCATATGGGACACTGCTGTGGGATTTAGGCCCTTGACTAAATATTCTATGTCTTTGGTGGTGCAGACAGATTTCCTGCAGTTACTTGTGTTAACCCCCGGTGACCACCATAAAAGTAATATTATAAACTCCATGTTCTTATTCTATTGTTCTCTGCACAACCCCTGACTACCAGCTGGATTCGTTTTCTAGCTAAAGCTGTCATCAGCAGACTTTCTACATTCCTGGCATGTCTAACTTCTGGGAGTTTCTACTACACTTTCAGATTAACTCTCACAGGTTCACACATCATGTTTTTAAGGGCACCCTGCTTGGCCTCGCATACCTTCCTCTAACATGGATGGAAGCCTCCATGGACCTATGCCCTTCTATTCTCCATGCGATGCTGAAAATTCAAATGATGTCAAAGCCTGCCATTAGCACAAGCACACCTGAACAGATACAGCATGGTAGAAGGGTATAGAGAAGGAAACTGCTTGCTTCTTGGAATCCAGGAAGCAGGGTGAGAAGGGAAGAGCCAGTAACAAGGATACAGCCTTCCAGAGATAGCTGAGCTCAAGGACATGAAGCTCAAGGAACTCATTACCTAAGTATTCTCTTTTGACCAAGGGCTGCAGAAGCTCACTTCTCAAATGAAAAGATTGCATTTTCATACCCCTGAGCCTGCCATGGATAGGATTTTGTTGATTTCTGAGAGGCTCTCAAGGTACCATGTCACTATATAAACTACTTGATTTCTTCTTAATGATGCTAATTGCTTCAGCAGCCACATATCTTTTGATATCAACTTTATGAATGTTGTTTATTTTGGGCCAAAATATTTGCTTTTCAAAAATTTCTCTTCTGCCTTTATCTCTGGTTGTCACTATGAATCTATTGAAAAGGAGCCTGCAGTACCCATGCCACAGCTTGTATACTGGGCTGTCTTAAAGTTTCCTCTGCCTCTGATCAATTACCCACTGCTCTTAATCTGTCTCCTGCAAAATCTCAGGACATAAAGTCTAGTCCAATTTTCTACCAATGTGTAACACACATGGCAAGCAGTTCAACTGCTAATGGAGTCCTCACTCCCAACTGAAATCTCCAAGTCTGGCATTTACTGTCTGAATTCCTACTAGCATTTTAGACCCCGAGCTTCGATAGGAGTCATTCACTAAGCTCTGTTTAAGACATCTCTAGCCCGCACCTGCAAAGTTTTCCAAACACCTCCTACAAACCAGTTTCACCATTTCTAAATCACACTGTCAAGTATACAGTTATAGAAATGATCCCAATACTCCAGTACTAATTTTCGGTTTTAGTCATCTTTCTCCTCTCTAGGGCAAAATAAAATTCTTTGCACCTACAAACTTAAATGAGGATGGGCTTATTTGGCTAAGTAGGTTTCGTAGTCAGCTTGCTCCAAGATGAAAGCAGTATGGTGAAGGGCTTGGCAGAAGAAAGCTGCTAGCTCCATGGCAGCCAGGAAGCAGAGAGAGAAGGGAAGAGCCAGGGACAGGATATACATCCTTCTAGGTCACCCCAGTGACCTGTCTTCCCTGACAAAGTCCTATCTCCAAACATAAGTGTTTCAAGGAGCACTTTAGATATAAATCCTAACCACTAATTTCAAGGGGTAGATGGTTCTAATTTTAGCAATGTAGCCATGAGACCAAGAATGGTGATTGAGTGATCTGTGGCTTCCCCTGCCAACAGGTTTATACACAAGGAGAAAACACAGCTGATGACAAGGGTGTCCCAAAAGGCAAGATCGGGGGGAAAAAACTCAATAGGTTAAGAAAGAGATGCTGAATCTCAACAGTTTGGGACAAGGTCTTATGACCAATTTTGCTGTCTTTTAATTCAAGGGAATAAAAACTGCATCAATATTAACAGAAGCTTAAAATAAAAATAAATGGGAAAAAAGTCTATACCCAATCCTATAGTAACATCCTATTTTTCATATCACTTGTTATTTTTTACTTGATTTTCATACTTTTTATTTCCCTTGCAGTTAATTTTTAACATACAGGCAAAATATTGTTTGAGATAAGAAAAAGCCACAGATACTATACATAAGAGAGTAGCATTGACAATTACCTTAAAGAATTGCACAGTATAAGCTCAATATAAATCCACAGCCCCATTACTGTCCTGAAAGTTAATGCAATTCTCATTCCTTATTGGAACCATGAACATCTGGGGAAAAGTATGTATGTGGAACCCTGTAACTCTTGAGATGACTCCTGGGGAGTTGGACTCCATTCTAAGCAGTTCTCCATGGGTATTCACAAGTCAGACAGATGCTCAAGAGGCATAAACTAACAGCGCATGAGAAGCCCTCTGTAAGGGGAATTTGCAAAAAAGGAGCAAAGACCTAGAGAAAAGACACGATGACAATCCTGAAGTATCACTATTTGTTCCCTTAGCTTTTGTAACTGTTCAGTATTGCTGAGGACAGCACAGGGAACAAGGAAAGAAATTGGAGAGAAACACTTGTTTCTTAACAGAAGAACAGGAAGTTATCCATAGATGTGACTGCTTCCCCTTGGCTTCTCCAATATTGAAGGAAGGATTGCACAGAGCTTTTAATCAGAGGATCTGTGTATCAGGTGAATGCTTGAGTTGCAAAAACCAAGTCCTGTTAAAATATGATACTCTGCAGTCTTTTCTCTCATAAAATCCAAATTTCTGAAAATTCAAAATCAGACTTTTACACCGTTGTCTCTTTCTCTCTTTTCATGATCCCCTATCCCTTGCATTTTAATCCCTGCACAAACAAATATTATTGCTTAACGGACCAAGTGAATTTATGTGCTTCACTTTTATCCTAAATAGCCACCATTTTTAAAAGCTATCCCCTGGTGCTACTGGGAGCTGGTAGAACCTTTAAGGACCATGCAGGTGAGTAGAAGGAAATTAGTCTACTGTGGGGTGACCTCAACCCCAGCGCTTCTTTTTCGTTGCTTTTAGCTACGACAGCATAAGTTGCTATTTCATGAGATCCCTGCCTTGTATTGTGTGTCATGGGCCCAAAGAATCAGGGCTAACAGCTATGCACAGAAAGCTGACAGCGTAAGCCAAAATAAACCTTGGCTCTTTCTAAGTTGATTACAGCAGGTATTTACTTCACCGTACCAGAAAACTGACACATTATGACTTTGCAACTTTACAGTTCCTTAACTTGCTGTTACAGGGCTTTGAAAATGTAGGAAACAACTCCAATTTTATAACGCAAATATTGCTCTCTCTTTCAATGTACATGAACAATGTCAAATACTTAGGTGATGAAAAAAGAGATGTAGCACAGGACATTAGAATTTGGTTTCAAATTATGGCAAAATATAGACTGTTCCCCAGCTACACAAAGGGGAAAACATTTAGCTAATCCAATGGTTTCTGATTTTTTTTTAAACTTACTTTTTACGCTACTTGGCTCTCCTATGAATGATTGAAGCCAAAAACAATTAGAATAAAAGAGAGGTTTGAAAATGTAGCTAATTCCCCACGTTAAAGGCAAATAGAAGCCAAATTATGAGTCAGAAGTAAAATATATACCATAAAATGATTCCCTTGAAATTTCCTACTGTAATGATGAGTATAAAAATCCCAAATGCCACGAAACGAAAGGTAATACTAAACACCTGAATAAACGCAGGCATATTAAACACACCATCATTTTTATTTCTGTTGTATCAGGGTAAAAATGTCAACACTGGAATAGTTAGAACACTTCAGAATGAGTTTAGTTCAATAAGTTAATGAACATTTCTCCAACTTGACACATTTGTATACTTTATAATTATATGTAATTATAGTATATATAATTACAGTATACATTATATATATATATATATATATATATATATATATATATATACTCTGTAAGCTCATTTATTCTTTAAGCATATAGATTCTTTAAGTACATGAAGGTCATCACCCAGGGTAATGGCCCATAAGTGAGCCAATGGTGGTCTCTTCCAAATAATTGGGTGAGCACCCCATGGATGGGAAAGAGGGAAAATTTAAGGCTAGGTAAACAGACAGTAAGGTTGTCGCTTCTAAAAAGCTGTTTTGTTGCTAATGCCCACAGCATGACAGATGCCGATCAAAGACATTCATCTGAGGTGGGATAGGAGAAATGAATAGAACAAATAGGCAGAATGGAGATGTGGAAACTCAGTCCTTTTTGTCTTGCTTATTCCCCTAAAACCTTCAGAGGGATGCCTGCTCACTTCTGCACAGAGACATACCAGTCACTCATGGAGTATTGGCTAATGGTATTACCCTAAATTAAGCTAGTTTAACTATCTAATTTCACTTCAAACTTAGTAATGCTAGGGTAAAAGTAGCTACCAAGTAACATACAGGGAGGGATTCCTGATTGTTACTTCCAGCCCCGGCAGAAAGACACTAAAGGTACTAAATGATAATAATTATAATTGTAGTAGTAAGATCTGGGAGGTATCTCAGTGCAAAGAATTTGAGTCAATGCCCCCATACTGCCAGAAACAAAGATGACTCCCTACAAATACCCACTGACATAAGCAGACAGTTCCCTAATTGCTGAGCCAGATATTTGTCCAAATCCATAAAAAGACTACCTGAAAACATAACTTTCAAAAATGCATCAGTTTGCTTAAACCTTATTCCATAATAGGGCACTTCCCTGTTGGATTTGTAAAGATATGGGGAATTCTGCAACTTTTCAGAAAGCTATGTGAGAAACAGGCATGAAAGTGTAATCTTTAACGGTAAACATCAGTCAATATTTAAATGTTAAATACATGACTGGGCTGTTTTAGCAAACTTCCTTCTCCTCAAGCTAGGACTCAGGTCAAATACTGAGTTATCCTTGATCTTCCTATAATTTTACAATTTTTCTGACACCTTTCTTTCTTAGGTTTGGTTGGTTTTGTTTCACAGCATCCCTTTCTAGCCTCCTCTTCCCTACCATAACTTCTTTCACTGAAGAATGGAATCCCTCTTGCCTGGCTCTCCCCAGCCTGGCAGGGAGCACTGAGTCCCTTTCAAATGCTAAACACCTTATTACTTGCATCCTGCATTGGCTAGGGGAGCTCCTCTTTTATGTGGGTCTCCCGTTTGGCAGCTATGGCCTGTTAACACATCATTCCAACAGTTACTTAGGACCCTCCAGCTACCCTGGGGCAGACATCTTTCTAGCTTTCTGCCTAGCAGTGAAGGCTCTTAGGGTAGGACATAGAACAGCTCTTTTTATGACTTTCCCAGTTACCATCTGGTCAGGTACCTACTCACCTGAGTGAGTGGATTAACCCTTGTTTATTTGGGGCATTACAGGTGAGTCTCAATAACTACACTGAGGAATTCTTCACGCTGTGTGTAGAAATTTCTCTGAGGGACACCTCAAAACAACTCATCTCAAAAGGCATCTTTTCCATTCCTAGAACCAAATACATCTCTTACTACACTCTTGTAATTAACATGTGCTCTTAAGAATTTTAATTAATGCAAGGACAGTTGGGTGGAAGGAGGGACAGATGGATTAGTGAATAGATGGATGAGTAGATGGATAGATGGATGGATGAGTGAATGGATTAATGAGTAAAACAATGAGTAGATAGATGGATACATAATGGATAAGTGGATGGATGAAGAGATGAAAAATGCATTTTGGACAATGTCATGAGCCCTTGAGAAAGGCAGAAGACAAAAGGATGGTACCCACTAAAGGATGGTACCCAGTGGGTACCTTAACCTACATAAGAGAGTCAATTGATTGCATGGATGAAGAGATGGATGGATGGATGGATGGATGAAGGGATGATGATGGAAGAAGGATGGATGGACAGATGGATGGATGAAGGGATAGATGGAAGGATGGATGAGGGTCTGATTGGATGGATGGAGGGATGATGATGGATGGAAGAAGGATGGATAGATAGATGGATGAAGGGATAGACAGAAGGATGGATGAAGGGCTGGTTAGATGGATGATGGATGGATTGAAGAAGGATGGATGGATGGATAGATGGATGGATGAAGGGATGATGGATGGAAGAAGGAAGGACAGATGAAGGGATAGACGGAAGGGTGGATGAGGGGCTGGTTGGATAGATGAATGGATGATGGACGGATGGATGGATGGATGAAGGGATGATGGATGGATGGAAGGATGGATGGACAGATGGATGGATTAAGGGATAGATGGAAGGATGGATAAGGGGCTGGTTGGATCGATGGATGAAGGCATAGATGGAAGGATGGATAAGAGGCTGGTTGGATGGATGGAAGGATGGATGGACAGATGGATGGATGAAGGGATGATGGATGGAAGAAGGATGGATAGATAGATGGATGGATGAAGCAATAGACGGAAGGATGGATGAGGGCTGGTTGGATGGATGGATGGATGGATAGATGGATGGATGGATGAAGGGATAGATGGAAAGATGGATAAGGGGCTGGTTGGATGGATGGAGGAAGGCATAGATAGAAGGATAGATGAGGGGATGCATGGTGGATGCAAGCATATGCCCATGTGTGGTTAGGTGCATAAATGAATGGATGGCTAGATTAATGAATGAACTGGCTGTCTGTTGTTCCAGCTACAATTTCCTGCCAACAAACATATTTTTTAATGTCAGATAACCTCATTTATTTTAATGTGTGATATAGAAAAAAGGTTCTGCATTTTATTTTTGTTAATTTTTCAAAAATCATTTTATTTTTGAAAGCATTTATACCAAAAGAATTGGTTAGTTTAACTATGTCAGTAAGATGTGTCAAAAAATTATCTCCACGCTGAGAGGTCAATTCCACTTCTTAATGCTGTTTTTTACTCTTTTTAAAGAAGAACAACACAACAAGGTAGTATATAATAAATCCTAAAAACTATATTCTGTATGGTGGATGCAAAAATTCAAAGCTGCAGACAAAAGTCTGCGCTTCCTGAGAATCAGCTGTGCTGTGACTGGGAGGAGCCCACCAAGAAGCCAACCAACCACTCTTCATAATAAGCTATGCAAGCTATGCAGGGCCTAGAAAGAGACAAGTCAGGGCTTCTGTGAGCCTACCGGTGCGTGGGCTGAGAATCAACCTCCGCCCTATCACTCCTATAAGCAACTGGCTGGCTAGGAGAACAGGCTGAGTTGATAGCACCTGAGGTACAAAAAGCAGCTAAATGCTTGTATTGTTCAGTTGACTTTGCAGGCTTGGAGCCAGCAGTCTGAGTATCTATTGGGAGGATGATATTATACACTATAGCAAACATGAGGGATTTCTTCCGATCGCTGTTATGGTTTATGTTCAGGATAGCCCTCCCTGCCAAGCCTCATGCAATCATGGACATGACCAAATCTAGCATTTGTGATTGGTTCATTGTGTGGCACTCAGATTGGTGGTATGAGTGTTACATCCATCCAGGGATGCAGCCAGCATACAGTGTAAGGTAAGGAAGAAGGTATGCCTCTCTCTATTTTGCTGCTTTGCTTGCTGTTTACTGCGGCCCTGCCATGCCACCCTACCTCTTGGAGCTAGCTGAGAATGGACTGAAGCCTCCAAAATTGTAAGAGATAAATCTTTCCTTCCCTTATTTTGAGTGTCAGGTATTTTGTCTCAACGAGAGAAAAGCAACTAAGACACTGTCTTTGAAATACAATATTGTTCTCTCTGTTTTGTTTTTTTCTGATTGTTTTGCTTTATTCAATGTTCTGTTTTGATTGGTTTTATTCACTTTTGTTTTGGTTTGATTTTGCTATACATGACAGAATGGATAGCTATTGTTAAGATAACAAGATATACTATGGCAGCTATTATCATTTTCCTACTATCCTGCTTTGAATTTCTGTACTAACTTTGCTGCTTTGTTTTGACTGGTTTTGCTCTGTTTGATTTTATTATCTTTAAATTAAAAAAAAAATTCAGAGCTGTAGGTCCACAGAGTGTGAAACTGATTGGTAATAGCACAAATCCACTTAGAGAGACACAGGGCTGAAAGCCAGCAGGGATTGGACACAACCCAGTAAGCTCAGGCCAGTACTAGAAATAAACATCTCAGAAGCCAGGTAGCACCAGGGATGCCATGTGGGTGCTCTGATTGATGGCCACTTGGGAGCCAAGCATGGAGCTGATTTTATGGGAAAACTGGGCATGCCAAGGGCAGCAGAACAGGTCCTAAGGCCCTCAGGAAATAAAGTATGAACTGGATAGAGACAGATACAAAGTAGTGACTTGGTAGCTAGCAGCAAGGTATAACCCTGCTCTCGATTAGAACTAAAAATAGGAAAGCAAAAAAAAAAAAAAAAAAAGAAAAAAAAAAACTTAGACTCAATCTCCATCTTCCCATCATGGCTTTCTCTAACATTCAACCATCTCCTCTGATGTCCTTTTACTAACTCTGCCAAAAAGTGGGTAGCAGTGTCTCCCCGGATTTTCCCCCAGTAGTTTGAAAGCACTCTGCCTGCAAGCTAAAATAGGACCCTGTAGTTTCTAAATAGTATACTCAAATCCCTTTGGGCAGGTTGGGGATATAGTTCAGTGGTACAGTGCCTGCCTGCAAAGTACAAGGTCCTGCGTTTGATTCCTGGTATAAAAAAGAGAAGGAGAAGGAGGAGATGAAAAAGGAGGAGGAGGAGGAGAAGGAGAAGAAGAAGGAGGAGGAGGAGGAAGAAGAGGAGGAGGAGCAGGAAGAGGAGGAGGAGGAGGAGGAGGAGGAGGAGGAGGAGGAGGAAGAAGAAGAAGAAGAAGAAGAAGAAGAAGAAGAAGAAGAAGAAGAAGAAGAAGAAGAAGAAGAAGAAGAAGACGAAGACGAAGAAGAAGAAGAAAGGAGAGGAAGAGGAAAAATCCCTTTGTGGGTTTTTCAATCCTGCTCACCCCACCCCTACCTCCTGGGCTCCTGTTTAACTTTTCAGTGGCAAGCCTTTGGGGTATCATGGTAGCACCAGCAATTCTGTGATGGAAGAGTGAAAAATCTCAATGTTCTTCTCAAATTGCAGGATCAACTACCCTTGGCCCAAGACATGCCCTGCAGCACCCCAATGCAGGTACTGCACTAAAACTATCAGCTTCCTTCAAGTCCCACCCTTCTCCTCCTCTGCACCACCCCAAAGTCATAGTCTTTTACAGGAAACATCTTCAAGTTACAACCAAAATTCTCCACAACAGCGTCTGAGGTGCTCAAATTGCAAGGTGAGATGTACTTGACAGACATTCCATATAGATTTTTCTTCTGTCTGCAGGATAGAATTGTAAGAGCCCTTACATCTTACAGACCCAGTCATAGTCTCTATTTAAACAAAACCATGAGAGAAACTTGCTGAAGCTAACAGTTAAGGTGAGAGTATCTGCTACCTGCATATAAGTTACAAATCATTAGCTGGCAAACTATGGGAAGCCCAAACACAAGAAATCACCGTTCTGTCATAGTAAGCAATATACATCAGCTCAAATTTGTGGACTCTCATGATGCTACTGAGATCTGAGTGTGGATCTATTTCTAAGCCAGAATTTTTCCCCTCAAATTCAGCTATTTGTTTATTTTCAAACATTGCTGAGTTTCTAAAAGTAGCAAATGAGTATTCTGAAAAATCAGAACAGCTCACCTTATTCATAATACATAGTTGTAGGGTATATAATCTCTTCAATAACTGGGCAGAAAATAGCAGAGTTGTGATATCCTCTTGAGTTAACAAAGCAAGTCATAAAATGCATCTGGCAAGTGCAAGATGCTGAAGTCGATTGTGATAAGTTATAAAGGAAATGCAATGGACAGCACAAGAATACTCTACCTGAAGAATTTCTTCATTATGAAGTTTGGGTGTAAAACTCCTTCTCTTCAAAGGAAGATTGGTTTTTAAAAGTTGTTCATAAGGCTCCGCCATGCCCAGCACTGAAAATGGAAATATCAGCTTCCAGTTTTATTTTTAAAAGTGAAAGAAAACAGACCTGTGGGGCATAGCAGCCGCTCAACAGTCACAGGTTCCACAATGATGAAGAAAAATAAATATACCTGCTATCAATGCAAGAGCTGCTTCTGCAACCTCAGCTGACAATGATTAAGGTTCAAGCCTTTATCTCACGGCTCCGTGACCTATATTAGGTTTTGAATCCAACTCATCTCTCCTCATTCCATCTGATGTAAATCGTGAACATCAGGGAAGTAAAAATAAACAACGGAACGGAGAAGTCTGGATTAAGATGAAACCCTCTGGATCTTGAAAGCATCCTAAGTAATCGATTAAGAAGATCAATTTTTGAAAGGCTTCAAGAAACAGGATGAATTCACCAGGCAATGTAAAACTGCCATAAGACTACATTATAGTACTAAACATGGCTTCTGAAACTTGGTACTGTCGACTTTTAGAGCTGGGTAAGTTTTGTGGCAAGGATCTGCTCTGCAGCATCTCTAACCGCTACTCACTAGCATTTCTCCCCGACTGAGTGACAAACAAAAATGTCTAGGCTGACTGCTAAATGCCCCCTGAGCAGGGAAAATCCTGTCGTGTTTAGGATCACTGAGGACAACAGTTCTAGTGACCATTATAGCAGCCTTTGCTTCAAGCAGAGTATGAAAAGGTGCTTTTACCCATTGGGTTTACATTTACACATATTTGCATACTTGATTGGGCATTCACTGCATAGGGGAGCCACCAGCATCACTTTAGTGCACAGGAATTCAACCCATATGCCTCACAGAAACCCCTGCCTTGCATTTGGTATGGCCTTCCGAAAGGAAGAAATTATCAGACACAGGTCCAGGAGGTATGAGCTGAGGTAGAAGAGAAGAAACAGGGGAGAAGCTGTTCAGATGTTAAAGTGTGCAGAAATATCTTTGGTTCCAGAGGGAAAAGAAGGAAGAACTGAACAAACAATGTCACAGAGAAACTCATTCGCCTCTCTTTGTATGCTTGGCTCCTTAGGCTGTAGAGTTCAGGCAAAAAGGGACAGAATACAGTCGTGGTTCTTTGATTTCAGTATCCTGCTGAAAGCTCTCTGACGTCACATCCAAGCCCTGACTGAGCTTCCTGTTGTGTCACATCCCCCTGACTCTGCCCAGCTCCCCACAGGCTTTTTAGGGAAAAGGTGCCTTGGAGTGAACCCCCAAATAGCTACAGTATGACCACAAGGCCTTCTTGCCACTCTTAAAATAAATCCTTTCCCCTGTTAATTCCCTCTTGGTGGTATGCTTCCTAACTTTTGACTCTGGCATGCATGGTTCAAATAAATACACCCTTGCCCCAACATGCCTCATTAGCTGTGGCGTGGATCAGAGCAGTTATACAGCTCATATTTTGCAAACTCCACTAAAGCACTCTCCAATATGGCCTCTGTGTGAGCAGACCGCTCTCCCTAGCCATCCTGAGAGCACTGGGAGGTGCCTATGAATGCAGGGCAAGAAGGGGGTTGCTGGACCGTTGTAGTGAAATGCAAACCTGGAGCTACTGAGCAAAACCTAAAATATCTGTATTATATATCTAATATCTAATTTAGCACGTGGAGGAAATTTTGAACCCAGTAATAGAAACTGTGTGTCATGGTTTATGTTAGTGGCCCCCAGGCCTCATGCATTTGCATGTGCATTTGTGATTGGTTCCTTGTCTGGAGCTTGGATTGGGGGTGTGAGTGCTACACCCACCTAGGGGTGGAGCCAGGATGTGATGTAATGGCAGGAAGAAGGTGTATCTCTCTTCAGGTTTCCACCTTGCTGTTTGCAGGCACCATGAACTGCGGCCCCGCCATGCCCGCCTGCCTTGGAGCCCACTGAGTATGGGCTGAAACCTCCAAAACCTGTAAGAAATAAACCTTTCCTTTCCCAACATGGTGCATGAGGTATTTTGTCTCAGTGAGGAGTAAAAAGTAAGTAAGACACTGTGTTAGCATGATTAGTTTAGTCACAGTTTCCATATGTTCTGCTACATCCTGAGCTACTAATAAGAACAAGAATTTTTCTTTCTTTCTAAACAAAGTGCACGTAAAATGTATGCTCGGTTGAAAGACACAAAAGGATTTCAAGTCAAAAGTTCTTAAACAAGTTGGCACTAAACATGAGGCCACTTTTGTCAAATTTCTACACTCATGCAGGCACACATACACATGCACATACACACACATGCAATAGCTATAAGATTTTAATTTTATGCACAGGGATAGAGAGAACTCTGGATATACTCCTAAGTGAAATAAACCAAACTCGCATTTGTAAATGTCGTGTTGTCTCCTTACTGTAAAAAAAAAAAAAAAAAAAAAAAAAGAGTAACAAGATCCGATATGTACAATAAATATTGTGACAAGTAAAGCAGAAATAGGTTTAAGATGAAAGAACTACTGGGATATGGAAAAGGAGAAAAGCAAGAATGGAAAGATTACACGTATGTATGTGTGTGTATACAAGATAGATCACTACACTACTGACCTCTGTTAGTTCATCCAAAAAACATTTGTGCCATCAGTCTATTTTTTCACGCATAAATCTTGTAATCTAAGCAACTACTTCCACGATAACAATAGGCAATATATTAACCAAGTGTTAATTTCCTGATTTTTTTTTTTTTTGGAATTCTGTATCATTTCTATCATTTCATTTAGCTTTTTAAAATTAAAAAAAAATGAAGAAAAAAAAAAGACGCATGCATGCAGGATCTACACAGATCAGTGACAGGGAGTCCCGGGGGTAGGAGGAGAGAACCAGCATTGTGTGAGATGCCCTTGAGAGAGTCAACTTCCAGAAGCACAGGAAAGTGAGAAATAGGCTGCTTCTCCCAAGTCAGGAGACACAGGAGAAAATGCGTTTAAGTACACAAGCAAGAAGGGCACTTACCTGCATGTCTTTGGGGGCTGTCTCCCCCTCCTTGGGGGAGAGGGGTTCACATTCCTTTACACTCAGGCTGAGGAGACAGGTTTGGAGCTGTTCCTCTTTTGGATAAGGAGAGGACTGCATTGCTTGGGTGTCTCAGGAGGACCAGTGTGGCCACCTGTCAAGGAAACATGTGTGTCTGAGGAGGCAGAAAGCTCTGTGGGACGCCCTTGGCCGCTGGAGAGGAAGAGATGGAGGCCGCAGAGACTGACGGGGTTCCTGTGGGATGGGGGGGCCCACAGGCAGCAAAGCCAGGGAGCAGGAGGCAGGGACAGAAGACTGGGGCTGGGCAGCTTCACAGGGAAAGAGAGCAAAAAAAGGTGAGCATGAACACAGTACAGGATTCCGCCCTGAGCCCTTACTCGACAGGGACACTGTGAGGACCACAGTCAGAACCTGACCAGCAGTGTCTGCCACATGTTGTGTTCTTACTGTGCTGGCTTCATTGTCATGATTGAGGAGAGTGTCCCTCTTTGTGGAAAACTGACATATAAATTTCATATTTTTTTCCAGGGCAGAGGAACTACTGCATTCTTAAGTTTCAAACTATTTCAAAGCAAAAAAAAAAAAAAAAAAGAAAAAAAAGAAACATCAAATGCATGGGTTCAATTTCTTATGAATCAGTGGCAATTTTAAGGGGCTTCAGGAAAATTCATATTGAATGAAATAGAAAAAAATTACAAGTAGACTATTTATACCTTAATGAAAACGTACATTTCCAGTTATAAGAGATGACTTGGGAAATAAGTGAGCATTACATCTATAGAACCAGAATGCTATCCAAACAAACTGAATTGATTATGGGTGGTGAAGGACAAAGAATTTTTTTTTTCTTATTTTAAAGGAAAAAAGTACTCTTCCACCTGAAATCCTAGCATTCCGGAAGGCTAAGGAATGAGGATCTTAAGTTCACACCCAGCCTCCTGGGTAATTTAGCAAGATGCTACCACAAAAAATAAGCAGACAGGCAGGCAGGAAGGAAGGAAGGAGAAAGGAAGGGAAAAGGAAGGCAATTTTTAAAAAGACTGAGCTATAGCTCAGTGCAGATGCCCTGGGTTCAATCCTTATTACCGCGAACAGAAAGAAAGCAAGAAGCAAGAAAGCAAGGTAGAGGAGAGGAGAGGAGAGGAGAGGAGAGGAGAGGAGAGGGGGAGGGGAGGGCAGGGGGATGGGAAGGGAAGGGAGGGGAGGGGAAGGGAGGGGAGAGGAGAGGAGGGAAAAGAAGGAAGCCAGCCAAGTACAGACAGGAATAACTCAGATATAATTATCTTCTTTAAAAATATTTTTCAGAGTTAGTATATGTCACATAATTAAGCTGATTTTGAAAAGACTGATGTGTACATATATGCAACACAAACCCACAGTTTACATTAGAGATTGTTGCAAATTTTGAACCATGTTAATTTTCATTATCTAATCACATAGCGTTCAAATAGCCTAGTTAATTGTCTACATCAACACCTGGAGGAATTGTTACCTGTGCAATAAAAATTGTGCTGTGTGATTGGTTTATCTGTAGCTTCTGTACTTTGGTCTGATATGCTTTGCTAACTCTCCCACACTAAGGTTCCTGACAAGAGTCAAAGGCCATTAATCTAACGCAGGTGTTCCCACAACAATGGGAGGAAATTTGTCCCAGGCTCATTAGGCAATGTCCAGAGGCAGTTTTAGGTGTCACCATGGCGGACCAGGGAAGAGGGTCATCCCTGACACCTAGTGGGTAGAAGCCAGGTATGGTGCCAAACATCCGACAAGACACACAGCTGCCTGCAACAAAGAATCCATCAGCTCCCATGTTAACAGTACTGATCTGTCACTGACCTGGGTCTTGCACAGATCACTGCCTTTGGGGAAAGGGTTAACACAGGAGGTTCCACCACACTGAGACCTAGGGCCCAAGTGACTGGATCAGAAGTAGCCCCCAAGAGAGTCGAGATCTTTTTATATTCTATATACCTATCTTTATTCCAAAGAGGAGCCAAAAAGATTTTCTCCCACTCTGTAAGCAAGCAGTCTCTCCTCATGGTCTATTATAGACTAAGCACTGGTGGTCAATGTAATGCCAGCTGGATTACATCAGCATGGCACTGAGCGAAGATGCTCCACCTGAGGAAAGTTGCCAACATAGAGAGGTGGAGAGGGAGAAGGAAGGCGTTAAGGCATTAATGCATTTTTTTTTTTTATTGGTACCGGGGATCAAACTCATGACCACCTGTTTGCAAGGCAGGTGCTTATTCCGCTGAGCTAAATCCCCAGCCCCCATTAATGCGTTATTGCATTGCACTGTTGCATTGAGCCATTGTGGGTTCTCCTACGAGTTGCTGTTTGAGCCATAGGTTCTCCTAAAGAAGCTCTGGTCCTCACATCAAGCACTGCTTCCTGGCTTCAGAGGGGAAGATATGTGCCATTTTGTCTCCAGGATGAACTTGTCACACTGGCTTCCTGACATGTACCTGACTGTGCTTGTCATTGGCAAAGCTCAGAGCCTCCATGTCGCTGAGGATATCTTTGTTGTGAGTGTAATTTCTCAGGTCCAGAGTAGAACCCTCATCACACCAGCACAGGTCCTTCACCCCGCTGGCATAAACTGTCTGGCTTCCACCGCTGACCTTTGGGCCTTCCCGGCAGGGATCCATAAAAGCGACACATGAATCCATCTTGCGGGCTCTGGATCTCCAGTTGGACTCGGGGGAGGTATTGTCATGATCTCTGGGTTTTTATCTGGACTCATTTGGACATTGGTGTGGGATTTAGGCCCTTGACTAAATATTCTATATCTCTGGTGTGATGGATAGATTTCTTGCATTTTCTTGTGTCAACTCCTGGTGACCATTATAAAAATAATATTATAAACTCCATGTCCTAATTCTAATTGTTCTCTGCACAGTCCCTAACTACAACACTGTCTTGGTTATTTTCCTTGCTGTTCTTTAATATATATTTTTGGTTCCTTCATCCAGAATCAGATGGCTTGTACCACGTGGGTTGCTTTCTGGACAACCCCTCTGTTCCATGGCCTGTGGGTCCATTTCTCTGCTAGTACCATCATAATCAAGTTGGTTTTATTCTAGGGAGGCAAGGATGGATCCATATACACCAATCAATGAATGTCATATAGCACTTACATGGAATCCAGGATAAAAATCAAATGAATCTGTCAAATGAGGAAGAAAATGCATTTGGCCAAATTCAACATCTTTTCCTGATAAAAGCCCTCAAGAAACTAGGTACTGAAGTATCATTATATTAAGAAGCATAATGACAAACGCACAGCCAACATCATTGGGAATGAGGAAAATTAAAAGCATTTTCTCTTGGATCATACTCAGAGCAGGCATGTCCACTCTTACCACTCTTATTCAATGTAACTCTTTAAATTTCAGCTACAGTAATTAGGCAAGACAAAAAATAAAAGGAGTACACGTAGAAAAAAAAAGTCAAATTATCTGTGTTTGATGTGATATGATCTTATACAGAGAACAACCCAAAGACTACAGAAAGACTTCTTGAGTGGATAAATGAATTCAGGAATGTAGCAGGGTGTAAAATCAACATTAACAAACTAATAGCTTTGCTATAAACTCTGACAGTGGCTTAGCTGAGAAAGAAACCAGGAAAATAATTCTATTCACAACTTCAAATAAAATACCGAGGGGTCAATCCAATCAAGATAAAAGAGCTATTCAATGAAAATTTCAGAACAGTGAAAAAAGAAATTGAAGAAGGCAACCAAAAATGGAAAGATCACCCACGTACACAATTCACCACCACAGCATCAATAACAGTCTTAAAAGAACAAAAATAAAGAATCCTAAAATTCACATGCAAGCACAAAACAATTCTGATTTTTTAAAAAGCAAGGTTTTAGGCATCACAATGCTTGATTTCAAATTATACCCACAAATCATAGTAACAAAAACTCCACTTGAGTTCTGTTTCAAAAGGGCTGGTGATATGGTTTGTGGGTAAACTCTCTAACTAGCATATGTAAGACAGTTAGATTCCAAGCAGGGGTGTGTGTGTGTGTGTGTGTGTGTTTGTGTGTGTGTAAAACATGGCAAATTTTTTTCTGTTTCATATATAAGAAATAATAAGGTTGTAATATATGGTCAAATTTTAAAATTATTTATTCCCTATAGTATATAATTCATCCATTAAGTATCGTATCATAAACACAAAACTTCACAGTCTCTTACTTGGAAATACCGTTCTCTGAAACAGGTGTATCCCACATACTCCTGCTGAATGACTCACTGTATTTTACACCATGGAGAACCACAGGATCCAACAAAGTTGAGGATCTTCACAGAAAACCGAAGTCAGAATATGGACATTAACAGGCAAGATTTCAAAGATCTAAGACCTAGGAAAGGCTCAGAGCTTTGGTCAGAGGTTCAAGACCTACCTGAGAGAGGTTAAGGAAAATCAATGGAAAGGAAAATTCAGGTAGAAGAACCGACTTTCAACAAGATATCTGAAATTCACCTCCATGGGCAGACAGTTTAACTGTTACAAAGACTACCCAATGCCATGTATTATCTAATTCTATTTATTAGGCAATTAATTCATTCAAACTCCCACCTTCGTCTTATGGTTATTCATTGATGCACCCCAGGAAGAGTTCCTACAAATGAGTATGTGGCTGTTGGCATCCTACACAGCCTCTTCCTCCTTTTGAAATACTGGAAACATCTACTCAGTGAATGCTTACACGTGCTAGGATTGCTTAGCAACCAGGTGATGCAAATATTACTACTAATCCTTCATGTTCGTGGGAAGAAGTCTGGGAAAGTCACAGAAGTATGGAAGAATGCAGCCAGCTCGGCAAGCTGGTTCTGGAATTCACTGAAGTGCTGTGCAGAAGCTAAAAAGAGAAACTCTCACCTTCCTCTGAAAAATTTCTGACTATCCCTGTTCTCAGAGCATGCAAAAAGAACCTCTGCTCAAAACAAGTAAGGTTTATAAAGTACACACAGTTTACAAAGACTTTTTCCAGAGCACTGTACTCTGTCATGCATTACTGATTTACAGAACTTCAAAAGATCAAAATAGGATACTTCCAGGAACTGTCAACTACCTCAGAGTCTGATATGAAGCCAGGGCTTATAGCCCTTTGTTTAATAAAAGTAAGGAACTTTTGTTTTCTAATATCTCTGTTTGAAGACCCTGTATGGGGATAATCAATGACTCACCTATGTACGAAGTTCGTGAGCAAGAATCATAGGCAAACTTTACACATAAGTGGCATTTGGTCGCTTTGAGGCTGGTATTCAGTTTGAAATCAGCTCAGCTTAAACCAATTCTGGGCATTCACTCCTGCCACAGATGTGACGAACACTCTGACTCCTTAGATGATGCATGATCTGCAGAGGCAGCTCCAGGAATCAGCTAGTTAGAAATACAGGGGTGATGTACTGCTCTCCCCATCTTGTTTTGACTAATTTTACTCTACTGTGTTTTGTTTGATAGTATCAAGTTTGACGGTATAGGCAACCATTTTGAAGGCAATAAGATTTATTATGATGCCCACCCTGGTTTGACTATTATCTTCTTTTGAAGCCCTGTAAGTTCTCCAATGTTTAGGTTTTTTTTGGTTTTGTTCTGCACTGTTTTGTTCAAGTCTATTATACCTGATGATATAGGCAAATTTTTATTTTTTTGTCTTTTTCATTTTTTTTATTGGTACCAGGGATGGAACTCATGACTGAACACTTGCAAGGCAGGTGCTTATGCCTCTGCGCTAAATCCCCAGCCCTAGGCAACTCTTTTTAAGATAGCAAGAGGCATAATGGTAACCATTTTGGATTACCTGATATTCTGTTTTACATCATGTACCATGTCCATCCTTCTGTTCTGACTGTTTTTACTTTGTCACATTTTTTTTTCTCTCAAAAAAAAGTAATAAGAACTGTGGGAGTAATAAAACCCAAAATGTGTGATTGTTATTGTAAAAAAGAGAGGAAAAGAAAGTGATCTAAAGGAAATAACTGCATGTATATTTAAGTGTGTAGGACAGAAAACCATATTACTAAGTTTTGTTGGATCATTGAACAGAACTGTTTGCAATCTCACTGTTTGAATGTCCACTTTATATGCTTTAATTTTGTAATTTGAACTATGTCTAAGATGACATTCTGTAATCTATTAACTAGTGATTTCTTACTGTATATTTTTTTCTTGAAATTCTGTATTATTTGTACCCTTTCACTGTTTTGTTTTGTTTTTTCTCTTTAAATAAAAAAAAAGAAATACAGGGGAAGAAGCTTGAGGGGGCTCCTGCAGCGCTGTCCCCTCTTCCTTCAACTGTCTGCAGCCCACATGACAAGAAGCATGCACAGCACATGGAAGGGAATCACAGAGATGGAGGGCCATGATCGGCTGCTCTCCCAAGACAAAGAGGAAGCTGACAGGTGTATGTTATGGCTTGTATCTACATGTCCCCCTAGCCCTCATGTGGTCATGGGTGGGAAGTTTTGAAAGTAGCTGGATTAGACTCTGTGACACTGGGATTAAGGGTGGTGCCATCTAAAAGTCAGTAGCTTGGATGGAACATAAAGGGACAGAAAGAAGCTGCTTCGCTAATCTGATGCCTTCTGCCTCCTGCTTCTGATGGCAATGCCACAGACTGTTTCTCCTCTGCCATAAATCTCTGCCATGCTGCCCAAAAATTATGATGCTTTTTAAAAATGCTATTTTAAGAATAGGCATCCGTGTGCCTACATATCACTGTAAACCATGAATATATACACTTCACCTGCAGCCTGATATGTAAGCACACACCACCAACTCAGACAAGTAAGAGACACTATCACTTGTGATACAACATTCTCAAGCAATGACAACTCAGTAACACTCGAAACCAAAGAAAGTAAACTGTCTCTCGTGGTAATGCTCCTTGCAATCCTGTAATATGCTGTCACATGTATTAGAATCATAAAAGGAAAACCCTGGGTCACTGAGGAAATGGAATTTGTTGGCATTAACAATTCCATGAAACTGTTTCCTGGCAGTTACTGAAAAGTCAGACGAGGCATGGGGTGCTTCTGCTATGGCCTGCAATGTCTACAGCTCAGCATCGCTCTTGGGTGTTCAGTATCAATCTCAGGATTCTGTCACTTCTTCCGATATTCGTTTTTCACTGATTGGTGCCATTTTGTTCACATTTTCACACACATCTTTTATTCATACCTGTGTTTACATTAGGGTGGACTGATTTTTGCAAATGAATCCTACTTTTAGTTAACACCAGCACAGCTACATGTTCTTCAACGAGAAATACCAGTGATACATTTAGTAGCCAAGAAAGCCTGAATTTAGTTTCAAGAATTCTGGGGGAGCCAGGCGTGGTGGCCCACTCCTGTAATCCCAGCACTTGGGAGGCTGATACAGGTGGATTGTGGCAAGTTCAAGATCAGCCTGAGCTACAAAGTGAGCCCAAGGCCAGCCTGAACTGCACGGTGAGATCCTGTCTCAAAAAGAGAGAGAAAGAAAGAAAGAAAGAAAGAAAGAAAGAAAGAAAGAAAGAAAGAAAGAGAGAGAGAGAGAGAGAGAGAGAGAGAAAGAAAGAAAGAAAGAAAGAAAGAAAGAAAGAAAGAAAGAATTCTGGTGGGTAAGAATTAAAGGAAATGCAGCTGACCAAAATTTAATTCAGAAAGGTACAATGATAAGCCCAGATGTTATGCAGTCATTTAATGTGAACAAGAGTAAACAGATATTTTAGATGAATTTTCAGTATCACTGTATATTACCTAATAAATCTACCTTTCACAATTACCAAGATGGCCCTCATGATTGAATTGTAAAGGTACTTTAGAGCACTAATTATTTTCTTCTGGTAACATAGAGCACCGAGTTTTTTATATGAATGAACTTGTTCTCATTCCTCCCACCACCCAAGACAAGCTGTTGTTGCATTACTTGATGGAAATTCTGTATTCAGATTCTGGTTGTATCAGTGCTGTACTGCAAAGGTCTCTTCTAATGTTAGCTTTCAATTTTTTTTTTTTTTCTAGAAAGCCTGAGCCATCTATTACTGCAGTACCCCTGTATAACATTTCAGGGTAGAAAGGATCTGTCTTTGTTTGCACTTATGCGCAGCTGACAAGAGTTCTCAGCTTCTCCCAACCTATGCGTGAGTTCTACTGGCAGGACTCTCAGAATGAACAGATTCCTCGAGAGTTTAACTCTTATTATAAACTCTTATCTGCATGATGACACCCATGTCCTCATAACCCAAATTTTAGCTACATTATGAGCTTACATAGGGCAATCTAGTCTCAGTTGAGTTATCGTTCTCTGAGCACCATGCTTGTGCAACTGATAGGCAAAGGCTCCAGAAATAGGCAGACAGAGTCCAATGATCAAACACATCAGGATTCAAGAGGAACCTCCATGGATATCAAAATATATTTACTCCTCTGGCCAAGAGCCAGGGGAGACCCTTCAGAGTACCTCTGCTGAGTCATGTAAGAGTGAAAACAAGAAATCACTTTCTATTCATGACCAGCGGGCATGTTTGACTGACCTTTTTCCCTAGGTATGTAAAGATGCATTTCAGAAGAAAGCAAAGAGCCAGTAATGGCTGCAAACTAAGAAAGCTTCATATAAAGCAGAAGAAGCAGCTTGATCATGAGATTAAAGGGACATAAGGAAGTGAAGAAGAGCCTTCTCTGGGTATTTTTGGAACGCCCTGCTATAATGCCCAAAGAAGCCTATGATCAGTGACCTCCATAAGCTGAAACTCTTAAAAAATGTGGTTGCAGCAGCTGGCTGCCTAAGTTCCATCTGCAATCTAGCAATGTTGTCCCTAGGTAAAAAAGACAGGACAGGGCTTCTGCAAGTGGAAACAACACTGTGGACCGACCTGAGTTCCACTGAAGCCAGTTAGGAATGCTGGGTCCTTAACTATCACGTGACCTAGCATCTCTGTCAACAGTACTTGATTCACAGGGACTGGAGCACCCTTCCCTAAGCGGTTCTCTCCCATACAGATGCAGCTCCGCTTACACGGAGCCAGGCACTTGAGGTGGTCCGTTAAAAAGGGAAAAAGAGTTGAGAAAACAGCAATTTACCAGGAATAAAGCAAAACGATCCTGGGTATGGACCAGCAGCAAAAATGCATGCAGAAAAAAATTAATTAATGTATTTATTTATTGCTATTTTTGAGACAGCATCTCGCTATGCAGTTCAGGCTGGCCTTGAGCTGACAATTATCCTCCTGCTTCAGCCTCCTGAGTGCTGGGATTATAGACATGCTCCACGATGCCAGGTATTTTTTTTTCCTTTTGGTCTTTTTGAGATAGAGTCTCTCTATGCAGTTCAGACTGACCTTTAGCTCACTCACATTGTAGCTCAGGTTGGACTCAAACTAGCAACAATCCTCCTGCATCAGCCTCCTGAGTGCTGGGATTACAGACATGCACCACCACGCCTGGCTATACACATAAGAACTTAACACTCTTTTAAAAAAATCAAAAGGAAGAAACAGAAGACAGATGAGATTAAAACAACACATCTAGGCCAAGGAGAAGAGGAGACAGATGAACTTGGATGCTCAGAGGCTGCCGCAAAACAGCAGAGAGCTAAAACCAGGGAGAGAGAAAGTGGGAACATACAGGTGACTCCTGCAAAAGCTAAAGGATGAGGTAAGGTAACCCGTCTTGCTTTGCAGTGAGAAACTTTCTAATTCTGCTGTGGTCTCTACAGGATACAGGATGAAAGTTTCTCAGAGGGCTCACTGTATTAGTTATTTTTCTAAGTAGAGCTGATGTGAGGGATTGAGACTCGCGCTTGGATGTAACAAGCATTTCCTAGTGGCACCCTGCACATTTATGCCACAGGAAAAAGGTGACCTGGTGTCATGGCTTATGTCTGTGGCCCCCAGGCCTCAGGAATTTGAATTGTGCATTTGTTATTCCTTCATTGTCTAGTGCTTGTTTTGATGGTGTCAGTGCTCCACCCACAAAGGGGTGGATCCAGGATGTGATGTAATGGCAGGAAGAAAGTGTGTCTTGCTCTTTGCTGGTTCCTGCTTGCTGTTTGCAGCCGCCATGAACTGTGGCCCAGCCATGCCCGCCTGCCTTGGAGCCAACTGAGTGTGGACTGAAACCTACAAAAACTGTAAGAAATAAACCTTTCCTTTCCCAACTTGGGCTTCAGGTATTTTGTCTCAGCGATGAGTAAATAGTAACTAAGACACCTGGAAACCTTCTTATCAGGAGCCACATGGGAATTAGACCATTAATAAAATAAAGGGACATTTATTTTTTCCCAACATGATCATCCTCTATGTCCAGGAGGAATATTAATCTCATGGCCTGTGACTTTTGCCACTGAGTGTGCCTTGATTTACTATTTAGCAGCAGAAATAAAAACCCAGCTCCCCACACAAAGGCCTCTTCTCCTCATGGTGTGCCCTGATTTCTTGTCCTCCAGGGAATGCATGCCCACTGTGCTCTGGCACTGCATTCCAGGTCTCCACCCTTTACCTTGCATCGCTTTCTTACCCAGCTGGACAAGTTCGGGGTCGGTATCAGTGGCCAGTCCCCTCTTCTTCTCACTAGCCATGCCATGGAATTGCTCTGTTGACTGTTTTCTTTAGGGGAAACTCCCTTTCAGTCCTCAATCCAGTTGAACAGAAGCTCCTATTCAGGCCCAGCCAACACCTACACTGTTCTCTTCTTTACTGATCTTCAGGGCAACTTCTGAAAAAAGGACAGGACAGAAGAAGGAGACAGAGAAAATAAGAAACCAAGAACAAAGGGAAATCCCAGTGTCTGGACTCTCCTTCGGTTACCACCTCTATGAGTCTCCAACCTATCTGTAACTTTTATCCAGTGTTCACATTTGAATTTCTTGTGTTTTCTATTTTAATATGAACCTTCTGCCACAAGTTATCATCACTGTGTTTCAATTCCACTGGTTGACTGTTTCCTTCAGGTTTTCTTTGATTCTGGAGCCATCTGAACACTTTTGAAAAACCCACGGGTTTGTTCTTGGAGGCAGTAAAAAACTATCAGAACATTTTCCTCTCTCCTGGGCTGACAACTAGATGACCATGTAGTCGTTATAAAACTGAACAAATATTTCCAAATAAACACTTGCTTTGCTGTAAAATATTTCTAAGGCAGCAGTGAGACAAACACCTGCATGATGGAAAAACAACACATCAGTAAGATTTGTGCAGTTCTTTATAAGCAACTAGTGCTGTTCAGGCTGCAGTTTTTGACATATCCCAGAACTCAGAAGCTACTGGGTGAAATGATTTGTTCCCAGCTCTATCTTCCACAAAGAATTTAGTAAAAAGAAGTTTGTCTGGCAGAGAAAAAATGACACTTGAAATTAGTGCACACTCATTGGTCATGATCCAGTTGATTGCAGCTTGCTAAGCAGAGAGGCATCTGATGGAAAAGAACTGAAAAATAGGAGCTATTGAACACTAGCTTGTAGCAGGCCTGGGTTTGGCTATGAACAGCCTGGGAATAAACAGTACTACCACAATTCTTACAGGGCATGAGTACTTCACCGACCAATCAAAACCACCACAGCTCCATCTTGAGAAGAGTGGCTTCATCTGATTCACCTTTGTTTTTTGTTTTTGTTTTGTTTTGTCTGTTTGTTTTTTTGGTACCAGGGATCTAACTCACGACCTTGCACTAGCCAGGAAGGTGCTGATGCCACTGAACTAAAAATCCTCCTCCCCTCTGATTCACCATTGTAATTGACAAGAAATTCCACCAAAGCCTCTTTATAGTAATGCACTTAGCTGACATGAGAAAGGACAAATTTTTGCCCAAAGTATATTTGAATTTAACAGTAAAGGTCCTACATCATCTCTTCTTTCAGTGTATAAATATGTATCCCCAGAAATGTTCAAAATTTAATCCTATCTGTTCTTCTTGACTCGCAAAAAGTTTTATTTATTGATTTATTTTGAGGCAGGGTTTTGCTATGTAGTCCAGGCTGGCCTGGAATGTGATAGGTAGCCCCTTGGCAGTGACTGTCCTGCCTCAGCCTCCCAAGTGTTGGGATTACAGGTGCACCCCACCACATACAGCTTGAATCTCAAAGTGTGTAGCTACACCAGGTACTGCAAATCTTGGCAACTCCAGTCTACTTGAAATTTCGACTATAATCTACAAGTATGTCCATGCTGACTATACAGAAAGCCTCTGAAGCTATGTACCTGCTCTGAAATTTGCTTCCAGTAATTCTATCCAAGGGCAGTTTTACGCACAAACTTCTGGGCCTTTCTCACCATAGGGGTAATCTAACAAAATCCAGAGATATTTCTGGTTGCCAGGATGGTGGGGAGCAGCTAGTATGGAGCAGATGGACATCAGGGATGCCACTAAGTATCCTGTAGTGCACAGGACAGCCTCACAAGTGTATGAACCAATGCTGGTTGTCAAAAAGATTGATCATGAGTCACTGTGAGCATGTGAAATCTGACAGGAACATGTTTAAAACCCCAGAAGACAGATTAAAAACTATTCCTTTAAAATAAGTCACACTGAAAATTTCTACGCACATAGCACATAACACGTACTCTAGGTTTAGGTGAGGTGTCTCGGTTATTTTTGTTGTTGCTAAGACAAAACACGTGACACCCAAAATTAGGGAAGGACAGGTTTATTTAGCTTGCAGTTTGTGGAGGTTCAGCCCATGATCACCTGGCTCCAAGGCAGGGTGGTATGGCTCAGGGACAACACTTTTTAAGGGCAGCAGCCAGCAGAAGTAAAAGTGGGGAAGGGCAAGCCACTTTTCCTCCCTTATATTGTACACAGGCCACTTCTCTAGCCCAGGTATAGCACTCACAAAATCTCCTTGCCCTCCTCTTGTACAGGGTGAGGATGTTTACAAAGTAAGAAACTTGGCTCCTGGCTGAATTGCTTAAACTTCTAAACTGCTCAAGCTAACATAAAATATCAAACATAACAGGAGAGATAAATGGAAAGCCTAGTAAACGTGGAACACAGTTGCACTGCTAAATGTAAAGATACTTGTATCTTTTACACTGAAAGAGTATTCCAGAAAATAAAATTCTTTACATTGTTTTGCAAATGTGGCTCACTAATTTCCTAAAATGACACTTATGAAAGTTCTTTAGTTACCTGAGATTTCTAAGGAAAAAAAATTATCAAAGACTTATAGGACACTTACTCAGACTGAGGTAGACTAACACATGAAACTCATAGTAGTAGATGCCTCTGGGCTCTCTCTGCTTCTACAAAGGCCATCATTACAACAGTTTAGTGAAACTGGATGGGGCTTGACCATTAGGAGGCAGTAATATGTCTGGGTCAGTTTCCTAACTTTCTTTTATCGTCACCATGTCCATGTAAAAGAATTTGCCATCACAGATTGGTCTTAATGTCCTTGGATCTGTGCATGATGGAAGCACATGGTGGAAGAAACTGTTCATCTCATGTCAGCCAGGAAGCAATCAGACAGGAAGAGGCGGGACTGGCATCCCAATATCCCCTTCAAGGCCACACCCCTAATGACCTCACTTCCTCCCACCAGGCCCCACCTCTTAAAGGTTCCACCAATGGTGCCACAGACCAGCAGCCAATCCTTTGGCATGTTGAGTTTTTGGGGAATGTTCAAAATTGAAACAATAGCAGTTAATGTCATTTTTCTCTAAGATCCTGAGACTTACATTCCTGGTCCTCTAAGTCCAATCATCACCAGAGGAGCAACAAAATAGTTATTCTGAAAGCAAATTATCCAGCGCCACTTGCAGTGAACTGAATCAGAAAGTCTTGAGAGCAGGCACGAACCTGTGTTATCACAAGCCCTTCAGCCACCAGATAAACTCTTATATTCTGATAAGCAATAATTTGGCTCACTTGTTCTTAAAGCTGAGTGTGTGTAGAAATCACCGGGAACATGATGAAAGCCACAGATTCTGTTCTGACTTAATGGGTTGGGCTTGGACCCCAAAAATTCTGCCTTCAATATCGTTTCAGTTCTAACTCAGGTAAGCAGGGCATGTTGGGTAAATTCATGGCCACTCTCCATGATGCGACAGCATTTATGAAGAATCCAGTGATGACAAAGTAAAAGGTTAGGAATGAGCTTCATTTGAAGTGTAGTAGCAAGATGCAGTCATGACCCATCCACTCATCATCCTACAGCAGACCTAGGGAAGCCAGTACGGGTCTGTAATAGTGTTCTCCTCTTGATTTCTTTCACTATTGCAGGATAAGCATGAAACCAATGAAGAGACACATATATTTTTGGCTGCCTGCTAGCTAGAACAAAAAAAAAAAAGGCACTTGTTTTCTTCAAAATAGCTGTCCATACCATCAGACATAATAAAGTCAAACAGAACAAAACCAATCAAAACACACAAATGAAAGTATTACAGGAATTGCAAACAAGATCACAGAAAATCAGCAATGGCTACCATCATACATTCCATTTTCTTCGAAATAGCTCGCCATGCCATCAGACACAGTAAAGTCTAACAGAATAAGCCAGAATAAACCCAAACCTAAGAAAACTCTGACAATACAGGAATCCAAAACAAGGTAATAGGAAATTAATAATGATGCCACTTCCCCATTTTAGATGTTTCCTCCCTTATCACTTTCTGATTAGCTTTATTCTGTTTGTTTAGTTTTATTCTCTTTAAAAAGAAAAAAACAAAGCCACTTATATCAGCTGGGTATCTGGGGACTATGGGGTCCCTTGGGTAGTTTAAATCTTGAATATTCTCCAAAGGTCTAAATGTTAAAGGCTTGGTCCCCACTCAGTTCTACTGGGAGCTGGTGCAAATCACAAAAGTCTGAGCCTACTGGGAGATCTTCCAGTCACTAGAGAGGGCTCATGTCCTTGAAAGGGACAGAGCGACCCGGCCCCCTCTTCTCCCTCTTCTCTTGCACCCTGACCGTCAGTCAGGTGGACACTCCCATCATGATGTCCTGCTCACTGTGAGATGCTCAAAAGGAATGTGTCCACCCCATCAAGGATAGTAACTTCCAAAACTCTGTCAAAATAAACCCTTCTGTTTATATACTGATTATCTTAGGCTACTTGTTACAGCAACAAAAAGCAGACCACCAGGACACACAGCCCCTCCTGTTGTGGAGAGGTGAGCTGGCCCCCAGTCCTCTCTGGGACAAGAGAAGGGGGGCCCCTGGTGCTAATGGGATCCTTGTGGGTACAGCCTAGAGAGCAGTCAGGAGCACATTACAATTTCATCTCAGCGCACCTCGGAGATCTAGCAACCAGATGTCTGCTCACTTGCTTTTCCATCGCTGGGACACAGTGCCTGACAACTTGAAAGGAGAGAGGTGTATTTAGCTCCCAGTTTGCAGCGGGTGCAGAGTAAAGTTGCCTGGCTTCCAGGCAAGGCAGAAACACCTGGAGGAAGAGGGCGGCTGCTCTCATCTCCTGGAAGCTGGGGATGGGAAGACAAGGGAGGAGCCATGCACAAGAACACAACCTTCTAGGCCACCCCTAGGGGACCACCTCCAAGCAACCCCCACATCCTAACAGTGCACTGGGCTATAGGCATCGATGCATCAGTCCATGGATGGGCACAGCACACCCGTGACCCCCTCGGTTTCCCAAAGCTTCACCTCTCTGAACACAGAAGACACTGGGGTGGGGGGCATTTTATTTTATCTTATTTTATTTCATGCACCTTTGTAAATGTATTGTGACATTTTAGGTATATGTAGTGGTCATGTTCAACATAGGGAACTTGTAACTGTATATGAGATGCCTTGATTCTTTTTTGTTTCTCCCGTTCTCCTTAAACCCCTCTTCCCTACTCTATTTCCAAATCGTTGTTTCCATTCTTCTCCATCTTTTCTCATTTCTTTTTCTTTTCCCTTTCTTCCTTTTCCTCTTGACCCCTACTTAGTTCCCCTTCCTGTTTGAACGTTTTCTTCCTGTTTTATAATATCTACTCTATGTTTTGGTCCTTATTTACAATTTTAGTTTCTCACACCAGAGAAATCATGCAGTATTTACCCACGTGTGTCTGATTTATTTCACTTAAGAGTATGGCCTCAAGCTGCATCCATTTACCTAGAAATGGCTCAAGTTTATCCTGTTTTATTTTGTACCAGGGATTGAACTCATGATCTTGCACTGGTCAGCCAGATGCTTATACCGCTGAGCTAAATCCCCAGCCCCTATTTTATCCTTTTTAAAGACTGAATAGAACTCCACTGTATAAAAAGACCACACCTTTATCTATTCGTCAGTTGATGAGTATTCCGGCTGTTTCCAACATTTAGCTATTACAAACTGTGCCACAATAAACATGGGTGTGCATACACTGCCATACTATGCAATTAAATGCTACATATGCTATGTATACACATGCGTGTGCATATAATGACATACGTGATCTTTTAATTCTTTTGGGAAGATAATGAGGAAAGGAATAGCTGGGCTCAGTGGGACCCCAGTCCTAGTTTTTTGGGGAATTTCCACACTGGTTGTACTAGTCTGCACTCCTGCACCATTGTGCAGTCCCACAAACAGTGGAGAGGGTGCCTTTCTCTGAGGGACATTTTAAGTCTAAACCACAAAACCAGGCTTGGAGAAGGGAATTCCTTGGAAATTATACACACTCTCTGGACTTCCAACTTTCCTTATTACATGGCCTTTTTCCCATGTCCCATGCCAGGAGGAAAAACAAGATAGTTGTGTAAGGGCCACCTTAATCCTTCTTGGCTGCTGTAGCAAAATACCAGTGGGTGGATGGCTTATAAAGAAGAAAGGAAGACCGAGACCAAGGCACGGCAGATCAAGTGGACCTCTTGCTTCATACAGGGCGCCTTCTTGCTGTGACCTCACATGAGGGCAGGGGCAGGGAGCTCTCTTGCACTGGGACATTAACCCCATTCTCCAAGGCCCAGCCATCCTGACCTCATCTCCTCCCGAAGGTGAGATGGCCCCTACTACCATCACATTAGGGATTAGGTCTCCACACGTGACTTACCAGGAAGGCACACCCATTTAGTCCTCATTGGTGCCTTATCTAGGAGAACCCATTTCCCTTCTAATCCCGAACCCATGCTGTCTACCAGTTTCTGAATGGAAGCCTCCCCCACACAGCTATTTTTTTTTATTTCTTATTTTTTCCACATATAGGTCAGTGCAAGCCATTCTGTGGCCCCTGGGGAGGGGTGATGAAGGGCATACAATTCCTTCTTCTATATGATCGGGGAGGGCCAGCTGCTCCTGTGTATATTAGGTGCATGGTAAATGTATATCATACTGTTAGGACAGGCAGTTTAGTGAGATAGAAAAATTACAAGGATTCAGACAGGGCTGAAGGAGCCAGTGCAGAAGATGAAATACCTTGCAACTGTGGGGGACACAGTCACCACTGCTGTGGGTCAGGCCTCAAGACAAAAGATAAACCAAAGGCACCCACATACTTCCTAAGGATAAGCACCAGGAATTGATATTCTAAATAGGTCTCCATCACCCTGAGGAAACCAGGAGTCACCATCCCAGCCCTAAGGAAGAGTCTCTGCTCTGAATTCATGCCCACTTGCTATGTGATTCATGATAGATTTCCACATTTGTCCCTGATTTGATCAATTTTTCTGAATAATTAATCTTACTGGTTGACCATAGTTGTGTTCCAACTCATGCCCATCTTGTGAGTTCCCTGTTTTTCCCACCTTGGACCCGCCTCACCGCGTGGTTTTACTTTATAAAATCCCCAGAAAAGATAGTCTTTGGCAACCCGCTAAGACCCCTTCTGTCTCTCTCAGACAGAAACTTTCTGTCAGTAAATGTATTCTGCTCTTAACCTCTGTTGTTCCTAAAATTCATTCTTCTATTTTAGGGAACACAAACTTCTACTGGACATCCAGCAGGTACGAGATGGAACAGCCAGGCATCACTCCCAGTGTCTTGGCGCGCAAAATGCTTGGCTTGCTGCTTTTGCAAAACCAAATAATAATAATAATGATAATAATAATAATAATTAAAGCACGAGCTTCAGAAATCTAAGGCTTTACTTTATCACTTGAGTGTCTTTTTAATACTGAAGAGACTAATCTAATGTACCATAGCAAACATTTTCCTTAAAAAAAAAATAAAGGAACAAGATCAGTTGCTGGAAAATATTATCACTAAAAAGCAAATCTGCTGCCACACGATGGCAAACTTTTAAAATACTAAATCAGAAAGCCCAATAATAAATGTGTAAGAGGTTAGGACACAGATTTGGTCTTTTATTGTAGGATGCTGCCCCCTACGGGAAGAGCTCGGTTCATGGCACAGCAAGGCTGTTCAAAATGAAATTATGCTTACAATGCTGACTGAAGTAACATAAAATACACAAAAATAAATCCTTAACTTCTAGTTAACAAAATATCAAATCACTTCATGAAAATGTCCACAGCAAGGTCATCATATATCCATCCTAAATAACAGATAACACAAACCCTCCTTTTAAAGCAGGAAAAAAAATATATCAAGTCAACTTCAATAGTACCTGGCATTTTTAATCACTGGACAACACGTAAATTAATCTCACATACAAATAACTCATCAAAATATAGCATAGTTTAGTTCATTTTAGTTTAAAAGAATTCAGCTATTTATATGCTACTGGTTAAATGTCCATACACTTAAGGGGCTCTAAACAAAATAACTCTACAAAGCAATCTACCCTTACCTAGTGTATTGTAGCTAAATCTAGTCTAATCTGCTCTCATACAATTAAATGCTGAAGTGGGGAGGGCTTTTGAAAAAGTTGAGCCAACGACAATTAGAAAACTATTCTAAGTATCTCTTCTTGAAGCTTTTGTAGAGGTCTAATGCACTGCAGATGACAGTCTCTGGAAACACACAGTGCAATGTAACCAGGAAGAAGCATTCATTATACATCAACATACATGAAGGAAGAGGAGGAGGAAGAGGAGGCTGGAGGAAGAGATGGAGGAGGTGTAAACAGGATGCGGGAGAAGAGGAGGAAGGAGGCCATGGAGGAGGGAGGAGGGGAGAAGAGAAGGGAGGAGGGGGAGCGGGAGGAAAGAGGGGCAGATGGAAATGGAGGAGATCAATCCAGCAGGACATGAGAGGAGGAGGAGAGAGGTGAAGGAAGAGGAAGAGGTCACAGGCAGCTGAGCTAGTTAGAAACCTTCCAGGCAGTCAGACAGGGCTGGGCCCTCAAAGGAGCCAGAGCAGAAGTTCAGATTCCTTGCAGCCTTGGAAGAGACAATGGCCACCTGCTGTGGGCCAGATCTCAAGACAAAAGGTAAAGCAAATACACCCACATCCTAAGGATCCACAGTCCAAATACTTTTTGGAGGAAGTCAGAAGTCAGCATCCTGCCCCCTACAGGAAGAGTCGCTGCTGTTAAGTATGCCCACTTGCTTGCTATGTGACTCGGTCCCCCATTTGCTCCTCATTTAATCAATTTTACCTGAGCAATTAATTTTACTGGTTGGCCACAGTTCTGTCCTGCCTCATGCCCACCTTGCAAATTTCAAATTTTCTTAACCTTTGACCCATCTAACCTCATGATTTTACTCTATGAAAGTCCCTAGAAAAGACAGAGTTTTGGGCAACCCGCTCATGACCCCTTCTGTCTCTGTCTCTCTCAGACATAAGCTTTCTTTCTCTCAATAAATATGTTTTGCTGTTAACCTCCATTATTCCTAAAATTCATAGTTTGATATTAAAGAACACGAACTCATACTGGACATAGTAGATTGAGAGTTTCATTGCCCTATATCAGGAGGAGGAAAGATGGAGGAGATGGAGATGGAGAAAATGGAGGAAGAGAAGAAAGAGGAGGAGATGGAGATGGACGAGGAGGAGAAGATAGAGATGGAAGAGATGGAGATATAGAAGAACGAGATGGAGGAAGAAAAAGGAGATGGAAGAGGAGGAAAGGGGTAGGAGACAGGATGACATGGAGGAGGAGGAGATGTAGATGGGGGAGGAGAAGATGGAAGAGGAAGAGATGGAGAAGATGGAACAGGGGGAGGAGATGGAGATGGAGGAGGAGAAGATGGAAGAGGAAGAGATGGAGAAGATGGAACAGGAGGAGGAGATGGAGACGGAGAAAATGAAGGAGGAGATGGAGGAGGAGGAGGAGGAGATGCAGGAGGAGATGGAGGAGGAGGAGGATATGAGGAGGAACAGAGGGAGACGGAGACGGAGGAGAAGATGGAGGAGGAGATGGAGGAGAAGATGGAGAGGAGATGGAGATGGAGAAAATGGAGGAAGAGATGAAAGAGGAGGAGATGGAGATGGAGGAGGAGGAGAAGATAGAGATGGAAGAGATGGAGATAGAGAAGAACGAGATGGAGGAAGAAGAAGGAGATGGAAGAGGAGAAAGGGGTAGGAGACAGAGGAGGAGATGGAGATGGAGGAGGAGGAGATGGAGATGGAGGAGGAGGAGATGGAGGAGGAGGAGAAGATGGAGATGGAGGAGATGGAGGAGGAGGAGGAGATGGAGATGGAGGAGGAGAAGATGGAGATGGAGGAGATGCAGGAGGAGGAGGAGATGGAGATGGAGGAGGAGAAGATGGAGATGGAGGAGATGCAGGAGGAGATGGAGATGGAGAAAATGAAGAAGGAGATGGAGAAAGAGGAGATGCAGGAGGAAGAGGAGGATATGGAGGAGGAACAGATGGAGAAGGAGATGGAGGAGAAGATGGAGGAGGAGATAATGGAGGAGGAGATGGAGAAGGAGGAGATGGAGATGGAGGAAGAGGAGGGAGATTGAGGAGGAGAAAAGAGAGGAAGAGATGGAGGACAGGGAGACAGTGGAGGGATGAAGAAACAGAGGAGGGAGGGGGGGTAGAGGAGGGAGGAGAGAGTTGGAGGAAGGAGGGGGGAGGAAGAAACAGCCAAACAGCACAGAGAAAGCAAAGCTGAGTGCAGCCCAGTGCTAACCTGCAGCACACAGCCTGCAAGCGGGCCGTTAGCATTATCCTGGGCTGATCTGAATGCCTGGCCTTCTGGCCCCGCATCCCAGGATGGGGCTCATGCCTCTGTGAAGCCCCAGCCACCCCAAAGCACCCACCTCTAAGCCACAGTTCTCGGAGAGCAGCCTCCAAGGGCAACGTGGGGGCACAGTGGGGTCCACCCCCTCCCCATCACCTGTGTCTGGGGTCATCTCAATTCCAGGTCACCTGAGGCTTCTTCTCTGGCGGACTCTGCAGAACACTCCAGGGGACATTGCATAGACTCTTCTACTTCCCCAGCCCAGCTACTGTCTCAGCCAGGGATCAGGGGTTACTGAGGAAAGGGCCCAGGTCCTCATCCCTGGGGGGTCTGGGTCCAGGCACTGTTTGAAACCCAGGACGGCTGCGCCTGCTCATTTGGGTCACAGGCAATCACTCCTCTCAGTCCCCCAACACTGTGGACTGTCCCATATCTCTGATGAGTAAGTTTGAGGTGGTAATACTGTGAAAACCCGAATCGCAGGGGCAGCAGTGTGGCTTTGTCTGAACGGGTTTCCTGCTTGTCTCCTGCCCAGTCAGTGCTGTCCTTGGAGACCTAATCTCTAACCCTGCAGAGTGCAGAGCTACAAAGACAAGAAACACAGCAGCCCCTGTGGGGGCCTGGGGTAGGGAGGGGGCTTCCTACTGCTGGTTTTGGGTGGGGATCCTGCAGTCCTCTCTTTTGAATTGCATATTTAACATTCAAAATGAACAGGAGGTAGCACCCCATCTTCCTAAGCAGTCTGACTACCACCTGACCCATCAGTCAGCCACTCAGTCCCTGCCCTGCTCCTCTGCCACCCATGCATAGCCCAGTTTCTCTCTCAGGTGTGAGCAGTTCGCAGATTCTTTATTTCTGAGCTACACAGATTTTTCAGATTCCTCCCTTGGAAGTCAGGGGTACAGCTCAGTGGCACAGCACCTGCCTGGCAAGTGAAAGGTCATGAGTTTGATGCCCAGTCCTGTCCTGATTGTATTCACTCTTTCCTGACACAGCAGGTGCACACAGCCATGCACACTTCCCAACACCACAGGCCACCCTTCACCTGCAATTGCTGTGTGACAGTCACCCAGCAGGTGCCTTTGTCCTGAACAGCAAGGGAGAACATCTCCTAGGCTGCTGCAGTCTCTGGGTAATGCCCTTTAGGACAGAGAACCTTGTATTCAGAGAGACAGAAATGTCACCTGCCATTTTCATCCTGGCAAACTGCTGCCTAAGACTGCACAATTCATGCATCACATTTGCATGTAACTAAAGACACAGCACCACCTGTTCATTAGCCCTCTCTGTGTGGCCATCGTAAAAATTTAATATGGAACTAGTGTGAGAAAAAAGGCTCTGAAGGCATTTTCTGGCAGAGGCATATGAATATTTTTATTCATATGGTCACAGGCTTCAGAGTATCTATTGCCTGGGTTTTGTTTTTGTGGGATTTTGTTTGTTTATTTGTTTTTCTCTCTGATGTTTTGCAAAGGTTCTAAAGCCTTTTAAACAACTGGAAATACCAATTTGCTTCCACTGAGGCAAAAGATAGAGACATGCACATAGAGCGCTTGGACGCCATGACCTTCTGGAAGGTCACCTACAGATCTGAACAGTCCACGGGTCCCAGAATTTGATAACCAAGGTGACACAGAACATGCACTGGATGGAAGGCAGAGGAGCTGCTGACAGTCCTCCTCCTACCACCTGCTGATGCTGTGGCCATATGCAAGGCAACTCTCTCATGTGCTGCTTTGTCAGCTGCAACATGGAAATATTATAGAGTTAAGAGTTTAAACACACAGCAGAGGTAAAAATGAAATGGAAACCCAGTGGACAAAACTAGGTGCTTGCTTTTTTTTTCTAGTTAATATATATACATACATATATATACACACACACACACACACACATACAATTTTTTATCTTGTATTTGTCAATTTGAGTTTCTGCCAGGGCTGCCTTTCATTACACTTTCTAAGTTTATCGAACAAGACCAAGCAAACTTCAAAGCAGCTGACCCTTTCTCTGCAAAGGAAGGACATATTTGCTTTTCAGAATTTTTGTTCTCAGTATGTTTGGGTAATAGTCACAGGGTATTTAGGCACCTCGGTACTTCAGACATAACCAGTGTGACGGTTTGCATAAGTTGGGGTGGGTTATTTCATGGGCTATGCATGCCTAAGTAATGTGATAGAAACTGTAAAGAGGAGAGAGTTGCAGGAGAAAACCTAAAATGATCTCCATGATTAGTCTTTGGTAGGACTGAGGTGCCTATAGATTAATTTATTTTGTCTTCTGGAGACACCATTAGCACTACCATAAGAATGGCAAGAAAAAAAGAATTAGTCATCAAAATAAACCAGTGGACAACACAACATTATACAAGACAAGCAGAACAATGTTGACTTACATAAGCACGTAACTCACCAATAGTCAAGCAATATTTAGCATATCATAGAATTTAAAATTGAATTTATACTAAGATCAGCTGTTAGGAGTACCCAAGAGGTCAAGAAATATCTATTTATTTTTGACACTGCTCACTATGCAGTTCAGGCCGGCCTTGAACTCACTCTGTAGCCCAGGCTGGTCTTTAACTCACAGAGATCCTCCCTCTGCTGCCTGAGTGATTGAACTACAGTCATGAGCCACCAAGGCTCGCCAAGGTGCCTATTTGAAAAGCTAGTTTCCTTGGCTTAGCTGGGATAATAAATGAACACTTATTCTTTACACATCTACTAGATTTAAAATATCGTACAGGACATGCCACAAGGATATATGAAAGAATTACATACATACTGATACTCATCAATCCTGCTTTGAGCCTTTGCCCAGATATGCCTTAGGTACCCTAAATCTCCAGCAATGCATAAAGGATGAGCTAGGGCAGGATAGAGGCCTCCCACCCTGGTATGTGCAGGCACTCTAGGTGATGGTTAGGACAGAGGATGGAGCTGCAAGCAGGAACTTAAGTCTATGTGGAAGGGCTTGCTCATTTCCAGCATAGACACAATGATAAGGGATGCAGAAAGGATGGTAGCTAGTCTTCTGCTGTACTGCTTTAGGATTGTTGATGGGATCCCATCTTATGGTGGTGAAAACAGCTGTCTTTGGTACAGTGGAGAGGGGATTCCAACTCTGCGTGGTCTCTGGTCTTTCTCTAGTCTCCATGTTGCTAAGATGCCATTGCATAACTACTCCCCTGACCTGAAGGCAACAGGATTGCTCACAGAATGGTTGCGGAGACTCTGAAAGCTATACAAGAATATATAGCAAAAGGGAAACAGATGCTTTCACATTAACGTCTCAGATACGAGACTGGTTTGTACACTGTAGTACAAGTTATGGAGGCTTCTGCTGTCGACCTGATGGCTAGAGCCTGCTTACGAGCAACAGTCACTCACACAAGTCCCGAACCTGTATGGCGCTGGAGATACAAGTTTAGCATCCCTCATATTACGCTTCTCATGCACATATGTGGTTTCTATCATAACCACAAACGTGATGTGTGTTACATAACTGTTTCAAGCACCAGATGATCCTTTCGGTGAGTGACCTGTCAATCACATGCTTTCAACAGAAGTCATGAGGGAAGTCTGAGAGAACAGGTCGCTCTTTCCTGAAAATTCTCTAGAGGACTAGACTTTCGAGAGGGTGGGTGGACAGTACGCTATGATGGCAAAGAAGACAGCCCAGAGGTGAGACATTTAAAATAACTCCTCATGCAAAAAAGAGACCTGTACATAACAAAAAGGGTGAAGGAGAAATCAGAAAAGAGCACTGTAAGTATGCATCACATCAATTTCACATGCATATCTAAGTATATTAATATATTGGGGGAGTCTATTTATCACGTCAACACCTGAGCAGCTACACTCACTACAACACAAGAGACAGCTCCAAGATCTCCACATTTATCTCTTAATGTAATGTCACTGAACTCCCTAATGACCAAAGCAAAACTGTGCTTCATTTCTTCTCATTCACTAACACATGGCGTGCACTAGCACCTTATCTTTAACATCTCTAGTATAATTTCTGTAAAAGTACAAATGTGTTACTTGCAGGAGAAACCCAGGAATGATTTAGTATCCATAACAAGGATCTGAGAGGAAGGAAGCAAAGCATCTCTGACTCCTTGGTGTATACTAGGAACAAATCTCAAATATTTTCTACAAAAACACATTGTGTGGAAGAGCCAGAATCATAAACCCCATGCTTTCCTCCATAAAATCCTGCTTCCAATCACATCTTAGGAGAAGGAAAATGTATTTAATAATTTGCAGCAACCGAGTCCTGGGACCTAGCATTTAAATAAATCGTAACTTAGAAAATAGTATCTTAGACAAAAGATGATTGTCTAGAATTTTTTTAATCTCCATAAATCTTTCTGTAAACATAGAGAATGCAGTGAAAAATAAATGGACAGTATTGGTTCCCCATTGCTGATGCACCAAAAATTTGGGACTTAAAACAAAGCAGACTGACTGTCTTAAAAATTCTTAGAGATCCAAAATACTCTTACAGTACTAAAGCCAAAGTGTTGATAAGGCCAGGAGCCTGCAACGGGGTTCTTTTGTTTCTTAATTTCTTGGAGGCATTATAATTTTATCAGAACTCATCATAATCCTTTCACTGTTCATTAAGTCTTTGCAATATGGATATTCAAATAATTCACTGATGATAATGTCATCTTTGATGAAATACACAGCAACAGAATGGAACAGTACTATAAATCATTAGAATGGTTTTCTGAAACAAAATGGATTAGTAAATAGCAATAATAATCTCTCTACAAACTGCTGAATGAAGTCAGTCTAATCTGCCCCCTTCTGCACTGATTTGAATGTGTCCTCCCAAATTTATGTTAATCTTCAAAAACATGTTCATGGGGGCCGGGCATACAGCTCAGCAGCACAGCACCTGCTTGTCAAATGCAAGGTCCTGAGTTCAATTCCCAGTAGCAAAAAAGTAAAACATAATAATAGTATTCAAAAGTGGGACTTTGGCCAGGTAGTAGTTATCAAGAGTCTGACCTCATGAGTGGATTAAGCCACTCATGGATTAAGATATCAATGGGTTGTCATGGGTCTTATAAAAGTGAGCTCACTCTGATACTGGCTTCATGGGCCATGTAACATTGGCCTTATGAGGCAGTAAGGTGGCCCTCACCGAATACCAAACAGAGGCCAGACTACGATCACAGACTTCTACAGCAACAGTTCCAGAACAGTCAGCTAAATCACCCTCTTTTTTAACAACTACCCATGCACAGGTATTACATTATAGCAACAGAAAACAGACTAAGGCAATCTCACATGATGCCATCTGGTGACCTGTATGTATTGAGCACTAAAAGTCCCCGAAGGCCACATGTCCTAGGATAAAAGGCTTTGGATTTGAGCTCTATTCAGCATACACACGTGATATCATGGCTTAAAGCTCAGATCTGACAATCATCTAGAGCATGCACAAGATACTTTGTTATAACAATGGTGCCAGAACTCAATTAGGATGGGAGCTTTCCAACTCCAGAAAGCTCAGCCCACTGAGCTCAGCGAGAGCAAAACTAATGAATGAGACAGTGTGGTGCAGGGACTGCCAGAGAGAGTTTCATCTTTAGGTGAGCTTGGAGATGTTGCCAGATGTTCAAGTGCATTTCTATCTTAGTCCTTAGCCAGCCATGCCAGCTGATGACAGCAGGCTTTGCCTCCATCCCTGTTTCTAATTCTCTTGTCAACTTCAAGTCTTTCTACCCCAAAGGCCAAGCCATCATACATAGGGGAGCAGTCACGTCTTGATGATAACTCAATTCCTCCACCTCAGCTGAAAAACGATGGTGCACAGGTGTCTGTGGTAGTTACTGTGTGGTAGGGTGTTTCCCTCTACCAATAAGACTCGATAAACAATAGGAATGTGTTATGGTTGATACAATGTGTCCACATGAGAAGTTTAACTAAGATTCTGGGCAGGGAGCCCGGGTTCTTACTTGGTAAATATCCTCCTCCTGGGCAAGAGGGGGGCAACAAGATTTTCTGAGTGCTACACCCATCCTGGAGGAGGAGTGGCCCTTCCTTGATGTTACACTGCTGCTTTTGCTGGCTGCTGCCCCTGTGCCAAGCCACCCTGCCTTGGAACCTGCTGATCATGGACTGAAACCTCCACAAACAGTAAGCTTTTCCTCTCCTAATTTTGGGTGTCACGTGTTTTGTCTCACCAATGAGAGCAAAGCAACTGAGGAATAGTGTATTTCTCATACAGAACCAAAGATCAAGGCAAGGGCAGATCCAGTGTGTACTGAGGGATGCTGTTGGCTCTAATGTGGTGTCTTCTTGCTGTGGCTCACATAGAGGAAGGCAAATAGAAAAAGAGTTACACCAGGGTTTGGAGTTATGGCTCAATGCCCTAGCACCTGCCAGGCAAGCACAAGGTCATCAGTTCAACTCCTGGTTTCAACAAAATAAAAAATAAAAAATAAGAAAAGGAGCAATGCCAGTACCCTTTTATAAGGGCCTTTTATAAGGCCACTAACCTCTTCATGAGGGAGCACACTTCATGACCTATTCATCTCCTAAGGGTATCACCTCCGAATATAACCACTCTGGGTTATAGCTTCCAATACATGAATATGGGAGTGATACGTAAGTTCAAACCATAGCAAGAGGTACACTACTTTGCAAGATGCTATGGTTTGTGCTTGGATGGCCCCCCAAGCCTCATGCAGTTATGGAGGTGGCTGAGTCTAGCATTTCTGATTGGTTCCTTGTCTAGGGCTAAGATTGGTGGTGTGAGTATGCACCACCCAGAGGTGGGCAGCTGGCTTACGATTTGAGGGAGGGAAGAAGGTATACTTCCCATTTTCTTTTTTTTGTCACTTGTAGCCACTGTGAACAACTGCCCTCAGCGCCTCTGCTTGGAGGCTGCTTTGGAACTAGCTGAGTGTGAACTGAAACATCCAAAAATTGTAAGCTAAATACACCTTTTCTTCTTTCATTTTGGGCATCAGGTGTTTTTGTCTCAGCAATGAGAGAAAAGTAACCAAGACACCAGAGTAGGAAAACTGTTAAGAATAAGTGGCTCCCTTGTTATTCATCCTGAGTTAGTGAACTTCCAAAAGTTCCCCAGAGATACCCTGAATACCCAGAAAAGCTCAGTAAGGAAGGTATAGTCTTTAATGGTATCTGTAGCACAACAGGCCTCTGAATGAAAGGCTCACAAAAGCTTTTCTCCCCTTTGTAATATCTTCTATATTTGGGAAAAAGCAAAATATTTTACAATAAAACATAGGCCACCTGCAACCTTCTGTTGTGCTGGTTACTGACCTTCACTCACATTCTCCCCTGAACACTCATCCTTGGAGAAATGGGAATGCTGTTAGCGAAAGGAAGGTCTGCTTTTATAGTCTCTCATTGTTGTACCTAAAGAGTGCATTAGTGAGCTGATTCACCACTGAGTGCAGTCTGGGAAGTCTCTTCTCTTGTTTTGGTCATGTATTTCTATTTGGAGTTCAAACAAAATTCACTGCATTGTCTTCCCCCTTGTCATTGTTGAAGCCACTGGATGTCTCCATAATAATTCTCAATATATCTGTGTTACATGAAAGGTTTGATTTGTCTCACAGTATGCATGACTTCTGTGTTAAGGTGGAGCTATCAGAAATATTTTCAGATGCTTGCTTTGCAGTTTCAGGAAGTTACCTTTACATAACCACAGTGGAATGTATGAATCTCTTTGGAATTATTGCAGGTACACACTTTGAAACAATGGGTTGGTTTTCTTCTCCTACAGTATTAGTCTGCTTGTCAATACTGTGATGAAATGCCAGAGACCTGTTGACTTTATAAAGAATAGAGCTCACAGCTCACAGCTTTTGGAAGATGAAAGTCCATCTATCATGTATCATGGCTCATGATGTGGAGAAGGCTTTTTTTAGGTAGACAATTTTTTAGTATAAGATAGTTGTTTTTCCCAACTTTCAAGTGTTTACCGAAAGTCATTCAAGACAAATATATGAGTATCATGTGACCCAATTTCCCTGTTGGTCAACTAGCCACTGCTGAGACAAAGCATTTGAAATTGACTTACAAGGGGGACAGATTTATTTGACCTCATGGTTTCAGAGGCTGCAGTCCACGGATTCTGGCTCTATTACTCTGTGAATGTGGACAGGCAGAACATCATGGGCCTGGGGCCATAGTATAGCTCCTCCCCTCAGGGCAGCTGGTGCTAGGTTCCAATACTCCTTTCAAGGGTACGCATCAGTGAGCTAGGTTCCTCCCACAAGCAGGCACTTCTCAAAGTTTCTTCTTCCACTCAGTAGTGCCACATACTAGCAATTAAGCATTCTTCACCTTGCTCTGAGGGACACTTAACAACTAAACTCTAACCGCTACACAACTGGCTATCATTTTATTCTTGAGAACACATTTACAAGACAGAGGCAACATGTGCATTGGTGATTCTGGGTTGGCCATGGTTTTGTTTTGTCTATTTGTTCCTGGAGACCAAAGCCAATGCCTTACACTATTTTTTTTTTTCTTTGAGTATCTTGATAAATTCCCCAGGCTGAGGCTGAGCTTGTGATCTTCTTCTGAAAGCCTCCTAGAATGCTGAGATTGCAGGTGTGCTCAACACATCCAGCTTGGGTGGGTGAAGGATGGTGGTTTTCATGTTACCATTTCTCTTCTTCAATGTTCACACCATCACGTTTTCTCCCAAGCACACCAACAAATGCAGAATTATTGCCTATTCCCCATGAGTTAAGGCTGAAAAAGACTTTTCACAGATTTTCTGGCAGTATAACTTCCATTCATTGTTTATACCCAAAAGGTATAAGTAGAGATTACAAATCACTTTCAAAGAAAACTACAGACAGCATCTTTAAGTGATGTATTGCACTAGATAGACAGAGATGGACTGATCCTATTTGTTGCATTTCTCCAGCAACCGGAGGTCAAGGGGCACATAATTCATCAATTACACTAAATGGCCTTTGGAAGTTATCTGAGTAATTTTGGCTTTCTGTCTCCATAACAACCCATGTGCATCAGCCAAGTAACAATAACAAAAATCATGTAGCTTGCTGATGTAGCTTTCTTACTGACAGGAGAGCAGTGTGACAGTTTATAATGTACTGGAATGTCTACACTTCTCTTAATGTGCACTGGAGTTTTTATGAGAAGAGGAAATTTGCATACAGTATGCACACAGCAAGATTATCATTCAGATGTGAAGGACATTAAGGAAAAACACAGTGAAGCATACACATATCCCAGGTCCCAGATTCTCAAAAAAACCCTTTGCAATTATTTCTTGGGGTTGCTCTAACAAAGTATGACACACTATATGAGTTAAATGATAGAAATTACTTTATTTTATTTTATTTTATTTTATTTTATTTGGGCATTGGAAACTTAAGATCATGGTGGAGCAAGGGTGACTTTCACCATCTTCATGTTTGAATAACATACCTACTCTACCCGTGTCCAAATGTCTTCTTCTCAAAAGACATCATGCTGGCTTCTGCACACTCCAGTGATCTAATATTAAGTCAGTCATGTTTTGAAAGCTGCTATCTCCAAATACACACAAATTCTAGTGGACAGGAAATTGGTATTTCGATGCAACATACTAATTTCTGGGAGGTTACAATTCACTCTCCGGTTACGTCTCAGTTAAAACAGATAGATAGATGATAGGCAGAAAAATATATGCACGTGCACATGTATGTATTTATTTTAAGAAACTATATAGCCTTTATACGTAATGGTTAGGCCACTTGATTTTCTATTTGAGGTGTAATGAAGGAAGAGCAATGCCCATGCTCCTACCCTCATCATAGTAGAGAATGTGCTTCACACATTTCATAGAATGCAACACTATGATCTCAGAAAGCTCTCTTCTTTTTTTTTTTAATTTTATTTAAGGAGAAAAGAAAAAAAAAGCAGAGAAAGGGTACAAGTTATACAGATTTACAGAAAAAAAAAATGAAGAGTAGGAAATCACTAGTTAATGGATTACATATTGTCATCTTAGAAATAATTGTTCAAGTCACAAAATCAAAGCTTGTAAAGTGGACATTCCATCAAGCTTTCTTCTTAACATTCAATCCATTCAGTGCAAATTCACACTGGGGTTCAAGAAAAGTAATCCCATTTTGCTTAAGCATTTTCTTTCTTTTTTTTTTAATTTTTATTTTGAAAGTATACAACAAAACAAGTCAGAATAAAGCCAACTAAGATCTTACAGTGAAATTGGTACAGAACTTCACAGCAGGTTACCGGGATAACAGTAATAGGTATCACAGTATATTTTGTTATCATTATAATAGTTGTTCTTTCAATCCCATATATCAAAATGAGATCAAATATAGAACACTATAGAACTTATCAAAACAGAATATTGAATAGAGCAGTAACATCAATCAGAAAAGCGCAAAACAGTAATAAAAATATTTGCCTTCAAAGAAATGGTAGAAGGAAGTCCCCCTTATTTGCTATGGTCAACCTCCCAGGAGATGCTCAGATTTCTGGTTCACAGTTGCTAATGGGTGGGGAGGGGGAGGAGAAGGAGGATAGGGGAAGTGGGATATTTGACTCTAGGCCATGTAGCAGTAGGTTCACTATTGCTAAGCAGGGAGGCAGAATGGTCATTTGTTTTCACAGCATCTCAGTTCCAACATGGCGTGGATCTCAGGAGACACTGATGTTCTCCCCCTGGAAGGGCTGCAGTCTGCCACCCCATCTCCGCTAACCAGGGAGGGGAGGTGCTGGCTTGGCTTCCCAGAGTCCTAAGTTCCAACATGGCGTGGACCTCAGGAGACACTGCTAGTTCTCCTCCTGGAAGGGCTGCAGTGGGCCACACTACTGCCACTTACCAGGGAGGGGAGGTGCTGGCTTGGCTTCCCAGAGTCCTAAGTTCCAACATGGCATGGATCTCCTTTTCCTTAAGCATTTTCTAAAGTGCCCAAACTCTGGGAACATGAAATGCTGTGATGGCCCACCTGGGGGTTCCACCTGACCACAGTCTTACAGGTCTAGGATCTTTATGGCTGAGGGATGGATTTATTTCCAAGAAAGAGCTATCTTGGGGAGGTGGGGGTCCCAATCAGGTGGGGTCTATGCCTTTCCTAGAATCCAGGTGATCATGGGTCCAGGACAGTGGCTGGAGGTTTCTGTAACTGAAAGACCCTCTCATCTTGGTGTCCTCACACTTGAAAAGGATAGCATTGATATAGGGAAATGAAACTCATGACCTACTATGTCGGAACAAGTTTGTGTTCTCTAAAATCAAAGAATGAATTTTAGAAATAACCAAGGTTAACAGTAGAATACATTTATTGAGAGAAATAAAGCTTCTGTCTGAGAAAGACAGAAAGAGTCCAGCGCAGCTTTCCAGGGACTTTTATAGAGTGAAATCATGAGGTTAAATGAGTCAATGACAGGGAAAAATGGCAAATTGCAGGGTGGGCATAAGGCAGGACAGAAGGGTGGTCAACCAAAAAGATCAACTGCTCAGGTAAAATTGACTAAATTAAGAGCAAACAGGGGAGTGAGCCACATTGTAAGCGGGCATGTTTAACAACAGGGACTCTTCCTGTAGGGAGAAGACTCCTGACTGCCTCAGGGTAACAGAGAACTATCTGGACTGTGGACTTAGGATGTGCTTGTATTTGCTTTGTATTTTGTCTTGAGATCTGGCGCATAGCAGGAGGTGATTGTCTCTTCCAAGGCTGCAAGTTATCTGAACTTCTGCTCTGGCTCCTCTGAGGGCCCTGCCCTGTCTGACTGCCTGTAATATTTCTAATTAGCTCAGCTGCTTGTGACAGAATCACACAACTTCCCAGCTAACTGACTCTATCTGGCCAGCTCCCAGGCAAAGTCTACATGTTCAACAGGCCCTATGCAGAGCCTCAAAGAGACTTGAACCACAATTTACAATAAGAAAGACTGGAAAATATAGACCAAGCTTTGTTTTAGTTACCTATTTGCTAACTACAGGCCCAAGAGAACAGTTATGATTCACAGCACAAACAGCTCTAAAATACCTGATGGCCCCAGAAGTAAACACAAATCACGTTTTTATCAATAGCAAATAAGGCCCAGGATGCTACTGGTCTGTCATCCCTATTGATACAGGGGAATGAACCCCACCTACTAGCTGCCCGTACAAGTTCATGTTCTATACAATCGAAGAATGAACTTTAAGAATAGAGATTAAAGCAGAATACATTTATTGAGAGAAAGAAAGCTTCTGTCTGAGAGAGAGATAGAAGGGGTCCTGAGTGGGTTGCCAAAGACTCCGTCCTTTCTAAGGACTTTTACAGAGCAAAATCACAAGGGGAGGCAGGGTTCCAGATGGGAAAACATGCGAACTTGAAAGGTGGGCATCGGGTGGGACAGAAGTATGGTCAATCAGTAAGATTAACTCTTCAGGTAACGTTGATTAAATTGGGGACAAAAGAGGAAGCAAGTCCTGTAACAAGTGGGAATGAACACAGAGCAGTGACTCTTCATGTAGGGGGCTGGGATGGTGACTCCTGGCTTCCTCAGGTGATCCATACATATTTAGAATATCAGTTCCTGGTGCTTATCCTTAAGAAGTATGTGGGTGCATCTGATTTATCTCTTGTCTTGAGGCCTGGCCCATAGGAAGTGTCTGTCTCCTGCAAGTTTGCAAGATATTAGGTCAACTGTACTGGCTCCTTCCACTGCCCAGCTGTCTGACTGCTTGTGATCTTACTAAATATGTGAGCTGCCTGTAGAACTACAATGACCTTGGACTATGTCATGATTGCTTTTTCCTTCTCATCCCTCTCCTCTGCTATCTCCTCCCCGTCTCCCTCCCACTCCTTCGCCTCCCTCCTCACCCTCCTTCCCCCTCCCCCTCTCCCTCCCCCTCCTCCTCCCCCTCCTCCTCCTCTTCTGTCACTGAGCAGGATCTGATGAGGTTCCCTAAACTGAAGATCAGAAAACTCACCTCACCCTATTCCTTGGGGAGACTGCTGGCTCACCCGACTTTATCAAGAAAAAGACTCTTCTAGAAAAAGAATCTTCAAGCTATCTGGAAAAAGGATAAAGAAGCTTACTAGCTTACTAGAACTAAAAAGGATACATAGATTCAGAGAGTCCACAGGGGGGCCCCTGAGCGCAGTGTCTAACAGCCTGGAGCTGATTTCCTGTTGTCAGAGGCAGAAATCTGTGGAATCTATGCAGCTGTAGAACTTGAATTCTTCAACTCACAGGTGAAAGTTTGGGCCCATTCACAGGGGAAAGGCCCACTTTACAGAAGAAAGGGGATGTGTCCTGGGCAAGTGGAAAGGAAATGGCCCAACGCAGAGGTGGGGTGAGGAGCAGAGTGGCAGGAACCCCTCACTTACTAGCTTGTGGCCTCTTTCAGATGAGTAGCATTTTTTTTTCTTTTGAGTGAAGGTCCCTGGATGATAAAAAAGCATCATAACCTAGTGTAACTGAAGTTTTTCTTAAAAGTACAATTTTAAAATTACGATTTTCATTGTCTGATTTTTACCTATCTTTGTTCCCATCTTTACCACACTTCTTCCCCTTCCTCGTCTTCATCTTCTTCCTTTAAACTAAAGAATGTACAAACTATCCTGAAAGCGAAATCCAGGCTCCTCTTCCTCCTCTTTTTTATTTTTTTAATGGTCCAAGAACTAAGAATGGTTTTTTTCTTCTCTAATGGTCATGGCCAAGGGGGTGGGGGAGAAAATCAAAAGAAGATTTTGTTACTTACGGATTTTATTTAAATGCAAATTTCAGAGTCTAAAAAAATCACAATTTTTTGGAATGCAGTCACACTCACCAGCCTGTACACGGCCTGTGCAGTTTTTCCAGCAGGAGGCAGACTTTTGTTTGCAGAGCCTGAAATATTTAGGCTCTGACCCATTAGGCAAAAGGTCTGCCATCTCTGCTAAAGGGCTACCCTCTGTCCTGTCCACTGGAGGGCTTCAGTAAGCCAGGCCACGGGGCAGCCGCCTTGTCTCTGGATAGGTGAAGCTAGCTGTCATCCCCTCTCTCTCTGATAAAGCCTGACTTCAGCATTCCCTGGTTCATCTCAGGGTCTCATGTAACAAACAGTGGGCTCCAGAAGCCCAGAAAAATATCTCCTTATTCCTTCTTTCCACCCCTATTTTAGAAATCATTAGCAGCATCTACAGAACAGATGACTCTAGTTTGCTGGGGTCCGGGGCACAAGAGCCAACAAGGACTGCACAGGAATAGGTTTTAAAAATATCCTCTTGAGCCAGGGATTTAGCTCAGTGGCATAAGTGCTTGCCTGGCAAGCACTAGGTCATGAGTTCAATACCCAGTACAAAATAAAATCCTCTTGAGCACAAATATGAGTAATCTCAGAGAAGGGCTGGAGGAAATGGAAGGCTGTACGGGAAGAGGAGAGATCATTAAGGGTTGTGCAGAATCAGAATGAGAGTTTCAGGAAACACAGTGACCCTTAAGGGTGAAGCCAATGAATTCACCAGATCTGAAGCTGATGAGGAACCCATGTTTCCATGAATCAAAGCAAATCCTGTCACTGTGGGGCTCAGGGACCCCAATCCACAAGCTCAGATTTCATTTTTGGGGGGCACCCCTGGAATCTGAGAGAATCCAACAAGACGCATTGTAATGAATCACATCCACCCGTTCAGACAGAGAAAAAGATCCCTTACAAGGACAAGAAGCATTTTTTGTTGTTGTTGTTTTTAATTTCCCAGTCAGGTGCTCCATAAGCCCTGATAACAATCTTGTTTATTTTAGTACTGCTAAATCACATGGGGCCTCATAACAAGTATTCAACAAACATCGTGAAAAGGAACTTTCCAAAATATCCAGTTCCTTCCAAGATATCTCAAAAGACTGCAAAATGAGCTCAGACCCTGATACAGTTATCACAGTGGCCAGAAAATATATGAAGACAGAGCCAGTGCAGCCTGCCTTAATTGATGGGCTTTTTATTTTAAGTCATATTACATGCATTCACATAATTTCCTGGTAGAAATAAACGTGAGTTTTTGCACCTTTTAACTCCATGAGAGAGAGGAAGAAAATACCACATCTTTTGATTCCATATTTAAAGAAAATGTTTTGAGACTTCTAATCAGCCACGGAGAATATCCAAACCAAGTCACAGCGGGTAAATGATGTGGGGTGTAGAATGAGACTGTGCTTAGTCACAACACGGGGAGCTACATGTGCTTAGGTTTCTTTCAGTGCTCCATCTCTTGAGAAAGGAGCCAAAAGATGAGATCTTCAGAATTAGGAAACTTTTAATTCTGAGGCTTAAATATTTAATACCATTGGTGGAGTACTTCACACCTTACAAAACATCATAGTAAGTAATATCAACTGGAACCCAAGAGGAGACAGAACCTGGGGAGAGAGAATGGAAAGCCCATTTCCAACCTCAGAGAGAGGCTGGGTTCTTCATCACTGGGTTTATTTCCTGTAATAAAACATAACAGACACTTAGAGCCTGGGCTTGCAGGTGCCTGATGTGTGAACAAAAGCAAGTAAAACCTTGGTGGCTCTGCTTTCAATCTGTATCTGTCTCCTTTGATAGCTCAAAAGTCTGGGTTAGACTATGATTCAGCCCTGTACACAGGCCTGTTAACCACTTAGCAAGCATCTGTCTAAATATTAGTAATATAAGGTATATCAGCTATCAAATTACCTGTCTTATCCCCCTTCTAGATTGAGGACACCAAGCTGGAAAAGGCATTTTCACGATATACAGGGACATTCAATTGTCATTTTTAACATCTCACTCTATACACCCTGCACAGCACTTAAAACTGGAGGGTCACCGTCCCAAACCTACAGGTACCTGGGATTCTAGGGAAAGCAGATCCCTGAAGGCTCATCTCATGATGAGGCCATCCTCACTCAAGACCATGGGAACCAAACTGGCTAGTCAAACAATTTCTCCAGGGCCACCTCGCAGAACCAATGGTGAGATACAGATGAGCCAGACCCAGCGTAGCCTGACCATGATCACCTAACCGGGCTATACAGTCCTCCCACCCTGGCCTTTGTTCCTGTCATGGTTTATGTTGCTGGCCCCCAAGCCTCATGCTTTTGCATTATGCACTTGTGATTGGTTCATTGTCTAGAGCTTGGATTGATGCTGTCAGTGCTACACTTGCCTAGGGGTGGAGCCAGCACACAAATCACTGCAGGAAGAAGCTGTGTCTTTCTTTCTTGCTGGTTTCCTCCTTGCTGTATAGGCCATGAACTGTGGCCCCACCATGCCTTGGAGCCAACTGCATATGGACTGAAACCTCCAAAAACTGTAAGAAATAAACCTTTCCTTTCCCAACTTTGGGCGTGAGGTATTTTGTCTCAGTGATGAGTGAAAAGTAACTAAGACAGTTCCTGTTTTCGTACAACCTCACAGCTTCTTCCAGCCACTCAATGACACATCTGGAACCTCTTCATCTGTCCCACCCAGCATGGTCACACTGAGAAAAACCTCCATTCTTGCTCAAGTGCTTGACTGGTGCTCGGGGCAGAGTGACCCGACCAGGGCTTTGGCCATGAAATTCTGGTAGCAAATATGCTACATCCTCTTAAGAATGTCCTCAGACCTCCATCTCATTTCAGATCAATTATGTCTTCCCTTTCCATGCTTTCTGGACCTTTTTGTCTGGATGACTGTAGCCTTTCTGGGTTTAATGCTGTTAGAATATACAAGTGTTAATAAAGAGAACCAGACAAAGATCACTGACAAACACATTTCCAGTACTTTTTATTTCCATGAATTTTATGTTTAGACAGACAGATGTCTTTTATTAGTGGGCTATTTAGTCACCTCTACCAAAACCATTCTCTAATATCTGTAATCACTGTGTCTCCTTTGTTTCACTTGATTTTTCAAGAGCAAAGGGAAGCTCCCCTGTGCTATCCTAATCGGGTTGTATCGATTTATAGATAACAAAATTTTACTCTATTTAATGCATGTGTTCTTATACTTGGCCAGCTGTCCCTGGCGCAACCTCAAATCCACCTGTTCTTAAAACCGGCTTGACACGTAATTCCAATGGCTGACAAATGGCCCACCTTCTCTGTAATCTAACATACTTAAGATTAAGCGGTGTTCTTCCACTGTCAGGTCAACTAAGGATGCAACGATTCATTCATTCATTTATTCCCTTTCAGAAATTATTTACAACCCTTTTAACTATGCTCTTGCTTTTTTTTTTATTTCTTTCCATTTCCAGAAATTTTCCCATGCCTAGAAACATTAAAGAATTTTGAATCCAGAAATATCACAGGAAGGATAGCACACATGTCCTCTAGATCTCTAAATATTGTCTACAAAACCTTGTCTACAAAATATTGTCTACAAAACCAGATGGAAGCATCAAGCCATCAGTTGAAGAGTTCAAGCAGAAGTATAGCTAAAATGACATTAACACATGACATACAACTTCTGTCACATTTGGAATTTGGGTCATTCCTCCACGCTAACCAGAGAAGTTATTTTCTAGGTCCCAAGCAAGATCAACACTGGGACAGAAGAAGATTAAAGCATTCACAAAGCAGTTAGAGCTGAATCCTAAAACTATCAACTAGCTGTAGTGTTAAGGAGATGGTCAATGAATTTTCTTAGTTTCCATTGGACCTTAGTAATTTCTTAAATTATATTTGAAACAGAGATTAGGTTAGATGAGATTCTGATGTATCATTAGAGTGAGCAGGGGGTTATACTTCAATTAATACAATATTTTATTTTCTTATCATGAGAATCCTATTATTATCTTGTTTAGCTTAACCTCTCAGCAAAGGTACCATTATTCATCTTTTGGCTTTTCTGAGAATAGCATATTCTACTGTTGTGATTTCACTTCCCTATCTTCATTCACAAAGGTACACTATTTTATGTTGCTAGGCTTTTCAACTTACATTAATCATCTCTACTAAGTTATTTTTCTACCTGCAAAGTAAAGGGAGAGACATATAAGAAGAAAGGAACAGATTTCATTTTTATACATCCTTATCCTGTTGAGTACAACTGTACACAAACCATCTTCTATTAGCTCACAATTATGGTTTCACACTTCAGGGTTACCAAAAGGAAAACACCTAAATTCTGCACAACGAAATATGTCTCCTGAGTGAAACACTAGATGTGTAACAATCTGGCAGCTCACTTTTGACCCAGCCATGAACTCCAGTTGTGATTTGTGAGATTCACATTTTTTCTGGATAATGGCCAGGCTGGGACATTAGCTGAAAAATGTGAAATCACAGCAAGAGCTGGTCTTCACCAGTGACTTCCTGTAAGGCAAACATCACAGCTTCTGGTTTAATCCCAACACCACAGGCTTACAGGACAGTTCTGCCAAAAGGAGAGGCAGAGAGAGATTCATAGCATCACACAAAGTCTCAAGAGAATCACTTCCTGGCCATAATGCATGCTAAAACAGTCCAGGATGCTTGGCAAAGGTCTGTGCTGTGTCTGGGACAGAGTCTTTAATTTTAACATGATCTGCATAAACTCCTGGCCAGCAGTATGGGTGTAGTGTTAGAGAAATCCAGTCCCCTTCCAAGTCCTAATTTTTGTACATTTCTAATATCTACAAGCATGTATCAGCCACAAGATGTCTTCTCTGCCACCTTTTACAGAGAATCCTTCGAAAATACTGAAGGGATTAGAAAATATATTCTCATGCAGATAAGATTTCCTCATTTTTTCCTGCAAGCTTTTTGATGGAAGATACTTGTGTGGTGCACTGGTAACTGGTGGCCAACTTAAATACCAGCTGAACTGAATCGGCGTGGAGCTGAGCATGGATGGCCCGCCAAAGGACAGCTGCGTGCATAAAAGGAGACCTGGAGACGAAGAGTAACATTGTGGGTTCTCCTCAGTGCAGCTGTTTGGAGCCTTTGCTTCTCCTGGAGAAGATCGTCATGCTGGCTCCCCGATACGAACTTGGCTGTTATCTTCAGAAGAGCTTGGCACCTTGTCACTGAGAATAGCTGTGGTTCACTTTGGGGGAGCTCTGGTCCTCACACTGAGCACTGCTTCCTGGCTCTGGAGGGGAAGAAATGTGTTTAATTTCCAGAAGTTTGTCATGTTCATTTCCTGGTATGTACTCAGTTGTTCTCATTGTTAGAGGAGCTCAGAACCTCATTCTGTTGGGAGCAGTTGAAACTGGAAATTGAACACACATGCAGGGCTGCGGCAAGGTGGGGGCATGTTCTGACCCAGAATGAAGAGACACCTCAAAGGGCAAGATAAGGTCACAGCTGAGGACACCTGGCTCCAACCCCGATCAACTAAGTAAAAACTAGCTGCAGGCATTTGACTCCTGTAGTGAAATGCAACATGGAGATCTTCTCCTAAAATATTTCTCCTAAATGAAACATAATCTGTTATTTGGCAATCCTTGAACCACTCCCAAGGTCTGTTCAGTTTCCTGTGTTTTCTACTCTTAACCCCTTCCTTGTTTGAAAAACTAAACATGGCTGCCCAGAGACATTTCTTGTCTTAGTCCCTAGAGCCTTGAATTCCTCAAAGGGTTTTGGAGCCCTAAAATCATACCGCTTATGTCATCTATTTTAGCCTTCATTGTACAGTTATTTGGGAGACTGGAGATCTAAGCCAGGTCCCTGATAACTGTCACTGAGGATGGCTATGATACTTTTCATGGGAGCTGTGGTCCTTATTTTGAGCATCACTTCTTGGCTCCGGTACAGAACCCACCCTCAGCCTGCTGGCACAGATCCTCCACCTCACTAGCACAGACTTTCTAGCTTCCTCTGCTAATTTTGGGGGCTTCCCAGTGCAGATCTGTGGGAGAGGCTTGCATGGGTCATTGTTATGGGCTCTGGGTTTTCAGCTGAACTCATACAGGTTATTGCCATGGGATCCAGGCCCTCAGCTGATATTTCTAGGTCTTTAGTCTAGGTCTTTATTTAGGACAGATTTCCTGCACCTTGTCTGTATGTGACTCCTTGGGTGACCATTATAAATAGTACTATAAATTATGTGCCCTTGTAATTGTTCTCCTTACAACCCTTGACTATCGTAACATCTATTCACTGACATCCTTGTAACTTAAGTCTTACTTTCCTTGCAGGATTCTTCTGCCATATGTATTATTCATCACCTATGGTTTGTGGTAGCATAACCTCTCCTTAGACATAGATACTGCTGACCTTTAAATGGAGTATGTGAGACAAAATATAGATGTAGAGCTGACCAAAAGGGAGGCACAGAGAAGCCACGGCTCCATTCCTCTCTCACCCTCTCCCCCAATTTCCAGTTAAGTGGAAAAAGCAGTGGAGACAGTCGGAGCCCATTCATTCTCCAGAAGAGAGGTTTCCATCACTCAGCATGATTTTCAAGTCCAAACGGCTTGCATGATGAAAGATGTTACTATTTCACAAACAGGAAGTGGCAGAACCATAGCAGCCCAAGCTCTTGCTGTGTGGTATAAACAACAGCAGCTCCTGGACCACATGCAGACAGGCTGTTCCCCAGAGAAAGGGGAGCAGGGGACCACTACCCTTTAGCAGGTCTTTCCAGAAATGCTTGTGTTATCTCTCCTTGTATCTCCTCCATGGTCACCCAGAGAGAGAGCTGACCTAGTCCAGGGTTCGTTTCCCGCACTCTTACCAGTCTACTGATGCATCCTCCTTTTAGGAAGACTTGTCTTAATCTGCACATTGAGCCCCCTCAGAATTTCTGTTGAATCACATCTTTCTGATATTCTATATAGCATAGGTTGTTCTATATAGCAACAGTATTGTTGTTGTCAATACCGTTTACCATCTGTCTTTCTGCAATGGAATTCTTCCCCAAAGAGCATTTCTGAAATTGTCAAACAGACAGAAAATACTCAATGACTCCATAAGAAACAGCTCGGAAAGTTGGATAAAGCAAGCAAATTGAATTGTGCTTTGAGTGCAGTATCTTCTTATTCAAGGACAAATTTGATCATTTTAAAAGAGAGTTCTAATCTCCATTATCCATTAAGCCCATAAAAGACTTAAATATTATTGTCTCGCTATCAAATGGCTTGTTACAGGAAAAGAAATGACATTTGGTTTTACTATTCAAAGAATTCAAATTACTATTCAAGGAGTAGTTAATTCCTTATGAAGAAAGCTTTAAAAGAAAAATGTATATATATTGCTATGTAAGGCGAGGATTATAGACTTTTACGATGTCCATAAATTTGCTTGAGCTCTGCAGCAGCTATACCCCTTCACCTCTGTGAGGTATCTGGGACATTTTCACAGAGAGCCAACAGAATGGTTTGTCTTAGTGACTCCCTCTTACACACAACTTGGCTAAAGATCCTACCTGAACCCTCACTTGCTGGTGATGATGGACTTAAACAAACAATCAACCTGGAACACAAACCTAAGACCTACAATTCTAAATCATATGGCATTTTGTGTGGCATGAGTAGATTAATTTTTTTTTTGAACTTTTTTTTTTTTTTTTTTTTTTTCCTTTTTTCCAGTACCGGGGATTGAACTCATGACCGCCTGCTTGCAAGGCAGGTGCTTATACCACTGAGCTAAATCCCCAGCCCCCGAGTAGATTAATTTTAAAAGAACTGTTCTTGGGGAAATTACATGAGACCAGATTTTCTCTCTCACTGTTCATGTTGTTGTATCATTGCATGTTTAAGTTCATGCAATGTTTATTGGAATTAACTATGCAGAACGGTAGTCAGGATGTTTATATTTTCATGGTAAAAGTACAATGATCTGATGTAATGCTTATGCACTTGATTCTAATTGCAATATACTTCATAGCCAGTTACTGACTCTTGGAGACCACTACGAAGCGGCTCTGAGCAGGATTTAAATGTTACTAATTGGCTATGTTTATCTGTGAGTCTGTCCTAGGCCTAGGCCCCTCACCTGGAGACGGGAGCTGATTCATAGTAAGTGAACCTCTATGAATCTCTGGTCCTGGCTGAGGCCTGTAGTGGCCTGTGAGGCCAGAGATACCTCAAAGGGCAAGATAAGGCCACAGCTGAGGACACTCTGGCTCCAACCCCAATTAACAAGGCAGAGTCTGCAGCTGCACAGATTACTCCTGCAGCCTCACTTCTACCATGTCTTCATGATAAGACAGTGCTACTGAATTGACTTGATTCATAACTTGGAGACGTCCTTGAAGTGACTCCCAAGGTCCTGCTCATTGCCTGCACTTTCCTCAGTTTCTCTGCCCTTTGTCCCTCTTCCTAATATAAGTGGACTGATCCAGAGAATCATTTGTCTTTACCCTTGAAGCCTCAAGCTTAATTAAAGGGTTTTGACCCTCCTGGAGCCCTAAAACCATACTATTTGTCTTGTTTTACTTAACCTCCACCATACATTCATTTGGGAGATTGGGGATCTAGGACAGAACCGGATAATCGACTGCTCCATCCTCACCACCTGCTGGGGCTTTATGAACTTGGGCTGACATTACGTGTTTGGCGGATGACACACATACACATAATGCAAGAGAGTGCAGGTGGAGGAATGTGTCAGGATGGGGCTGGGCCTTGCTAATTCAACATCCGCCACTCTTACACACTGACCCAGAACACTGGAGGAGGCAGAATTTCCTTTCAAATTGTGTCTCAAAGCCATGGATAAGGTCTAAGGGCAAAACACGAAAATCAAGACACTGTAAATACTGTCCTAGCACCAAGCTGAATGTCAGACATGATAACTTGTCATAATGGAGCAGAACCCTTAACTGGCAATGCAAAATTTGCTGCACACCAATGCCAAAAATGACTTAGGTATCTTTCCCATTTTTCCCCCTTTATGAAGCCATCCGCCACCCCTGAGTCATGCCGCTGAATCTTCAGGCACTGTATCTTAATGCTGTACTCCAGCACTCTGAGCTCTTCCTCTTGACATTTCCCAGTGCTTTCCTGCAAAAGCTTTCAGACAGAGTATCTCTCAGCCTGTGGTGTATTGTAAAGCCAGCTTTCATTGGTGGGCAGGATGACCTACATGTGACTGCTGAATCTTAGGGAAGAAAGACAGCAAATGATGCTAGGAGAAGCCGGAAATTAAAGATGTTCTTGGCCATTGCGTTATTTGGACACTGTATCCCGATCTTTTCTGCTTCACAAAGAGCACAAAGAAAGGCAGTGACGATACCAGAATGAGCAACGGGAACATAGATTATGGGCTGTGTTTCTTGAATGAGGTGAGGACCTGAGCCGTGGCCCCTTTTTCTCCCAATTCTCTTCCACTCTCTTGAATGTTAGACTCTGAGTCCACATCAGCTTCAAAGCGATATCCATGTGAGTGCTCTCGGCTTCCTCCAGCCACGCTCACTGTGACACGGGGCTTTAGTTTCCTCAGGAATGTCCTCCTTATTCATCAGACAGCTCTTATCAAATGCCATCTTGGGTCACTGTTCCCCCTGGGAGCGTCCGAGTCTTTGCTGCTTTCATTTCTACCTCTATCGTCAGATGCTTTTAACAACCACTGAAAACCACCTGCTTACTAGTCAGCTATAAAGCTTTCATTTCCACCTCCACGGGATCCTTGACAAAATTACCAAGTTTAAGGTTCAGGCCTCGCAGTCCCCAGCCTTCTGATCCACCTGACAGGCACGCCCATGGGTTTCCATCCCAGTCAACAGATAAAGATCTCTCCCTCCGTGCCACACAACCCTGATTTTACCATATAGTATTTTACGATACAACATTGCCTCAAAGAAAAAGTCAAAATATTGTGATCGCTGTCAAAACAAAAACTTATATGTGGATCTTGGTAACTACTTATTCTCCGCTTCCTTACCTGTATTTTGTACTGCATTTTTGTCACAGAATAAGCACAGGCTGAGAAGAAGACATTTTAGAAACCGCTGAGCTCTGAGCCTACTTACAATGCTGGGCCCTACCTTAATGTCTTCCTTCAAATACAGTTCTTTTTTGGGACATACAATGCTGGGCCCTACCTTAATGTCTTCCTTCAAACACAGTTCTTTTTTGGGACAGACACATACAAAGAAATGCCAGGCTGAGCGTCTTGGGCAACAATCCTTTTCTGCTAGTACTTCTCATAATGTGACAGGCAGACTCAACTTCTACAACCTCTTGCCTACAATCAGATGGACATCTCTAGCTGTCAACAGCAATTTCTACCCACTGAAGGTACCAAGACCTACAACAACACACTGCGCTGTGTCATAAGCTGATTCTCTGATCCATCGTGGAATCAGCTAAATGTTCAGAGCAAGGTTAGAATTTTCCAGAACACTGGCCCTCAGGTCCCTCTGTACCAGCACAAAAGCTACTGGTGATGGTGGCAGGCAAGGTGCAGTGAAGATGAATTTCCACCCTAGGCATACATACACATATACACACTCATGTGCAGATATGGATGTACATGTACATGCAGGTGTAATGTGTTTGCATGCAGGTATATGCATGTAGAGGTGTGACTATATATGTATATGCATGTGTATATATGTGTACATACATGACCATACATTATATGTATACCAGATGTGTATGCATGTGAGTATACTTATATCTGTGCATGTGTATATATGCCTGTGTGTAGGTGTGTGTGTCTTCATAAAAGGAGATGTGTGTATCTGTATGCAAATGCATGTATATATAGGTGCCTGTGTGTATATATGTATGTATGCATGTATGTGTGTACATATGTAAATTCCCAACTTCTTGTAGGAAAGCAGAGTTTCAAAGTTGGTCCTTTATTGCCGGTCCTTTGAGAAGAATTTGGAAGCACACAAAGTCTGAAGAGAGAGAAAACATGTCCTCAACAAACAGGTAAAATTTACAGCCACTGCTCGGTGCAGCTAAATATCTGCAATAGCGATACTCCACATGCTCAGATTTACACAGCATTTCTGCACGTGAAGGGCTTTCTTTCTGCAGCTGAGCCTCTTTAAAAAAAAGTTTACAGGTTTTGTTTTCTAAACAAATGTCATGCAGGACCTTGATTCAGGAAGCCAACGCATGCGGCGGCATGTCATATCAAATAGACATGCCAATCTGTGCAAGGAGAGACCTAAAAGTAGATTATGCTGTGTGCAGTTGTTTTCGTAAGGGTCCCAGGCAGCACTTGGGACACAGCATTGGAAACCAGTGCCGAGGTGTGAAGCCGCGCTGTCCACATCAGACATTCCACAGTGGTCCCATGGGGGGCGTACTCCGGGTGCAAGCCGCAGACCTAGCATCGCCTAGCAAAACACTTCTCACCTTGCTCAGCATGACATGCACTGTGGTTTACGGGGTGTCATGGACAACAGTGAGGTGCATGTGAAACACTCATCTCACAGAAATTAAGCAAACGGGGTTGGGGCCTAAGTCACGGGCAGGAAAAAGTTGAAAACATCTGGCAGAGTGATTTTCTCCAACAAAGAACAGGAGGTAAATCTGTTAGCAAGCAGCAGTAAGGTAAAATAATACACACAAGGCCCCACAGCAAACAGGATTTTTCTGAGTGAGACTTCATTATCTTGAAGGAAATTAAATAGAAGCACCGGACTTAAGACAGAAGAACGTACCATATATTTTCTCAGTGCCCAAGTAAAAGAACTGCATTAAAAAGAAAGACCAGGCAATAGTGGGCCAGTGTCAGGAATACTGTTTTCCACCAGGATTTCCTTTTTGTTGTTGTGATAAGGTACCAATGTCAAAGATGACAAGATCAGGTTCCAGAGTAAATTATGTGGGTCCTGCACTACTATGAACCCCGTGTGCAGATTTCAGGCAGCTGTCTATCTACAAACACTGAGGGATGCTTGTCTGTTTTATTTTCTTCAAGCACACCCCCAGGCTCCTCATTGAGTTGCTATCTATGTACCAGTATCAAAGGCAGGCACAGGCTGGGGGTCTCCTAGTGCAGGAGGAAATGCTATTCCACAGCTGGTGACTCCCAGCCCCATGCAGAAACAAGAAGCCAGACCTGCCCACCTTATAGGCTCCTGAGAGGAAGCAATGACTGGCTTTATGCAAAGCTGCAGGAGCCTCCTGGAGGACCCAGACCTGGCCTACCCCACTGCTCCTGTCTGCCTTTCATTTCCTCCTCCTGGTTTCCTTTCTAAGAGAAATGCATTCCAACAGAGATTTCTAAAGGTCTCCACTGTAGGTACACCTTAGTGATCTGGGGAAAACCTCCAGAAATAAGAAGTGCAACAAGGAGGAAGAGAAGGACAATTAAAAGGAAAGTATGGAAGTGGGAGGAAGGAGGAGGAGAGCAAGAACAGTGAACAGGAGGGGGAGCAAGGGAGGAGGAAGAGGAGAGAGAGGAGGAGGAGACAGGAGAGGGGAGGCAAAGAATAACTCCTTCCTGGTGAAAGTCTCGGAGAACACACCAAGGGAACTGAACAGCTCTCCCGCCAAACTCGGGCGAAGTCCACTAACTTGTTTCTAAGACACTAAAAGCTCATTTTCTTGAAGGATTCTTTGAAAAAAAAAAAACACTACGTAATTCATTTATTGAAACAAAAATCATCGATGCTGGAGTCTGGTTCATGAAGGGAAATGACTTCCTTTCATTCAAGTCCAACCTGAATAAATGGTCATCCCTTGAGTTCCGTCTGGGGTTGGAAGTGTTTTCAGTTAGTCTTTTCTAGTTGAGATCTACAAGGCACACTGAATTTGTTAGGATGCAAAGAAGGGCAAAATCAATTTACAGTGCTGTGGCATCTGTGGATGTAAATAGTAGGCTACCTACACATACTGTGTTCATGGAAATGCCTGGAAAGGAACCAATAATGAGTGTCAGCCAGTGGGACTGACCATCTACTCTGCCTTCCCTAGAAGGACCCAGTTTGCAAACCAGCCCAGAGAAGGGAGCAATCAGCTGGTCCAAAGGTCAGCAGGGAAATTCCTGGGCAAAGAAGCAAGAGAAGGCAGGGAGGAGGGCATGCTCCAGCAGAAAAGGTGAGGGCAGAGACAGCAGGGCACAGGAAACTGCCCCTGACGAGGGAGACTAGAGGTCCATCAGGCACAGCACAGGGAGAGGGGCAGCTGAAGAGAGAGGGTGACAGAGTCAGGGAGGGAACACACAATGGAGCCCCACTTACAACTATTTACCAGGGTACTTCTCCTCTCCTCTTCCCCCCTTTCCTCCCATTCTCCCCCTCCTCCACCACTGTCCCCATTTTCCTGCTCCTGCTCCTGCTCCTATTTCTGTTTGTAATTTGAAGATCTAAGATCAACACTGAACTACAGAGAGTGTTGTAGTCAGCAGTTGTGCAGAGAACAATGAGAATCAGGACATGGAGTTTATAATATTATTTTGATAATGGTCACCGGGAGTTAACACAAGAAAATGCAGGAAATATGTCTACAACACCAAAGAGTTAGCATATTTAGTCAAGAGCCCAAATCCCATAGCAGTGTCCCACATGAGTTCAGATAAAAACCCAGAGCTCATGACAATGCCTCCCACGAGTCCAACTGGAGGTCCAGACTCACAAGAAGGACTCACGCCAGTCTCTTTTCCAGATCCGTGCTGGGAAGGCCCAAAGGTCAACGGTAGAAGCCAGAAAGTCCATGCCAGTGGGGTGAAGAGCTGTGCTGGTGGGATGAGGGTTCTTCGCTGGAGACCAGAAGTCAGACTCACAACGAAAACCAGGGCTGTCATGAAAAGAACCACAGCTGTCCTCAGCGACACTGAGGCCGCGAGCTCCTCTGATGACAAGCACAGTCAGGTACATGCCAGGAAGCCAGCATGAGGAGTTCATCCTGGAGACCAAGAGGCACATGTCTTTCCCTCTGGAGCCAGGAAGCAATGCTGGATGTGAGCACCAGAGCTTCTCCAGGAGAACCAATGGCTCAAACAGCAACTCGTAGGAGAACCCACAGTGCCTCAATGCAACAATGCAATAACGCATTAACGCCTCGGCACCTCCCTTCTTCTCCACCTCTCTATACTGGCAACTTTCCTCAGGTGGAGCATCTTCGCTCAGTGCCATGCCAATGCAATCCAGCTTGCATCAAGTTGACCACCAGTTCTTAATGCATAACAGAGGGAAAGAGGGAGGTGGGTGCAGGGGGGAAGGAGATGAAGAGGAGAGCGGATGAGGAGGGGAAAGGGGAGGAGAAGGGAGGAATGACAAGCTATCTGGCACTCAGTTTTTAAGGACCCAGTGCACAGTCACTGCAGCTTATTAATAACACAGGAACATTGTCATCACTCACAAAAATGACAGTAAGAGGTGAAAGGTGCAGGTGTTTCTGTCCACAAAGCTTCTTGACCCCTCTGAGTACAGGAGGTCAAGGATAATAAAGCTTTACAGTCATGGGAGTGTAATAACCACAAAGGATCACAATAGTCCCCGATCACCATCCCCAAGCACGCACAAGGCAAAGACTGGTGTCAAGATACACAATGATGGAAATTAGGTCAGGCGGAAGTCTGTGTTTCTAGAAAAGGAAAATCAGATGAGTGAGAGATTTTTATGGTTAAATGCCCCTGACACACCCTCCAAGTGATGAGACTGGAAGGGGATGTATTTTGAGAAGGAAGAGGATGCCATGGAAAGATCTTCTTACATGCTATGCTTGGGTGGTGGGATACTGGAAAACTCAAATCAGATTTGTGAGAGCCAGGTAGCATGAAGGATTCACTCACACCTCTGCAGGACACATTTATTACATCAATCACAAGTGCCAAGCACTCCAAGCTGTCTCAGTGACACAAGGAGCAAAGAAATTCAGTGCTGTCTGTAAGGAATCCATTGGATATAACAAAGGTCCATACCCTAAAACAGTTGGGGCTTCACGAGTGGAATGACATCACAGAGCTTACTGAGAGGAAGCTCTCAAGTGGATGTCACAGAAAGTGTCACACAGCAATGCACACCATCACTTCGGTGACATAGCTGAAGACCAGTCTGCAAAGTGGGCAGGGATGCTACTGTCCAAAATTGGCTGTGACAAAGACTCATCAGACTTCATCAGACCTGCAAAAGCAAAGAAAGCAACTCACCAAGCAGACAGGCATCACGGAGGCTAAGGGCATGGGCTTCTCCATCACACAGGCTTTGAGCTTGGTCAGTTGTATCACTAACTGCCCTGGCTTGGGAATGTTGTGAAAGTTTGTAAACTTCATTTTCCTGATTTCAGAATGGAGATCAAATGACTGGCCAGTTCGGACCCAGGCTATCAGACAGTGCAGGATAGCTGATAAGACCATTTGTATTGTTTGGCAGGATACCTGTCACATAGAGGGCACTTAGGAAATCAGCACTAAAACTGTTAACTCTCCAGATCTGGACCAAAAAAAGAGGCAACCCAGGCTTCAGGGGATTCTTAAGCATTGAGTTTAGAGGAGATGTGTTCTTTGCAGTAACTGTTGCACATTATAGAGGCAAGGTCTTGACGGAGGACATAAGGCAGAGCTGCTCCAGAAATTCTGGAGAGGGATTCTGTAGTAAACCAAGATGGCTAACAAAGGGCATTCTTAATTTTAAAACCAAAGATTAAAATGAGATCAGTTCTGGCTCCAGGCTCCTAAAATCATCAGTCATGTTCTATTAAAATGCAATTATCAGCTTTAGCTGCTGGGGATTCTTCACAGCTTAATATAAATATCTAGACATGCACAAGAGATAAGGAGCTAAGTTTACAATCACAGAATTGCCCTCTGATTGGGACTTTAGGCTTAACGAGACTTGAGAGCAGGCATCTAGACAAGGGCAGGGGTAACATCACCATGGCATAAGACAGGGGCTGCTACCACCTGCAGGAGAAGGAGGAGAAATGGGATCCTACATGCTCTGACTTGAAGAGGTTGTCATGGCTTGCAGACAGCTTGGCCACAGACAAATCAATAGCCCCTATGTGTACACACACAGCAGCATGCCTTATTAAGCTTCTTCTGAAATCTCCAACTAGGCAGCACCAGCAGGTCTACGGAATATGAAGTGCGTAGGTCGACAGCAATCCAATTGACCACTGTTTGACTCTGTAATGGTGTCAGAGTACTCTCTATCCCGTGGAAGCCATCCTTTCAGTTCTGCATCTGGACCTTGATTCATTTCTAGATACCGGGAACTCTGTCTCTGCTGCAATCTGAAAATACACATCACACTCTGCTCTTGGATTTGTTTGAGAGTCTGCAGTGAATCCTCTTACAAAGGGACTCTGATGTCTTCCCCAAGGGAAGGGTATTACTAGTGGCACAGACACAGCAGTCGATGGTTCTAATGGGAACTCTTTCAGAAATTAATTTCATATGTGGATTTCCTTATCACCATGAAATCTGGAACTGATTTTGTCATGGCTAAACAGAGTAGATTACACTGGGGAAAAAATTCATTCCTGCAAAGTGTAATTCAACTGCTTGTGCCACAAGCCAGGAATTTATTTTTATTTTTTTTGCCATTTCAGAAATATATCTTGAAAATGAAACCTGAATAATGACACAGCCATCTCCTTCTACTAAGATACATTTTTATATTAAAAAATGAAGCATAAGAAGTAGAAGAGTAATACTGGGATGGATAATATTCAGATGAATGTGGCAGATAACAGTTTTCACTCAGGTTCTATAGAAGATATCCCTATTAAAATAATAGTACTGTCCAAGGTTGTTATAATTTAATGTTACTAATTTTTTAAGAAAAACAGAGGCCTCATCCAAGTCCTGTGAGATAGTACCGTTACCTGTACATTGTGAAGTGTATTATTCATAAGATTTTCTTTAAAAAGAATGCTAGATTGCTTCAAGGATCCACTGCCATTCTTCAAGCATAAAGACAAAGAATACGTGAAGCAAAGTGTCGTTGCCCTGGTACGTCTCCCAGGTGTAGGATCAGCATTCATTATTTTGTCTTTGTAATTAGGTCATTCTGAAACCATGTGCCTGTGTTAGTAGGATTTCTGAAACTCTAATCAATACTGCTCTGAAATCTAGTTATTGGAGAGCAGTATCAGCCCACATCCTTCTTAGCTAAAAACCAAACACAAAGGAGACAAAAATGGTGGTTCAGGCATCACAGTGCTGATGGGCTCCTGGGCATCACAGCCTGCAGGGGAGTTCTTTGCATTCTGTGCTAGTGTGCTGTCCATAAAGGAAGCATTCCTATCACCCTGTAAACTGGCAAAAGCATGGCGCAGAACACCTTAGTGATGTATAGATGCTAACAAGATTAAAGGAATTGATTTATCCTTGGAGAGAAATCCCCAAAGTAGTCTGCAAACATTACAAATTGTGAAGGTGTAGAAGCTGGTGAGGTTATAAAACTTCCCTGCTCCCACGGTAATTGCATAACTCTATCAATCTGCGTGTTCTGCTGGTGTATACCCATGACATTGCTTTTGATTAATAAGCAAACTTGGTGCCTCGGAGCCATCTGGCATTTTATGGATAGGCACAACTGAACTCAGCCAGGTGCTATATACACTTTGGAGCACACATTTCGTAATCAGTAACCACTGGACATTACACACACAGACACACACACACACAGACACACACACACACAGAATATATTCTGGTTTAAGTTATTCTGTTAACTCAGAATAAACTCTGACAGGCGCGACTATTTCAGCATCCTCAATAGTCACTAAAACTGACGAATTGAATTGAGCAAAAACAGATTTTGAGATGCCCTTGCTGTCTCCTTCAAGTAAGTACATTAAGGAACTGATGGTCTCCAAAAGCACAGTGAGTTTAAGAGTACTGCCCACAGGTATTAACACTGTACCAAGTGGTTTCAGTCCAAATATCAAAACTTACTGCTCAGGACTGAAGATTCTCAGGACACAGCTTACTTGGAGATACAAGCACCTTTGAGTGTTTGGAGAATAACTGATTCAGTTATTAATTGTGTTTATCCTCATGTATTCATTTCTTTGCTAAGGACAGAAAATGCAAATAGAAGCCTGATGTAGTTTCTGCTCTCTAGTCTAGTGACACAGACAGACTTTCCAACAAATAATTTCAGCACAACACGCTGAGGATCATGATGAAGGAATGAGCAAGGCACACTAAATGCGGAAGACAGGCATTCAACAAGACCCCGCAGGACCTGGAAAAGCTGGTCTCTATTTAATGTCCCATTTCCTCAGTGTCTTGGGAAATTGTTGACTTTTCTGCTTTCAAATAGGTAATTGTAAAGCTATAAATTTCCTTAATTATAAAGCTATAAATTTCTAGGACTCTAAATCCCAATGACAGGAGACACACTCTCCCTTTTACAGAACACAAGAGTCCACTGTTGATGAAGGAGCTGTTCCTTTGGTTATAACAAAGTTCCCATCACTACCCATACCTCAGCGTGCCCAGTGGATTTCTGCAGAAAGTTTAGTTTCCATGTGGTCTGCGTGGGTCTTTAAAACTGAGACTTCATCACAGAATCTCCAATACACCGAACTCAATAACTAACACTCACATATGGTCACCATAAACAAGACTGGAAACAGTCCCTTCCCTCAAGCCCCTGCACCAGGTTTTCAGGATACGCAATCCACAGGTTTCTATGTGCACTAAATTCAGACTTCTTGGGTAGGCCTTCAAAGACCACAGGAAGGGTCGGAATACATCTTAGCTCTCCAGGTCACATATGTTCGGTATTGCTGCTTTAGATGTCAGAATCAAAACAAACATCAGGTGGGCTGGGGGTGTCACCCTGAGCACTTGCCTGGGATTCCAAAGCCCTGGGTTCAACCACCCGCAATACAAAAAAGAACAAAATAGGAAAAAGGCATTGGCAGCAGAATTCACTACCAAGAAAACTATGTCACCACATATTAGAGAAACCATAGGTCCAATCTCTTGATAAATTATTTTGGTGAGAGGTTCCATTAAATGCCCTTGTTAGCAATGTCATGAGCAACAAGTTCCCTCTGCCATGCCTGATGTTTGGAAAACTCATGTTGAAACTGCTGGAAACCCTGTTGGTTTCTTTTCCCTATTGAATTTCCTAAATAACAACTGATCATATCTATTGGGAAGGTCCTGACGGCATTGTTAACAACGTACAAATGTCCTCATGAATAAATCAGGATGCACAGGAGACATCCACATGCAATACTGTGTCACTTAGGTGACACAGAAACACAGCCTGTTTCTATTCTGAGCAGTGTTCAAGATTGTAGAAAATCAAGAAATCCTCCCAGCTTAAGAATCTCTAGGGGAATACAGCATACCCATGCGGTGTCCAACATGAATCCAAAGTGTGTTGTGAAAGCCCAGGTCAGACGGTATATTCAACTCCTTTTTAGGAGGGAAATAGGCTCTCCAAGCCCCAGTTTCTTATCAGCAGCAGCAGGACACAATTTTCCCTCCACGCTGTAACACCTCAGTGCCACAGCTTAACAGGGAATGGATTTATCAGATGGGATCAAGCGTCAACTGCATCGCCCCTAGATAAACACATACTCACCCTAAAAATCACAAAGAGATTTGTTGGTTCAATTCAGTCATTTTTGCTCTCTGAGAACACACCGGCTTCATGGTGTTAGAAGGCACACATACGTCAGCAACCCCATGCATGCACGTACACAAGCATACACGCTGACCGATACACACATATATACGTACCCGTATGTCTAGGCCCAACCTCAGGCCAACGAAATAAGATTTCCAAAAATGCATTAAATCTTTAACAACCTCTGAATGCTTCCCTCAGTGATATAAATATCCAGCTGGTGGATAATCGATGAGGTCTTTCCAGTTTTTAAACTGGGAGATCACAGTTCTAGAGAATGAAGTTCTAACACTTGCTATGTCAATGTGTATAAGTGTTGAAGTTTGAATCTTTAGAGACTCCCAGAGACTCAGAAGTTTTAAAAAGTTTGGTGCTAAGCTTGTGTTTACTGGGAAGTGGTAAGATTTTTTGTTTCCTTGTACCAGGGATCGAACTCACGACCACGCTAAAACCCCAGGCAAGTGGTAGAATTTTTAGCGGAGAGTAGGAGGTCCTTCCTTTCTCTCTTCTTCATTTCCTGACAGGGAGTGAGCAGGTTGGCTCTTCCATGCACTCCTGACAACATGCTACTAGCACAGACCCCAAAACCAACCATAGACGGATACAACCATGAAGAAAAATGAACCCTTCTCTTTACAAGTTGATTACCCACAAACCAGACTAACACAACACTCACATTTAGAACACAAAATATCAAACACCAATATCATAACTATCACCCATTCATGAAGAGCTCACAGTCTGAAAACACAATCTCATGATCACTTTTCAAAACGGAGTCTCACATTAACCCAATGAGAAGATCAAGCTGGTTGTAATTATCAAAGTTTTACAGATGAAACAAATATCGCTTAGAAAGGTTAAATAGAAACTTTAGAAATTGCACCATGTTAAGGTTTGGGTCTGGAATTCCTCAAAGGTTCCTATTTTCAAGTTTGGCCTCCAGTGAAGCAGTGTGAGGTGTTTGTTTCTTGTTTTTTGTTTTTCCAGAAATGAATGGATGATGAGGGCTCTAACTTCATCCAGGGGTTAATCCATGGCTGCGTTCACAACTTCATGGCATTATTGGGAGCGGACAGAAACTTAGGAGGCAGAGCTGGTTGAAAGGAGTGAGCCATGAGGGTGTGTCCTGGGGGATTTTCTCTTGTCCCTAACCCTTCCCTCTTCACCCCTCCTTTTCCTCCTCCCTCCATGTGCCATGAAGTACCATCTGGGAGACGACCTGGGCGGCTCCCCTTGAATGCAGAACGATTGCTTCCACATTTGTTAAAGCAACCCTGACTCCATGTACTGATATGCACAGAGCTGGCTATGCTGTTTCCTTCTTTCAGTTGGCACCAAGCAATAAAACAAGACTAGCTGAGACACTGATATGTAATCCCTGAATCCAGCTGACAGTTTCCTGTTTCCTTGCATGGTGTTTCCTATAAACGGTTAACAGCGGGATGGCAGAGCCACTGAGCTCCACGAATGTCAACGGGGTTCGAGCCTCAAAATAGAAGGCTATGACTTCCAAGGGCACAAAAGTTTACAAATCAGAAACTAAAGCCACAATACCCTAAGTCACTCAAATGCTGTCTCAGTGGAGTTATGCAGATTAGTCTTTCTGCAAACTCTTCTCCTCGCATATTATACAGGTGCTTTCTGGCCACCTGGTCAGCTCAGCTCATCTTACTCACATAACTCCCACTGTACCGTCACTCATCCTCGAGCCACTCCTTCTCCATGACTCAGTAAATGTGGGTGATGCCTGGGATCACAGCCTTTGGCTCCTGTATCCTCACCTGGACTAGACTCAATTTCTGGTATTTTCTTACCATAGGTTAAATTCACTAAGGCACTTTTAAAGGCAGAATAAATGGCCCTTCCAAGAAACAAGCTTGATTATGAGGAAATCATCCCACATACTACCAAATAAAATAAATCCAACAAGAAGTCTTCAAATAAGACACATTTCAAAAGCAGAGTCCCCAGACTCAACACCAAGAAATGTGGCTATGCTAAACTCTGTCAGTCCTCATAGGACCAGACTCTATGAAGACCATAAAATGGTTTTAAAAACCAGAGTCACCAGATGTTATGAGAAATGCTGCAAAAAGCTCCCGAGGAGAGAATCTGTGGATTAGTTTCTTTTAACCAGCTTTTCACTACTATCACAAACCCCTGAAAAAGCCAAAGTGATAAAGAGGAAAGCTTTATTGTGCTTCGGTTTTAGAAGTTTCAGTCCACACTGGTGCTCTGGGGTCTGGTGGGGCAGCGAGCATATCATGGTGGTCATGTGTGGTGCATTCCTAGAAAGCAAAAGAGAGGAGGAGAAAGGACACCTCCCATGACCTGGACACCTTCCTCTCTGCCTCACCCCTTAAATGTTCTCCTACCTCCAAACTCTGCCACACCCGGCCAAGCCTTTAGCACATATGCTGCAAGGAGACAAGCCCCAGCACAGCTGCCTGGGATGAACAGCTGGCAGCCTCTAGCTGCAGGACCATGGGATCTGCCGCCACGCTTAAGTGGAAGCCACCCTTGTTGAGGCAGCCCATGTGTAGGCCAGGGAACATTACTGGGGTCTTCTGTTTCTGCCTTATGTGTTAGTGTGCTGGCTGCAATCTTTATGCTGAGTTTCTGTGGACAGGCTGGGCCTCTCTCCAACCTGGGGTGCAATCTCTGGTTGACTGGTCACTCTTTCTCCCCTCCACGCCTTGCCAGGGGTGGCTCCCAGCTCCAGGCTGCTGGGGCCAAGGTGACAGCCCAAAAATCTCAAGTCCATGTTAAATAACCATGGCAAGGGCTCGAGGGTCAATCTCTAGCTAAGAATAAAAGAAGGAGGAGGAGGAGGAGGAGGAGGAGGAGGAGGAGGAGGAGGAAAAGAAGGAGAAGGAGAAGGAGGAGGAAAAAGAGGAGATGGAGGAGGAGGAGGAGGAAGAGGAGGAAGAGGAAGAGGAGGAGGAGGAGGAGGAGGAGGAGGAGGAGGAGGAGGAGGAGGAGGAGAAGAAGAAGAAGAAGAAGAAGAAGAAGAAGAAGAAGAAGAAGAAGAAGAAGAAGAAGAAGAAGAAGAAGAAAAAGAGGAAGAGGAAGAAGAAGAAGAAGAAGAAGAAGAAGAAGAAGAAGAAGAAGAAGAAGAAGAAGAAAGAAAGAAAGAAAGAAAGAAAGAAAGAGAAAGTAAGTTAGTTCTATGGAAATATTTTGCTCCAAAACTCTATTTTGTGAACATTTTCTAATCTATCTAGACTCCTGTGGTGGGCTAGTATACCATTTTTATCAGGATGCCTACAATCCAAGGCTTATGAAGAAAAGTGATAATAGATCCCACTTTATTCTTATGTTTGTTTTGCAAATTAAATTTTGCTATGCCACATTAGTTCAAAGACATGAACATTTGAATAATGCCATAGCTATAAATTCTGTGAAAAGTGATATAGAATTTTAAAATGCATTTAGTTCCAAGGAACTGGATTTCTTGAGGATCTATCTTTCATCTGGATTGCGGGGAAAACGTTCTCAATGACCACCATTCATATCAGACATTTAATTTCAGCCTCCTTTGAGTAATACTTATTCTTTATATACTTACTATATTAGCAATAATAAAAAAATACTCCCTGATAAAAAGAAAAGTTAAAATATTAGATGTAGCACCAATCTAAATATCCTTAATGCTAACTTTGTTATAACTTAGGATAATAAACCAAAGCAAGGGTCAAACAATTCTTACCACACGACAAATCGTGTCCTGCTCCTTACATTCATTGCATCGCATAAACTTTCTGTAATTTAGGAGCAATCACTAGCCACAATGTATAGATTGAGACACTGGGAGGTTATGTGACTTTCCTAAGGCACACAGCATAGGAGGTAGAACCTGGGTTTGAAACACCTTTCTGCAAGAACCACAGAAAACATGTACTGATTCATCTTAACCCGTGACCCTTAAACGTAGTCTTTCCCTGTGTGAACACACATAATTATCAATACACATGCTCACTGAATGCTTTTAAACCATGACCTCACTATGGAATGAACGGTCTGATGTAAATAGTTGCACCCAAATGCAAACATCCCTTGTCAAAGTACTGGCTTTGAATATTCAAGGTATACTCAGGCTGCCAATATCCAGATTGGCAGTCTGCCTTCCCTCATTCGAACGAGCCTCTTACTGCGGAAGGGTTCCTGGAAGCAATATCATCAATTAGCAAGCTGCGCCAATTAGTCTCAGCACACAGAACTCGCTGGTTTTAGGGCAGAAATAGAATTTTCCAGTGGTGCATAAATCACTTTGTCAGTACCCTTGTAGACAGTCATTGACAAGCATTTATTGAACATTTACTACATGCCTGCCCTTCTGCAAACCTTGGAGCTGCGAAAAAGGTCAGTATGACTCTTCAACTCCAACCTAGTGAGAAAGAATCCAAACTACATAAAACGTTAGCCATTTGCCTTTCTGTAGGATACTCAACAAACTATCTTAAACCACTGAAAGGAACTCCAAAGGAGATCTCATCGTTTGGCGGGGAGGGGGGGGGCACTAAGATACAGTTCAGATTAATGTGTCCCCTCAATTCTACCTTCCTCCAGAAACCCCTTTGACCAAAATTCAACTCAGGAATCACATTTTTCACAAATGATCCAATCCCAGTCACTGGGTTGAATGCGTTTTCCTATTTCCTATACCATCTCCCACTAAGGTTTAGCTCCCTGTTTGGTAACATCAGGGTGACATCTTTTCTACTTGTTACAACACACCCTCCCAACCCTGTTCCCTCTCCATCCGTATGGCTGAATAAAGAGAATCAGTGACACACAGTCATATATTTGGGAGACAATTCCTGAGCTCTTAACCTGCATTGAGGAAAATCACTGGTTTGCCAATATAAATTCTGATGGGTGTGTCAGAAGATATGTCACTCTGTAGACATCACTGTCATTCATATACTTAAAATTTCTAGGATTGAAATATTGTGCCCTGGCAATAGGATAATTTATAAATGGGTTAAGACTGCAATCCCAACAGTGTGCTTCTTAAAAATGGTGGGTGACATGCTGATATTTTTTTTAACACATTTTGGATTTTATTACTCCTTAGTGCTTATTACTTTTTTGGGGGGGGGGAGAGAATACAGTCAAATATGGCAAAACAAAGCTGTCAGTCAAAACCAAGGATAGACATAGCACATGGTGTAGAACAGAGTACAAGGTTATCAACAATGGTTATCAACGATGTCTCTTGTTTCCTTAAAAAGAATTGTCTATCTCATTAGATATTATAAAGTTGGACAAAACAGTAGAGAACAAGACCAATAAAACTTAGGCATTGTAAACATTACAGGACTTCCAAAGAAGACAATAGTCAAACCAGAATGGGTATCTTAGTGAATCTTATTGCCTTCAAAGTAGTTGCCTATGTCTTCAAACTTGATACTATCATATAGAATGGAACAGAGTCTAATCAGTCAAAACAAGATCGTGGGAGTATTACAGGACTTCAAAACAAGTTAATAGGAAATAAAAAAGAGTTACTATTTATATATCCTAATTTTTTAAATTTTTTCTTTAATTAAGACAAACATAAGAAATGACTAAATAATTTTTTTAAAAGAATAAGGGGGAGATTGAGATAAAACAGGACATAACAATATAACAATAGAGGTCAAAGCATGACTGTTTCAGCAACCTAGTACTTCACCACCATATAACCCGACTTAATAGTAGTTACCATAGTGATACTTTGGTGATAGAAAAGCCCGGTACATATTCAAGCATCAATGACTAATATAATCTTCAGTTCATTTCATTCAGAACCACTTTTGGGTGTTTGTGTGTGTGTGTGTGTGTGTGTGTGTGTGTGTGTGTGCACGTGTGTGTCTTTTTGAAACAGGGTTTCACTATGCAATGCAGGCTGGCCTTGAGCTCACTTTGTAGCCCAGCTGGTCTTGAACTTGCAAAGATCCTCCTGCCTCAACCTCCTGAGTGCTGGGTTTACAGGCATGCACCACCATGCCTAGAACTATTATTTGTTAAAATCATACAAATCAGGGTGAAAGATACCTAGAAGCAAAATATGTTTGGGTACATTTCCTCATATACGGTCACTGCCTATGGGTGGTTCTTTCATTAGATTTTGTCTTACACCGGTAACTTTTTAGACTCCTTTACAGTAAAATTTGAGGTAGGAATTTCTACATAATAAGCTATACAATACACTTACCTATATGCACATACTCATACCATTTGTACAGATTAACATCTATATTATTTGCATTTTTAAAATTTTATGAAAAACATGTTCTTTATTTAAAAAAACTCTGCCAGAGGTGGTAGCACACATCTCCAACTCCAGCACTTTGGAAGATGGGGCAGGAGGATCATGAGTTGGAAACCATTTGTGCTGAACTATATAATCTCAAAACAGCCAGACAAAACAAAAAATTATATCTTAGTTGCTTTCTCATCACAGAGACATAATACCTGACACCCATAACTTAAAAGGAAAGCAAATGCACAGTTTGTAAAGGATTTCCTCTGTGGTCTGCTGGCCCCAAGGCAAAGCAGCATGGCAGAGAGGCTCAGAGGAAGAAAACTTCTACAGCAGGGCAGGCAGGAATCAGAGAGAGAGATTTAAGGGAGGGGGAGGGAGAAAGATGCTTCCAGGCCACGCCCCCAGGACCCACCTCCTCCAACCAGGCTTCAGCTCCCAAATCACATTTAGCTATAAATTCATCATGGACCAATCCCCTGCTGAGTATCACACAGCCATGATCCAGTCAGCTCCTACAGGCTCCACCTATTAGCGCATGAAGCTTTGGGCAGCCAGCTATATAGAAACCATAACAAATTCTAACAGAATAGAAGGAACTTGCTCACTTGCCTTTTGAAATCAGTTATTTCCTTCCTTGAGTCTGTGTGTGTATTCACACACAAATACAAATATGAAGTCTACTTTCCTGTCCCAGAGGTTATATAGCATTAACTAATTTTAATATCTAATGAATAGAGACTTATGTTCATTAAGTGTATAATAATTCAAACTAGGCAATGAGTTGCAGTCCTTATTAAAATTTAACTTCGTTCAGTATAAAAAAGATGAGTACACCAAATAGACCTAATAAAGGAATGGGCTACCTGGAAAGTAACTATCTTAAATTAAAATTAAAACGTGTAAACAAGTAGCTATATACCAGAACCATTTGATTTTTCTTCTGTCCAGAATCAAATACATGTAAAGCACCTTTGAAATCAATAAGCGCCCCACATATTGGAAGTAAAGTGCGTGAGATGGTTGGGGAGACAAGAAACCAACGTACTCTTCAGATGTGTAAACAATTCGCACTGTAATTTCAGTACGATTCACATGTGCCCTTCTGATATAACTCGGGAAGAAACTTCATCTGAAAGTTCTGATTTCTCCTGGTAATATCCCAGTAAGGGTTAAATCCAGGTGGGTGAGAGGCAGCTCATAGCTTGTTAGGAGTAAGGCCATTTTACAATCAGAACCTCTTCAGCTCTTTCAAGCCAAGGGAATTTGCCTGGGATTAGTGGATCGATTTTGTCCAATTCTTACTGGCCAGCAGGGGGCAGGATGGTAACAGCTATGGAAAACCACAAACATCACCAAGACCCAGAGAAATCCATTTTTGTATACAGCTCAGATGCATCTGTCATTTTGTGCAGAATTATGCATGTAATCTTGGAGGACACATTACCACTATTCTGAAAGTCATTCATTAACTAAGGGCAAACATTTCTGAGCCTCTGCCGCCCTAATTGCAACTACCACCATAATTGAAATTCCTAAAAAAAAAAAAGAAAGAAAATCAAGGATCAGAAGTTTTGTCAACTCTTTGACAGCAATCACTGAATAACCAGGGGGATGGCAGGGTCATAAAGATAATGATAGTTTCTTGAAAGAGTATGTCATGAAACCAGCTTGTGATTCTTATTTGCTGGCAAAGCAAGGTCAGAGTGCTGCTCTAAGCTCTGATGTCAAGCTGCCGTTCTTGACTGGCTCTGCTTTCTGACTGTCCAGACCATCTCAGGAAAGCATCTAGAGTATTGTTGACTTTAATGTCCTTACCTACCCTGATGTATTTATAGTGGCCGCTAAGGTGTTTAAGGTCATGTGACAGGCAAAAATGTTAACATAGTGCGCCCTTTAACTGCTACCTGGTTAGTATCTACCTTTTATCTACAGTGTAGTGCTGATCGCCTGTGTCCATCCAATTTCAAAAAGAAAAATTATAGACTATGCAGAGAAGAAGTGTACAATTATAATCCCCAAATTAAGATAAAAGGCTATCCACATATATAGACACAAGTTTGTGTCTCTCTTTACATTCAAATACAAAATACAGATATAGGGCAACCCGCTCCAGACCCTTCTGTCTCTCAGACAGAAGCTTCCTTTCTCTCAATAAATATATTCTGCACTTAACCTCCATTGTTCCTAAAATTCATTCTTCAATCTTAGACAACACGAACTCAAGTTCATACCGGAAGTAACAGTTTGGGGGTTCCACCCCGCTACATCACTTGGAGGGATTCCACTGAGATCACTGGACGGAAGGGAGAATCTGCTTTTGTTTTGTATCTGCCTCACCTCATGGTTTTACTCTGTAAAAGCCCTGGAAAAGACAGAGCCCTTGGCAACCTCCTAGGATCCCTTCTGTCTCTCTCAGACAGAGCTTTCTCTCTCTCAATATATATATCCTGCTCTTTAAAAATATGGACATAAGTGATTTATTTACTAGATAAATTTATGTATGACTTGCGTTCCTTACTTTCCCATTGCTGAGACATAATATACAATGCCTGCAACTCAAAGGAAAGGTCTAGTTTGGCTCAGGGTTTTAATCCATGGTCTGCTGGCTCCAAGGCTACAACAAACAGCATGGCAGAGGAGTATGGTGCAAAGGCCTGGAAGGAGGATGGAAGCTCAACCCGTGGCGGCCAGGAAGAAGGAAGTGAAGGGTGAACCCAGCAAAGAAGTTACAGTTTTCCAGGCCATGGGCTGCTGACCACCTCTTCTCCATTAGGCTCCACTTCCCAACAATATGTTCCGCTATGAATTCATCAGTATTAATCCATTCAGGAGTATTTCATATATGCACACTTGATCAGTTAATTAATGAGTACCCCACGCCCCATAATTCAACCACCTTCCCTGATTCCCACTGCTGACCACATGGGGCTTTTGGGGGACATTCTAGGTCTCAAGCATGACAGAATTATGGATGATTTTTCTGGTAGAATAATTTCCTTACGCTCAGGACATTTAATTCAGAGAGCACAGGAGGAAGGCTGAGCAATGCTGGCTGATCCATGAGCTTCCAAGCTTTGCCTCTCACCATTCACCATCCATTCCTTGATCGAGCAGGACGTCTGTCCCATCACCGTCTGTGCATTAGAGACAAGGACTTGGGGAAACAAGACAAAGCCACATGACTGTGGCGGATGCCCAGACTGAGGCCATACAAACTCGCAGGGTGAGGGCTAGAACACTTGATCGTGATGTGCACATTAACACAGGCAGGAAAGATGCTGTGAGAATCCGTAAGCCCCTGGGCATCCAAGAGCAAGCATGGTTTTTGGAGTCTTTCCACTTTCTGACACCAATTCCTAGGCTCCGCTCCTAAAATGCTTCTTAAATTAACAAATAAAAACTGAATCTACTTATCAGGTAGATCAAGATGTATATAGCTAATAAATATGTATCAGGTATATACCTTACATCTAAAATGAGCTAATGGAAATGCATTAATTCACATACTTCTCAGTTTTTGTGCTGAGAACTCTCAAAATCTACCTTTACCAAGTACATTCTAGTAATTTTTTAATCCACAATCAAGAATTTTTGCTTTTTCTCTTAGCAATCAGACCAGTCTTTAGGATGACAATGGATCATGGAAATATAAAAAAGTAGTTAATGGCTTTGAATTTTTTCATTTCGTAAGTAATATCCAACAATCAAGGCAGTTCCACTTCAAGCAGAGCCAAAAGGTTTTCGTTCCATTTTCTGTGAGATGTTATCCGTAAATACGGCAGGGTCTTCCAGAGCAGGGCAGCTTCACAGTCCTATAACTTATGCAACAGAAGTGGGTTCTGATCTCAAAAGGATTCTGTATAAGGCTGGGGATGTTGATCAGTGGCTGGGCAATTGTCTAGCACTTGTGAGGTTCCAGTTCAATGCCCAGCATTGCAATCGATAAACAGATAAGCCAATGAAGATTCCATACTATTGCTCTACAGATCCCATCTTAAATTTTCTAAGGAGTCTTTTTACTTGTGTCTTATAAATGTGGTACACACAATATGAACCTTTCTCCACGAGCAGGAAAGAGTCTTCTCGAGCACAGCTTCTCTGTGTAGCCTCATCCCTCCCCCAAACCTGCAGTATGGCCCTGCTCCCAAGCTGGCTGACTGCAGAATTTCTCTAAGAATGGTGGCTCTCACCCCTGGCTATTTATCATATCCACCTGGAAGGCTTTCCTTCCCTTCCCTAATAATAATAATATTGGTGCCTGGGCTCCTTTCTAGACTAATAAAAAGCAGTTGAATTGAGAAACATTTATGCCCATCAGCTCTCTGTCACTGTAACCAAACACATGAGGCAATCACCTTATAAAAATAAAAGGTTTATTTTGGCTCAGTATTTTGGAGATTCCAGTCTCTGATGGATTGTTTCCACTGCTTTAGGTCTGTGACTAGGCAATACATTATAGGGGTAGCACATGGGGAAAGGAGGAACAAAATCACTTATTTCATGCAGGGAAGTAAAGGAGAATATGGGACCATGGTTCCATAATCACCTGCTAAGAGATACTCCAGTGATCTAAAGTGTTCTCACTGGGACCAGATTCTTAAACAGGATCCATCGCCTGTTCACAGCACTGAACTGAGAGCTAAGCCTTCAGCAGAACGGGGCACTCTTGAGACCTAACTCCAGCAGCACTGTCCGAGAACATCACTGCTTCCCAAACCAAGTCTGAGAAAGCCAGCAAGCATTTACCACACAGCCTCTGCAAACAGGAGGACGACACAGCCCTCAGTGGAGGAAGTAGCACACTGGTCTTCTGCAAAGTATCCCTCACTGCTGCACCCAGTTCTCAGTGATGCTAGAGGGTGCGATGTGCCTTCTGCCATCACTAACCCAGAGGTGGTCCAGCTGCATCCTCCTTTTAGAGTTGCTTTTTAAGTGAGATCTGAATATTCGATGTGGCTATTCAAAGTTCACTTTCTTAACACAGCCCTTCCAAAGCACTCTAAGAATGCAATCACACTCTCAAATTGTGTGCCAGGGGGTTCCACAAAGGAAGCATGGTGATTAAAATAACAATATCGCTTCCATGTCAGAATTTAGAATTGCAAAGATAATGTTAGGCACGGGTAGTTGGAGAGCAGCTTCCCCATTTAAAGACTTCTGCTGGAATGACTTTGAACTTATCTTTTTTTATTTACAGGGAATGAATTATGGATTTGCACCATTTTAGATTTATCTGCCTACCGAAATCTGTGACAGTTCATCAAACCTGGAATTTTTTTTTTCCTATAAAAAGAAGAAATTAGTTTCTGTGATTCAACAGATCATCGCATAGCAGTATCATATTATAATAGCCCCTTTACTGCAAGGCTTTTTAAGAATTCCAGTCATAATCAAAAATCTGAAAATCGCAGTAATCTTTTATATGTCAGCCCCAGTCTTTTCAAAATTTCATTGTGATTTCAATTTCATACCTCTTACCTGCTTTTATCTGTTTTTTTTTTTTTTTTTGTAGTTTTCCATATAGACGCTGCATCTGAAGATGGATTTTTATTTTCTGCTGGAAATTAAGTGAAGAAGGGAGAAATGGTTTTAAAACTTTGTGTGAGCAGTATCTTTATGATTTTAAAATAAAACACAGTACACACGTGGACATCCATTAAATGGTAAGTATACTGTTTTCCCAATGCCTTCTGATGGGATGCTTTGCAAAAGAGAATGAGTGAATTCTGGGATCACCACTTCCTCTGTAACAAGCTTTCAGTAGGAGAACATTATCATTCTTGCCACTGCTGGGTAAAGCAAACACCTTACCTACCATCTCCTTCTTGAGCTCAATGTGTAAGATAAGATAAGACCCTCGCCAAGGTTCTCAATACCACAGCTTCCTATAAGAACTTCCCCATCCACTTACACTGACTTGTTCAGCAGGATTCTTATCCCACCTTGCACATCCAAAGCAGCCCACAAAAACTCAAAGAAGTCCAACAACACTACTGACACGTCAATTCTGGACAACATTCATGCCAAAGAATACGTACTCTCCATCCGAACACATTTACTTTTGGAGCTAACTTTTCAATGCACCAAACATCATAGTTGGAATCCTATTTGCTTGGAGGAATATATACTTACTGAATATACAAAACGCAGTTTTCTACATCTAAAGCAACTTGGCACGTTTGATAGAATATCCCTGGATACCTGCTGTCCCTTGTCTCAGTATGTATCTATCTAATACTGTAGTAGAGATGTTGATTCCAATGTCAGATCTTTTTCTGGGAAGTTCTCCACATTCAACGCTTCTCAGATCTACTCACTGTGTGCATGGCCCCCAAGAGCATTCCATCATGGACTCCAATCATCATCCTATCACAGTTTCCTGTGTTCTCCACCTCTCTATACTGATCACAGCCTCAGAAGCAATGGGGGCTAATCAACCATGGACTGGAGCCTCCAAAACCATGCGCCAATATAAACTTCTCTTCTTCATAAAGTGACTGGTTCAGGTGTTTTGTTACCATCATGCAAAGCTAACATAAGGGGTCTCTTTCTAAGTTTTAGAGGCAAACAGCAGAAAAGGAGTGTTGTACCAATAAGCTAGGAAGACGGGGAGGGGTGCCAGCACCCTCATAATGATGTCCTACCTGAAGAATGAAAGCCAGAGAAAAAAAATACAGAAGCAGCAGTAAAATCAGCAGCTTCACTGGGTGCATGACTCAGCCATTTCTGCGATTATCAGACTTGGCACAGCTTATCAGCCCTGAAACATGAAATTTAGAGATTCCCAGCTATAGCACACATTTGCTATGCTTTAGCTAATTTCCAGGTGTTGGACAAAACAAGCAATATAAGACATGGTCCCTGCTCCAAATGAACTGAACCTAAAGAGTAGTGGCAAACACACCTCTTAACTGAAATAAAAGGAGGTAGATGGTATACGCATGACCATAAAGATCAGAGAACACTTAAGACACGAGGTGGAGGGGGCTAGAGATTTAGCTCAGCAGCATAAGCGCCTGCCTTGCAAGCAGGCAGTCATGAGTTTGATCCCTGGTACCAATAAAAACGAAAAAGAAAAAAAAAAAAAAAAAAAAAACAGACACGAGGTGGATAAATGCATTCCAAACATAGAGATTGATTTAGATCTTCAAGAATAAATACAGTTTAATGATACAAAACCATGAAAGGATATTCAAGCAAAAAGACAACAGACTATAAGCAGAGTTTATTTTCCAGACTTTGTTTGATTGATTCACTGATTGATTGATTTTTGTTTCATATATTTTTTAAGGCCTATGACAATCATTTTCATATATGAGACACTCAGTGAAGTTTATTAAATGGGTGAGCATAAAAACATAAAGAATAATGAAGACTAATGACGACATTCGTGATTTATTTGAGCTAGAGACCTTGGTCAATAACAAGATCCCCTTTTAACATTGTGACTAATGGAAATTACGCTTTTACAATAACCTGCTTTATGACATAGCTTCCAGGAAAAGGACTAATCAAAAAGAGTTGTTGTGGTAATTGATCAAAGGGAAGGCTAGCTGTAATTAATTTCTAGGCTTTCTTTCTTGGTTTTCTTTTTTTTTTTTTTTCAAGACCAGAACAAGCCCTCTAAATGCTACAAGGAAATAAATTCACATGTCATATTTATCAAAGTCTCGTCATTTTTCTTAAAATTATAAACGTCCAGATATGAACATCAGTTACAGATTCGGACCAGAGAAAGAAACAAAATCCTACCTACAGTAGTTAAATGAAACAATGCTTGACACACGTAAGAGACACATTATTTCACTGATTCATTTTTGAAAGCTTGTAAGGAAGGTGGAATCGCACACAGGCTTTGCAGTCAGGGAAACCAGCACTAATTTTTTAAAAATTTTAATGTTTATTAGTACATCTGTGAAGTACACCATTATTATATTCATTGGGGGGCATCACTGCATGTACATATCTTAAGTCATTTTAAAACCCCTCCCCTCTCCACCTCCTTCCATGTCTTGGTCCTCTTTTCATTTGCAAAAGATTTCTCTCTGCATTCCTTATTATCTTTTATTAGTTTGTACTCTGGGCTTCTCATATATGAGAGACAATGTGATGTGCTCATGTACACTTTCTTCTCCTTGCCTGTACGTAGTGGTGAGGAAATTACTAAAGTTCTAAATTCTCATCTGTTGTGTATTTGAACATGTCATCACTGTTGTGATGGTTACCTAAGAAGAATGTGTACAGGACCGGCAATACGTAATTTAACAGCTGTAACTGTGTCGTCCTAATCAATAGACACGGATAAGGAAAGCAAGGCCTTTTCCAAGAAAAAGTCATCTTAGTACTCAGCACCAACAACTGGCCCTCCAGGATCCCCAGTGACACCAAGGTGGGCACACATTCAAGTGCCTTAAATAAGAGGTGGTGTACTCCTTATGTAATCTATGAATACACCCTCTGTATTCTTTAAATTAGTTGTAGGTGACTTACAATACCTAACACAATCTAAAGGCTACATGAATAGTGTTATACTGTACTGGTTTGGAAATAATGACCAGAAAAAGTTCATACCTGTTCAAACTGACCTAATTTTTTTTTTTTTTTTCATTTCGATCCATGGTTGGTTGGATCCTTGCACGTGGACACACAGATACTAAGACTCTACTCTGTCAACTGACCTACTATATTGGACTTTGACATTCATAGGTGGTCTGGAATCGATCTCCCATTGATACCAAGAGACAAATTCCCAATTTTGTTTTCTCTGAACTGATGATTAAATAATTAATATTTTATTAATTAAATCATGTTTTATTTAGCAGCTAGGATATTTTTAATAAGAATACAAATAATGATTCGATTGGGTACGCTGGTTTAAGACAGAATACTTTGGCACACTGGATGAGGCAGAAGGCTCTAAAGGCCTGTCCATTTGTCTAACACCCAATAATATTATGTATTTGACATTGGTATTATTATTTCCATCTCCACTGGGAGAAAACCGAAAGACAGCAGTACTCTGATTTCTGTCCCCAAGGTGGACAAGAAACAGTCCTTAAAACAGTACAGTGTCTTCAAACTAACTACATAGGACAGAGAACACAGATTTTCTGTAACTGGAAAATTTTTAAAAATTGAAGGGTCTGTAATATATTTTGTAACTGTCCCCCATTCTCAACACCAAGGATCTGAACCTATTGTGTATATAAAATCCATGGTTTTAACTATGAAACTTTGAAAGCTTAACTGCTCTACCCCATCTAAAGCATCCATTGCAAGGGCTGTAATTAAGGAATTCTAATACAACAATAAAAAATTCAGAAAAAAACAAATCTTGGCCAGGTCTGCTTTGCAGCTCAATGTATATATGCATCCTCAGACTCAATGGACGCCATGACACCTGGGCCTGTTCTTCTTTCTGTCCTCCCCATTCCCAGATCTCAGTCCCGCTGTGTTGTCTTATTCTTTTTAGGATGGCTCCCTCTGTGTGGCAGCTCTCACTAATGGCCAACTCATGGTGGCAAGGGACTTGGTCTCCCTCTGTCTCCTCTCTCTCTCCCTCTCTGCCCCCCTCCCCCTCTAGCTTTAGAAGTAGAATTCTTCCCCATGACTGCAAAAGTTCTGTTCTCCATGGTGATTCCAAGCCAAGATGATGCTTAACTTAGGACCACCACGGCGTACAGGAATACGAGTTCATACCTCTGTACGCCACAGAAAGCCCAGCACTGTGTACTCCAACACTGTGGCCACATTCCTTCGAAATTAAAGGGGAACATCCAAGCTGTCTGGTTCACCAGGGTCAGTACCCAAGATTTCAGGAGGAAGCGACAGAGGGAAAGAGTTAACAAGTAGGAGGAAGGATATGGGGGCTAACAGGCCATGCTGGCATGCCCAGCAGAAGTATGAATGCAGGTTAAGATGTAACAACCAAAAAATGCAATTTCGCAATATGGAAATCCAACTAGAAGGAAAGCTTTAGACTCAAAGATTCTGACACAAAGTCTTATGCTTGGAGGAGAGGTGTGGGAAAGCATCCCTGGTATATGTACTTTCTAGTTGCCTGCAGGAATATAGCAGTTCTCCTCTGTCATGGGAAACAGGTTCTAAGAATTCCAGTGGATGGCCATGGACAGTACTGAACTGCATATACACAGTGGCATCTCCTTTCATGAATGCTTTTGTTTGCCAACAACAGGTTTGCAAACAAAAGTGTTAGGTAAAATTTTGTTTCTGTTTGCAAACACAATATCGAGTGACAAACACAACCATGGCCATCTTTCCTGCACAAACACAGATGTGGCCATCTTTTTAAACACTGTACAACAAACTAAGTTCAGGGACCAAGGAACCACCGCACTATGTTTTCTTCTAGCAGTCCTGGAGCATCACCACACAGAAGGAGAGTTATCTGTCCTTCTACGTTTTATCTTTGGTGTCATTCATCAAATAAAACAGGGAATACCTGAACACAAGAACTGCAAAACCATCAGTCCATCTGATAACTGAGAGGATTCCAAATAATGACAGATGGGAATTGGGGATAAATATTCCAGGCAAAAGGGTGATTTCACACATGAGTGGGAGGATGCAGAATGTCATGAGATTTCATCATGCTACTTGGCAAAACAAGGAATTTGAAATATATGAACTGCTTATTATAAGTTCCCAGTCATTGCACACCATCACTGACCTCAGGCAACTGTACTGTGGAAGAGAAACCAGAGATAAGGAGGGAATTGTTATATAAGATAAAATCTTGTGGAAGGGAACCTAGCCCAGAAAATACAACCATTAGGGTACAACACTCTGTGTAAGTTAAGTGGTGGGTACTATTATGTGCCTCCCAGCTAAAGGTTAGCTACAGTACAGCTCAGTGCGCACATCCAAAAAACATCCAGGTAGGGCTGTACAATAGCTCATGATAATACTTCTATCATTACTCATTATGTCTGTCAACTCACTGGACTCTGTGTCCCTGATGAGGGCTCGATTCCTGTCAACCATGCATGCTCTGAACAAGCATAGCAGATGCTTAATAATTATAATTAGCTAAGCAAATAAAGCAGTTCAAGACTAAATAAGTAAAATAAGAAAACAAAAATCAACAAGTTAATTACATAAGAAATGTTTTTAAGGCGCAGGTACAGTACCATATACTCAGACAACAATGGTATTGACTTAACTTCCAAGTTCCAAAGCAAATACTGACTGCATGCTAGTCGCCAAGCCTCCAGCCTTGCCCCTGAGACAACAAAGACAAATATGGATGAATATGATATCCATTCTTATAGGCAGGAGCAGAATTTTTAACTAGTTGCGTTGAAATATGATTTGGGGTTAAAGAAAGGAGGAATCGAGCTCTACACTTTTAGAGTTACATTATGAAGCAGTGGGTGCCCCAATGTGACTTACACATGGCAGAGGCCTCATACCAGCAAGTAGGTATAAAAAGAAGTAATGCCTTGGAGCTGGGAATTTAGCTCAGCGGCATAAGCGCTAGCCTGGCAAGCATGAGGTTGTGAGTTTGATCCTGGTACAAACAAAAAAAAAAGTAATGCCTTCATTACGCCTGAAGCCAGGAATTTGAAAGTTGTAGTGTTCTCCCAGTTGCACTGTGATCAAGTTTTCATTTTTGCTGAACCAACCTGCAGACCACGGTCCAAATGTAGGACTTAATGCTCAGTCAATGCCATCCCAGATTCCAAGTCTGTGCTTTTATTCTCTACTCAAACTTTTGTTACCACCACATTTCATTAAACCAGACTGCTTTCTTAGCCCATTCAGGTGTAACAAGACACCACAGATTCAGTGTTCTATAAACAACAGAAATGCATTTCTCACATTTTAAGAGGCAGGAAGACCTAGATGAGGTCTCTTCCAGTTTGCATGTTGCTACTGAGATGGTGAACTGTATGCCTACATAGCAGAAAGGGAGCTTTTGGGAGTCCCTGTTCTAAAAGCACCAATCTCATTCATGAAGGATTCACCCTCATTTCTTACCTGCTGCCCAAAGCCCCTCCTCCCAACACTATAACATTGAATGTTAATTTTCATCATATGAATTTTAGAGGCATATAAACATTCAGAGTACAGCATACTGCAGGAGTAAGACCAGTGTCTCACAAGCTTTAAAGAGTACAGCAATACTCAAGGCTAGTGTTAAAATGGCAGATTTCTCATTCGGGTATAGAATTCATCGTTTAAGCTTTCTGGAAATTATTCTCATTACACTCAATCACACAGAGGACAGTAGAAAGCCAAAGAACTAGTTTGTCGTTCTACAGTTCTGGATATTTGCTTTGCCTTTCTTTTACTAAATTTTGATGGAAATAAAGAACTGTACCTAACTATACCACACTCAGTAATTCAAAGTGTATTAGGGATCGGCTGTCTGGGCACATTATTTACATGAATTAAAAACAAATCTGTTTGTAAACAATTATACCAAGGCCTCTTCCTTACAGAGGATGTTGTGGGTCACTGGTGACACTCAGAAAGACAAAGTCCAGGGGAGAAGCAATTCAGAGCACTCTCTCCTCTGTTCCCCTGGTCCCGCACCCACCCCCCCTCCCCCCGCCCCACCCCCCCTCCCCAGCTAGCTACCTTCCGTGAGTTGCAAGCTCTGTGGCTAAATCAGGGGACCTGGTGGGCTTTCAATTACAAAATTGAAGTAACTCCACAAGAGAGAGAGAGAGATTGGAAAAAGAATTGTCAGACTCCTTTAATTCTGGAAAAGGATGCTGGCTTGCAGAATTCTTCAAGTCTCGACCACACACCCAATGGTGACACTGGGGGAGCCTGAACTCTCTATGGGGACCCTCAAGGTGGCCTGGGTTTTACAATTTAGCGATAAATAGAACTGCATTGTTCCATTTTGCAGATAAGCTACCCAGGAAACAGATTACACACGTGCCCAAGGTCACAGCGCCTAAAAACTACAGATAACGTGTAAATTTCCCAACTTCGCATCATGGCATTTCAAAAAAAAAAAAAACAAAAACGCTTAGGGAAGAAAACAAAACAATGCCGCGCCTCAACGTAGCCCCAGGACTCCGCCCTAAACTTCACCAGCACTTTCCCCAAGGGCAAGAGGGCGGGAAGGGAGGAGAACCACTTCCAGGTTACAGACCTGGCACCAGCAAGCACTTCCGGAGCAGAGGTGGTGAGGGTCGTTAAAGGTCAGCTGGTTTTCAGGCGATAGCCGACACGCACTTCACGCCGAAAGGGGTTCAGGGATTAAAACGCAGCTGTGGTTAGCCAAACAGCGCGGCTCTTGAAGAAACAGACTTTTCCATGGCCTGCGCTGGAAAACACAGCGGCCGACGGACCAAGTAGGCCCCGCCATGTTGAGCGCCGTATTTAAATAAAAGAGGCGGGGTCGAGCTAAGCAAGGCGATGGTTCTATGACGTCACAAAGAAGGTGGGGCAGGAGAGGAAGCCGGACCTTCTTGGGCGGGCAGAGCGAGCAACTTCTGGCTCTGATAGGTAAATCTATTTTGAGTGACAGCCCTGTACTCCCTTCTGGTTAGGGTTGGGGGGTTGGGGGCGGGCCTATCAACACGGAAGTGTCTGAGCTGGCATGGGTAGGATGAGCAGGAGGGCGACTCATGGTGGGCTGTGCTGTGGAGACGACCGTGATGGCTGAAACCCTACCCCGCGCTTATCCAGAGTGGCCTGACCACCTGGAAAATAACTCCCCAAATCCCTTTTCCCCTCCTTCTTGCAGAAATGCAATATAAACCTTCCTGCGTAACCTGTAGCCGGCTGCACCCGGAGCTGACTGGCGTAGAACCTTAGCAATCAGCAGTGCCTAAATTGTCCTGAGCTCTCCCTGCATAAGGGACCTTGAGCCCCAAACAAACCCACAGGACTTCAAAGTGGGCCGCCTTTTGGCACCATTGATTTAATTCATGTGTACCACACCCACTCAGATGATGGGAAATATGTACAGTGTTTTTATATTTAGATGTGTTGCAGCTATAGAATGGTGAAAGGGCGAATCTTGAAGCCTGCCTTTGCTTTCACCAGTCAGGATTTTGGATTTCTCTTGAGGTACTGGGCAGTGAAACACGCTGTATTGTTGAGTAATAATAGTTTATGGGATTATTGGTTGCGGGCATGCTTCTATTGGAAGAAAATGAGGGAGAGAAGCAGGGACCTGTTTTTGAGATGTGTTATTCCTTAGGATTCAGTGCGATTTCTAGTAATTTTTCCTCTTCAGCTCGATAGCAATCACTTCCTGCAAAAAGTCCCAAAAGATCAAGAAAAAAAAAAAGTAACTACTGGATTGTATACATGTTTCTCGCCAAGTAATTAAATGTTAGATCGCGTAGTCTATGAGTTTAAAAGCTACGGAATGTTCTTATGTTACTGTTTAATGAAGGAGGCTATGTTAGGGATCAAGGTGAGCGGGAAAAAGACGGTATTTCTTTGAACGTTTCCTGGATTCAATTAGAATCAGTGGAAATGACCGCGCTTAAGATAGCGCATTACTTATTAAAAGAAGAACTGGAATGGCGATCGTTATAAGATTGCACAGCATGTGGGATGAGCGATAGCAATTTAAGGCATTTTTGGTTTTTTGTAGCTTTGCCAATTCCGCAGCAAGAATGAAGCCCATCAACCTGTCCTTCGCAGCCTGTGGGTTTCTGGGCATTTACCACTTGGGGGCGGCAGCTGCCTTGTGTAGGCACGGCAAGGAACTCCTGAAGAACGTCCAGGCTTTCGCAGGGGCCTCTGCAGGATCCTTGGTTGCTTCTGTCCTGCTAACCGCACCAGGAAAAATAGAGGTAATTAAGTAGTCACAAGGCTGTGTTCCTCATCAAGAGGCCAAGAGGGAGTGGCAAAATGAGTCGGGATGAGGTTTTGTCTGGGGAAAAAAAAAAGGTTAACACTTTTCTTTTACAATTAACTCTTTGGATATCAGGGCTCTGAGGGTATGGGAAAGGTTTATTTGGGGTAACATAAATAAAATACCTTATTTTACTCTGCAATAAAGCCCTGTTTCTTTTAGGCGAAGGATATTTGCTCTTCCGTTGATTGTGAGAACAGAACTGAGACCCTGTTTTTGAGACCTTGAGCAGGGGGGCCTGTGCTCACCCCTAATTTGCAAGCAGGCATACAAAGGAAACTGGCCTTAGGATTTCAATTAAGTGGCAAGATAGGGGAATTTAATTTGCTTTTAATTCTCACAGAGAGAAGCAGCTCTAAATTCCAGGAAGTTTAACCAAAAACGATAAAAATAGCCTTCAGCAGGTATTTTCATTAATGGGAGCTATGTTTTTCAGATGCTTTTTCAGCTGTCTAGACAGTGATCAAGCATTTGATCACAGTAAGAGCTGGTTTCTATGGATGGAGAAAATATTTGTTAATTACTTACACAGTCTAGTGGCTTTGAACAGTAATCAAATAGGGGCTTAACACATTCCTGCTCAAGAAAAAATCTCAACACTGCAGAGTTTTAAACAATGAAATCTCGTTCATAAATCTGATTGTGAGCTGCTTAATGGAAGAGAAACAGGATACAAGGCCAATTTTTAAGAAATCCACTAATCCTTTCTTCTCTTTAGTGATTGATTTACAGGAAACTAAAAATGTGATGACAAACCAGTGATTACACAGGGTATGAACCTTACATCAGAAAAGTATTAATAAGGTGTGAACACTACTTGAAAGCTAGCAGAATCCTCTCCCATGAATTTCTCACTGGCTCCTTTCCTTGTGTTTTATGGGGGTTCCAGGAGTGGGAGACTATTTTCTCTTTAAGGCAGGCTTTCCTTTAGGTGGGGCAAGTCTGAAGCTCTGGAGTTGAGTAGAGTTGGCTTCCAGCCTCAGCAAATTTAAAAATGTCCAAAGCGATTTACATATAACGTGATTTGGAGATATGCAATAATAATAATTTGGTGACATTCAGCCATTGAATGACTTACCTGAATTTGAGACATTAAACTTTATCTCCAATCAGAGTGCCCCTTCTTTTCTTAAATTGGGTCTCAGTCCTGTTGTCTGATTGTATGGGAAGAAGGTAAAAGGTAAATGTATCAGCTGCTCACACTGGAAGATGGAAAGTGATTCTTTTGAGTGATCAGAGGGGACCCTCATTTGTCCTGTTTTCAAAACATTTCTTTCAACAAAAATAATATTTTGATAGTTATTTTGTTAGAGGAAAAATGATTCCCCCAACGTGTTAGATGTCAGATGTGCTGAGTTCTCGTTCCATAACATTGAGGCATGACGTGGCAAACCTCAGGAGGAAGCTAGGAGGGTTTTATTGGAAATAAGGAGAAGAATCACTCTTGGATTTCCCAGAGGGGTCCAGAGTGGGTAGCCATAGAGACCCTTTGTCAAGGATAATTTACACAGCAAAATCACAGTGCAGGTACAACATGGGTCCAAACAGAAGCAACTAGTAGTTTTGCAAATATATAGCTTCTCTGCTAATATTGATCCGGTAAGGAAACGAGTCATATAGCAAGGGACGTGGAAAGAAAAAAGGCATTCTCGGGAAGGGATGGGTCTGGATGTCCTGGTCACCCACCATGCATCTGATGCGTAGCTGGGCTCCCTGAGCAAGTGGTGCTAATCACAGTTGAATGGCAAGGTGCTGTTTATCTCTAGGGAGGCTTACAAACCTGGGTCTCTTTAGATTGGCCTCCAGCCACGATCTTTGTGTACCTTAGCTTTTGTGCTGATTTTCTCTAGGACCCAAACCCTTTTTGGCTACATAGTAATCCTAACTTATAATAATAGTGTTAGTTCTTTGATTTAGCATTTGGGATGATCCATTCGAAAGACTTATCTTTTTTTTTTTTTTTTTTTTTTTTTTTTGGTAAATTATTTTCAGCCTACCGCATGTGTGTTAGCTCAGTTCCCACTGACAGTGTTAAGTTCCTGGAGCTCTTTACTGTTGTGACAAATATATGGCTAATTAATGTCGAGCAGAGCTTGCGCATGTATAATTAAGAGGAGCACCTGATGCTGGGTATATTTTAGGTGGGAGGCAAATTTAGACATTGATAGGTAAAGAGCTTAATGCAAAACTTCCCCCAGCCATCACAGTCTATAAGGAAGACCTGGTGTTTAAACGAACAGGGAACTCAAAGGGGAAGAAGTTCATTCCTTAGTAAGTTTACAGTGTGGTCGGTGTACAGGTATGTAACTAAAGCAGTGCACAGGCTAAGTGGAGAGCCCAGTTTAGAAGGGATAAACACAGACACATTTGAGAGGTGTCTTGGTTATTTTCCTGTCTTTCTTGAGACAAAATACCTGATGCCCAAAATGAAGGAAGGAAAGGTTTATTTAGCTCACAGTCTGTGGAGGTTTCACATAATCAGCTAGCTCCAAGGCAGGGTGGCATGGCACAAGGGCAACACTTCAAGGCAGCAGCCAGAGCAAAAGAGGGGCAGAGCAAGCCTCTTTTTCCTCCTTTATGCTGTGCACAGGCCACCATCACCCCGCTCCCTTTAGGACAGGTGTAGCACTCACAAAAATCTCCTTGTCCTCCTTGGCACAGGTGGGGGACATTTACAAAGTAAGAACCCTGGATCCCTACTGAGTCCCTCTGTTAAATTTCTAAACTTCTCAAGTTGACACAGTGTATCAACTATAGCAACAGGTGAACCTACAGGTTGCCTACTTCACACTTAGTGATTTTCTCCAAATGCAAACCTGATTATCTCATTCTTAAGCTCCCTGTAGCTTTTCCAACAAGCTTCACAAGGCCCCAAGTGGCTTCATCCTTTTCATGGCTTGCTGTGAATACCCACCTTCCCTCCTGCCCTTCTCAGAACTGCTTTGCTGTTGTGTTTAGTGTTGTTCTCATGCATCTGTATCTCCATCCCTGAGCAACTCCAGTTTGCATGGAAGGCCCCAGCCTAGATGTCACATTGGAAGGAGGCTTTGACAACCTTTAATTTGGAGCTGAGGCTCACTGTACTCATTTCCCGTTGCAGGTGAACCGTGGCTATCAGTGTGGTGCCTTCACACAATAGGGCTTCAATCTCTCATCCTTCTAAGGTTGTAGGTATGATACAGACTTTCTGGGCTCAAGTCAGTGTCAAGAGGGCTGCTGTAGCTCCCTCCTGAGGCTGATATGCCCCTTTTCTGGCTTCTAATGGCTGCTCGCATTCCTGGGCTCCTGCCTCCGTCTCTAAAATCAGAAGCATGACCTCTTGAGATCTCTTTAGCTCTGACCCTCCTGCTTTCCTTTCCTTTACACGCTCATCATGCTCTGACCCTCATGCTTTCCTTTATATGCCCATCAGCTTCACATTACAGTACCAAAATACCTGTGGTAATTATCTCACCAAGAGAAAAATATTTATGTTGGCTCGTGATTTTAGAATTTCCAGTGTAAGAACAGGAAAAACTCTGGAGTCTCTGATGGGAATGCCACATGGCAGTGTCAGGAGCATGTAATGGGGGGTCACTACTCACCTCATGGCCAGGAAGCAAAAAAAAAAGGAAAAGAAAAGGACAGGGGTCCCCAGATCCCCTTTGAAATCATATCCCCAGTGAATAGAGACCTCCCACAATTACCGCCTCCTAACAGTCCTCTGTTCCTCCAACTGGAAGCACCCTATATACCCAGACATAAATCTGTAGCAGAGTTCATCATCCAGATCCTTGTCCCATAATAGGCCTTTGCCATGGTCACTGGACCACTGGTGGCCCTGGATAATGCAGAATGGTTCATCTTAATCCTGACATGTCAGCTTTGCTACACTGAGAAACCTCTAGCAGGTTATTCGATGTATTGGGAGGACCATGAATGTGTAGCCCTGGGTACTACATATGTCCCTCCTCCGTTCTACTGGGGCACCCTTCTGCTGTGCTTCCTGGCTGCCATGAACTGAGCAGCTCTGCTCCGTGTCACCCTTTGCCATGATGTTCCTGCCTTAGAGCCTACAGACCATGGACTGCATCCCTCAGGACTGTGAGCCATATTAAACCTCGCCGCTAAGGTGTGGGATGCAGCAGTAGGAAAGCTGACTAGTACACTCTCTTTCTGAAAGTCATTAACTTGATTGGGTCTCTGAAGTCTCTTGAGGGGCCAGAAGTTATCCATAGGTTCAATAGCAGCACTTGGAGACTTTACGGACAGATAAGAAAACATAAATTTGTCCCTTGGGAAGGTTCTCATAGCACTGTATAATGTTTTTGGAGGTACTCTTGCATTGCATGAATCAGGGCCTCTTTATATCTTGCTTTTGTTTTGTTTTGTTTTGTTTTGACTGAATCTTGGAGTATAGATCACTAGTAAGAAGCATGCCAGCATGTGCCAGTGTGTTTTGTTTTCCCAGCATTGAAAAATGAAAGGTCCACCAGGTCTTAGTTACTAGCCAAGTACCTGGCATCAAATAGTTTGCTGAACCAGTCGATCAAATAATAAGTGAATACAAATACTAAAGTAAAATAACAACTCTCCCTTGCAGAAATAAGGAAAACAGCTTCTTCTGAGCCAAATTTGAGCAGCCCTGGCCCAGAAACAGGGAATCGAATAACCATAAATGTCATGTTACCCCAAGGAAGAGGGCACGTGAACCTTTATAGCCCCAGAACAAGGATGGTCACGAATCAATAGGTTGATCAAATACATGGCTGGGGCGTTAGAAATGCTAAGGGCTGCAGCAAAGCTGGGAAATATTCTGTACAGATTTCAGATGTTGCACAAACGAGTTTTAGCTTTAGGGTTGGCAGGAGCCAGAGGTATGCAGATCTTACGGGTGGATTCTGAGAAGCTTGTTTATAGTCAGGAGAGTATTAGTTCTAATATAAAACTTAAGCCAAATAACTGTGAAAATGGCCCAAGGGCATTTTGGTTCTCATCCTGCAGTCTCCACAGTCGTGCTGTTTTGTCAGTCAAGGTCAGCCACTCTCCAGGGTCTTTAATATCCATGTGCTTCTTTGGACAACTTCAGTGCCATGAAAGACAGCCCTGGGTTTACACCCATTGGTGATATGCTCATCCCCAATTCCTGATGAGCATACTTCAGACACACTTGGTCACTCCAAGCCTCAGTTTTCTTCCCTGTCAAGTGGGAAAGAGGCTTCTCACTTTGCATGGTCAGAGTACAGTAAAGTGACAGAGGATCTCAGCGTATCCCAGCCATGGCTACCCAGGATACCAGTGCTCAGGACGGATCTCCAGAGACTCTGGAATCTCACCATGTGGCACCCAAGCCGAGTGCTCCTTCCTCTATCTGTGCTTGGTATTGTGCCTTCCCATTAGCACTCTGGCAACAGTGCTTTCCTAACCTTCCGAGGACACACAGTTAGGCTGGTAGAGGAACTTCACTGTGTGTGCAGTCTTCCAGAGAATTTAAATGGAGCCCTAAAGGACATTTCCTGTGTGGACTAAGGCCCTTTGAATCAGTTTAAAGGGAGAGGAAAGGAACAGAGGGAGAGAATGAGAGAGAGAGAGAGAGAGAGAGAGAGAGAGAGAGAGAGAATGGAATTGTGGGAAAAATAGAATTTGCCTAATGACCAGAAACATAGAACCTAGAACATAACAGAGCCCATGCACAGTGCAGTCTAGGAACGGGATAGGACTGCTGTGCCTTTGATTTGATAAGACAAAGGGTGAGTTGTGAATCTTCTTTTTCAGGAATGCAATGAATTTACCTATAAGCTGGCCGAGGAAACCAGAAGGCAGTCTCTCGGGGCAGTGACTCCAGGTTATGACTTCATGGCCCGCCTGAGGTATCTGTTGACAGTGTGCTCTTATCCCCGAACTATATAAATGAAGACGCAGGGCTGACAATTCTCCCAGCAAACGGTGCAAGCTCAGGACTGGGCCTTCTAAGATATTTACAAGGCCTTCAATAATTAAAGGTGAGTAATGTGGCTCTCCTTTGCTCCTCCAGGAGCGGGATGGAGTCCATTCTTCCTACTAATGCCCACGAGCTGGCCCAGAATCGACTGCACGTGTCTATCACCAACACCAAGACCCGGCAGAATTACCTGGTCTCAGATTTTTCCTCCAGGGAAGACCTCATTAAGGTAAAAAGGCATATGTCCTCTTAGAGAAAGGCAAATGAGTTCCCATTTGTACGCTTCTTACAAATAATGAGCGTCTGTGAATTTTTTACATCTGCTGTCTCCGATCAGGCCCACCAGATGATAAAAGTGCAGTGAATTCCTTGTTTCTCGAGCTCCTCTTGGAGGCTGTCGTCCTCCGCTTCATCTCTGTTTCTTTTCTCCTGAGGTTCAGGCCTCCCGCTTGTAATGCAATGCAACTTGGGGATGGAGTTTAGGAGCACTAATGCTTCCTTAAGTTTTTATAGCTAGCTGGGCGTGGTGGTTCACGCCTGTAATCTCAGTACTCTCGGGAGGGTGAGGCAGGAGGATGGTTGCGAGTTCAAGACCAGCATAGGCTACAAAGTGAGCCCAAGACCAGCCTGAACTGCACAGCGAGACCCTGTCTCAAAAAAAAAAAAAAAATAGTTTTTACATCTAATTCCCCGCAGTCTTGGTAAGACTTGGACAGGAACTTGCACTTTCCACCCATCAGTGGCCCTTCTGTAAACATGCAGGACAGGAGTTATTTTGGACCTTTGTTATTGTCTTTAATAAAGAAGAAATGGGTAGACAGACTTTATGAGATGCACACTGGTACCCAGAGTTATCTTGCCTGCCAGTAGAGACCAATGCTGGTATCCAGGTCTCTTAGCTTTTTGATCTATTGTTCTGTTTCACTTCTTGCATTTGGTTCTCAGGCCTCTCTATCCAAGCACATTTGAATGTCGATGAGTTGAGCATTGTCTTAGTTACTTTTTACTCATTGCTGAGACAAAATACCTGATGCACCAAGTTGGAGAAGGAAAGGTTTATTTCTTACAGGTTTCAGTCCATACTCAGTTGGCTCCAAGGCAGGGTGGCATGGGGGGGGGGGCTGCAGTTCATGGCAGCTGCAAACAGCAAGGCAGAAACCAGCCAGAGAGGGAGACACGCCTTCTTCCAGCCCTTACATTACATCCTGGCTCCACCCTAGGCCAGGGTAGCGCTCACACCCAATCCAAGCCCTAGACAATGAACCAATCACAAATGCACAGTGTAAATGCATGAGGCCTGGGGGTCACAGACATAAACCATGACAAGCATTCATTGTCTCTGGGAAATACTTCATCCTACTGATTTCCAAGTAACAGCACACTTGCTAAGGTGTTGCACTGAATAACTGTGAGTTGGCAAGTCTGTGTTTCCTTTAAGAAACCTGGGAAGATCTTTCTTCTTCCTATTGCATGAATGCAGAATTCATGAATTCAGATTTGGCTAATAGGGAGAAAAGAAAGTATGATTCCACATAGCCCATGGTAATGACTCGAGTGTGAGTTAGAGATGAATTTTCCACCTGAATGAAATACAAACACATTGATTTTTTTTTAATATCTTCTGGGTGGTATAATTAGGGATCTTTAATGAAATGTTGAATTGACAAGTAAAATTACTTTGCAGCTTAATGGATGAGAATATTTCTATTCAGCGTGCCTATTACACCTGTCTCTCACTTATATGTTAATAGTCTTTCTACCTTAGAAAAATGTATTTCTCTGTAATATGATCACAAAACTTCTTATATTAATGTCCAGTTCAGACTTAGGTTGGGTTGGATTGGGCTGGGTAGGTGCTTCTGCTGGTTTATCTGCAGAGAGATGTGTGGTATTTATGTGCAGAGAGATGTGTGTTAATAATAGTCATCCTGCTATGCTATCAAACATTAAAAGAGTCTATTCTTATCTAAAGCAAGAAGGCAATACCTCTTAGCTATCCCTGCTTTGTCCTTTATTTGATTGTTTTAATTGGCACACGATATTGGTACGTAGTGTGATATTTGATATATGTGTCCAATGTGCAATGATCAAATATGGACAAATTACCCATCGCCTTCAACATTTATCATTGTTTGTGTTGGGAATATTCAAACCCCTTCTTTTAGCTGTTTTGAAATACAAAATATTGTTAATTATAGTCATCCTGCTATGCTGTCAAACATTAAAAGCTTCTATTCTTCTCTAATTACATTTTAGTGTCCAATAACTGTCCTCTTTCTGTCCACTTTGTACCCATCCTAACCTCTGTGAGCCCCACCTCTACTCTCGCCCATGAGTTCAGGGGTTTTGGTGTCTACAATGAATAACATCATGTACTACTTGTCTTTCTGTGCCTGGCTTGTTTCACTTGTGGAAATGTATTTCCATTCATAATACCACAAATGACAAGAGTTCACCTTTTTATGAATGAACCATATTCCGTGGTGTGTATGTACCATATCGTCATCCACTCATCGGTTGATGGACGCCTTGATATTGTAGCCCACCTCTTGGTACTGTAGACAGTGCTGCAGTGTGGGAATGTCCACATCTCTTCGATATCCTGCGTTCGTTTCCTTTGAATGCATACTCACGAGTGGACTAGCTTGGTTCCGGGACTGTCACTTTGTCATGGAGCCCCTGGCTTCTCCACCTGTAACAACCAGGACTCTGAGATCTTCATCTGTGTCCCAGCCTAGTTTATTACTGCTGTTTGCAGACTATGCATTGCGCTGCTTTACTCACTGAGTTTTTAGTGGTTTGTTTTCCTTCAGTGGAATGTAAGCACCAAGATAGTGAGTGCTCAGGTTTCCCTACAAACACACCCCCAATGCCTGGGCATACTGATAGTCGCCACATAGATACTCCATGAAAAAGTATGAAAATAAACAAACGAGGGTGGCATCTATCACGGCAGCCTCCCTTAAAGCAAAAGCAAAAACAAAGAAGCTGGACCCTGTGTATTCAGAGACTGGGCAATGTACCATAGGTGATGAGCTGTCCGACTGGGAGGACAGTGCCTGTCCTCCGTATTCTGCCCTGGGTAGGCCTCGGGCTGGACGAGAGGGCATCTTTTCCATCCCTGTTGAGAGAGAGAATGTGGTAAACACAATCACAGCCCCCGGTGACATCCATACCCTACGCCCCAGAACCTGTGAAGATGTATGATGAGGGTAAACATCTCGAGATGATGAGTCTAGACAATCCAGACTGAGTGCATGAATCCTAAACATTCGGGGTCGGGGTCTTCCCTGGATTTGATGTACTATAACTTGTTCGGCAATGTGAGATCCACATTAAGGAGATCTGCTAAGAGCCGCTCCCCCTCACAGCAAGGAAAAGTACCCTCTGCCCTGCAAACACAGGGAATAGGTCTCCTCTGACATTTGGATGCACAAGGAACTGTCTGACACCTTGATTTGTACCTGCTAAAGCGCTGGTCCCAGAAAGCTGACCTGCAGATTGTGTGGTCATAAATGGGTCTTGTTCAAAGCTCTAATGTTGGTAGCTCTTTGTTATAACAGCAGTAGCAAACTATTGCCAGGAGTAAGCATGATTTTCTGTTGTTGTTGTTTCTTTCATTTTGGATAATAGGTACTCAGAGACTTGGTGTAATTATTTGAGTTGATTGAACAGAAGAGAAATAGCTGACGCCAGTATGCAACACCTTGCAAGGAAAATCCTGACTAATTAACATTTATCTTAGGTTATGTAAGGAATGTTCTCAGTGTGTGGTAGCAGACTTTAACCTTTTCTGCAACTAAAACAAAGGAAAGAGAAACAGTTCCTTGAAAGCAAGCAGTAACCCTCAACATGTATGAAATAGCAGTCTTTAGCTTAAGAGAGAGTAGCTTTGAGTTTCATCAAAACAGGATGCAATGGGAAAAAACTCATTTCCTCACACGGTCATGACTTTTCCAGTGTAATCCTAGTAGGAGAAGATGGTCTCCACTGGTTCTACCAAACCACTTTTTCCCACCACACACTATGCTCATCTTTCAAGCCGTGAATCTTGCCAAATCGAACGTGTCCACAGGGTGGCCAACTGTGGAGACAGAAATCCAGGCACAAGCAAAGGGAAGTTGCCTGGACTCAGTCAGAGAACTAAAACGTCCAGAGGGCTGGTTTGTGTACGCGAGGCTAGGCCAGCTGAGTGTGTGGCCTGGCCATCATGAGAGTTACTGTTCTGTCTTCTGTGGCATCTTACGCACTGGAGTCTTATTCTTTATATGGCTCTCAGGTCTCTAAGAGAGGTTTCTGAGCTGTGAAACACACATATGTGAGTCCTCCTTTTAGTAAAGTGCCCAGTCAGTCAATGGCTGTGTCATGGTTGACTCACTGCATCAAGTTGAGAAATGTAGAAGCTTAACTAAGTAACTCAGCAGCTCTGCATCCTAGGGTGCAGAAGACATGACCTAGGCTTTTGCCCTAGGATACCATAATGGTTGATTCACTGTGTCAACCTGAGAAGTTCAGGAGCTTAACTCAGCAACTCAGCGGGGGACCAGGGTCCTCACTTTGTAAACATCCCCAGCCTGTGCAAGAGGAGGACATAGGATGAAGTGAATGCTATCCCCACCCTAGGGCAGGTAGCCTGCGTACAATATAAGGGAAGAAAAGAGTCTTGCTCCCCCTTTTTGGTCTTGGTGCTATTGCTGTCTTCTGTCACCATGAACAGTTTCCCCTCCGCCACGCCACCCTCCTTGGAGGCAGCAGATTACAGACTGAAACCTCCAAAGACTGTGAGCTAAATAAACCTTTCTATCCTTAATTTTGGGCATCAAGTATTTTATCTCAGCAATGAGAAAAAGTAGCCAACACAGGATGCCTCTCATGGGAGCACAAGGGTTCACTTTCAGCAGGTCTGTGTGAGGATGGTATTTCATTCCTTTTTGGTCATGAAGGTTAGGCATGAATCCTAAACATTCAGGGTTGGGGTCTTCCCTGGATTTGATGTGCCATAACTTGTTTGGCAATGTGAGATCCATGTTAAGGAGATCTGCCCTTTAGTGTATTAGTGAGCTTTCTTGCTGCCAGACAAAATACCTGACACACAGCTTCACGGAGGAGAAGTTGAATTTGGCTCATGATTTCAGGGACTTCAAGCCATGGTCAGCTGGTTGCCAGGCAAGAACCTCGTGGCAAAGAGAACATGGTAGAGAAAAGTTGCTCACTTCACGATGGTAAGAAAGCAGGTCAGGAGAACAGCATCAGAGGAGAAGGGTCCAGAAACCACACATAGACCCAAGGGTTGTGTCGCCTCTGTGAGCCGCCACCACACAGACAGAACTCTGCTTTGCTAATCCTCTTAGGTGACTCCCATGCCGATCAGGTTGACTGTTAAACTTAGCACATCACAACTAGACACTAGAGGTTTTAAAACGCTAAAGCCATAGATGGAAGCAGCCTAGTGTGCGTCACTCCATTCCAGTAGGCTTGTGTCTGTGAACACATAGCCTTGAGTTACATTGCAGTATATGGAAATCTATAGGAGACAGGCAGACAGGCAGACGAGAGAAAGGTTGAAACTTAAATTAGGGTTAACAAGAACATGAAAGTTCTAAATAGTGGTGCTTTTCACCTTTAAGTCTTGTTCAGTGTTGCAATTTTTATGTTTTTATCGTGAACCTGTTTATTCCGGTTGGTACCAGTTGAATTTCTGTAAAATACCTGGTTCTTCATTGTCCTGCAGCTGCCTGCAAATCCTTCTTATAGAGAGCATGGCTGTGTGCCTGAAAACCCAAGCAGAAATCTGGAGTCCCGCGTGTGTGTGTGTGTGTGTGTGTGTGTGTGTGTGTTCTGTGTACATACGTGCCTTTTCTGAATTCTGCCTGAAAGTGTCCGGGACTCTCGGATCATCACTGCATCTTGTGGTCAGTACAGTGGTGGTCCCACAAGATTGCATGACATAATTGGGGGCTGGAGATTTAGCTCAGCGGCATAAGCACCTGCCTTGCAAGCAGGCGGTCATGAGTTTGATCCCTGGTACCGATAAAAAAGATTGTATGATATAATCACACCGGTGCAGGGGGCTCTTGTGTGATTAAGTGCACTCTGTGTGTTCACACAACAGCGACACGTTTCGCAGGTCACATCCCCTCTGTGGAGCGATGCGTGAGGAATTATTTTTGAGCTTTACTTCTCTGTCTGTGAAATGGAGCTACCTAGCATTTGCTCTTTTAGTTGCCCTGGAGAGCGTATTAATAAAGCATGAGAAAGTGTGTTTTAAATGGCGAAGCCCCATCTGCACGCTGATGAAAGCCAGCGTTTAATAAATGATGACCAAATAAAATAACAATGCATGCTTCCTCTTGGTTCCCACCTCTGAGTACGTCTGTCATGTTAATACCATGTTAGATACCCTGGTACGTCACAGCTTTCTCTTTTGGCTGCATAAGACTCACGTTTTCTCTTCCATTTTTTTTTTTTTCTTTAAGCCTTGTCTTTGTTTGGCATAATCCAGGTACCGATCTATAATATTTTAAGATAAGGATTGATACCAAGCTTTTGCTACCTTTGATTTGACAGCTTTTCACTGTTGGCAGCATTTATTTTTAATTGGGTTTGTGTGGTGACTGATACTTAAATTGTATTAAGTTTGCAGTTAGAGACTTGAACAGTTATTTCCATTTCGACAGCTGCAGTATTTATGATTGTTTTCTGAGCACTTCTGTCCACAAGTTACGTGGTCCAAACTTTCCTTTTATACTTGGTGTTTTCAAAGTGTTCTTAATCTTAACAAAAAGTTAAGACCCCAGAGTTATGTGCTATATCAGTCATGTATGATCTAGCTGTTTTAAAACAAAGAATAAAATTCAATTCTTAGATGATTATCAAGTTGAGTTTAACAGCAAATGCAAATGCAATCTAATATAGTGAATATAGACAAAAGACCAAAATAATGATCTATAAGATAAATTAGAAGTATTTCTGTAGACTAAAACAAACAAACAAAAAATGAAAGTATATATCAGTGAAATTTTAAAAATCAGGAGAGAAAACAGTGGATGTTCTAGAAAGAAAATAGGAGTAATACATTGAAGAAACTAATAAAATATGTTGTACTGTTTTCCTTCCTTTGATTAAAACTCACAGAAGGATAAGATTGGAATTGTTTATCCAGAAAAAATAATGGAAAAGGTGCATTCTTGTAGAAGTGTTTAAAATCAGATTGATTTCTTGAAATATTTGGGTATATTATTATACAAAAAAGCATTCTCAGTCATACATCTATGAAGATTTCAGTTGCTTTTTCCTACTTTAGAGCCCATTATAAGAAACATACAGAGTCTTCAGGCGTCCTTTGGTCTCTGGGTTATTTTAACCAACCACTTCCCTCCTCTTTAATAGTGAGCAAGCCAAGATCACCTAACTAGAGCTGTGTCCTGCCGTACCACCTTGAAGAGATCCTTTTATTTGGTTCAGCTGGGTCCCAACAGCACATGTCTTACTCATGTGCTTATTTCCCCCTTGTTTTTATTGACCTACAGCGTATACTTCGGATGCTATACCTGTGTTAAATTTTCTGTCACTGTAGTCAAAGAGCCGATAGAATGAACCTCAAGAAGGGAAAGTTCATTTGTCAGAAGTATCAGTTAATGGTTTCCTTGGCTTTGTTGCTTCTCAGCCTGTGGAGAGATAGAACATTAGTGGTAGGGAGGATGTGTTAAGCAGAGCTCACCCATGGTGGGTGGGAGGCAGAGAGCTGGAGAGGAAGGGGCCAGGAAGCAGATGCAGTCCCAAGGTCAGGCCTCCATGATTGATTTCCTTCAACGAGCCTCCTCCTTCCTGTTTCCAATACCTCTCAATAATGCCATTGAATTGTGATCACTGTGTATTGACTGGCTTTTGTCACTGGGAACACAATAGGTGATGTCATCACTGACAGGAGAGAAGTGTATTTTGGCTCACTGTTTAGAGTTTTCAGTCCATGTTTGCCTGGTTGCAGGGCAGAAGCTTGTGGCGAAGAAAACAGTTCCCTGCATGGAAGCCAGAAGCAGAGAGTCAGAGAATAGCCAGAGTGGGAGATACACCCCTTAGTATCATACCACCAGTATCACACCGTCTCCTGCTGGGCCCCCCACCAAACAGCAGACCAACTCTGGATATTAGTGGATTAATCCACTGATGACTATTGCATCTGCATGGTCAATCACCTTTCAAAACCTTACTTCTGAACACGTGAGACTTTGCAGACATTTTAGATCTAATTCTAACATTTTGAATTAATCAGCCGATGAGTTTAGAGCCCTCATGGTCTAAGGACTTCCCAGGTCCCATCACCTCTCTGGGTGTGGTGGTGAACACCTGTCATCCCTGCACTCAGAAAACTAAATCAAGAGGGTCACTGGAAGTTGAACACCAGACAGAGCTACACAGTGAGTTCAAGGCCAGCCTGAACTACATCGTGAGAACCTGTCTCAAAAACCAAACCAAAATCCCATCAGCTGACACCCAGACTTTTGAGGCACATTTCAAATCTAAGCCATAATCATATCAGGAAAAAGAAAAATTTCTCTCCAAGTCTCACATGCATTGATCCTTTATGTTTGTGGGTCACTGGTCACCCTGAGATCTATACCAGGTTGAGATCACTTTCTGCAAATGCATACATTAATTTGGGGATGGAGCGGAATAACGGAAGATGCAGTGCCTGATTCCATGACCATTATGAGTCGGTTCAGGGACTACTGACAATGTCAGCTTACTGGTGTTTCAGTATCTTCATCTGTGAGATGGTGGACCACTGTCTGTCCCCCACCATCTGTGAAATGTGCAAGAGAGCTTCGTCAACTCTCAGTTGCTTACGTGGTAGACACAGTGAACCGTCAGGGGCCCCTCCTCTCCTGATTCCCATCGCTTCCCATCCTTCATACTTTAGCTTGAGGCCTGCATGAGTCCTGACTGTCTCTGGGACCTGTCAGCTCACTCCTTTCACATCCCAGATTTTATGCTGGCTTTTCCCCCAGCTCAGAAGCCAGTACACAGTTCAGAAGTTCAAGTATGTTTGCAATCTGTGATGATCACATTCATCACGGGGAGTTGGTACCTCTACATAAGACATCTTAATTCTTTAACATCCCATTCTCTTCTCCTCCTACCCCTCTCCCTCCATCTCTTGGTCAAGCATATTTTAATAGTAGCTTTCAGAGAAAGATCAATTCTTGGTTTAAAAGAAAGGCATATGCCAGCCCAACTGCCAAGTAGAATGAATCCTCATTTTGATGAATCCTCATCAAAACAAGGAACGCTGGGGTGGGCACCTGACTTCTCCCCTGAGTTGGTACAGATCACAGGCTTCTCCACATTTCAGGCTGATGGCACATGTGCTCTGAAGTGTCTCTGGATACACATGCATGCTCCTTCATAGGGACACCCAGGTTTTCTACTGTGACAGTGTCCTGGCTCTGGAGATGGACTGCTGTGTCTCCAGTGGTGCAAAGTGCTGAATTTCCTTTCACAGAGTGGAAAGTCTTTTCCAGTGAGATCCTCTCCCATTAACTTTGTAAAATCGCACTAAGAACTGAATTTAAGACTGGCCATTATCTTGGCAGGACCAGAGGAAGATAAATTTGACTCTGTCTTTGAATTTCAGCGACAGCAGCAGGGTCTGTATAAACAGCCAGAGATCCTCATTACACTCCCCAGTAAACTCGAGGAATAAATGAACCTTGTTGAGAATTTATTTGCTAAGGAAACTTGGCCACATCATTTTCTAAACAACCCTTTTGTATAACAAGTGATACGTAGAGCCAGTCAGAACGTGTGTGGAATATGCACTTGCCTTTTATTTTATTGTTATATTTAGTGAGAATAAACAAAAATCAAACCAAGGGCTTTACACGCATGCTATGTTTCAAGGGCTGCACCCAGTGATGAGCTAAAAAAGCTAGGTCCTTGTTTTCTTTCCTTGCATGCTTAGCAGTAGACCTGGTCGCTGACATATGCCTGTTTTTTCAACTCCCCGGGACCCCTCTTCCTGAATCCACATGTTTTGTACAATGAGGTTTACTCACACGGCAGCCAAACAGTGAAGTGGAGGTCCAAGTTACCAATCTGCCTCCACAAGGTTAGACTTTGACATTTTTGTCAGCCAAATCAGTAGGTGACATAATGCTTTGGTGAAGGTATCTGGGAATGAAATCATTGGTGCCCTGGGGGGTACATGATTCACCTCCCGGGCACGTGTGCTCGGAAACTGGTGGTGTGGTGTTAACTGGATCGAGGCGTGAGTTTTCAAGCCACTTGATGTGAGTCACCCATTAGGCCCTCATGCAGGCTGGGTATTTCCAATCAGTATGAAACCGAGAAAAGACCAGCAGAAAATCTGTAGACCAAAAGCAGCCTCAAAAAAAAACAGGCAGTAATCAAACCAGAATGGGTATCGTAGTGAGTCTTGTCATCTTCAGTGTAGTTGCCTATACTCTCAGACTTGATACTATCAATCATAACAGTTTTGAATAAAATCTATAGATACCAAACAGCACTCAAACAAACCAGATTTATCTAAGATCAGTCAGGATAAAACAGTGTAAGTCATGCAGGGCTCCAGATTAAGTTAATAGGAAATTAACGATAATTACTGTGCTATATCCTGATGTTTTGGGGATAGCTCTCTGTGCCCTCAAATCTAAGGCAAGTAGACAAACTGGGACAGGATAAAATCTATCTAAGCAGAGCGGTGCTAGTAATAAGGGTTTTAATTCTTCATACACTATTAATGTCTTCTGCCATCTTTTTGAAGACTATTCCTCCCCTTTCATTTCCCCAGGGTGCACTGTGCACTCATGTGTTTATAGGAATATGTTTTGTTTTGTCTTGCTTTGTTTGTTTCTCCCTCTAATATAGAAAAGATAGAAATACATGTTAAGACTCATGCATGTGTAGAACCTATAAACAGTTTATCAGAACTGATCTCATGACACAGGATGAAATGAACAAATACTTTGAAGAAAAAGAGACACTACAGGACCCAGTGCTGATCCCGGAGTGTCATGATGTGCAACCCAGCAATAGTATTACTCTTTGTTCAGAGTGATTTTAGCCTGCTTGGGTTTGTTTAATCTCAACGTAAATGGAGATCTGGATAACTGCATGTATGTTTAAGTGTATAGGATTGATACCCGTATTACTAAGTTTTTGTTGGATAGCTGAACAGAACCGTTTGCAATCTCGCTGTTAGAATCCCCACTTTATATGCTACACCTCAGTATCTTGAATAACTATTTATAAGAGTACAATCTGTAATCATCAACCAACGCAAATTTGAATATATTCCTCAGTCAGGTGATTTCTAAGCTCAGTGATAAGAACAAGTGACTCAATACAAGGGAAGCTTAATCCCACTCTTCCTCGGTTTCAGCTTAATTGTTTGTTGTCTGGACTTTCTTGGGTGTATGCCCAGTAGATGCCAGTCGTACTCAGCTGCTGTGTCCTCAGGCAGTAACAGATGCATTGCTGGGCGCGTTAGCCCCTAAAATGACAAGCACTCTGTGGCTGCATTGAGGTTTATTAGGGAGAGCAATTTCACCAGAAATACTGCCTATCACCTGAGCTGAAAGCAGAAGTGGTCTTATCGTGTCAATCTTTACCTCCTTCCTTACAAATTCCTATTACCCTGCAAGCAGACAGCAGTAAACAACAAGTTTTAAAAAAAAACACGCTTATTCCCTGGCTATCTAGAGCTAATTTTCGCCCTGAACTTAGTTTGATGTCCAAATGATCAGTCCGTAGAAAGCAACGGTAACCTCTGACAAGAACAAATAACATCGATCTGGAGGAGTGACAGGTATTTTCCAGGTTGCTGCACTTTTCATATCATGCAGGAGGATTCTTACTGTTATTATCTGCAGGAAAGTAATTGGAAAGCTTGCTTTAATCCAAATACCTCACCACCGTTCCAAGGAGTAAATTGTGAACTTCTTATACTTTGACGTGTTAGAGGGAGTCAAAGTTCTGATTCTAAAGGTAGTGATTATTTTGTAGGGCACATATATCTGCAACATAATGAAATAAATCTCTGGTCCTTCATAAACTTACAGGCCTTTAAAGTACTGTAATAATTTCACCATACTGTACCTTCACAATATGCACACCGTATACAGATTGTTTTGCTGATCACCAAAGTGCAATCTAGCCTTTGCGAGATAACTTCATTAAACAGCTATGCAGTGCTTGCAAAAAGATATCTGGAGCCTGGGATTGCATTTATTTATTTTTAAAGGAGTAGCCATTTGATGATAAGGCCAAATTCAGCAAGTGAGAATACCCTTCCTCTGAATAATACCAGCTGCGGGGTTCATTATTGCTACCAGTGGGCCATCGAGGTTGGGATTCAGGATGCTTGTTTCTTCAGCTAATCACCTACAGTGGCTCCTGATCTTGTTTTACCTCTTTGTGGCGTGAGCAAGATACATATAGTGTCACGCTGTTCTGTCCTGTCATCTATTAAAACTGAGGTTTTCGAGCCAGGCATGGTGGCACACGCCTATAATCCCAGCACTTGGGAGGCGGAGGTTGGGAGGATCGAGACCAGCCTGGGCTGCAAAGTGAGCTCAAGGCCAGCCTGAACTGCATAGTGAGAACCCCTCTCAAAAAAGACAAAAAAAAAATTGAGATTTTTCAGGTGAATGCCTTACTACTAGTGTTGGAGTTGAGTCTTGGGAGAAGGTTGATGAATTTTGTGGAAGGTTACTGTACATTGCAGTGAATAAATAAATTGATTAATAAACTGGTTAAAGGAGATGCTTTACCCTGGGAATCAGTGGTACAAATTAGTGTGCATTCTGTGTTTCTGTAAGTAAATTAAATGAGACAGACCTGGGTAAAACTCATCAAAAGACCAAAAAAAAAAAAAAAAAAAAAGAAAGAAAGAAAGAAAAACAGTCACCAAAGTAGCCTGACTTGTGTATGTTGACTGATTATTTCAGTTAGTTTTCTCTTAGCTGGATATTCTGACACCAGCAAATTTAAAAGGAAAAAGTTTATTTTAGCTCATGGTTTGTAGAAAGTTTGAATGCATCGTGGACTGGCTCCAAGACAGGGTGCCATGGCAGAGGAGAAACAGTCCATGGCATGGCAGGCAGGAAGTAGCAGAGGGAGCCTCCCTTTCCCTCTTTATACCCATCAGGCTACAAGCCTCTTAGCTGTACCTCTCACACCCAAGGTAGGTCTTCTGGTTCAGTAAACCCACCCAGCAACACCCAGAACTGTGCCAATTTAACCAGAGGATTGATTCCCTTAGTGCACATCCTTAACCCTAATGCCTCATATAGCTGCCTCTTGTAAGTTCATTAGGCTTTGGAAGTACTTCTAGATATAAGGCATTGCACTGGTGAAAATCCATATGAATATATATTTTAAGGGAAAATGAAGTCAAGTCTATGCCACCTGCAGCACTGACAAGTTTAGACATGCTTGGGACTCCCTTTAGCGAGCACCCTGGACAATCCACGTGTGTCTTACTATTAATAAGGATGAGGAGACAAGTTGGGTGACCTCAATTCCCATCAGAGAGAAGGGAGAGATGCTAGCAGGCATGTGCTGGGTATCAGCCCTTTAAAGGGTCCAGTACTCCATCAGAAAAGCACACACCTTGTTCTGCTCATGCAGGAAAAGCCACTTCATGAGGAAGCTCATGCTCTGTCCCAAGTACATTGTCGAGAAATAATCCTGGAAGGAGTGGGTTTCCTGCATCAAGGAGCAAATCAGACGATTTTCCTGTAGAAATTGTGTTATGCTGCTATGTCCTGAATTTGCTGGCAGCTCAGAATAAATAGGCTTTTGAGAACTGATCTAAAAATCCTCCCCATTCTATTGTTTCTTTGGGGGAAATGCCTTCTGAGTTGTAAATAATTTTAAAGGAATGATTTATAAATCTGTGCTTGGGCCATAATCCACTTCTGAGTAACACATAACGGTTAAAAAAATGCATGAAATCTTTGCCAATAAACAGCCCTAGAATCTTTTGCTGATCAGCTGAAAGATTCTATGTTAAATATTCAGTGTCTTATGCTATGTGTTTTCAAATAGAACACTCGCTAGCGATTTGAAAACTGCATTGCAAAATACAACATTTACATTTCAGAAAAGCTATGGGAAGTCAGCTTTATCTGTTGGAAGGAACAATACTATCCTAAATGACAAGCATTTTGACTTTTTCTTTTCTTTATTTTTTGGAGGGGTACCACAGATCGAACTCATGACCTTGCACTTGCCAGGCAGGCACTTGTACCACTAAATACACCCCAGCCCCATCCCAAATTTGACTTTTTAAGTGGAAGGTAAAGTATGACTGGTGTCTCTACTCATCACGGCCACATTACGTGTGTCCTAACCACGATGCTGGAACATAAACTGTGGCTCTCCCCTTGCAGTAACATGGCGACACATGGAAGGACATCTTTAAAGTGTGGGACTTTGCTCTCCTGTAAAGATCACAGGGGACCAGCGCCTATGATTTTAGTATCTTTTTAGATATTGAAAATGTTTTATTGATTTATTTATTGTCTTTTTGAGACAGGGTCTCATTATGAAGTTCAGGGTGGCTTTGGACTCAGTTTGTAGCCCAGGCTGGCCCCAGACTTAGCAATCCTCTTGCCTCAGTCTCCTGAATGCTGGAATGACAGAAGGGCACCAGCACCCCTGGCTACCATGTTATGTTTTATGATAGAAATATGTGCAGTCGAGCCCTTGAGATATTTGGGACTTGTCCATTTAGTAGGGCTTTCCGGTGAGTGATGTATCAGGTCTGTTATCTGGATGTCAGTGCTTCCATTCAGAAGCTGATGTTTTGTTTTCATCCAGGTCCTCCTGGCTAGCAGCTTTGTGCCCATTTACGCCGGACTGAGACCAGTGGAATACCAAGGACAGGTAAGGTGATCCTAACTAAGAATTTGCCAGAACACCCGCATTTGCCCATTTCCTGTGAAAGATCTAATTTTGTAATCATTGTGGTCAAATCCATTTACAGGTATTACACATAGAAATAACTTCTTCTCTGTAAGAAAAAAGAACATCGAGAACAGGGACTATAACACCTTACCTCCCAGATCATATGAATCAGAATGATTGACTGGATCGCTCTTTTCTTCATCACTGTAAAAATTATTTAAATTTAATTTATACCAGATACTTTTAAGTGCTTATCGGACATACTGACCACGGTCCATCAGTTCTGGCTGTTAATTAGGTCTGTGAGACACAGTAAATATCAGACAGATTGTCTTGCTTACACGCTACAGCAGCTCACACACCAAGTGCCAGACACATGAAGAAAACCAGGTCAAGATGCTCAGTAAGTACCAAGTCCAATGAGTTTCAACACCCCTGAGAAGCAAGGTGTGGCTGTAATGTTTGAAACCAGTAAAAAAAAAAAAGTTGTGTTTCATAATACATCCCTGTCGCAGCTGCTCATGTAGATGCCAGGAACCAAAGCACGCTTTCACAGTGGGAAAAGGCTTTGCACACCTCCTCACCCAATCCCCTAATAGCTCAGGTCTCCTTCCTCCAACCCTGCAGACCCTCTGCTGCCGACAACCCCCTGTGCTTCTCTAAGGTTCTCTGCTCACGTGCAGAAAGCTAAAGTACAAAGACGCATCTGCAGAGAACTCGCCTCACTTGGTCTGGCAGCTAAGGCAGGATGCCAGCCCTTTCTAGGAGATGTAGAAGGAAGCCCCCATCTAAAATCTAACCTCATAGGCAAGGAGAGGATAGAGTTCAGTGGCACAAGTGCCTGTTTGGCAAGCACAAGGCTCTGAGTTTAATTCCCTATATCAGAAAAAATCAAAGCAAAAAAATCTAAGCTCAGTGCTGTCCAGCAGTCTCTTACGCAGCTGCTTATCCAAGCTGTGTTTTGCTAAATGCTAACCCTGGTCTGCTTCTTTCATACTCATTTTTTAATCCAGCATCATTTCTACTTAATATGTACCAGAGAGAGGCATTTCATATTCAGATACTATGTGTGTTTCACACACTGAAGAGACAAAGAATTTACAATACAATACAGGATATGTTTAATACATATGAGACACAGAGATATGTATTTTATCAAATACAGTATGTATTTCACAAATACTTAAATAAATATAGTATATGTCTACCCACATAACGAGCTATGCATTATGTGATCAGCTTTGTTTTAACACATATTTATAATCAAAAACACTATCCACTTGGCATGTACCAGAGCTATGAACTTTATAAACAAATATAGTAGCTTTTCAGCACACATTCAAAATCAAATATATCTGTTTTGTACATTTAAGAGTTACACATTTTATAATCCAATATAGGATCTGTCTAGTGTGTACCAGAAATAGAGATTTTATAGTCAGAGATGTGTGTTGTATAGTCAAATGTTGTATTTGCTTAAGATACACCAAGTATATTATAATCAATCTGGTATCTATTGAATACATATTTATAATCAATATAGTATTATTTAACACATACCAGAGATATGCATTTTATCATCTAAAACACTATATACTTAATGTACCAGAAATATATAGATAGTTGATTATATACTTATAATCAACCAGAATATCTAGTTATGCCAAAAAATACGCATTTTACAAGCAAATATATCATCTACTTAACACATATTTATAATCAAATGCAGTATTTATTTAGTACATACCTGTGTATGGCTTTTATAATGAAATATACTATCTTAACATACACCAGAGATAATTTTGTCTTGAAATATAGCGTCTGTTTTATATGCCAGAGATGAGGCATACACAGTAACTCTTGGGTGCATGAATGCATTTTGGGGGCAAAATTTTGTTTTGTTTCGCGAACTCTGCATGAACACAACCAAAGTCATCTGCTAAATAGGGCAAGGAATCACATTTGCCAACCAAGGACCAAATGTATTTGAAAGCGGACCAATGCCATTTGTTTCATTTGTATGTAACAGGCATATATTTATTCATAAACAAGGACCACAAACTCTTGGAACATACCTTGATACACACACTCCCTCATTCTAAGTGTGAGCATGGTCCTTTGAGTGCCACAGAGGAGCTAATGGGCTCACAGGAAAGGCAGGAACCGACTTTTACACGATGGAAGAAATACCTGCATCACAGTCCTCCAGTCTTCAAGATGCACTTTCCTAGAGACTGCCTTGTGTCTGAATCATCTCTGCATCCCATGTGACTTTCCCCAAGCCAGTTTTCCTGGGACAGGTCATAGAGAGAAAGCTAAGAAGGAGAGAATTTAAATAAGTGGGTGAAGGCCACTTGTTACAGTCAGAAGTTGTAAGGAGAACAATTAGAATCAGAACACAAAATTTGTAATATTATTTAATGATGGTCTCCCAGAGTTAACACAAGAAACTGCAGGAAATCTATCCACAACACCAAAGACACAGATTATGCAGTGAGGGGCCTGGATTCCACAACAATGTCCTGTATGAGTCCAGATAAAAACCCAGAGCTCATGACAGTGCCTCCCAGGAGTCCATCTGGAGGTCCAGAGCCCACAAGAAGGACTAACACCAATCCATTTATGGGTCTGTGCTGGGAAGGCCCAAAGGTCAGTGGTGGAAGCCAGAAGGTCCATGCCAGCGGGGTAAAGGAGCTGTGCTGATGGAATGAGGTTTCTATGCTGGAGCCAAGAAGTCACGCTCAACAAAGACCAGTACTGTCCTGAAAGACACCACAGCCATCCTCAGCGACACAGAGGCCCCAGACTTCTCCAATCATAACAACAGTTGAATACATGCCAGGAAGCCAGTGTGAAGAGTTCATCCTGGAGACCAAGAGGCACACGTCTTCCCCTCCGGAGCCAGGAAGCAATGTTCAATGTGAGGACCAGAGTGTCTCCAGGAGAACCAAAGGCTCAAACAGCAACACGGAGGAGAACCCACAATGCCTCAATGCCTCACCTCTCCTTCTCCATGTCTCCATGCTGGCAACTTTCCTCAGTTGAAGCATCTATGCTCAGCATCATGGTGATGTAATCCAGCTGGTGTTAAATTCTTAATCCATAACACCACCCACACACAAAGATGAGGCTCCCTCAGAGCAATGCTGGCTCTCTGTTAGTCTATTTATTAAACATATGCACGCAGTGGGTTGTTTGTAGTGATGTACCCTCTCTGTGGCCACTTAGAGACAACATATATACTGATATTTTAGTGTCATAAGTAATTGAAATATCAGCTCATGGGCTCTTTTCTAACTTTACCTATTTTAAATTGCATCTCTCAAAGCTAATGCACATTCTGTTTCCAAGAAAAATATTATGTCTTTTGCCGTTTAAAAATTTATTCACACTCTGTCAGGCTTCAACTTCATGGTGATTTTAAAGTATCATTTTCCCTCTTGTTATATGAATAAAGGTCAACATTTACTTTTATGTGTAAAATTTTAATAGACGTAAAGTTGCTGTGAAAATTTACTTTGTATTGTGAACTTTAATTTTATAATGATCGGAGTTCTAAAATGACTTTGACTTCACGGAGCTGTTTTATAATATACTTCAGCCATAAGAAAAATGTCACCATGGTAAAAAAAACAATCCTGAGGAGTTTTCTGAGGTTTTATATTCCTGTGAAGAGGGATGTATTTGTGTGTTTTCTGTTGCTGTCATAAAATACCTGAGGCTGTGTAGTATGTTTATAAAGAGGTTTATGTACCTTACAAGGGTTTGGATTCTGAAAGCCCATGACTGGATAGATGGCTCCAACTCTCTTATCTCCCATGAGGATCTCTCTAGCTGTGACAAAAATGGTGCCCTATCGGAGTTTGTGTAAGAAAAGAAATCACATACTGAGACAAGAAGCTGGAGAAACTCAGAGCACAGGCTTGCTTTTTTATAACCTGCTCAGGCAGGAACTGACTGGGTGCCATGAGAGATGACTTCATCCCCAACAACTTGGCCCCCTCTGTGATCGCTGCCTCTGCCATTTCTCAGATCCCTCCACTGGGGACCAACTTTCCAGCATGGGAATCTTTGGGGCACAGACTCAAGCCACATCCAAACACAGCAAGGAGACTCAGGTCCAAATGTATCAGAACTGGTCACAGGAGCACTGTATTAAGAGGTGGTGACTGAGATGGTGTAGATAAAATGTATGAATGATGTCACAGGGAGAGAGGTTGGACTAAAGCCACAACTGAGTCCTAGAAAGCCAGCATGCTGTGAGACGATCCAAAACGTTTCCGCTTATAAAACTACAAATAGCAGAATCAGGAAAGCAAATCAGGTGGCAGAGGCTGGAAGTTCTTTCCTGATACAACTTGCTTCTTTCTTAGTGATAGGTTCTCAGTTTCTAGCTAGAAGGGGAGCTCTGTAGTCACAGGTTACAAAGTCATAGTTTCGCCTGCAGGTAAGTAGAGCGGGTTATAATTATTGTTGGGCAAAGAGATACAAACGGAAACACTATTGGACATGCAAGGAGGGAAGCTGTATATCAGTGAATAATATGTAAGCTGAATTACTGTGGGAGCAAGAGGGAGGGAAACTTTGTATCTTTCTGGTTGTGTTTTGTTGTTCTTTCCTGTTTCCTGGTAATTAGACATAATGACTGCAGCTGCAACAGTGTTTCCATTGTGAAACACTAGGTCAAAGATCACCAGATAGCTAGGCATGATGCTGCACAACTGTTAATTCCAGCACTCGGGAGGCTGAGGCAGGAGGATCACTGCAAGTTCCGAAACCAGCCTGGGCTACAAAGGGAGCTCAAAACTGCCTGAACTGCATAGAGAGACTCTGTCTCAAAACAGCAAAACACACAAACAAAACACTAACTAGCTGGCAAAGACTAGACCCTGAATCTTTTGGGGGATAGTAGTGTATGTTTAGGGGCTACTTTACCAATCTATTCTCCATATTCTTCTCAAAAAAAAAAAAAAAAAAGACAAGTAAAACTTCTGTTATTATTGCATATACCAGAGTCCAGTAATATCTGCTGTAGGGATTATTACCCTCGACTTTACTGATGTGAAAAAATCAAGATAAGGAGGTATTGATCTAATCATGTGAGTACGAACTGTTCTTTTGTGAGGACTAATAGATTGGTAGTATAGTCATTTTAGCTATCATATGTATGTATTATAAATTTATGTCTTTTTCCTTTTTCCCTTCCTTCGTTCCCTATGTCTATATCTGGTAATCTAAGCAAGCCTTTTGAAGATAACAATACGCAATATTACAACCATTGTTTAATTCCTACCGTCTTGTATTGAAAGCCTGTACTGTCATTGTTTTGGGCTTGTTGTTACCTCTTATGCTTTTTGTGTTTCTTTTCTGAGTCTTTTTTTTTCTCTTAACTAAATAAAATTTTTCTCTTAACTAAATAAAAATATAGGGCTAGGGGTTTAGCTCAGTGGCATAAGAGCCTTCCTGGCAAGTGCGAGGTCATGAGTTTGATTCCCACTACCAAAAAATATAAATTATATGTAGAAGAGAGAGAGACTGATTATTAATCTACACCACTGAAGTTATTTAGCTGAAGTTCTTTCCAAGCACTGATCATCATTAAAGTCTCTATCTGTGTTGTCTCGCTTGGTGCACTTTGACTCTTTTAGGTCTTTTCAAAAAAATATAGACTGCATTTCTTTTTTCTTTCTTTCTTTTTTTTTTTTTTTTCTTTTGTACCAGGAATTGAATTTACAACCGCACACTTGCCAGGCAGATGCTGTGCTGCTGAGCTGTATCCTCGGCAAACTTATTTCCTTTCCATGCCCACTTCTTTTTTTGTTGTTCCCTTTGGTCTTTTAGAGTCTCACTCTGCAGCTCAGGCTGGTCTTGAGCTCACTTTATAGCCCAGGCTGGTCTCGAACTCGCAGTGATCCTCCTGCCTCAGCCTCCCGAGTGCTCGGCTTGCGGGCGTGAACCACCATTCCCAGCTATTCCGTGCTCACTTCTTGCATGTGCCACAGGAAGATAAAGATGCTTAAAAGAGTCTCATAGGAGGAATCAGGGGTTCTGAATTGGATATTCCATTGTTGGGAGCGAATCCTTCTGACCCAAGAAAAACAGCAGGGAATGAGCAGACCGGGGCCAGGCAGGGGAGGGAGGAAAAAGCTGCACACCAGCTCCCTTGACTGTGTCTGCTGTGTAGGGTGCACATCACCGGGGCCTCCTGCGCCGGACCTCAGGTCTCCTGAAAGCCTCAGTCTCCTTTGAGGTTTGACTTGGGAGCCACACACACACCCATCCGGACCTCCACCGCCCCACAGGGCCTTGCGCCCCCTGGGGCCTGAAAACACTCCTTTCTGACCTCCATCCCCAACTTCCCGGCTTTTTGCAAGCTCGAGCCTCTTTCACCACTGGCAGGGCTTCCATGCCAGATCCTTTTCCAGGTTCTTCCCTTTACATTTTCAGGGACAAGGGAACACTGCCTTAAATGTGTGTCTGATGGTGGGTGGAATCCTTCAGTGTATTATAGATGACATACAGATTGCCATCGTGCCGAAAACACCTCATTTTCTAGGTTGTAATGTTTGCATGCAGCTCGGAGGGGGTGATTTGTTTCTTGGCAGGCTGTGATTGTTCTTCTCTAGTAAGAGAAGCTGATGAAGAAAGAGGAGGAACAGAGGCACGAGGGGGCTTGTATTTGTGGCCTGGAATGACAAAGGACAGAGAAGGTGCCATAGCCCAATGGGAGTGGGAGTCAGGGCGCTCCACAACCTTGTCTGATATTTCCCTAAATATATCCACATTTTGTGTCACTGTGTCTGATAGGTATTGAGCACACTGGAGCTTATGAAAAGAGATATGTGAATCTAACCCTACTTAGAAGCATCGTACTTTAATATGATATAAGCATAATTTAAAACACAAATAACAGGCACCGGACTTGGTGACACACACCTGTAATCCCAGCACTTGGGAGGCTGACACAGGAAGTTGCAAGTTGGAGGCCAGCCTGGGCTACAAAGTGAGCTCAAGGTCAGCCTGAACTGCATAATGAGACCCTGTCTCAAACACACACACACACACACACACACACACACACACACACACACGCGTAACTTTATGAACCTTAAACTCTCCCAGTGGTTAAAAGTGGTATGATGGCCAGGCATGGTGGCTCATGCCTGTAATCCCAGCACTAGGGAGGCTGAGGCAGGAGGATTGTTGTGAGTTTGAGACCAGCCTGGGCTACAAAGTGAGCTCAAGGCCAGCCTGAACTGCATAGTGAGACCCTGTCTCAAAAAAGAAAAAATAAATATAAATAAATAAAGAAAAAAGAAAAGTTTTTTCTAATACTACTCCTGTCTCAAAAAAGACAAAATAAATATAAATAAATAAAAAAAGAAAGTTTTTTAAAATACTACTCCACTCTCCTACATTATTTTAAAAACTTCTTTAGGTATGTGTAGCTTTATCATTTAAGACTAGTTTTACCACTTACATATACTAGATGCTCATTAATAACTGAATAAATGAATAAATGGAAATAAACTGAAATTAAGACTTTCTTTACAATGAATGAATCCTTTTTCTGTTCATCTGAAATCCTTCCAGGGATGGAATGCCCGGGAGGTGTGCGTGCTATTAGACCGCGTTTTCACAGATTCTTCTCATCAACTCCGAATGAGGAGAATTTCCAAAGGAGTTTCCAGTATATTTTTAAAAAGCATTCATTTTGGCAAGTGATTAAATATCAAAAGAGGATTATTGCCGGGTGTACCATACGCATATCCAAAGAAAGGTGGTGGGATTCTGTGTTGTTTTTCTGGGTAAATTCCCAGTGATATTTTGATTCTATAAATATTACAAGAACACGTACTGAAAGCTGTCACTTTATCTCACCCCCCCATTGAAACTTGAAACTCGGTGTGGTGGATTGCTGCTGCTTTATGATTGTTGACACAGCAGCTGGAGAGTGAATGGTGTTACCTTGTGATCACACAGTTACAACTGTAGTCCTTCAGCTCTCCCTCACTGTGACTTTTCTCCTGGAAGCATAGCTGGATCACCACACAGCAGACACAGCGGCTGGGCTGGGGACCAGCCGCTGGATTAGAAACTGTGTGTCAGTGTATACTTCCTTGCAAATAAGAGACTTCTGTTTTCCAACCATTTTAGATGTTTTTGCATCGTCTACTTAGTTTTTCGAAACAAGGCGTCTGTCCTCTAGGGAATGTCTTTTTGCAGTATTTACAGAGGCTCAGCCACTAAATGGCTTTTGATTTTTGAAGTCGCTATTTTGGATCAACTTTTAAAAATTCAAAACTGTCAATAGTGTATCAAGAGCATTAATTTAGCAGAATTCAGTGTACAGCAGTTTTTCTCAACCTGTTTTTTTTAAATCTTATTTCCAGTTCATGTCCTTTGATTCTAAAACCTTACCTGTCTTTTCTCCTCTTCTATTTTTCTTTAACTTGTGGGGAAATCTGAACTATATCCTGGGAGATGGATTCACATTCTTTTCATATATATTCTCTCTCTCTCTCTCTCTCTCTCTCTCTCCCACCTTTCTCTGTCTCTCTCTCTCTCTCTCTCTCTCTCTCTGCCTGTCACTGTTTTTCTCTTTCTCTGTCTCTTTTTCTGTCTGTCCATCTCATTCTCCCTGTCTGTCATTCTGTCTGTCTCTCCCCCACACCCCTCTCCATTTTAAGAATAGCTAAGCACCTCCATTCTGCTTGGTATGACTATTTGTAGCCTGTTTCATGGAAGCTAAGAAGATAGATTTGCAAATGTAAAATTATTTTTAAGCCTCATGTGCTTCTCCATATTTAAATTTCTTCCTCACTGTACAGAAAGCAGTGCTGATTTCCCTGCCCCACTGGGAATCACTCTGTTTTATGATGTGTGAAGAAGAATATGAATCGTAGTGAAAAGACCAGTTCGACCCACTTTTGCGTCCATGCTGTACACCAGCAGATACTTTGTTTTCTGAAATATTTCTGAAGAGCATCCTGTAGTAAATACCTCGGGCACTGTAATGTGTAATTTCCATCTTTCCACTTCCTCAGCCATGCATGCTGTTATAGTGGAAGGAAGCCATTAGCAGTCTGTAAACAAAAGCACATAGCAGTGTGTCAATAAAACTTTATTTGCTGAAACAGACAGTGGGCTGTGGCTTACCAGCCCCTGACCTACAGCAAGGAGACCTACAAAATAACTTCCCCTTGTAAAATGAGGGAACTGATCTATAGTATTCCCTTGTTCTAGAAGATTCATTTAAAAGTAGATACCTGAAATCATGTCTATTACCCAGCCCTATTTTTATCGTTTTCCTGTTTGCTCCATCATATCAGAATTAATTTGCCATTCTGTGTTTTATGCCATAGTGGGTTTACGATCCTCCTGCCTCAGCCTCCCAAATACTAGGGTTATGGGTGTGTGTCACTACACCTGAATCCTTTATTAAGTAAAATAAAGGTTGCTCCAACACAAGCACCGAGACACTGCAAGAGTCAGTTGATCTGCAAATAGACACACTTACTAAGTGATTGCCACAATATGCCACTTGGATACCCTGGAAAATGGATGTTTATAGCCTGGGCAAAATGGAATTGGACATCTTAAGTTTTTGTCGCACTACTCAAAATGATTCATGCATTAAAATTTATGAATTCTTTTATTTCTAGAATTTTTCCATTTGACATTTTTATGTATAGTTGTTAGTATATAGTTATGACTTGTTAGACCTTGGGTAACTGAAATATCAGAAAAAGAGGCCAAGGATAGATGTCCTTCCTACCCAATAGAGTTTGTTCTTTTTGATTTTGTTTGGTTTTGCACACCTGGGGATTTAACCCAGGGCCTTGTGCCGAGATACCTCTCCACCTAAGCTCAAACTTGAGATCCTCCTGACTCAGCCTCTCAGTGTTCCGGGATTAAAGTTTTGAGGGATCTTGTAAAGATTCAACTAATGATAAATGGGGAATCAATTCTAACTGATTTATAAATCATTAGGTCTTGCACTTCAGTGTATTTTAAGTTTTGATTTAAATGACTTGATACCATTGTTTGAATTCATAAAGCATGTTCTTAATAGACACCCATGACATATTAGAATGTAGAATGCAAAAATTAACAGACGCTAACAGATCAAGAATCCAGTCTATTGGTTTTCAGCAGGTGTCTTTATGGGTGACTCCATGGATCCTGGTTTGCAGTTCTGCAACCTTGGAAAACCCTCGTGGTGGACACTGCCTCAGACTGGCATGAGTTTCCTTTTCTATGGAGCAATTGTTTGCTGATATCTCCCTGGACTCAGGCTGCCATGGGGAGCATGCTTACAGTAGTGCCAGAGGTTAGACAAGAGTAGTTGTATGACCAGTAGTATTTACTAGAGGGGAAAGAAACTCCCAGAACTACTAGATGTCTGATGTGTTCTATAAAATCATATTCTATAAAATCAAAGAATGAATTTGAGGAACAATGGAAGTTAAGAGCAGAGTATATTTATTGAGAGAAAGAAAGCTTCTGTCAGGGAGAGAGGGAGACAGAAGGGGTCCTGAGGTGTTTGCCCATGCCTCTGTCTTTTCTAAGGACTTTTATAGCACAAAACCATGAGATGAGATGGGTCCAAGATGGGGAAAATATGGAAACTCGCAAGGTGGGCATGAGGTGGAACAGAACTGTTAACTGTTCGGGTAAAATTAACCAAATCAGGGACAAATTGCGAAACACATGCTTAAAGAGCTTTCTGTAAGGGGTTTAGGATGGTGGATTGTGGCTTCCTCACGGTGATGCATACCTATTTAGAATATCAATCCCTGATGTTTATACTTAGGGTATGCTTGCATTTATTTTGCCTTTTGTCTTGAGATCTGGTCTGCAGCAAAGGTGTCTGTCTCCTCAACGCTGCAGGTATTTGGCCTTCTGCACTGGCTCTGTTGAGGGCCCAACCCTGAGTGCCTAGAATATTTCTAACTCAGCTGCCTGTAACAGCATCAAGTCACAGTAACTATTGGACAATGCAGAGTTTGATTTTTAAACACATTTGGCCCTGGAATTTTTATATACTTGCCCACACCGATCTTTCAGGTTGTAGTACCGTGAGATAAAATCAATAAATACCCATCCCAGCTCTGAAAGAGAAGACCTGGAGTTGTTTACATAAGGATGAATTTGGAATCACGCAGAAGCTCATGTCAGTAGCTCTGACCATGTAGGATGCCACCGAGGAGGCCAGAAAGTGGAAATAATTTGCAGAACTATGTGGGCAAAGGCCAGAGAATTTATACACTGAAATACTGAACATGCATGAGTTTACACTATCAGCAGAACACATGGTGTAAAATGCTTCCAGCTTTAATTGGAGGTTGAAGAATATTTGTAGCCCTGATTATTCCCAGCAGTGTTACCCACAGGAGTGTGCGGTTGGTTGGTTGTGCTTGTGAGAGCATCAGCTAGGAGACTGGCAGAGCTGGTGCTTTCCGACGCTGTGGGTCACAGAGGTGCTGGGATCATCACAAGTGTAATCAAGACGTGTGCTAAGCTGTGTGTTTTCCCTCATCATTTATCCAACCGGAATAAGCTAACGAGAGATTACAGGATTGGTGGAGGCGGGGTGAGGGAAGAAGAGGATTTTCAATTCCTTCTAACACCAGTCATTAACCCCATAGTAAATTAGAACACTTTTCAATTTAATGAGCCAAATTACCCTTCTTTTCATTAAGCTGAACAAGTCAGATGAGCTCTTTACTTACGGTCATGTGGCCTATCTTTAGTTCTCTTTGATGAAGCAGAGGTGAATTTTTTTTTTCTTTTTGCAAAGCATTTTCCTCGTCCAGAATTCAGTATTCATATCTAAATGTGGGGTGGGGGCAGCAAAGAAGCACTGGGATAAAATTAGGTGCTATGGAGCTTTTAAAAGTTTTTTGGCAAACTTCTTTTTCATGGTTTGTATTCCTGTAATCTGCTTTCTCTCATATATCATATATATGTATATATGCAAAATAACACAGACATGTAAAATATATGTAAAATAGCACAACCTCTGGCAGTGTTATAGTATACATAAATAGCACATATATGTATATGCTCCATACATGTATTCATATGCACATGCTTGCATACACTTGGTGTATGTATATGTACACCTTTTGGTAGGTCTATATAACATCATTACAATGTGTATTATGTTATATTGAAAATAACGCTAATATACAAATTTTCTCGACCAGTTTTGTTTTAATCAAACCTATGGACGCTTTCTCCTCTACCAATATTTGATTCTGTCAAGAGAAATTTTCTACCCATCCTTTGAGCTGACTTTCATTCTGCCTTTACACGTGGCTGTCTAGCCAACGCCTTTGTAAGGGATTACCAAACACATCATTTCCTGTGTTATAAGTTAACAATAAAGAAGGAAATAAAAGAAGAAAAAAATGTTTTAACTGAGTGAAGTACATTCACATTGACCTGTTTTGCCTTCCTCCCTCCACCTTTGTGCAATTTTATTAAAATAAAATTTAAAGCACTACCAGTTTTAAAAATAGCCATTTTAAAATTGTGCATTAACCTGTTCAAACAACAGTCCGTTTGCAGACTTCCCTGACAGTCTCTTTGTGAGGGCGTCTCAACCAACAGCAGATGTTTCTTCTGTTGGTTTTTGTATCACGTCACCTGGGACATAATTCTGATGGCTTGGAGGACTTGAGCACCATTTCTGTGTGGCAGTGTTTACAGCTCCAGCTGTGTGGGCTCCTGGATGCACTGAGAATCCTCATGATTGCGAAATTTAACATGAGGAACATCGTCTGTGTGTTTCTTCCTGTCCATGTTCGTCACAGTACAATTGCTTAGGTGAAGGAGTGGAGGATGCCTTCCCCTTAAGTATCTGTTATGGATTAAGAACTGGTGGTCAACTTAACACCAGCTAGATTACATCAGCATGGCACAGCATTACATCAGCATAGAGGCTCCCCCTAAGGAAAGTTGCCAGCATAAATAGGTGGAGAAGGAGAAGGAAGGAGTTAAGGCATTGTGGGTTCTCCTACAAGTTGCTGTTTGAGCCGTTGGTTCTCCTGGAGAAGCTCTGGTCCTCGCATCAAGCATTGCTTCCTGGTTCCAGAGGGGAAGACGTGTGCTGCTTGGTCTCCAGGATGAACTCGTCATGCTGCTTCCTGGCAGGTACCTGACTGTGCTTGTCATCAGAGGAGCTCCGGGGCCTCCATGTCACTGAGGATGGCTGTGATGCCTTTCAGGACAGCCCTGTTGTGAGTGTGACTTCTCAGCTCCAGCATAGGATCCTCATCCCACCAGCACAGCTCCTTCACCTGACTGGCATGGACTTTCTGGCTTTCACTGCTGACCTTTGGGCCTTTCTGGCTCGGATCCGTAAAACAGACTGGTGTGAGTCCTTCTTGTGGACTCTGGACTCCGGTTGGACTCATGGGAGGCATTGTCATGAGCTCTGGGACTTCATCTGGACTCATATGGGCTGTGGGATTTAGGCCCTTGACTAACTATTCTGTGTCTTTGGTGTTCTGGGTTCATTTCCTGCATTTTCTTGTGCTAACTCCCAGTGACCATTATAAAAACAATATAAACACGTAACCTGATTCTAGTTGTTCTCTGCACAACCCCTAACTACAACAGTATCCTCTCTCTGTTTCTTTCTGTCCTCTTCCCTTCCCTCCCCGAGCCATCACCCTTTGTGGGTCAGTGGAGAGTACAGAACCCCTTCTGAGAAAGCTTATACCCAGCACCTACCTTTCTTCATGGCTTTGGAACACAACCCCTGTTCTGCGTACACGGGAAACACTTTGCCCATAGAGGAATTTCTGGGTGTTCTATTTATTTTCAGCTTTGCTGAGCAAAATGACAATTTCTGATTCTTGTAAAAATAGGACCTCTCATGCTCAATTCAGCCGCACAGATACTAAAATCAGGACCTCTGCTGGTGGCGGGTGTTTTGTTCAGGGTCACCCGTAAACCGAACTTTCCACTTGGATTACCCAAGAAATCCCACTCTGATATTGCATGGCTCCTAAGACATACCCCATGCATGCTACACATTCAGGACCATGTTAAGTGGCATAATCTAACTTTTCAGCTGTTGGAGAGATCTCCTGATTCTGCCCAGAATTCCTATTATCGTGGTAAGAGATGGGGGCACAATGACTTGTTTTGCTCCCAAAGTAGCTAGCTCCCCAGCTGGATGAGCCCACAGAAATGGTAAATTTAGGAGGACCCAGAGCATGCATCTTAATACCAGGAGGGAACCTGCTCACTGACAAAGCCACCCCCACTTCTCTTCAACTGGGACCTGTGCTGATGTTGGACCTTCTTTTCCTAGAAATGGGTGGACGGAGGCCTCACTAACAGCCTTCCCATCTTGCCTGTGGGCCGCACAGTGACCATCTCTCCTTTCTGTGGACGACTGGACATCTCTCCCAAGGACAAAGGGCAGCTGGATTTGTATGTTAACATCAACAATCGGGATATCATGGTGAGCAGTGGCCTTTGGAGACTTTGGCCAAGTCCTAATCCATTGAGGTCTCCTCAGAATCCAACATGCATCCTCTACACACTGGAAGCTCATGGATCATTTTATTGTGCACATTGTATTGCTGAATACCATGTTTTCCCATACTTTGCAGCTCAGATCATGCGTGGGGATTTGGTTCTTTGCCATTGTCAGGATGCAGGTTCTTTGCAGCCAATCAGCTCTCAATTTCTATAGCTTTTTCCTTCTTCTTTTTCACATCTGTAAACAGTGCAATGTCAGAACAACTTAACTCATTTATTTAGTTAGAAAGATGGAGATAATGAAATATAAAATCATACGAGAGAGAAGGAGGGACTCAAATGAACAGTTGACATAAAAATATTGATTCCCTTAGCCTAGTCTATTGGATGTCAACATGGAGCAATAGCATATCCCAGAACTATCTGGTGATGTTCAGGGTCCTTTTGGGTTGTCACATCTGGGTACCACTACGGGTCTCTCCTGTAGTGAGGCCAGGGATACTGCAAAATCTGCTGTAGTGTCCAGGGCAGCAGCCATCTAAACTTGCTGGCCAGAAATATCAACAGTATCAAGGCTGAGACGCCCTCCACTGATCTTTTGTGTGGAATCACTTTTTAATGATTTTCCTACTGACTTTCAGATATTGCTAATTATATCTGTAATAAAGTTTAGCATATGTCTTAGTTACTTCTCTCTCCTGCCGAGGCAAAGTACCCAACACAAAATGCAGGAAGGAAAAGTTTATTTAGCTCACAGTGTGCAGAGGTTTCAGTCCATAATCAGCTGGCTCCAAGACAGGGTGGCATGAAACAGGGGCTACTGTTCAAAGCAGCAGAAGACAGCAAAGCCACAAGAGAGAAAGGAGAAGGCTCTTTTCCTCCCTTATACTGAAAGTAGGCTCTGCACCATAGGCCAGGTCCTTTACACCAACTCCCTGACCTCCTGCACAAGCTCAGGATGTTTACAAAGTGTGGTCCCTCGCCCCCTGCTGAGTCATTTCATTAAACTTCTAAACCTGTCAAGTAGACACAGCAACAACATCCCAGAGCAGTAAGGTCTCATCCTCCACACCCCACGGTGTAGAACTTGGCTAAGCTTCCAAAGTCCTCAGACTGACAGGGTATATCCGCCATGACAGCACACATGCGCAGCTAAATCTGCACATCATCTCTTTGTCTGTACGGTAATGTTCTACAGCTTGGACTTCACCTTTCTCTTGCAGCTGTCCCTGGCAAACCTGGTGAGGCTGAACCAATCCCTCTTCCCACCAAGTCAAAAGAAAATGGAGTCCTTTTATCGATGTGGATTTAATGACACTGTTAAGTTTTTACAGAAAGAAAACTGGTTTGAATAAAACACCTAAACGTGCGTAGCCCAAAATCGGTTTCGGGCAGATTTAGAGGGAGGTTTCTATTTAAATCCTTTGTAGAAAAATCTCATCAGGCTTCTAGGTCAATTCATTATTACTCTTGGCAATATGTGCATTTTTTTTATTCCTTTTTTATTGGCGTATGTTTGTGATACATAATAATACAGGCATCTTGGAGAGTTGATGTATATGCACATCACATCTTATTTATTTTCTCATCCCATTGTCATGCCCCTCTCCTATGTTATCCAGATGTCCTCCCCGCTCCAAAGACTGCGTCACTGTTTTCTATCATTTCCCTTTTATTTTGCTGTTTATATTTTTGGTTTCTCATCTGAGAGAATTTGTATGATAGTGAACTCATGTCTGATTGTTTCACTCAGCATTATGTTCTCAAAGTGTATCCATTGTTCTACAAATAACCCAAATTTATGCTTCATTCTGGTTGACGAGTACTTACTGTGTGTATTCATATTCAGCCCATTTTCCTTATCCACTCATGTATCCATAGATACTTATCAGGTCTTCCAAGATCTAGCTAGTATGAATAATGTTTCTCTAAACATTGGTATGCATGTGTCGTGGTTTATGTCTGTGGCCCCCAGGGCTCATGAGTTTGCATTGTGCATTTGTGATTGGTTCACTGTCTAGTGCTTGGATTGATGGTGTCAGTGGTATACCTGCCTAGGTGGGGGAGCCAGAAAGTGATGTAATCGCAGGAAAAAAAGTGTGTCTCCCTCTCTTCTGGTTTCTGCCTTGCTGTTTGCAGCTGCCATGAACTGCGGATAGCTACCCAGAGAGGTATGGCCAGGTCCAGTAGAACTTCTGTCTTTGGTGTTTTGAGGCATCTCCACACTTACTTCTATAGTGAATGCACCAATTTACATCCCCCCCCCCCCGGCATTTCCTGTTTCTTCAGATCATGATGATGATTTCTTCTTCCTGAAGTAAGTTGCAGGCTTAGTGTTGTTTCGATTTACATCATTTTTAACATGTGAATGACTACTTCCTCTCAAGAAATAGGCATTTCTGTAGCATTTGGCCCAGGCGCTAAGGAATATGTGCCTAGATGAAGAGGAATCATTTTGTAGAGAAAAGTCTTCACCTTTGAAGGACTTCATATCCCCTCTGGGCTCAGGTGTTGAAAGCGCAGGGCCACAAAGCTTGTGTCTCTACAAGGCCATTCCTCTCTGACTGTTTAGCTACCTCTATAGATACTGGACATATCTTTCCTAGGAAATTAAATCAATCAAATACTACTAAACACCAGGAACCAAGTAAAACAAATAGCTTAGCAACTAACAGTGAAAATCCCAAATACTCCTGCAGCGAATAATTTGTAAATCTTCACATACAGCTCTCAGCCTTGGACTTTTAAGATGATTGTGCTTTCCACAAGCTGGAACACTTGCAGATGGGTTTCTACTAATTCACTTGCACTGTCTTAAATCTTAAATATGGTTTTATGGGGTTTGCCAAGCGTGAACTCTTAATTAGTAGAAGGCAGTTAGAAACAAACCGATTTAATTATATGCCTTTAACTGTCCTGCATGACTCTTTTTACCCTTTCAAGCCATTCTTTCAATCAATTTTATGATCCTCAGAAGCCCAAAATACAGTTTGTAGCACAGAAACACCAGCCATTGCCTCTTTCTGGGGTGTTCTCCAGAAACCCCGCCCTAGAATGCTGATGGCCCTTGGAGGCATGTGCTTTATTTACCCGAGCAAACATGGAGTTAAATCTCAACTGTGTTGTTTTTGTAAATGCCAGGAGGTCCATGGGTTCTCAGTTCATTGCTGTGTCCACTTATGCAGTGTGTGCATTTTCATTTTGCCTAAGATTTTTCACCTTACCCCTTCCATTTTTCATCATATGTGGATACTCCATGGCTTATTTCCATTAGCCCTTCCTTTTTTTCTTTAAAAAAAGGATAAAAAATGATACGGAGATTAAAAAATATATAACACTAGTTAATATATTGCACATTGTTTTTTCAAAGAGATTAAGACAAAAGACATAACAAATCAGATCAGAGCAGAACAATATAAGCAACACAGTATTTCACCACAAGACAAGCTGTAATTAATAGTAGCTATCATAATGTCTCTTTCTTTGAAATAGTTGAGCATAATTTCATATACAATAGTATCAAACATAAAATAATATAAAAGCATTCAAGAGAATTAAAGTATTACAGGACATTCAGAAACAAATAACAGGAAACGAACAATGGCTACTATATTATCTCATTTTCCATAGAAAATTTGTTTATATTATCACACATAATAAAATCCAATAAGATACAATATGATAGAACCAATGGAAACAGAAGAACAAAAGCACAGTAGGACTTCAGAGTAAGGTGACATCAAATCAGCTCTGGCTATTATAATGTCTTGTTTTCTTCAAAATAGCTGTTCATACCACCACAGATAATAAAATTAAACAAACCAGGACAAACCCATTCCAACTAATGAATGCAAACTTTATAAGGCTGCAAAGCAATGTAATGGGGAATCATGATTACAATAAAAAACAGTTGTTCAGATTATAAGAATTAGCCATCAAAAATGAAAACACGAATTTTATTTCGATGAACTAACATCGGTAATATAGTTATCTATCTTGTATACACACACATATAAAAGTACACCTATATACATATAATTTTTCCCCTTTTTTTCTCCTTTCCCTATCCCAGTTCTTTCATTCTGAGTACTTCTCCCTTTCATTTTCACAATATCTGTTGTACATTTTGGATCTGATTTACTTTTTTGGTTTGTTTTGGGTTTAGCTAGGGAGTTAAAGAGCGATACTTACACATGCAAGTCTGATTGATTTCCCTTACTTACGATAGGACAGAAAAGAATCTTGCTCTCTGACTTTCTTTTTTCAGTCTGAGTTTGTAGTACCTAATGCTGGCGTCCATTGTGTGCCCATCACCTTTACATTCCTTTCCCGTCCCTTCCTCCCTCTTCCTCCTCCCCCTCCATCATGTGTCCGCTTTCTCTTTGAGAACCATCTGTCTCCCCATTTCCTATTACCTGCCTTTTATTTTGCTTTTGATTTACAATTCGTCTCTCATATGTGAGACACTGTGTGACATTTAAGTGTGTATCTCATTTCTTTCACTTAACATTACTATGAATTGTGCTGCTATAAACACAGGTAGGCACAGGTCACTATTATTTGATGTCCTTTGACTCTTGCAGGAAGATACCTGAGATTCTGTCTTACTCCAGAAAGATCGACCATCACCAGGACATCAAATAAGGATGAATGCTGGTGAAACTGTGTCCAGGGAACCCTTCCACATTGTTGGTGGAAATGTAAAGTAGTGTCCACACTATGGGAATCGCTAGGGAAATTCCTCAAAAAACTAAAATTAGAGGGCCGCTGACCTAGCTCAGCAGCATGACCGCTTACCTGGCAAGCTCAAGGACCTGAGTTTGATTCCGGATTCAAAAAAAGAGAGAGAAATAAGGAAAAAGTGCAACTAGCAATTCCAGATGGCCAGCCATTCCCCTTCTATGTATCTTCCTGAAAGAGTCTCTTTGACTTTAAAATTAGTTTTTGGTTTGTCCGGGCTGGAGATTGAACCCGGGGCCTTGAGCATGGCTAGGCAAGCGCTTGGCCATTTTGTAATCCACTACACATCTTTCACCTTTGGGATTTTTCCTTTAAACAACCAAAAAAGTGTGCAGTTGCTCATGGGTGAGCCTGCAGCCCTTTCTCTGCTAACATGCGTGGATGCCACTGTTTTCCTTGGAGAGCTGCAGGGAGCTTTGTGGGGAGCCAAGCCAAGAAGCACTTCCTGTTACCCCTTGCTGTGTAGGGTGTGCCTCCGCCTGGGTGGTGACAGAAAGCAGGACCTGGCCTACCAAGGGGACCAAACTTTCACAGCACACTAGGACCCATATCTAGAAACTCGGGCGAAGCTTTCTGACTTGGATACTAACATGTTTGCGGTTGGCCAAAGCTCCTTGGTAAGTTCCCTGTTTCCTGTTGGGGGATTTCCCAGGATCTTTACATCTGCCCTTTAAAATGTCCATCATTTATTTCAGCCTTTGTGCTTATGAGAACTCACGATTTCCCACTGATGATTAGGCCAACTAGATTTGGTTTTGAAGCCCGAGGATGCTTTAAACGAACAAGCAGTATTTCGAAGGAGGAAAAGACTCCTGGATGGTTCTCATTCACAAGAATAGCTGCTGCTGTGTGTGCATCCACGCAGCCCACAGAGACACATTCCCACAGTTCTGAGTATCGAAATTACCACTCCCAGCAAGCGCGAGCTCTAAATATGCACCAAATCAGCCGCCTGCTTGTAGAAAGTCTCCAATGAGCGAATTAGGTAACTGCAGTTACACTAAAGCCCTCTCTGTAGAAATACTAACCCCAGGAAGTTCTTGGGTTCCATCTAGGACTTCTGCCGTGGAGGAACCAGTGACACAGAAGTTCCGCATTTCAGGATTTTTCCTGCCTGAGCTGTGTCTTCACAGCGGTAAAACCCAATTCCAAGAGAGACAATTGTCCGCACTACTGAAAGCTGATCGCAGAGCACTTATGGCAGTTCAGGAAAAGTGAGCTGATTTGCAAACAATTATTGCTTGCAGATTGACAATTCCGTTGGGCTGAATTTACCACACAGTTACTCAGATTTGTGCCTAATTTTGTCTCATTTCAAAGCTTTGCTTGATATATATATATATTCATATGCATGTATATTTCTGGCTCACTATAATTCTCCCATCTTTGGACTGACACAGGGAAAGGGAAAATATTTTTTTCTGTGCTATAAACAGCATGTCAAATAGGCACTCATGCACGACTTCCAATATTATCATCTCCGCCTTGATCTTGTGACCAGTGTCAATTTCTCAACACCCGGATATAAACAGACTGACATAAGTATGGATGATGTCTGTGTAGGCATCTACGAACACTTCTAAAATGCAACAGGTTATTGCGTTCTGTCCTAGATCCCCGATCTCCCAAACGAGTGTATGGCTGTGGTTAAAGACAGAAAAATGATATGATTTTTAGGGCTCCAGGAGGATCAAAATCCTTTAATTAAGCTCAAGGCTTTGAGGATAAAGACAAAGGATTCTCTGGATCAGTCCAGTTGTATTAGGACCAAGGACAAAGAGCGGAGAGACTGAGGAAAGTGCAGGCAATGAGCAGGACCTTGGGAGTCACTGCAAGGACGTCTCCAACTCATGAATCAAGTCAATTCAGTAGCACTGTCTCATCATGAAGACATGGTAGAAGTGAGACTGTAGGAGTCATCTTTGCAGCTGCAGTCTCTACCTTGTCAATTGGGGTTGGAGCCAGAGTGTCTGCAGCTGTGGCCTCATCTTGCCCTTTGAGGTATCTCTGGCCTCACAGGCCACTACAGGCCTCAGCCAGGACCAGTGATTCACATAGCTTCACTTACTATGAATCAGCTCCCGTCGCCAGGCAAGGATCTGAAGCCTAGGACAGACTCACAGATAAACATAAGAAGCCAATAAGTAAAATTTAAATCCTGCTCAATGCCACTTCGTAGTGGTCTCCAACAACAGGTCTCCATGTTGCTTTTCACGATTCAGAAATGGGGAAGCTTATGACACTCTTCCCTGTGTCTACAAATATCTCGCAGTGTTTCTCTTGTCCAGTTCTCAGCTATGGGTAGAATAAGTCCCTCAATCACATCCAAGTCACACAGTGTGAAGTCTCTCTCGCTGGGCTCATGAGACTTGCCAGTGTGAGACTTTGACGCTGTGGGCAGCCTCGTGGCTGTTCAGATGACTGTCACTACCTTCTCCTGAGTTTCCCTCACAAGATTGCCCGTGAGCCATACAGGAAGTCAGCAAAGGGTATATTTGTGGGTTCCCACCCTCGTGGAAGCTGCCAAGGGAGCTCAAGAGGGATCCTGGGGTGGCCTCCTTTTGTGCAGAAGAGAACAATTTCTGTGTGTGATTTTGGAGAACAGCCCCAGGGCTTCCCATGCAAGGCAAGCACCCTATACATCTCTGCCACTGGTTCTGCAGCCACCCATGCTTGACCTCACATGGACAGCTAGTCAGGCTCTTGCTTGGGGAGCCGCCCAAGGCAGTAGCAGGCAGTGCAGCCTGGAAGGAACCCTGCTCTGTGGGGAGCACAGAGCACTCCAGGGACTTTCTGGTGCCCACGAATTGCATGAGGTCCAGGTACTGGTCAACCATGGGACAGTTGTGCATCTCAGGGACACAAGGTCCTCTTGAGGCCCAGACTGTGCCCTGGAATGTTGCACCCCAAATCAGGAGGACAACCTCATGCACCTCAAGTGGGGCTGCTCCCTACAGGACTCTGGAAACTCCAGCCCAGCTTCCGGCCTCCCCATGGCTGCCCAGGAGCCCAGCTGGTTGGGGGGACCCTCTTGGCAGAAGGGCGCAACATTACCTTCTTGCTAAAGCCAATAAAACACATGTAGTTCCTTTCTCTTCACTGTCTCGTTTCTCTTTTCTTTTTATCCTCCTTTCCTTCTCCGCTTCTCTCCCTCCATCCTCTTTCCTCTCTTTCTTGCTTTCTATTTCTCCTTCCCTCTCCCTCCCGCTCTCTCTCTCTCCCCTTCCCCTCCGCCTCTCTCACCACTCCCCCTCTGTCCCCGTCCTTCTTCTGCTATCTCCTGCTCTCCTGTTTCAGATCTGACATTCATCTCAGGGCCTTCTCCAGGAAATATACCTCTGCCCTGCCCATTTTGCTGTTTTTAATTTCATCCACGGGGTGACCCAAGAGAGTCACTCCGATAGCTGGGTGGCTTTCTCCGTGCATTCCTCCTGCCGCCCTCTGTCCAGTACATGGGCCCAGAGGCGAGTTCTTCTCACCCGACTGATGTGCTGGTAGGTATGCTGAATCCCTGGAGTTTAGAATTTGAGTGAGTCACAGGAGGAATGCTTTGGAGCCTCGAGGTCCAGGTGACGAGGAGCCCCGCTGTGCGGTGATGTGTGTCATCAGACTGCATTTCGGTCAGGCTCTTCAGCTCTTGCCACTCTGCATCTCCCAGCTTTTAATCCAGGAAGCAGCTTTAAAGATAAAGCCGGTTTGTGTGGTGTGCTTTATGTGGAAGAACTCTTGGATTTCAGAAGGATCACAGCCATAATACAGAGAGGCCGTGTATTCCCATCTGGGGAGATCTGTCCACTCACCACTCGTGGTGATGTTTTATACATGGGGCAGAGGGAGGGCAGAGGAAGTCTGAGGGTGGAAAGAATGGTACAAGGAGAAGGCAACGTAATTGGAAATGGAGAGAAAACTTAAGGATGTTGAATTCGCTTCATAAACTCATAGAAAACTAATGTCCAGCAAGGTCTGCAGGCACAGCCTTAGGTGCGGGTGAACCCAGCAGATCCACGAATGACACCGCCATAACCAAAGAATGATGAACACTTCTGCAAGCTGCCTATGCCCATGCCCCGTGTATATACTCTGAAGACCAAGAAAGAAAAACATGAACTAAAGCAGGAAGTAATAAATAAGTTGTGCTGGTAATTATAGGCCAGAAAAGAGGGAGGTTTGAGAGGGTGCAAGAGGAGGAGTAGAGGAATTCTGAAAGAAAATGGGGGAAACAGATTGAGTCCAACTGATGGCCTAATTGAGAATCTAGTCCAGGAAGCCCTATGCAAGGACCTCAGAACCTGATAGCACCTGCTTAAATGCTACAGAATTAAAACTGGTAATTCACAACTGCATGCTCTTATCAACATCCCCTTGCCAACACCAGAAAAGAAAAAAATAAAGAACCAACCTAATCCAGAATTGACCACAGTCTGAATTAGAGCAGCCTCCTCTGCCGCACCACTTCAGGGATGGGGAGCCGTGTAGCTAGTCCCAGGGCTGAGCTCCCCTCGTGCTGTCCTGTCTGGGGATCTGGGTGGTCCCACAGTGATCCAATTAGTTCCCCATCAATAACTTAAACTCTCCAGTGTCTATGAGCCAGAGGCTCAAACTGCTTCTCTGTTTCCTGGCAGAGCTCTGCAGAACTCCAGCTTATGCTTCTGTGCACAGGGCTGGCCCGTGATTATGCATGAAGTGCACCAGCGAGGCCATGGGTGCCCCAGGGCCTAGCTCTCCAGGGGTCTCTGCAAGGGCTCCCCAAACTCCTCCCCACCACAACGCCCTGTGGCTGTGTCCTGTGCTTCTGCACCTCAACTACAGCTATTTGATACTGTAGCTCCCTGATGTCAGCACCTGGCAGTTTCTTCCAAACCAGGGTTCTGTCTTCCAGGATCTGTGGGGAGGAGTTGTGTTATGGTCCATACAGTGTGTCTACTTGAGCAGTTTGGAAGTTTAACTTAGAGACTCAGCAGGGAGCCAAGGTCCTTGCTTTGTAAATATCCTCATCCTGTGCAAGAGGAAGGCTCTGAGATTTTGTGAGTGCTATACCCACCCTGAGCGGCAGGGGCAGGGGTCGCCTGCATACAGTATAAAGGAGGAAAAGAGGCTTGTTCCTCCCCTTTTTGCTGGCTGCTGCCTTGAAGTTTTGCCCCAGTGCCATGCCACTGGAGCCAGTTGATCATGGACTGAAACCTCCACAAACAGCTAAATAAACCTTTCCTCTCTTCATTTTGGGTGTCAGGTGTTTTGTCCCAGCAGCAAGAGAAAAGTGAGCACCACAGGTCGCTCTCCTGCTGTCCTGATTTTAGTCTTCTTTATCACAGCCCTGTTTTTCCATGGCCTGCACTAATTACAAGGGCCAGTAGCCACCAGCTCCCAGTCACATGGTGGGGGTTGCATCACGAAGTTATAAAAAGTGTGTGATTTCCACATTGGTGCAAAGAGAGTTACACAACATGGAGCTTTGTTTTCGGTGATGATCCTGCTCCAATCTCCTTCATCTGACTCTTCATGTTATACAGAAGCAATCCATTGTCCTTGTCCATCTCTTATGTTACAGGAGCTGTTCCAGAACTCTGCGCTTACAACGAATGCTTCCCTTAAATGACATAACCTTCTCCAAGTCAATGAAGTTGCCTTATTAAGATTTACTTAGAATTATTTGATTGTTTAAACATGAATGGATGATATGCTTTGCATTTTATGTTTATCGCAGTGATTCCCTTCTTATTCTGAGACTGCAGTATGTTACAAAGAAATGTACACACACCTTTGGGGTGATGAGTATATGATGAATGTTTCTTTTTTTTTAAAGTGTCACTTAAAAACACATCGCCAAAAAGACTGGGATAGCTATGTTTGAAAAGTGAGGGGAGTGTTTCAGGGGAGGTTAATGGCAATGTGTCTTGTTTTGTAGTATTATTAATTTGACTATATATTTAAATATATGTATCAGTGATTAACCTTGGTTATGATGTGTGTCTTCCCACTTTTCAATAATCGGAAAATGATCAAATATAGATTTTTATATCTGATATCTATCTGAGTTGACTAATGAAAGGTTAAAAAGTCTTATCAAATGAACTAATTTGATAAATTTCAATTTGCATGCCTAATAAAATGGCTGCACTCAATTAAGACTAGGAAGTAATTTCATCAGCATACAATTGAAAAAGGGAGGAGGGAGCTGAGCTGGGCTGGGTGGGGGGAGGCTGCTTGGGCCTTGCCGGTGACCTTCTCTCGGCCACGAGCACTGCCACTACTGCCCGGAGGAGGGAGCTGCACTGCAGAGAGGTTTGAGGCCTCCCTAGGTGCGCAGGTGACCTTCTTTCAGCCTGGGGAGCTTCGACACCGACACCCGAGGAGGTGGATGCCTGCACAACATCTGATCCCAGGAGAGTTTGAGACCTTGCACTGGGTGGTTGGGGACCCACGCAGCTTGCAGTCACTCTGGATTGGTCTTGGCGGGATTTGGGCCTGCCTGGGGACCACACCTGGTGGCCTTCTTTTGGTCTAGGGAGCTTTTGCTGTGAGGCGGGGGAGCTGTGCGGTTTGGGCTTGAGGAGGCTTTAGGCTGCCTGAGCTGTGCCTGGTAACCTTCCTTTAATCCGGGGGCCTCGCTGGCCAAGAGCGAGCTACACTACCAGAGGAGTCCCAGGAGCCCAGGACATCGGAGACAATTTCCAGCACACCCAGGGGAAGCTTTGGAACAACACATGAAACACGGAAATATAGGAAAATGATAAAACGAAAGACCAAAATGCAATCTCAAACATCCAGCCCATCCCAAGAAAGCCTATGCGCCGTGTACGTAGAAGAAAATATATGCCATATGCCTGAAATACCTGAAATAATAGTAACTGAAATAAAGAAGCAACTCCAGGAAGCTATAAAGGAATTCAAACTAGAAATAATCTCCCAGGTAAAAGAAGAAATGATAAAAGTAATGACAGAGATGCTGAACACATCTAAAGAAGACACAGTTAAAAAGTTAGAGGAATAAAACATACAACAGAAAAGATCATTTCCAGGCAAACGGCAAGTCATTTTCCTAGTAATAAGGCACGAGCAACATTTTCACTACAGCAAGAGGAAGGCAAGTGTGTTTGACTGCTCGCTTCCATGCAGAGTGCTCTGCAAGCTTGCTTATAGTTTAAGTGAACTATCACCAACAAAGTCTCAAGAATTTGGAAGGTGACATATCACGGAATTCACAGCCGAATGTATGCTTGAGGGGCTCTGGTTGGAGGTGGTCACTGGAGGGCATCATTGAGGAGGGTGGATTCACATCTCAGTCTCCTCCTTCTCTCGCTCCTCTTCTCTGATGAGCAGCAGCCTCTCCCAGGCCTTTTTAGCCTGCTACTTTTGCATTGGCTCCAAGTGGCTTTGGACTGAACCCATCAGAAACTGTAAGCCAAGTAGAACTCTCCTCTCCTCAGTGACTGGTGTTAGAAATTTCGACGCGGTGACAGCAAGGTGACAAATATAAATCTCTAGGAAGTGCACCACTGAAAATAAAGGCTAACCAACTAGGATTAATAGCTAAATAATTACCACTGACAAGTTGTTGCTGGCTCTATGCATATGACTCACCATAGCACATCTCCAGAATTGAGGAGTAAATGAATTGAGGAGATGAGCAAAAGAACTCATCAAAATATCTGTGGGAATACTGGAAGTTTAACAATATACCTATGTCAAAAAGCAGCAAAATTCATCCAGAATAGCATAACATTTGAGAAGCTGCAACACATAAAAAAAATATGTTTACCCACCTATGTGATATCAGACACAGAACATTACGGAATGAGCAGGAAATTCTGTAGAGTGTTTCACCTCCTCTTGTTAACTATAAATTTTACGAATGTCCTACAGTGGGTTAAAGCTCATAGAGCAAAATCAGTGGTCAATAAAAAGAGAAGTTAAATAATTTCTTTACGTTGTTAATTTCATTGGGGAATTTTCCTGTGAGGGACTTTAGTCTTTTTTCTGTAGAGACATTGTTGGCTTTTCTTACTTAAGGAAAGAAGAGTAAATCTTAGTGAACTCTCCCTCAGATAAAGGACTTATGCATAAAACATATAAAGAATTAAAAAAATCAGACCCCCGAAACTCAAGGACCCAATCCAAAAGTGGGCATCTGAGATGAATACACACTTCTCAGATGAAGAAATACAAATGGTGAATAAATACATGAAAAAATGCTCATCGTCATTACTCATTAGAGAGATGCAAATTAAAACCACACTGTGATTCTATCTCACTCCTGAAAGAATGGCCAGGATCAAGAAAACCATCAACAACAAATGCTGGAGAGGCTGTGGGGAAAAAGGAGCTCTCCTACACAGTTGGTGGGAGTGTAGACTGGTGCAGCCATTGTGGAGGTCAGTCTGGAGATTTCTCAAAAAGCTGGGATTGGAGGTCCCATTCGACCCAGCTATTCTACTTCTGGGCATATTCCCAGAAAATCTGAGAACATCATACAACAGTGATATATATGCATCCATGTTTATAGCAGCACAATTTGTAATTGCCAGATCTTGGAAACAACCTAAGTGTCCATCAACTGAGGAATGGATTAAAAAGTTGTATTTTTATACAATGGAGTACTACTTAGCTCTAAAGAAGGATCACATTGAGATATTTATAAATAAATGGACACAACTTGAGACCATACTAATAAGCAAAATAAATCAAACCCACATGTATAAATACCGTATAGTCTCCCTAGTATAAGAAATAGTAATAGTACATAAGAGTTATGGTAATCATGATTCCCCATTACATTGTTTTGAAGCCTTATAATGATCACAGGTGTAATGGGTTTATACTGGTTTTTTGATTTTATTATCTGTGATGGCATAAACACCTAATTTGAGGGAAACAAGTCGTTATAATGGCCAGTACTGATATAATATCATCTTACTCTGAAGTCCCACCATGCTCTTGCTCTTCTGTTTCCATTGGTCGTATCATGCTGTACCTTATTGGATTGTTTTATGTGTGAAAGTATAAACAAATGTTCTATGGAAAATGAGATAATATGTAGCCATTGTTTGTTTTCTGTTATTTGGTTCTGAATGCCCTGTAATACTCTCATTCTCTTGAATGTTTTTATACTATTTTTCTGTGTTCGATGCTATTGTATATGAAGTCATACTCAACTATTTCAAAGAAAGAGATCATGGTAGTTACTGTAAATTATGGGTTGTCTTCTGGTGAAATACTGTGTTGCTTACATTGTTCTGTTGTGATCTGCTCTGTTATGTCCTGTTTTGTGTTAATCTCTTTAAAATCAAAAATCAAAAAAAAAAATAAATCAACTTACAAAAAAAAAAAAAAAGAAAGCTTTCCTTTAACTTTTTACTTTTAAAGTTGATAGGTTCTGGAGTTTAGCTCAGTGACACAAGGGCCTGCCTGGCAAGCACAAGGTCGTGAGTTTGATCCCTGGTACCAAAAAAAAAAAAAAAAAAGTTGACATATTTATGGATAGAGTGTTGATCGTTTGATATGTATTTGATATGTGATTGTCAGATTAGGTTAATTAACAGTTTCAAATTTATATATATATATTATATGTAATATATTTTATATATACATATATTTCTTAATAAATTTATATATTTATTATATATTTTATATACTATATTAATATATAACATATAATTTATATAATTATAATTTTTATATATTATATATTATACATAGCATATAATTATACATAATATATATTATATATAATTAGATATTATATGATGTATAATATATAAATATCATGTGATAATATATATTATATGTATATGGGTTATTTTTTTCCACTGCTTGAAATTTGTCCATAAAATGTATTACAGTTCTGAGTCTTTCCAAAGCATTGACTCTTTCATACATGTAGCTTGTTAGGCAACACTTTGCATGTTGAAAACATGACTAATTCATTATCTTCCCAATTATCAAATGGAGTATTTATAAAATTTAAATGAACAAGTACTGAACTAATCCAAACTTGGTTTGTTTTATTTTCTGTTGTTTATAGACTTGCATCATCAGAAAGTTTGTGGCCAAAATTTTTTGTTGCATAGAAAAGAAACCCAGATCAACCCACCTTAAGTCACAGAGAGAAAAAGGAAAGAGGAAAAAATTAATCTTACCTATGCTGATATAGTCCAGCACTCTCTGGCAGTCCTGACTGTAGCAGCTAAAATTAAAATCCTTGTATCTATCTTTAGACAGATCATTCACAAATGGCCAATAATACGGCTGCTCCTTGAGGAGACCTGTAATCTCCTCTACTAACACTTACAGGGCATAGTGGGTATCTGGGGTTCTGTTTCTTCACTTGTTTCCAAAGCACACCTAATGGAAATATCTAAGAGTGAACTCTACATCAAAGCGACCTCTACGTTGGGGTCCGTGTTCTCAAAGCTCCATTTTGGGTCATATATTCACTTTTTTGCCCTGAGATTTCTCATACCTTGCAACAACATAGACAAAATACCAAATATTTAAACCTCTGCATAACTTCACTTTTTCTAAGACAGAGCACCATGTTATGCAATAATGTTATCGGAAGAATATCTCTTCCCCAAAACTATAATTGTCCAGTTTTATTATTTATTTATTGAATAACAGCTCATTAGAAACTTTCATTTCGCCGGGTGTGGTGGCTCACGCCTGTAATCCCAGCACTCGAGAGGCTGAGGCAGGAGGATTGTTGCGAGTTCGAGACCAGCCTGGGCTACAAAGTGAGCTCAAGGGCAACCTTAACTGCATAGCAAGACCCTATCTCAAAAAGACCAAAAAAAAAAAAAAAAAAAAAAAAAAAAAAAAAAAAACCTCTCATTTCAAATCATGGTGCATGAACCAATCACAGTGCATGCCATGGGTGCTTATTATAAATGCAGACTATCACGCTGTATCCCAAATTTTATGAAACACAAGGTGCATTTTAACTGTAGCTCCAAGTAATTCTTGTGCTTATGGAGTCTTGAGAAGTACCCCCTAGGCAGGGTTTCTGTAGTGGTAGGAATACGAAGTTATTTCCAGGAGTCCAGGAAGTGACAGATGACGCAGACAATATCGCTGTATTTTACTGACAGTCTTCCTGCAAGTTTAATATGAAAGGGATGAAGAGAGGCAGGACATTTGAAAGTTAGAGGTGTGGATGGATGTTATTGTTGGGTGAGAACAGCAGGAAGATGAGAGCAGGAAGAGAGACCATTGCCCATCCATTGCCCAAGCTTTTGGAATATGTCAGGTCCAAAGCACACAGAACACAGAACTCTTGAGAGCCAGGAGCTTGGGAGCAGAGAGCATGTGGCTATCACACAAGTAGGTGTGGCATCAGAAGAAGAGGAAACGCATGCCACTTTTCATCTTGGACTAAAAGGGGAGTCGTCTAAGTTGGAACAGTTTTGTAGAAGCTGCTGATCTCCCAGAAGTGTGAGAAACCAGCCATGTTCATTCATTTTGAGGCTTAGTGAAGCCTTAAGGCCTCTCTGTCACTCTCAGCCTGCAGACAGAAGCACAAAATATAAAGATCCCGGGAAATAGCTCAGTGGCACAGTGCCTGCCTGTATTAGAGAAAACAAACCAACCAAAGAGACAGGAAGCAGAAAATATAAAGTCTGTCGTGGTGAGATCTGGGTACATCGGAGTTGGATGGTTATAGTACGCAGGTGACAAGGCACACCGCTTATAGTGGCTGTGGATTTGTAGATTGGAAATGGAAAGACATGAGGAATGGGTCGGGTAGGGTGAGCACGGCATGGACGACTACAATGGCAAGATGCTTTTCTTTCTGCCTTTGAGCTGCATGAAGAACTCAGTATATAAAACAGTGGTGTTTTACAGTCAGACTTGTAAACTCATTCGAGAAAAAAATCACTTTTATTTTCTCCCAATAATGGAAAATGTGTATTTTGACCCTACCACCATTTGAGGAAAACTGCTATTAATAAGCGACAAAATGTTCAGCAGTAACTTATTTTAATGGTCATTAATTATAATGTCTTCCATTAAATTATACATAATAGAATCGCTTTCAGCGTTTCCTTAATAATCAGAGGCATTATAAAATAGTTTATATGCTATATTTTTATCATACTCAAATTTTACAGAAATTTTCAGTCTTTGAATTCTGGCCAAGGGATTCTAGCACTTTTTAAAGAGCCAGGGGCTAATTCTTGCTGGTAAATTCACTCTCCTCCTTTCCCTACTGAGATACATTTTATTTCTTCTCTCTGCTGCTTAAATATCACACAGATCCAATCGTTTTCAAAATCAGCCTACACCTTTGCTTCCAAAATGCGTAGTGCAAATCCCTTGTGATTCCCATCAGGGTCTCATAATCAATTTATCAGTCTTTCTATATCCTCTTTCATTTTCCTATTCTTCCCTTCTGTTAAAACACAGAGACTGTCTCCATGTCTTATAGCCCAAATTCATACGCTCACACACCCTCTTTCTCCTGCATCATCAGACTTCCCCCTCTCAACATGCTTTCCATCACTAGCAAACTGGGGATTGAACCCAGGACGTTTGCACTGAGCTGCATTCCCACCCCTTTAAATTCTTTCATTTTGAGACAGAGTCTTTCCCTGACTGGACTCAAACTTCTGATCCTCTTGCTATGTCTGTCGTAGAAAGCGCTGGGATTCCAGGCCACTCTGTCCTCTTTTATCTTCTTCTTTTACCTGCTTAATGATATTGCATATTGCCTTCCAGGCAGCATCTCTATAAAGACTTAATCTACCAGTAGCCAATAAACAGTTTTATGGGATGATCTGTTTTGCTATTACAGGACTTGTTTTGAGGTGATTATATCCTGCTTCTTACAGGATCTCTCCGTGTTTCAGTGGGCATTGTAACTTAAGTTTCATTTCTTTCTCATCCACAGGCATTGCTAGAGTTTAATTTCTGCTAGCTATTAGCAATGTCAGGCGTATTTGTGCTTCGTCTTTTTAATGTTCATGTATTCTTTAATATCCCCCAAGTGGTTTTTATGGGCATGAACACCACTATTTTTACCCTGATATCCAATTCATTTATATTTACATAGCATTTTCCTCAATAGCCATATTCTGTTTATGTAACTAATAAAGCAAAAGCGTATTAATTTAACAAATTAGATTTTCATGGACATTTAAACATTGATTACACACCTAATCAAATTCTTCTAATCATTTCGGTAAACTTGCAGTTTAATGCACCTGATTTTCTAAATGCCTTAAGCATTAAACAAAGCTAACAGAACCACCCTACGTACTATTCCAGTTGCTAAAAGCTGCATTTGTTCACTTGGGTGAATCGGGTCGAAGTACTAAGCCACTGTCCTATTTTCTCATTCATTTTTAAAGCTGCTTTTCCTATATTTCATCAGTTTTGCTTATCTCACATATGTCTATCAGGTCAGTCATCTTACACAGCCCCAAGACAAAGAAAGAAAAGCACTCTGTAGACTCCAACCTCTGGTGTGTCCGCCAGCTTACGCTTACATGACTTGTGTCACAATGTTCTGTGCCCCCATGGTGATCCTATTAGAGTTGTTTGTGCAAGGTGGCTCCCACGGTTAACTTCTGTCCTTTACATATGAAATTGTGTTACTTTCCTTGGCAGGTTGTCAGTGTCCCTTTTGGGGGGGAATCTACCTTTCATCCCCAAATGGTGCTTGCTCTGGGAGATCTCATTTAGTGTGATCCTTTCTTTATCTCTTAGAATCAGATCAGTATTCATTCTACTGACTGGAGGAGAAGAAGGAAAATTTATCTGCTATGACTTGTTCTGCAGGTGACCTGGTCAAATGCAGTTTAAAGGTTCAAGTCAAAGTCAAGTTCTTGAACACTTTGCTCGCCCACCCACCAGTTAGTCCTCAGTATGAGTTTGACCACCATTGTGTGCACGAGATTGTGATGCCTAGTATTTGGTGCCATGGAAGAGCCCATGCATAGGAACCTGACTCCCATCCACAAGACTGATCTCAGACCCGAAATAGTTCACATCGAGTGATTTTTTAGTCCTGTACCCTGTGAGTTTGGCCAGATTTTTTGATGGTGATGGAAAGATAAAATTATGAAGCTGTCTTCAATAACCATCTGCCTTGCTCGAGAAATAGTATCTGAACACCCTCGAAGACTCTCACCAGCTGTGAGCTTAGAACCAGATTGGTCCCGTGGAAATACAAACAGGTGTTTTACATACCATAAATACAGTTAGACAGATGGAATGTTTATAATAAAGAAAAAAAATGCTCCAAAGTAAGTTCCCATTATCTTGTTCTTCCTGAATAATCTACCACTATCTGTAAACGGTTATTTATGGCAGAAGAGGCATGGGGAAAGAACAGAGACTTATTTTCAATCTATAACAAAATGTTGAACACCGCAAAACATGGAATAATACAAAGCACAGCTAAATGCAAAAGACTAATTTATTTTACCTAACGTAACATTTTTGTATCACAACTAGTTTTTGTGCTGGTAATTTTTTTATTGTGACGTCATTGTATAAAGGACATACCCACATCTTCTTTAAGAATACTCTTATTTTAAGGTCGGTTTAGATTTCATGGATTTTTTTTTCTAAATGAATAGTGAGGTTCCTATTCCATTCATGATGCTAGATAAGATGCAGAAGTATGCATAGAAATAGTCCTGAAATTTTATAGAGGGGGAAATTTATTTTTACCTAGCTTTCCACGTGTATTTTAGCATTTCCAAAGAGTAATTTGAGCTGAAGTATTTTCCCCTCGGGGTTATTTTAGGGTGCAGATGCTTCTAAGCCTGATACCATCTGACATGTGAGTTTCAGGAAGGATTCCTTCCTCGAGCAAGTTACTACACGTATATATCCATCAAGCCACAAAATGAGATATTCCAGTAGGCAGTGCAGTCAAATGCCCACTTAGCTTCTACTGTGTGGATCCTGAGACTTTTTAAAAATGATTTGCATGTGGCAGCAAATTTTGTAAAAATTATAAGCGTGTTTTCATGAAAAATTGGAAGGCACATGGAAAAATAATGAATATACATTAGAAACAAAGAGACAGCGTCTTCAAACCTGAAAAAAACTCTATGCATGCTACTAGTATTTATTATCAGTTTGGAGCATGTGGTCATCTCTCAGGGACAGCGAGAGATTCATTCCAGGACCAGCACCAATACCAAAGGTAGATGGAGGCTCAAATTTCGTCTATTAAATGGTGTAGTGTTTGCAATAAGCTAGACAGCCTTCTTATACACTTAAATGTTCAGATAGCATATTAATATCTAACACGGCGTACATGCTAAATAATTTTTATGCTGTATTGTTTAAGGAATAGCTGTAAGAATAGAAATCTGTACATATTCAGGACAGACACAGTTTTTCAAAAACACTGTCAGCCTGTGATGAGTCAGATTTATAGATGCAGCACATGAAGATATGGGGACCATTTCTTTTGCATGTAAGTGTACAAGCACAAAAGTAGTTTCATACCAACACAGATTTGGATCAACCCTTCTATACGGTATACATCCTTCTGTAACTTTCTTCCCCACTCTCACTGGCGTATCCCAGAGATCAGTCTTTTGAACCAGCTTGTTATTTTTATTAGTCAGAACGCTCTGCATACACAAAGACTCACATGGCCACTTTCAGTGTGTGGAGCCCTTGAGCCTTCTGCCTCTATTTTTGTGTATTGAAAATACTGCCTTTATTTGATGCTACAGTATATGAAGTTATATTCAAAGATTTCAAGGAAAGAGACAATATGGTAACTACTTTTATGTCAGGATTATCTTGTGGTGAAACACTATTCTGCTTAAATGGTTATGTTTTGATCTGCGCTGTTTTGCTGTTATGCCCTCTTTTATCTCAATCTCCACTTCATTATTTACTTTTTATTTTTATCCTTTTAATTAAGGGAAAAATAAATAAAAATAGCAGGATATATTATAGTAACCCACTTTGACTTTCCATTATCTGGATTTAAAGCCCTGTATTACTCTCACCATCTTGTTTTTGACTGATGTCCCCCTATTCTGTTTTGCTTGATAGTACCAGGTTCGAAAGTTTAGGCAACAGCTGTGAAGATAGTGGGATTCATTATGATGCCCATTCTGGTTGACTATTATCTACTTTTGAAGACCTATAACGTCTCCAATGTTTTGGTTTTGTCGGTTTTGTTCTTTACTGTTTTGTTCAATTTTATTATAACTGATGATACAGGCAATTCTATTAGAGATAGCGGGAGGCATTATGGTAACCATTGTTGATCACCTTGTATTATGCTTTTTACATTATCTATTATGTCCACCCTTTTGATTTGATTGACTCTGTTCTGTTATGTCACATTTGGTTCTACTCCCTTCCAAAAACGTAATAAGAATTGTGGGAGCAACAAAACCCAAAAGGTGTAATTGTCATTGTACAAAAGAGAGGAAAAGATGCTCTAAACGATATAACTGCATGTATATTTAAGTGTATAAGATAGATAATGATATCACTGAGTTTTGTTGGATCATTGAACAGAACTGTTTGCAGTCTCACTGTTGGAATGTCCACTTTTCAAGCTTTAATTTTGTAACTTGAACAATTATTTCTAAGATGACAATATGTAATCCATTAACTAGTGATTTCCTACTGTTTATTTTTTTCTGTAAATCTGTATAACTTGTACCCTTTCTCTGCTTTTTTTTTCTCCTTAAATAAAATTAAAAAAAAAAAAAGAAAAAAAAATACTGCCTTTGCCTGTACCCTGACAGGTGTCACTTCTGGCTCACAGGGGACATGCGATCACAACTCTGAAGGCTTCCCTGGAAACTGCCTTTCCATAACAACTTCTACCCACATGCATTTTTTTCAGCAGTTTTTGAAATCTTTCCTACTTTGGCTGAGCACAAAGTGAAATTTAAATTGATGCTTCCATTTTAAGGTGTGTGTCTAAAATGCAAATAATAAAGAATAAATGTCCTATGGCAAAGAAAAGGGAATTTGCCGAAGCTTCCTAATTGTTTATGATATCTGGAGAATAAATATTTGATGAATGTTAAGTTTCCACATAAAGTACATTTTATGGGAAATTGGCTATTCTCACAATAACCTTGCTACACATTGTGCATAATACAAAAACTGCATGATTCCGAATGGAAGCAATGCCTGGCTGCAGAACTTATGCAGGAAATGCACTTTATGCTGTTGAGGTATTAATCAGCATCGTAAATGATCAGCCTGGTACTCATACTTCACAGAGAAAATTATGGACAGAATTGGAAAGCAAAGCTGTGTCACAGACGGTGATACATCCAGGTCTTCTGCTAAGTTAAATCTTAGCATAAAGATTAACCTAAAGCACAGGTACAATCCAAACAGGAAGAAACCCAGACCGGAAATGTTCACGTGGTGCTCTACTGTTCCTTCATTCATGCTTGCTAGTCGCCATATGTGTGAGTCAGGGTTTTACTAGAGAAAACAGATATAATACGAGATACTCAAATGTTTAAGAGCTGGGGATTTAGCTCAGCGGCATAAGCGCCTGCCTTGCATGTGCACAATCATGAGTTCAATCCCCAGCACCAAACAAATGTACAAGAAATGACAAGATTGGCTTACCATGCTCAGCCACAGAGTCAGATGAGGAAGGGTGCAGAGCGTGTCTGCTAAACCCATTTAATTAAGCTTCTAAATGTCCCAGATTGGCACAATCAATCAACTACGACACCATGCATTGATGAGATGAGACAGCCCAGGACTGCACGCACACCAACTGCAGGGAACAAGTGCAGTATTTCCTTGGAGGGCTGCAAAATTTCAGATCAGATGAAAAAGCAGATCAGTTACAGCACCCAAGGTGGCAGGTACATCATGCCAAACCTCCTATAATGACGCACCCATTGTTCCTTTTAATAAATCAGCTCAATTCCTTCAGAGCACGTTCATGATGTTTCATTAGAAATTAAGGAGAACTCTAGATCGATTATAATTATCGCCTCTTGCTCTCGCTCTAAGGATTTTCCTTCCCCATAGCTTTGTGAAGACATTGGAAGCTGGTATTCTGTGTAGCCCACAATGCTAGTTCTGGAGGTCACCAGGTTGTTTCCTGATTTTTCGTGATCTCACTGTTTCTTGTCTCTCTGAGCTGATCTTGCAGTTGTTGAATACTGAGGGATTCACTGCTATCTTAGATGTACAGGGCACCGAGGATGCTTAAAATGGAAAAGAAATCAAACACAAATGTACACAACCTGCACAGCTTGCAATCCCAAGGATGATGTTAAAGTCTCAGCTCTGTTAAGTTTACACTTTTGGTCCCTCTGTTTTGGCCCTGAGCTCTCTTCTTCCTTTAGATTCCAGAAACAGCTCTCATACTTGGAATTTCTTTACCCTGGCTCCTGATACTTCCTCCAAGGGTTACTGTAGACATTCACTGTTGTTCAGATTTTTTTTTTTCCTTGTATCTCTTATCCAGTTACTTATCCTACTTAAGCACCCGTCGGGTTGTATCTTTTCCCAACTAATTCTGGTAACAGCAGCCTGCGAAGGCATCTAAATTTTCCTCATTGCTAAAAAGGAATGCATACATGTAAAGAGAGTGTGGTGAGGGCCGGAGTGACAACTCAGTGGTAGAATGCTTGGTTAGCATACATGAAACCCAGAGTTCAATCCACAGTGTTACAGAAGAAGGAAATGAAGGAGGAGCCAGAAGAGGAGGAAGATGAGGACCAAGAGAAAGAAGAGGAGGAGGAAGAGGAGGAAAAGGAAGTGGAGGAGGAAGAGAAGGAGGTAGGAGAAAGAAGAGGGGGAAATTTAAATTTATTTTTAAGAGCATAACATATTTATTGAGAGTAAGAAAGCTTCTCTCTAAGAGAGAGAGAGAGAGAGAGAGAGAGAGAGAGAGAGAGAGAGAGAGAGAGAGAGGAAGAGAAGGGGCCCTGAGTGGGTAACCAAAGACTCTGCCTTTACTAGGGACTTTTATAGAGCCAAATCATGAGACAGATACAAGATGAGAAAAGCATAGAAGTCACAAGGTGGGCATGAGGCGGGACAGAACTATCGTCAACCAATAAGATTAATTGTTCAGGTAAAATTGGCCAAATCAGGGACAAATGGGGAAGCCAGTCACATAGCAAGTGAACATGCTTAAAGAGCAGTGACTCTTCCTGTAGGGGATGGTGGCTCCTGGCTTCCTCAAGGTGATCCAAACCTATTCAGAACATCAGTCCCTGATGTTTATTCTTAAGCTGTGATTGCGTTTTCTTTGCCTTTTGTCTTGAGATCTGGCCCCACAGCACAGGTGTCCATCTCCTCCGTGTTGCAAGATTCTGGCCTTCTGCTCTGGCTCCTTTGAGAGCCCAGCCCTGTGTGACTGCCTGTAGTATTTCTAACTAAATCAGGTGCCTGTAACATTCCCTCCTCTGAAGGACATTTAAATTTAGAGATGAGGCACAGCTAGATGAAAGGCAGGCTGCTGACATAGTGGTAACAGCGGTACTGGATATGATAAGTGACTTTAAAAGCAGAGAATGCAAGGTGGGGTGACACGGAAGCATTTTGCATCAGAAAAGAGGTCTGAGGCAAGGGAATAGGGAGAGGCTTTGTGGAGTAGCACAGCTTGTGAAAGAATAGCAGTGATCAAAGATCAGATCGCCCTGGCTGAAGACAGGAGAAGGATGCAGATAATCAGAGCAGGGCCATGTGACCTAGAATTCATTCACTGAGTCATCGGAAGCCACACACAGCAGTGATGGGTGGCCGATCAGGCAGAGGCCAGGCAGAGGCATCTGGGAAGCCAACTTCTGCTGGCCTCTAAGAGATACATCTCAAAATTTCTGCTGGCCTCTAAGGGATGAGTCTCCTGGCTAGTGAAAGGTGATTTCTGAGAGGAGAGGTGTCATGGCTGTGTTTCAGAAAGGTAAGTATGAAATTACTGAGCCGGAACAAGCAAAGATTTAAGAAGCCCTTTTTAGAGATGATTATCATTAGAGAGCTCTGAGCTACTGTCATGGCAGAGCTAAGAAGCCATCAGTTTTTCCTCCCCAGTTGAGTCATTCAAATCAACCGCCCATTCTAAATTTTTGTCTTTAAATGTGGCTAAACTATCTTTTTAAAGAGATCTTTAAAAGAGTCAAGTGTTTCAGGGATTCTGTGCATGATCTAGAGCGACAGGAGAAAAGCCAAAAGCAAAAACATTCAGGGAGATGTTGAGATAACCCTGCTGCTTTGACCCAGAGAGAATCAGCCAACACCGCAACTGTACTCTGGATTTGGGGGAGCTCTTGTTCCACAAAGGAGACAGACATCTGCCTACACGATCATTCTTACAGCAGAGGAGATACTCCTGAGCTCAAGTAACGAGGTGTGGAGGTCACATGGATTCAAAAAGAGCTCGCCAACTCTGTCCCTTTGTCCATCTGCAACCTTAATACAGTACAGTACACACACACACACACGCGCGTGCGCGCGCACACACACACACACCACACAACACTTTGGTTTGGGGCAGAAGAGAAGGAAAAGACAATGATTAACAATGCCAGCCAAAAGTCTTCGAGGAAATATAGTCAGCCTAAGGTCCATTTGGTTTTGTACATATTAACATGGAAATTGAAAATGCACAAGTTGAGAGATGTTGACAAATGTTAGCATTGTGGATTAGTATTTTATTTTTACATTTATTTATTTACTTTTGTCTTTTTGAGACAGGGTCTCACTGTGCAGTTCAGGCTGACCTGGAGCTCACTCTGTAGCCCAGGCTGGTCTTTTTTTTTTTTTTTTTTTTTTTTTTTTTTTTTTTTGTGTGTGTGTGTGTCTTTTTCCTTTTTATCAGTACCAGGGATCGAATTCACGACTGCCTGCTTGCAAGGCAGGCACTTATGCAGCTGAGCTAAATCCCCAGGCCACCCATGCTGGTCTTGAATTCACAACAATCCTCCTGCCTCAGCCCCCGAGTGCTGGGATGACAAGCATGCACCACCACCACACCTGGCTTGTTGATTACTATTTGACATGCTGTCAGGCAGGTGACAGAGGTAAGAGATGGATAAGATTTCTAAAGCAGTGGTACTGAGGCTGGTCAGGAGCCAAGCTACAAACATAATGATGTGCTCATGGGTACAAAGACGGAGAAGGAGGACATGGGGCATCTCAGGTTGTGGCACAGCCAACTCAGCCCAGGAACTGAAGTGTGGTGATACATTCCAGAGGCATTAAGAAAGCCCTCTCAGGAGAAACTGCCAAGGGCAGACAGAGGTGGAGAAGATGAAATAGAGGAGCCACTGCTGGCCAAGTGGATGGTGGCCAAGGGGAGTCCACAGCTTCTGAGGTTCAGGGACATGCTAAGAGGTCACGAGACCCAAGGAGATCAGTGGGATCAACAGCATGTACCACACAATTAGGGAAGTAGCCCGCATAGGCTGTACAAGTAGGTTGCATAGGCTAATGGGATCCCCAAATGGAAGGAGAACAGTACTCACATCCTCAGAGGTGCCAATGAAACAAGATCAGTAAGACAAGCAGAAACTTGTCAGTGACTGTCTTAGTTACTTTTCTTGTTTCTGAGGCAGAAAACCCGACACTCAAAGTTACAGGAGGAATGGTTTATGGTAGCTTACAATTTTAGAGGGTTCAGTCCATGGGCATCCAGTTTCGAGCCAGGATGGCACAGTGGAGGAGAAACAGACCATGGAGGGCAGAACACAGCAATGCCACAAAGAAGTAAAGCAGAAGCAGCCTGCTCATCTCTTATGTCCCCTAGAGGCTCATCCTTTGGGTGATGCCACCATACCCAAGGTGGGCCTTCCTATTACCTGCACCCAGAGCTATGCCAACCCAATGAGAAGAGTAAGTTAGTAAGCACGCACCCTTCACGCCAGCATCACATACTTGATCCCAGCATCACATACAGTAGATCCAGCCAGATCAGTAGATCTCTGAAAAGCTCTACCCATGACTTCACGAAGTTTTGGGGGGACATCTAGACACAAGCCGTAACAGTGACCTCAGAGAGAGAAGCTTCAGGAAAGCAGTAGAAGGCAAACAGGAGTTTATTCGAGAGAGGAGAAAAATGAAATAAGATGATGCTTGGAGGAAAAGTTCTGAGTTGACCTGAGCTACGGTTCAGATGAGGTTTCTCTTCTGTGAAATTCATTTGGGGTTTCATCCCCTCCATGAGAAATGAGAAGACTGGAAATTTATCTGTGGTGTGCGGAGGTGGGATCTGGGAGAAGTAATTAGAGTCGGATGAGATTGTCAGGAGTCTATGTGGTTGAATCATAGGGAGGGAGGGAGGGAAGGGGAGAGAGAGAGAGGAAGAAGAAGACGAGGAAGAAAAGGGAGAAGGAGAAGAGGAAGAAAGAGGAGGAAGAGTAAGGAGAGGGAAGGGGAAGATGAAAGAGGAAGAGGAAGGGAAAGGAAGGGAGGAGAGGAGAGGAGAGAAGGGAAGGGAAGGGATGGCAAGGGAAGGGAAGGGAAGGAAGGAGAGGAGAGGAGGGGAGGGAAGGCAAGGCAAGGGAAGGGGAGGGGAGGGGAGGAGAGGAGGGAAGGGAAGGGAAGGGAAGAGAGGGGAAGGGAAAGGAAGGGAAGGGGAGGGAGGAGAGGAGGGAAGGGAAGGGAAGGGAAGGAAAGGGAAGGGAGGGAAGGGAAGGGAAGGGAAGGGAAAGGGAAGGGAGGAGAGGAGGGAAGGGAAGGGAGGGAAGGGAAGGGAGGAGAGGAGGGAAGGGAAGGGAAGGGAAGGAAGGAAGGGAAGGAAGGGAAGGGAAGGGAAGGGAAAGGGAAGGGAGGAGAGGAGGGAAGGGAAGGGAGGGAAGGGAAGGGAGGAGAGGAGGGAAGGGAGGAGAGGAGAGGAGAGGAGGGAAGGGAAGGGGAGGCAAGGGAAGGGAAGGGGAGGGGAGGGAGGAGAGGAGGGAAGGGAAGGGAAGGGAAGAGAGGAGAGGAGGGAAGGGAAGGGAAGGGAAGGGAAGGGAAGAGGAAGGGATGGGAAGGGGAGGGAAGGGAAGGGAAGGGAAGGGAAGGGAAGGGGAGGGAAGGGAAGGGAAGGGAAGGGAAGAGGAAGGGATGGGAGGGGGAGGGAAGGGAAGGGAAGGGAAGGGAAGGGAGGGAAGGGATGGGAAGGGGAGGGAAGGGAAGGGAAGGGAAGGGAAGGGAAGGGAAGGGGAGGGAAGGGAAGGGATGGGAAGGGGAGGGAAGGGAAGGGAAGGGAAGGGAAGGGAAGGGAAGGGAGCAGAGGAGGGAAGGGAAGGGATGGGAAGGGGAGGGAAGGGAAGGGAAGGGAAGGGAAGGGAAGGGAAGGGAAGGGAGCAGAGGAGGGAAGGGAAGGGAAGGGAAGGGAAGGGAAGGGAAGGGAAGGGAAGGGAAGGGAAGAGGAAAGAGGATGGGAAGGGGAGGGAAGGAGAAGGGAAGGGAAGGGAAGGGAAGGGAAGGGAAGGGAAGGGAGCAGAGGAGGGAAGGGAAGGGAAGGGAAGGAGGAGAGGAGGGAAGGGAAGGCAAGGGAAGGGAAGGGAGCAGAGGAGGGAAGGGAGGAAGAGGAAGGGATGGGAAGGGGAGGGAAGGGAAGGGAAGGGAAGGAAGGGAAGGGAAGGAAGGGCAGAGGAGGGAAGGGAGGGAAGGGAAGGGGAGGGAAGGGAAGGGAAGGAAGGGAAGGGATGGATGGAAGGGGAGGGAAGGGAAGGGAAGGGAAGGAAGGGAGGGAGGGAAGGGAAGGGAAGGGAAGGGAAGGGAAGGGGAAGGGAAGGGAAGGGAAGGGAAGAGGAAGGGATGGGAAGGGGAGGGAAGGGAAGGGAAGGGAAGGGAAGGGGAGGGAAGGGAAGGGAAGGAGGAAGGGATGGGAAGGGAAGGGAAGGGAAGGGAAGGGGAAGGGAAGGGGGGAGGGAAGGGAAGGAAGGGAAGAGGAAGGGATGGGAAGGGAAGGAAGGGAAGGGAAGGGAAGGGAAGGGGAGCAGAGGAGGGAAGGGAAGGGAAGGGAAGGGAAGAGGAAGGGATGGGAAGGGGAGGGAAGGGAAGAGGAAGGGATGGGAAGGGAAGGGGAGGGAAGGGAAGGAAGGGAAGGAAGGGAAGGGGAGGGAAGGGAAGGGAAGGGAAGGGAAGAGGAGGGATGGGAAGGGAAGGGAAGGGAAGAGGAAGGGATGGGAAGGGAGGGAAGGGAAGGGAAGGGAAGGGAAGGGAAGGGAGCAGAGGAGGGAAGGGAAGGGAAGGGAAGGGAAGGGAAGGGAAGGGAAGGGAAGAGGAAGGGATGGGAAGGGGAGGGAAGGAGAAGGGAAGGGAAGGGAAGGAAGGGAAGGGAAGGGAAGGGAGCAGAGGAGGGAAGGGAAGGGAAGGGAAGGGAAGGAGGAGGAGGGAAGGGAAGGCAAGGAAGGGAAGGGAGCAGAGGAGGGAAGGGAGGGAAGAGGAAGGGATGGGAAGGGGAGGGAAGGGAAGGGAAGGAAGGGAAGGGAAGGGAAGGGAGCAGAGGAGGGAAGGGAAGGGAAGGGAAGGGAAGGGGAGGGAAGGGAAGGGAAGGGAAGGGAAGAGGAAGGGATGGGAAGGGGAGGGAAGGGAAGGGAAGGGAAGGGAAGGGAAGGGAAGGGAAGGGAAGGGAAGGGAAGGGAGAGGAAGGGAAGGGAAGGGGAGGGAAGGGAAGGGAAGGGAAGGGAGGGAAGGGGAGGGAAGGGAAGGGAAGGGAAGGGAAGAGGAAGGGATGGGAAGGGGAGGGAAGGGAAGGGAAGGGAAGGGAAGGGGAGGGAAGGGAAGGGAAGGGAAGGGAAGAGGAAGGGATGGGAAGGGAAGGAAGGAGGGAAGGGGAGGGAAGGGAAGGGGAGGGAAGGGAAGGGAAGGGAAGAGGAAGGATGGAAGGGAAGGGAAGGAAGGGAAGGGGGAGGGAAGGGGAGGGAAGGGAAGGGAAGGGAAGAGGAAGGGATGGGAAGGGAGGGAAGGGAAGGGAAGGAAGGGAAGGGGAGGAAGGGAAGGGAAGGGAAGGGAAGGGAAGAGGAAGGGATGGGAAGGGGAGGGAAGGGAAGGAAGGGAAGGGAAGGGAAGGGAAGGGAGGGAAGGAAGGAAGGGAAGGGGAGGGAAGGGAAGGGAAGGAAGGAAGGGATGGGAAGGGGAGGGAAGGGAAGGGAAGGGAAGGGAAGAGGAAGGGATGGGAAGGGAGGGAAGGGAAGGGAAGGGAAGGGAAGGGAAGGGAAGGGAGCAGAGGAGGGAAGGGAAGGGAAGGGAAGGGAAGGGAGGAGAGGAGGGAAGGGAAGGGAAGGCAAGGGAAGGGGAGGGAGGAGAGGAGGGAAGGGAAGGAAAGGGAAGGGAAGGGAAGGGGAAGGGAAGGGAAGGGAAGGGAAGGGAGCAGAGGAGGGAAGGGAAGGGAAGGCAAGGGAAGGGGAGGGAGGAGAGGAGGGAAGGGAAGGGAAGGGAAGGAAAGGGAGGAGAGGAGGGAAGGGAAGGGAAGGGAGGAGAGGAGAGGAGGGGAGTGAAGGGAAGGGAAGGGGAGGGAAGGGAAGGAAGTGAAGTTAAGGAAGTCATCAAGCAGGGCTTGGTGGCACATGCCTGTGATCCTCGTACTCTAGGAGACTGAGGATTGAGGATGAAAAATTCCAGCCTAGCTTGGGCAACTTAGCAACATATTAAGACCCTGTTTCAAAATAAATAAGAAAAAGTCTAGAAGATGTAGCTGTATAGATGTCCCTGTACTTAACAAAACCAAACAAAGCAAACCCATCACCACACGCAGGCCCTTGGCATTGGACAAGACACCTGAGCCTGAATAAGCCTTTATTTACAGCATACATAATCCGTGTTATTGTGTTCTTAGCAGTAGAAAGTGAACTATGCTGAGCCCTTTGGCATGAAGAAATGTGGCACACGGTCCTCACTTCAGGGTGATATTTCGGGAAGAATTATTCTCTGCAAACACACCTGAACACAGCCATCAGCAGACAGGATCGCAGTTGGTACAGTACAGAGCGTCCCTAGCCACTAGCACCTTCAGACCTGGGAATCATTCTCACTAAGCACTCTTTCAGAGCTGCTGCTGCATGAGTTCTGTGTGTACTGGGAACTCAGGACCAAAGATTTCAGGCCCGACAGGTGGCTCTTTGCAAGGTGAAGTGGCCTGCAAGTCCGAGGAAAAAGACTCTTTACACTCAGAGCATCATGGAATCCACCAAAAAAGTCACAAGAAGTGACTGTACACACACGTGCCAGAAGGGACTGGGTCTGTCTGTATCAGAGCAGTGGAATCCCACACATGGCACTGGTGCCCCAATGGGGCTTGCTTGCTGGTGTGGATTTGTTCTCTCTACTGCAGGTCTGTGAATGGCGCTGACTCACAGGGAGAGGCTGGGGTCTGTCTCTCCTCCATTTTCTTTTAAGCATTTATGTAGTATTTTTGCTTAGCTCTCTCATTATATCTTTTCCTCTTAATGTGCATTTGAATTAACATCTTATTTACATCTGCTTACATATCAAGTCTGAGATTTTCCCTTGGTCTCTTTAGTCCTACCTCTGAGCTGGGAGCAGAGGACTCTGATTCATCCATCTTATCAGAGATTACAAAGATAATGGAACCCACTCAGCTCTAGCTGCTGGGCTCTTCTCAGAGTACTAGGCTGGGTGTCAACTGTGCTTTGAACATAAGCATCTTGGCACAATGCCTTCCTGATGCCATGAGGGGATGCCAGGCAGGTGGCCCAGTTCCAGGGATTGGTCTGCACCTTCCAACTACAAAGCATTGCTCACAGAGATGGTCTACTAAAAGGCCTCAAGGAGACACCTGAGAGATCTCAAATACATCCTCATCAGCTCCCCCAGCCCCCGAGTTCCAGGAAACTCCGTCTTCTCCTGTGGACGAACTCTTATTTGAGCAGGCTGGCCTCTTACCCAACCTCTCATACCCGGAGATGGGAAGTTCCTCTTGGTCTTGGGTCTTCCTCACTTTCTGACTTCATTGCTGGTTTCTGCTTCCATCTCTGCCAACCCTTCCATTCCAACTTTCTTGGGTAACGCTTCCTATTTCAGACATTTGGGGGTTTTCAGCTCTGACCTATAGCTTTTGTTAAAGGATGCTGTTATAAGCTCAGACTTCCTGACTTCCTGCAATCACACATGAGCAAGGATGTCAACCAGCCCTCATCCTGCCTCCATCACTTCCTCCCGTCTTTACAGTACGGCCTGACCTGAGCTGCCCTCATTATTTATGTTTTTAAAATATCTATGAGATTGTCCACCATTAATTTCTTCCCACAGTCCTTGGACCATCTCCCTATAAAATCCTCCATGCCAAATGTGCAGTTTAACTAAGTGAATTGCTTTTCCCCTTTCAATTAATGAGCTGTCTCGTCAGCCTGTAAAGATTCTTTCCCTGGCTTATAAACTACAGGGCAATCACAATATCAAATATGCTGCTTATTTATTCACAACCTTGCCTACAGTGGCTATCAGTAGAGTTCCTAACCCAATAAGGAGAGAAGACACAGGGCAAGAGTGAACGATGGATATTCTTCGTAAAATTCACTTATCCAAAGTCAATAAAATTCCATTTAATACACAGCTGAGGAAAAACTCAGAGAAATTTAAATGCAATATTAAACTAATCACATCCTTTCTAATCCACTCAAATGTAATATGAGCAGCTTTATTTTGATTACAGTGCTAGCCACTTATTTAAGACATATTTATTAAAGTTGTTAGGGCTTGAGAATGGTAAATAAGATGAACAGGCTCTTTTCGGAATTTACTTCTCAAGAGGCAGAGGTTGGATGAGTAGAGATAACAAAAAATGTGAAGAACATGAGAATATTTCCCTGTGGCAGGATTGCAGTTTTCCCCACCCCTATTTGACATTTTATATTTTATTCCCTCTTTTTTCCCCCTGTATTTAAGGTTTTATTCTTTTGAAGTTATCTAGGGGTAAATATGAAGAATGAGCATATTTTACAAGATATTTTGGGAAGAATAGAAAGGAGAGAGAGAGAGAGAGAGAGAGAGAACATATAGCTTTTGTTAAAGGATGCTGTTATAATTATTTTGTTGTTTATTATTGGTAAACTCTTACTGCACCTAATTTGTAAGTTCTTTTTATCATAGGTACATGCATATAAGAAAAAGGGTAAGAATTACAGGGTGTAATAACAAACCCTGGAGGTCTAGGAAATATTCCTTCAGGACAAGGAGGAAATATTACACAAGAAAAAATTCTTTGTGTACAAAAATTTTCTGCTATCGGCCTGCATGGTGGATTCCCTGGAAGACATCTAACAGTGCGTGGGGACTTCCTGGTTCCCATCCTTGGAAGGGGCCAACTGTTGGTTTCTTTCCAGTGGGTACAGAACAAGGAGATGGCTTAATGCCCTGTAGTACCCAGCAGCCCCAGGAAAAGGAGTTATGCAGAGAAAGGTCAGTATAGCTACGGTAAAATTACTACTGTAATTCTTCAGCTAGAATCCCAATATACTGTTTTTTATATGTATTTTCCCACGAAGGTACCCACTCTCTCTATACAACCACCACTTTGGAATTTACATCATTCAGTTTGGATATGCCAAAATTTATTCAAAGGGCCCATTGAAAAGAATCACTCTTACATGATTTTCTGGAAGATAACACTTGCAACTTAATTAAAGGGATTAAAGGAAAATGCATTTCAAAATTTGTAATTTAAGAATCATACTCATACATTCACAGCCAAGCGTTTTTAGAGTTTAAAACTCAACGTTTTTCTCAAAACAAAAAGAACTAACATTTCTATTAGTTGCTTGTCCCATACAATGATTCTGGTTTGCTTTCACAACACGCCTTCTCGGAAAAGAATGTGATGTTTATACTCCATTGGAGTGACCATGACCAATGTTTGATTGGCAGTGGACCAAGCGATCACAGGGGTGCCCTTGTGAGTCTGTCTGTGCGGGAAACATCCCGGGCACTTGCAGGGCAGCTGCTGTGTGAGGACCTCACCTCCTGCAACCAGAGCTGTCTTTACATTCCCAGCCTCCTTTGTGGAACCAACTGAGCAAACTCCCAGAGCAGATGCAGTGAGAGAGGCGCCTCTCTCTCTTGAGGGTTGTGCCAAACATAAACCAGGGGTTCATTTACTCATTGCAAAACAGAAAGTGAAAAGCGCCAAGTGTTGAGGACGAAGATGGAGATGGAAGCATATTAAGTCGCCAGCGAAGATTTGAAAAGTACCTAACACTGTGTGTGACGTCTTGTCATTAGGGAACCAGCTTCAAGGCTCCCCTCACCTCTTAGTAACTTCTCCATTCGCCTTTAGTCCTCAATGCTACATTCTGTACGCACTGCACTTGGGTCACTTTGTTCCCTCCCCCATTCAGGCCTCCCCTCCTTTCCTATCTCCTCCTCCTTTTCTCCTCTCTATCCCCCCTCTCCTCTCCTCTCTATCCCCCTCTTCTCCTCTCCTCTCTATCCCCCTCTTCTCCTCTCTATCCCCCTCCTCTCCTCTCTATCCCCTCCTCTCCTCTCTATCCCCTCCTCTCCTCTCTATCCCCCTCCTCTCCTCTCTATCCCCCTCCTCTCCTCTCTATGCCCCCTCCTCTCCTCTCTATCCCCCTCCTCTCCTCTCTATCCCCCTCCTCTCCTCTCTATCCCCCTCTTCTCCTCTCTGTCCTCTCTCCTCTCCTCCCCCTTCTCCCCTCCCCTCCCCTCTCCTCTCCTCTCTATTCCCTCCCGTCCCCCTCCTCTCCTCTCTATCCCCCTCCTCTCCTCTCCTCCCCCTTCTCCCCTCCCCTCCCCTCCCTCCCCTTCCCTCTCCTCTCTATCCCCTCCCCTCCCTTCCCATCTCAACTCCCCCCTCCTCGGCCCTCTCATCTCCTCTGTATTCTCTCTATCCCCCTCCTCTCCTCTCTATCCCCCTCCTCTCCTCTCCCCTTCTCTCCTCTCTATCCCCCTCCTCTCCTCTCCTCTCTATCCCCCTCTTCTCCTCTCTATCCCCCTCTTCTCCTCTCTATCCCCCTCTTCTCCTCTCCTCTCCCCTCCTCTCCTCGCTATCCCGCTCTTCTCCTCTCTATCCCCCTCTTCCTCCTCTCTATGCCCCTCCTCTCCTCTCTATCCCCCTCCTCTCCTCTCTATCCCCCTCCTCTCCTCTCTATGCCCCTCCTCTCCTCTCTATCCCCCTCCTCTCCTCTCTATCCCCCTCTTCTCCTCTCTGTCCTCTCTCCTCTCCTCCCCCTTCTCCCCTCCCCTCCCTTCCCTCTCTATTCCCTCCCGTCCCCCTCCTCTCCCCTCTCATCTCCTCTGTATTCCCTCTCTATCCCCCTCCTCTCCTCTCTATCCCCCCTCCTCTCCTCTCTATCCCCCTCCTCTCCTCTCTATCCCCCTCCTCTCCTCTCTATCCCCCTCCTCTCCTCTCTATCCCCCTCCTCTCCTCTCTATCCCTCTCCTCTCTATGCCCCTCCTCTCCTCTCTATCTCTCTCCTCCTCTCTATGCCCCTCCTTCTATGCCCCTCCTCTCCTCTCTATGCCCCTCCTCTCCTCTCTATGCCCCTCCTCTCCTCTCTATGCCCCTCCTCTCCTCTCTATGCCCCTCCTCTCTCTCTATCCCCTCCTCTCCTCTCTTCTCTCCTCTCTGTCCGCTCTCCTCTCCTCTCCATTCCTCTCCCCTCTCATCTCCTCTGTATTCCCTCTCTATCCCCCTCCTCTCTCTCTATCCCCCTCCTCTCCTCTCTATCCCCCTCCTCTCCTCTCCCCTTCTCTCCTCTCTATCCCCCTCCTCTCCTCTCTATCCCCCTCCTCTCCTCTCTATCCCCCTCCTCTCCTCTCTATCCCCCCTCCTCTCCTCTCTATCCCCCTCTTCTCCTCTCTGTCCTCTCTCCTCTCCTCCCTCTTCTCCCCTCCCCTCCCCTCTCCTCTCTATTCCCTCCCGTCCCCCTCCTCTCCCCTCTCATCTCCTCTGTATTCCCTCTCTATCCCCCTCCTCTCCTCTCTATCCCCCTCTCCTCTCTATCCCCCTCCTCTCCATGCCCCTCCTCTCCTCTCTATCCCCTCCTCTCCTCTCTATCCCCCTCCTCTCCTCTCTATCCCCCTCCTCTCCTCTCTATCCCCCTCCTCTCCCATCCCCCTCCTCTCCTCTCTATGCCCCTCCTCTCCTCTCTATCCCCCTCCTCTCCTCTCTATCCCCCTCCTCTCCTCTCTATGCCCCTCCTCTCCTCTCTATCCCCCTCCTCTCCTCTCTATCCCCCTCTCTCTCTCTGTCCGCTCTCCTCTCCTCTCCTCTCCATTCCCTCCCGTCCCCCTCCTCTCCATTCCCTCCCGTCCCCCTCCTCTCCCCTCTCATCTCCTCTGTATTCCCTCTCTATCCCCCTCCTCTCTCTCTATCCCCCTCCTCTCCTCTCTATCCCCCTCTCCCCCTCCTCTCCTCTCTATCCCCCTCCTCTCCTCTCTATGCCCCTCCTCTCCTCTCTATCCCCCTCCTCTCCTCTCTATGCCCCTCTATCCCCCTCCTCTCCTCTCCCCTTCTCTCCTCCTATCCCCTCCTCTCCTCTCCTCTCCTCTCTATCCCCCTCTTCTCCTCTCTATCCCCCTCCTCTCCTATCCCCCTCCTCTTCTCTCCCCTTCTCTCCTCTCTATCCCCCTCTTCTCCTCTCTATCCCCCTCTTCTCCTCTCTATCCCCCTCTTCTCCTCTCTATCCCCCTCCTCTCCTCTCTATCCCCCTCTTCTCCTCTCTATCCCCCTCCTCTCCTCCCTATCCCCCTCCTCTCCTCTCTATCCCCCTCTTCTCCTCTCTGTCCTCTCTCCTCTCCTCCCCTTCTCCCCTCCCCTCCCCTTCCCTCTCCTCTCCTCTCCTCTCTATTCCCTCCCGTCCCCCTCCTCTCCCCTCTCATCTCCTCTGTATTCCCTCTCTATCCCCCTCCTCTCCTCTCTATCCCCCTCCTCTCCTCTCTATCCCCCTCTTCTCTCTGTCCTCTCTCCTCTCCTCTCCTCCCCTTCTCCCCTCCCCTCCCCTCCCCTCTCCTCCTCTCTATTCCCTCCCGTCCTCTCCCCTCTCATCTCCTCTGTATTCCCTCTCTACCCCCCTCCTCTCCTCTCTATCCCCCTCCTCTCCTTTCCCCTTCTCTCCTCTCTATCCCCCTCCTCTCCTCTCCTCTCTATCCCCCTCTTCTCCTCTCTATCCCCCTCTTCTCCTCTGTATCCCCCTCCTCTCCTCTCTATCCCCTCCTCTCCTCTCTATCCCCCTCCTCCCCTCTCTGTCCCCCTCCTCTCCTCTCTATCCCCCTCTTCTCCTCTCTGTCCTCTCTCCTCTCCTCTCCTCCCCCTTCTCCCCTCCCCTCCCCTCCCCTTCCCTCTCCTCTCCTCTCCTCTCTATTCCCTCCCGTCCCCCTCCTCTCCCCTCTCATCTCCTCTGTATTCCCTCTCTATCCCCCTCCTCTCCTCTCTATCCCCCTCTTCTCCTCTCTATCCCCCTCCTCTCCTCTCCCCTCCTCTCCTCTCTATCCCCCTCCTCTCCTCTCCTCTCTATCCCCCTCCTCTCCTCTCTATCCTCCTCCTCTCCTCTCTATCCCCCTCCTCTCCTCTCTATCCCCCTCCTCTCCTCTCTATCCCCCTCTTCTCCTCTCTGTCCTCTCTCCTCTCCTCCCCCTTCTCCCCTCCCCTCCCCTCCCCTTCCCTCTCCTCTCCTCTCCTCTCTATTCCCTCCCATCCCCCTCCTCTCCCCTCTCATCTCCTCTGTATTCCCTCTCTATCCCCCTCCTCTCCTCTCTGTCCCCCTCCTCTCCTCTCTATCCCTCTCTTCGCCTCTCTGTCCTCTCTCCTCTCCTCCCCTACCCTCTCTCTCCATGTCCTCTCCTCTCATGTCCTTTTCTTCCCCCTCTTCTCCTCTTTTCTCCTTTCCTCTCCCTTCCCTTCCTCTCTTCTCCTCTCTTCTCTCTCTGTCTCTCCTTCTCTCTCTCTGGAAAGAATAGTCTGCAACCAATGTTATATCTCAGAAAAGCACCTAATTATAGTGCCTTATATTCACAAGCTTTTTTAAACACTCCATTCCATCCTTTTTATATCTTTAATTACATTTAAGCATCTCAGGATCCCACTATGTATCATAATCAAACTTCATCTCACCCTGCTCTGGCAAGTTGATTTCTGTTCTACATCTAGAGTTCTAAAACAACCAGGCTATTTTTATCTCTGTAACTCCTTCCTCTCCAGCTGCCCTGGATGAGGAGCTGTGCTTCTGCTATCTTCAAATTTCTACTCCCAGGCCAGGAGTATGAGTGACCTGGTGCTCCATCTCTTTCATCCCATAGAAAATAAGTAGAGGGAAGAGATGCACTGAAGATTTATAGATAGGGTAGAAACAATTTCTAAAACTTCTGTCACTACAAGTCCTTGGCTTCCCGATCTCAAATGTCCTCATCAGTCAAATAAATACAAAGCTGGCTTTAAAGTTGCTATGAGCATCATTTGTGTGGGGAAGACAGTGACCCAAGAAATGTCTGCTTCCTTTTCTGCAATAAAAAATGCGTGCAGACTCTTACTCAGAGCAGACAAGGCAACAAAAACAGGCCTGCTTTTGTGGTCCTAGAATATTGACCTGTGTTTTGTAGAAGAAGATTGGGAAACGTTACCTGGACACTCACTTGGGGACCCAAACGCATCAGTACTGGTCCTCAGTTGCAAAACTGAGTAGTTATACTGTGGTGGATGAACTAACGATCCACTCATGGGTGAACTGAGTCAGCGTGCTGCTGGGCGTGGAAGGCCTACCTGAGGATTGCTGCCTACAGCATAAGGCAGAATTGGAGGGGAAAACGGTGAGCTGCTCTCCTCCTAGAGAAGCTTGTCACACGGCTTTCCTGATAAAAACGCAGCTATTCTCATCCTCTAAGGATACACTCAAGCTTGCTCTTTCTGAGGATGGCTGTAATTCTTTCGTGGGAAGCTCTGGTCCTGGCCTTGAGCATTGCTTCCTAGCTCCAGTGCAGATCCCTCAGCTGATGACACAGACCCTTCATCCCGCTGGTGCGGACTTTCTAGCTTCCACTGCTGATCTTTGGGCCTTCCCAGTGCAGATCCTTGGTACAGACTTCCATGAGTCATCATCATGGGTTCTAAACCTCCAGCTGTGGTCGTGCAGGACACTGCTTTGGGATCCAGGCCCTCAGCTGGACGGGTCACTAGGGCATGGATGGATCTCTTGTACTCTTCTTCATTTAACTTTTTTGAATATTAATAAAATTCCTGTAAATTTTGTGTTCTGTATTCAATATTTTCCCTTGTGCAGTCTGACTACAACACATACATTCTTCCTCTTGAAGTCACTGTGACATAAGAACATCAAACATAAGAGTAGGTTTGTCAGTGTTTCAGTGAGAGATGACTCGTAACAGAAGAGGTTTCTGTGACCTTGCAAAAGTTAGAAGACTGTTCACTTTTATATATGTGTGAGTACGTGTATATACGTATGCATGGGTGTTTATAACTGGGTACATGCCTGTGCTTCAGTCTGTCATTTACAAGAGCCATGAAGGATTATCACACAGGGAAAGCATACTTATATTCTTGTAGAAGCAAGAGCCATCTTGAAATGGTATTTCTGCAGGGAAATGGAGCTGTTTGTCTGTAATGGAGTCAAGCTCAATGACTGTGAATGCCAGGAACATTTCAAGAAGTGAGACTATGAGTTTATAGGTGGAAAGTTTCCTACGAGAACCAGAGAAAGTGAAAGGACCAATTTCCCCTCCTAGGAAATTCCTTAAATTTCCACAAGTGTAGATTTCCTGTTACCTGTTCATTTCCCTTCACGACTTGTGGGTTGGTCTTAACGACGAGGGTAGGGGAAATGTCCTTGCAGAACCTTAAATTCTGCTCTCATTCTCCAGCCCTGTCAAGCTGTACTAATTTGCGTTATATCCTAACGTTAAAAGTGGCAGATAATATGTCAGGAATTGTATTTTCTGAGGCGATCACTGTTTCTACAACTCTGTAGCTAAGTATGGCAAATAAGTAATCAATAAACTGGTTGTAGTTATTGGTGAGAATTTCTGATCTAAATAATGATGTTCTGTATCATAAAATAGACACTGATAGGAAATAAATCTCCAGATTTCTATTATTTAAAACACTAGGTGCATGTAGGAAATAAATGTCCAGATTTATATTGCTGGAAAATGATAGATGCTGGTACAAAGGTATAAATAGTTTGACAGGTCAGAGGTTTTAAAGAGTGAGCTTTGTTATCTATCTCTATATCTCGCTATCAATGGAGAGAGAGAAAGAGAGATAGAGACAGGAGAGAGAGACAGAAAGAGCCTCAGGAAGCACTGCATACAGTAATGAAATTTGGTTTCAATGAGAAAATTTAGTAATGCCTAAAGGATTCCATTATCAAAGAGACTTTCTGCAAACTTCAGACCTGTGCTTCATTTCACTACTGCTAACTGAAAGAAAATGATAAATATAAAGAGCAAATTATTAAGCTCTAACCCTTTCATTCCCATCTCGCCGTGGCATGGATGGGAACCAGCAGTGACAGGAAACAAGGACTAAAACTCGAACCATTTCCAACTACTTTACAACCCCGAGCTTGCAAAAACTGGAATAATAAGTTCCTTTAAAGAGCGGGACCCTGGTCTGCATAGTGAGTCTTACAGTACTTCCAAGGAAGTTGCTTTGTACAAATGGCCGCTGCAGGAACTTCCGGTGTGATGTGACCACGCCCACCCCTGGGGTTGCCATGGAGACAGATTTCTCAAATCCTGAGAGCCAGCAAGTGAATGGAAGGGTATGAATCCATGAAGCACAATCTGATGATTAAATAGACAATGTAGACTTATGGACAGCCTTATCTTTGTGGAGTTCAGATCTGTAGTGGGTTTCCCCAAGCTGAAAACCAAGGTGCTGGGAAGGCCCAGGAGAAAATCTCTTTCTGCCATGAACCTTTTCCTGCATTGCATTCCTTGGTTCGTGGAGACTTCCATCTTTGAAGCCAGCAATTGCTGGACAAGTGAGCCCTCCTCATGTGATGCTACTCTGAGTCCCAGCTTCCTGCTTGCACAAAGATCCTCTCAATTGCACTGTCGTTCCTGGATGACCTAACGTTAGTTCCCTATGTTGCAGTCCTCTTGATTGTTAGCCTGGATTCCACCCACAATATTAATCCTCTTTGTCATCAAAGGTGACGACACAGGTTCCTAGAATCAGTGCAGGGATGCCTCTGAGGGAGAAAGCATTATTTTGCACATAATAGGAATCATTGAATTTCTTTTGTGTTTTACAAATTTGTAACTGAAATTCTGGTGTTTGTATGATTGATGCTGAAGGGTTCAAATGTAGAATTTATTTCTAAAGCAATGTAATATTGAACTACATTCACACAGGTATGAGGATGGGCAGAGAGAGAAAGTCGGAGGGGAAATAGAGAGAGAGAGAGAGAGAGAAGGAGAGATACAGAGATAGAGACAGAGAGACAGAGACAGAGAGACAAACAGGCAGAGAGGGAGAGAAAGTGAGAGACAGAAACAGAGGCAAAGAGACAGAGATAGACAAAGACAGAAACAAACAGGCAAACAGAGAGAGAGAGAAGGACAGAGACAGAGAGACAGAGTCAGAAAGAAAAATAGAAAGAGACAGAGACAGACAGAGGCAGAGAGAAATAAGCAGAGAGAGAGAGACAGAGAGAGAGACAGAGAGAGAGAGAGAGAGAGAGAGAGAGAGAGAGAGAGAGAGCGACAGACAGGCAGAAAGAGAGACAGAGAGAGAGAAGGTTCCCAGCTCATCTGGGATATTTGGTGAGTGAGATGTGTTTAATGCCTTTCTGTCTTAGGGTGTTTTCAACTTGCGATGCGTTTATTGGTACGTGAGATCATCATCACTGAGAATTACCTGTAATTTTGACATATATTCCCAATGTGATAATTTGTATTCAAAAGCAAATGGTTATGAAATGAAACCCATGTGCCTTTGCACCAACATTCTGCATATTAAGGTATTAAAATCTTATGCATTTATTGTAAGACTATAAATCTCAACACGTACCAGTCTGCCAAGGAAAATGTGCACATGAATACAGCAGAATCTCAGCAGGATAAGGTGTGGGGTCCTTAATATTGATGGCAGTCAGATAGCAACTAGGAATTTGATCAGAGACTAAAAGCACTCAGGCAGAAAATGGAGGTCAATGTCTTAATGAAGGGTTGTACATGACTTATTTTTTTCAGAGGACTTAGTTATTTCTCTGGGACTCTTTTAAAATTTGGGTTGAGCTATCTCCTTAACTTCAAAAGTAACATGCTCTGAATGATAACTGTATTTACTGTTTTGGTTGAGGTTTGTTTTAAATAATTGGATTTAGTTTCCTCTCCATAAAAACCATATTCTAAAAAGAATGTCCTCAACCTTTACTCGGTTCATCAATAATCCAAGAGCTTAAAAATAAGACCACAAAGTCAACAACAAAACAAACCTCTGAGACGGAACCAAGTTGGGTCTGAGCAAACACGTGAACCAAAATATGTCAAGGACAAAATCTGAAAGCACTTGTCAATTATGGTAAAATGTCAGCGGCCGTATTATAGACATGCAGCTTTTTAAGGTTAATGGCAAAGCATTCAAATGTATCTACAGCAGACTTACAGAATGCACTGGCAAATGCAAAGGTACTAAATGGTCGGAGGAAACTCTGCCATGCTCTCCCAACCTTAAACAGAACAAGTCAACAGAAATAAGTAAATGCAAACATGAAGGATGTGAGTCATATGACCAATCAGATTGGTTAATGGATGCGAATTAAGCTGTGAACGCCTAGTAGAAACAGAATATATTCTCTCTGTTTTGGCAAGTTCTGTGTCCGAAGTGTTCCAAGTACTTGAGGCTAGAAATATTTCAGACATTGGATTTTTTTCACATTTTCAAAAATATTTGCATACGCTTAACAAGTTGTCTTGGGGATTGGACTTCAATCTAAACCCTAAATTAATTTAGCTTCACATATACCCCATACATGTAGCCTAAAGATAATTTCATACAGTGTTTTAAGATAATTTTGTGTGGGAAGCAAGATTTTGAAATGTGGTGTTTTCAATTTTTGTCAGCTGGCGCTCAAAAAGATTTGAAGTTTGGAGCATTTTGGACTTGAGATTTTGGGAGTAGGGGTACTCAATTCATATACGCTGGTTTATGTCAGGAAACAAAATACTAAGTCATAAAAATCCCTTAAAGTATTGTTTGACCTGAACAACACATGCACACACACACACACACACACACACACACACACACACACACGCACGCACACACACATGCACAAACACAATTAGACAATGATGTGGTAACAATGAATGATATCACCTTCACCACAGCAGCATGCATTAGCTAGTCACTACTGGGATAGCCATGATTACTCCAAATAAGCCCAGGTTTACAGGTGCCCTCTGACAATACCTGCATCAAAATCTGCCCCCTACACACATATACACATGTGCTCATGAATATATCACCGACTGGTCCTTCCTTTAACATATTTATCTAATATGCCTTTCTTTCTTTCTTTCTTTCTTTCTTTCTTTCTTTCTTTCTTTCTTTCTTTCTTTCTTTCCTTTCTTTCTTTCTTTTTCTTTCATAGACTTTAGTTTGTAGAGCACTTTCAGGATGTCATCAGTGCTGCACAGAAGAGACACAACATTTGCATGTATCGCCTGCCCTGGTGTGGGCACAGCTCTGACCCTGGCAGATGATAACCGTCCTATGTCCATGTTTGACATTAGGGTTGCTCTGGTTGTCACACAAGCTACGGTTTTGACAAATGTACAGTGACACAAATCACTGCTACGATATTGTACATAATAGTGTCACAGCTCTAAAAATATCCTGTGCTCTTCCTCCTGGTCACTTCTAAAAACCACTGACCTTTTAACTGTCTAAATAGTTTGGTGCCTGGAGAATATAACAGTGTAGGCATCACACTCTGGGGAGTCTGTTCAATATAGGGTTGAGAACTGGTGGTCAGCTTAACGCCAGCTGGATTACATCAGCATGCATTGAGAGAAGATGCTCCACCTGAGGAGTGTTGCCAGGATAAATAGGTGGAGAAGAAGGGAGGTGTGGAGGGGTTGAGGTGTTAAGGAGGCATTGTGGGTTCTCCTACGAGTTGCTGTCTGAGCTGTTGGTTCTCCTGGAGAAGCTCTGGTCCTCACATCGAGCATTGCTTCCTGGCTCCAGAGGGGAAGACATGTGCTGCCTGGTCTCCAGGATGAACTTGTCATGCTACTTCCTGGCACATAGCCGACTGTGCTTGTCAGAGGAGCTCGGGGCCTCCGTGTCACTGAGGATGGCTATGGTACCTTCAGGACAGCCCTGGTCTTTGTTGTGAGTGTGACTTCTCAGCTCCAGCATCGAACCCTCATCCCACTAGCACAGCTCCTTCATCCTGCTGGCATAGACTTTCTGGCTTCCACCGCTGACCCTTGGGTCTTCCTGGCACAGATCCGTAAAAGAGACTGGGTGAGTCCTTCTTGTGGGCTCTGGACCTCCAGCAGGATTCATGGGAGGCACTGTCCTGAGCTCTGGATTTTTATCTGAACTCATGTGGGACATTGCTGTGGGATTTATGCTTTGACTAAATAATATATGTCTTTGGTGTTGTGGATAGATTTCCTGCCTTTCCCTGTTAACTCCCAGTGACCATTATAAAAATATTATCAACTCCATGTCCTGATCTGAATTGTGCTCTGTCTACAACCCCTGACTACAATAGACTTCTTTCCCTTAATAGGCACTTAAGATTTTTGTATGTCTTTTTGTGTTCACTGGCTTCCATCACTGTGACAAAATACCTGAGAAAATCAACTCAAAGAAGAAAGGTTTGTTTTAGCTCATGGGTGCAGAGGGTTTAGTCAATGGTCACTTGGCCCAGTTGCATTTGGGTTAATGGTGAGGTGGAACAGCATGGCAGAAGCTTGTGCCAGAGGACGGTTGCTCACCGCTTTGTGACCAGGTAGCAATGAGAAAAGAGGGTACAGATAGAGAAAAGAAAGTATGTCCTTCAAGGAAATGACCAAAATAGCCCAATTTCTTCCAGCTAGACACTACCTCCTAAAGTTTTCACCACTCCTAATAGCCCATTAAGCTATGGATCCATCGATGGAGTAATCCACTGATAATGGCAGGACCCTTATAATTTAGCTACCTCTCAAGGTCCTACCTGTGACACTGTAATGCTGCAAACCAAGCCTGCCACACATGAGGTTTTGGGGGATATTCCAGGTCCAAACCATAACCTTTTTCACAGCTTGGCGACTCATTTAATTTTAGCACTGTATCAAAATTCACATTCTTAATGTACCATGGATCATGTATATCTATCCATCTATTGGAGAACACCTTGGTGGCTTCCAAGTTTTGAATACCATAGTAAAGGTTCAAATGTCTATGTATGTTTCATTGGATAAATCTGCAGATTCTTTAAGTAATTACCAAGCAGTTTTATTGATGGATCTATGGGGAAAAAACAGTCTATTTAATCTTCCAAAGTGGTTGTATCATGTTTATACTGTTCTTTGGGTTGGCTCCCCAGCACTAATCAAAACATTTGATAATAAATAAAATGAGATAAATCTGTGTCTCACACACACACACACACACACACACACACACACACACACAGAACCTGTTTGGATCTGTAATATACCCCAAAAGGGGTTAAAGTCTTTGTTTCAGTATGGTTCTCTTGGAAGGTAGTGCCATTGTTTTGTCTTTTTTGAGACAGTGTCTTGCTTTGCAGTTCAGGCTGAGCTCACTTTGTAGCCCAGGCTGGTCTGGAACTTGCAACGATCCTCCTGCCTCAGCCTTCTGAGTGCTGGGTTTACAGGTGTGAGCCGCCAAGCCCGGCTGGTAGTGACAATTTGAAGAGGGCAGTCCTGTTGTCAGTCTTCAGGGTCACTGGGCCATGACCTTGAGGAGAATAATGGGACCACAGCCACCTCTTTTTTATCATCTTGCATCCCAGGCCATCAGGCAAGCAGGTGTGTTTGCATACCACATATTCTCTCCTAGTTATTGGCTCCAAAACCAACAGGGCTGGAACCACCAAAACTGTGGAACAAATTGAACCTTTCTGTATAAATTGATGCTCTCAGATATTTCATTACCGTGTTGGAAAAATACCACTTCCTGATCAGATGCTTGCATGACTCTGACAGGAGAATTGGATGAAGAAGTACCTACATCTCATGCATGCAATGCTTACCAGTTTCCTTGTGACTCTACTGCAGAAAGAAAACATGTACAACAGACACAAATGGAGCTGTTTGGGTTGAAAAGGGTTCTTGAGCATGGGAGAGAGAAGTCAGAAGAACAAGAAAAGCATCATCTCCTGTTCTCAGAAGTTTGGCAAAGCTCCAGCCCTCCTTAAATCCATCTCACTGGCTGTTCCACACCTGCAGCTGCACAGCTCTATTTAGTTGGGTAAAATTCGCAGCCCTGCAGAATGGTCTCTTTAAGAAAAGGATCATTAACTTCAGGGGAGCATTCCTGCATTTACAAACCTGCTTCCACACCCAGCGCACTGTCACCAAAATTGATTTCAGACAAGCTCATCTGGGTAGTCTGAAAGACTACTGATGCTCTATCTCAGTTTCCCCAAATTCTGATTCCCGAAATCCTTCAGTCTTCAGCTGAGTTAGCAGTTATAAGGATGGAGAAGCCTGCAAAGGGAGCAGAAATAATTTATTTCTCTTTTCCTATTTTATTTTATTTTTTTGCATGTGTGTTTGTGGGTTTCATTTGTTATTGTCACTGCTGCATTGGACGAGGAGGAGCGAGGAGAACCTCAGATGCCAGGATGTTAAACTGAAATCAGCTTTAGGTATCTATGGGACCAGGGAGGAAAAAGCAAACACTCAGACCTCAAATTTAAACAAGAGGCACAGAGTGGAGATGGAAAGGTTGCCACCACCAAGGAGACAAATTTCAAAGCATTAGGCCGGCTGAGACCATGCCGGGAGGATGAGTAGGTAAGAAACAGAAAACATCCGGAGTCTGAGAGTGGACCGTGGCCACCTGTGAAGGGGGTGAGGAGGAGGATAAGTGACACAGAAGGCTGTGAAGAAATCATGAGACAGGGAAAGAAGCAACTGGAGAGAGACGGCCACACCACCGCAATCTCCAAAGACAGGTGGTGACGGCATGTCACAAGGTGCTGCAGGTCTAGATGGCCGAGACTGAGAGGGATAAAAGGTCATCTTCCCTGGAGATGTGTGAGAGAGGCTGGTTAAAGAAGCCATGGGGATGGGAAAGATTTATGTGTGCTTTCCCTCCTTTGCTGGCTTGTTTGATTGTTCCCACTCTTCTTGCCTACTTTCCTTTCTCCCCTGTTTCATTCCTGTTAGGATGCGAGTGCTGTAGCATCTGATCAGTGGTTCAGCCAAGTTCTGAGCATCTTTCTGGCCACGAGAAGGGAGCATAGTGGGAGAGACAGAGAAGTCCACTCTGGTGCACAAGTGGAAGGACTTTTGTTAGGTAGGTGCACGGATACGGTCCTAAGAGGGACGCAAGCTCACGCAGCTGGGAGGTGGCTATATTACAGCGAGTAGGGCTCATGAAACTTCTCTGTACTGATGGCTGAGCTTTACCAATGAAATAAGAAGCAGGGTATAAAACAACAATGAGCCTAGCGAGAGAAAAAATAATGTTGAACTACTGGGCATTTGAGGAGAGCAGATAAGCTAGACGGCAGATTTCTACATAGGCACTATTAAGAATGTGGCCTTTGGGGCTGGGGATTTAGCTCAGCGGCATAAGCGCCTGCCTTGCAAGCAGGCAGTCATGAGTTCGATCCCTGGTACTGATAAAAACAAAAAAGACAAAAAAAAAAAAAAAAAAAAAAAAAAAAAGAATGTGGCCTTCATCAGAAGCCTTGGCTGGACTCGGGAGCTTGTTGAAAGCTAGCATAGTAGTTTCCTCACGGAACGACCTAAAAGCCACACTGAATTGAAGTCCCCAGGTGATGTCCAAGCTGTCTTCTCAAAGTTAGACATTGAAATCAATCAGGACGATTTGATTTTAAAAGCCTAGGTGCCTGGGCTCTGTGTGAGACAATTTCCTAATCCACACTGTGCTATGCCACAATGTCTTCCAGAGTCCATGGGCCACGTGTGTGAAGAGCATCTCTTTCTCACTTCCTAGGTGGCCCCTCTGAGCCACCACTGTGACCCTGTCAGGTCCTACCAGTTATGCTCTGAGGATTCCTAACTCCGACATTCCTTCCCGCTCCCTGATATTAACTCAGTAGGCAGAGACCTACCATTGGGTCACAGGACAGACAATGCTGACCTCCACTATACACTCAGCATTTCTCCATTTTTCTGCAGTCAGTGGTCACGTCCTTGAAGATGTCTTTAAGGCTTTTTATGTTTCCTCCCCATGGCTTTTTCTTCTCATTCTTCTCTTCTGCTCATTCTTCTGGGATGACTGTAAGCTTTACTAACCATCCCCTTTCCAAGGCAAGGTCAGTCCTCGCCTGTTCTCCCCAGAATGTTCCTCTGCAGATCGCCACGTGGCTTGATCTCCATCTTCAAAGGTGTCAGGAATGCGACCTCCTCAATTGCCCAATAAAAGAAGCAAGAATGCCCTTCACTGAGAGCTTCTCAATATTTTACATTTGTATTAAGAAAACTGAATGTATTCCCAGGAGTGTCCGGCACATTTTGAATAAATGAGGAGACACACATTTTTGGGGGGTCATTTTTCAGCATAGTACTTCTGAGACTTAATTGTGCACCTAAAAACACTAGGGAATCTCATCACAATGCAGATTTGGAGTCAGTAAGTCTGGAGAAGAGATGGGCTGGAGGACTGGAATTTCTTAGAGCCTCTTGAGCTCGTGCTGATAAAACACCTTATGTGTGCACCTCAATTTGAGTAGCACATCCTTAGAGGATTTTTCCTTCTTTTGGTGATCTTTAACAATGTGAAGAAACATTGAAAACTAAAGGGAAAAAGTCATCCTATGTTTTCTTTTCCCATATGTATTGCTGATGAATGTGCCTCAGTCAGTTTGGGTCACTGTAACAAATCACCATGGACTGAGTGACTTATGAAGCAAGTCTTGATTTTATTTATTTATTTTTCATAGCTCTAGGGGCTGCAATCCAGGTACAAGCAGAGCTGGTGTTTGGGGAAAGCTCACTTCCTGGTTTCCAGCTGCCTGTCTCCTCATATGTGAGGCGGGGAAAATAAGAGGAAGGAATCTAGCTAGTATCTGTCTTTCGAAGCCTACAATCCTCTCTTGAGGCTGCCACCTTGGTGACTGAACCCCATACCAGTGTTCCACCCTTAATACAAGCATGCTGGGTTTCATGTTTCAACTTTGAATTTTCGAGGGACACAAAGATGCAGCCCATAATTAACTGCAGTCCAATACTCTGTTGGTGTATTTGTGTTTTATTCCTCTATAGAGATTGTGTTACCCTTTGGTGCTTTGATTCATTCCAAAAGCTACCAAGTCTATACAGTACTCTGCAACCTGTGGGTTGTACTGAGTAAATTAAACCGAGTGGAGACTCAGCCCATTGGTCAGATAGTTCATGGAAACATGAATGAGAGATAAAGGGAACAATGCATCACTGCATACGAAGAGCAGAGTTTCACATAAACATCCTGACATTGGCTGCAAACCACCGCAACTTCACACCCCCTTTCTGCACATTGACAATCAGAACCATAACAATAGTTCACAAATGACTGAAAGAACCCCGTGTATAATTTATCTGTAACATTCAGGACCACTTTCTGTCACCGCTGTTGCATCTGTATAATATGCCATTATGCGATGAAGACAGACACAGACGTGAGTGGTACCCGGAGAGAGAAACATTTCATAAAGTTCGGTATGAGTGAACAAACACATATCTTGTGCTATTTGGTTTGATTTCCATTATAGAAACAATGTTATTCTGCCGATAGACACGATTACTTCAGCTGTGACAACAGTCTCATTGGCAAGGTATTCTTCCCTTGCATAAAAGGGCATGTTTTGAAAATTAATAAATGGCTTTGGTTCATGAAACACTTTGAACAGTTGTTTGAATCATCGTGTTTGAATTTGTATAGGTTTCTGTCTCTCTTTCTGGCTTTCTGCACATGCAATTGTATAAGTAGAAAAAGACCAATGACTGCCTTACAGGACTGTGGTGATTATCAATCAATTAACATATTTAAACTGTCATTATTGATTTCACTTCTGCTGAGGCCCTGCCACAGTGCTGAGACACAGAATGAAAAACATGTCAGCAGTGAAGCACAATGCTTCTGCTTCCTGTTGGTGCTCTCTTTGATGCCAAGTGTTTCTTTTTGGTAAAACACACCTTCTAGTACTTTCCAAGTTCATGTATCTTTTAAATGGGTACTAGGGATCCAACTCATGACCATGTGCTTGCAAAGCAGGCGTTTATGCCGCTGAGCTAAATCCCCAGTTCATGTGTTCTTTTGTTGAGTCTTTGAGTAGCTGCAAATATCTGTATTGTAGGCTGATCCTTGATTGGGAATTTGTTTGATACTGGGTACTAGGTGAATAGTTTTCTTTTTTTTTTCATTTTATTTAAAAGGAAAAAGAGAAAAAACAAAACAAAGCAGTGCAAGGTACAAGTAATACAGAACTACAAAAAAAAAAACAGTAAGAAATCACCAGTTAATAAATTACACATTATCATCTTAGAGATAGTTGCTTAAATCACAGTATCAAAGCGTACAAAGTGGACATTCAAACAGAGAGACTGCAAATAGTTGTGTTCAATGATCCAACCAAAAACATTAATATGGTCAGCTATTTAACACCCCTAAACACACTTGTAGTTGTATCATTTAGAGCACTTTTTTTCCCTCTCTTTTTCACAACAAAATTTACACATTTTGGGTTTTATTACTCCTTAGTTCTTATTACTGTTTTTTTTTGGAAGAGAATAAAGTCAAATATGGCAAAACAAAGCTGTTAGTCAAAACCAAGGATAGACATAGCACATGGTGTAGAACAGAGTACAAGGTTATCAACAATGGTTATCAACGTTGTCTCTTGTTTCCTTAAAAAGAATTGTCTATCTCATTAGGTATTATAAAGTTGAACAAAACAGTAGAGAACAAGACCAATAAAACTTAGGCATTGTAAACATTACAGGACTTCCAAAGGAGATAATAGTCAAACCAGAATGGGCATCATAGTGAATCTTATTGCCTTCGAAGTAGTTGCCTATACCCTCAAACTTGATACTATCATACAGAACGGAACAGAGTCTAATCAGTCAAAACAAGATAGTGGGAGTATTACAGGACTTCAAAGCAAGTTAATAGGAAATAAAAAAGTTACTATAATATAACTTGCTAATTTTTAAAAATTTTCCCCTTAATTAAAAAAACATAAAAAATAACTAAATAATTTTTAATGAATAAGGGAGTGATTGAGATAAAAGAAGACATAACTACATAACAATAACAGGTCAAAGCATGACTGCTTCAGCAACCTAGTGCTTAGGTGAATAATTTTCAGATGACTTTTGGAAAGCATCATGTCATTGACTTCCATATTCAAACATTACTATTGAAAATTTTGATATCAATGTATCAATTATGTTTGTTTGTCAAGGTGTGAGTTGCTTGTCCTTGGAAGCTGTTCATTCAATGAAACTTTTTACATACAAATATTAATTCCCCAGTCCTTTCCTTTCTTGGCAATCAACTGCCTGCTGACAGCTAGAATTCCTCTCTGGCACAAAGGAGAATTGTGAACACAGAGAGGTGAACATCCAGTGACATATCAAGGTCACCACCATGTTGTTCTACTGGGAAGATCATGCCCAAGAAATAAGAGCTACTGTATGATGTTTTAGTGGGTGAAATGGAGTAGATAGGCTAGCATGACTAAATAGATGGCATGGGTTTTTAGTGTGCGGTACAGACCAAAACAAAGAAAATGGAGGGGAGGGAGAGAGAGACAGAGACAGAGACAGAGTGACATACACAGAGAGAGAGAGAGACAGAGACAGAGAACAGAGAGAGAAAGAGAGACAGAGACAGAGAGACATACAGAGAGACAGAGACAGAGAGAGAAAGAGAGACAGAGAGAGACAAAGACAGACAGAGACACAGACAGAGACACAGAGAGAGGCACAGAGAGAGAAAGAGAAACCCAGAGAGACACAGAGACAGAGAGACAGAGGAAGGAAGAAAATATCCATCAAGAAACATCTCTCTCCTACACTTTTGCCCCCTAGAGTTGAATGCTTTGTGTATTAATATGGGACCTTTCTTCTTTACAAGCAGGTATGACACAGCAAAATAGATATCATGGTAAAAATTATCAACATGTGAAATACATGGTTACAGACCAAGGAGAAGAATATGTACCAAAGCAAAATTAGCATTCACACAAGCCACGTCGGACCATTCCATGAGACTCCCTCTAAAGTTCTAACCAGTGACAAGCTTTATGAGTAATTCTCTGCAGATGAAGCAAAGTCTAGGACTATCCACCTTTCCCCCTGAATCCTTTCTGGCATTCTGAGGCCATTCTGTGGCCCCAGGTATAGCGCAGAAGGTCCCTAAATGATGTTCTGTGTGCATGCTTTCTACAAAAGAAAATTACTGTCCTCTGGAAATACCTCCTTTTGGACTTGCATAGTTACCTAGCTTATGTAACATTTCCCAAGGTCCCATGTTCCTGAATCCATAAACAATACTAGCCAGACTAGTCCCAGCTTGCTAGAAGCAGATCATAAATAAAGTCTCTCCTCCTTGGAGATTCCATTACAACTCTGCCAGCAGCTCTGGCATTTGCAAGCTTACAGAGGGAATGGCTTGGGTCACCTTTCTTTTATTTCTTTGGTGTCCCCAGTAAAATGAGAAAAAAAAAGTTTACTAGGTGGCAGATAACCCTTTTTTTTTCCTAAAAGTGTTGAGATCTGGGCATGATGCTTTTACTTCTCAACTATTTGACTTAAATTGTTTCCAAAGATCAAAAATTAGCATGAACAGAAATTTCAAGTGTTCAGATCATTGTAAGCAGTTAGGTGAGCTGCACTTAGAAGGAATATGTTTCTTTCTTTCTTCTTTCTTCTTTCTTCTTTCTTTCTTTCTTTCTTTCTTTCTTTCTTTCTTTCTTTTTCTTTCTTTCCCTCTCTCTCTCTTTGTTCTTTTTCTCTATTTAAAAATCTTAGTCATGCATAATTATGAGATACAATATGTCAGATGTACCCAATATGTAATCATCAAATTTGGACTTAACCTTCCATCTCCGCAAGCATTCTTTATATTAGAAACCTTCAAACTCCCATCTTCTGGTTCTTTATAAAACATATCACCCTCCTAATGTGATGTAAGAGCACTAGAAATGATTTCTTCTACTTAACTGTATTTTAAGGCAACAGATATGCTAATTACTATGACTTGACTGTTACAGAATACTTACGTGTGTCAGAACATCATGTTGTACTTGGTAACTGTGTATAATTTTCATATGTCAATCAAATGTTTTTTAAATATTTAAAAAGAAGACAGGTAAGCTAATGGTAGTATTTTTTTTTCCTTTTTTATCGGTACCGGGGATCGAACTCACCACCGCCTGCTTGCAAGGCAGGTGCTTGTGCTGCTGAGCTAAATCCCCAGCTCTGCTAACAGTAGTATTTTAAAACATGCACTCCAAAAAGTAGTAACTGGTTATTGCTAAGCTGTGGGCTGGTTAATAAGAAACACAGATATGTCCAATACCCCCCCAAAAGGCAGAAAAGAGATTTTTGAGATAGTTCAGTGGTAGAGAACTTGCTTAGCACACACAGAGTGCTGGGTTTGATCCCCAGTACCGCCAAAACAGCAAAAGAGATAGCTATAGACTTATCTAACTTTTCTTTATTAATCGCTGTTTTCCAAAGGTCTGGAAATATGATTTATATTGCCTTCGGCTTTCTCCTCTATACACAGGTAATGAGATAATTTCTTATACCGAGTCAGCCTTTTGATTGTGGTAGTCATTGCAATATCTTTTAAGCCATGACCCTCTATCTGGCCCCAAAACAGGCTATGTATGTTTCAGGTTGTTACCCTTGCGAGAAAGTTCTTGTCTGTATAAACTGGATGAAACCCACCACAAGAGTTGCAAGCATTGCTGAATTCCACTCTCCCAAACTGTAAGTCTTCTCCAGTCAAACAGAATCTACAGCCAATGAATCACTGGCCCCAGGTCTTGGAAAAGTTGAGTTAATCAATGGTACTCTCTAAATAATGTATGAGACTGAAGACTCAATCTGTTTCACACTGAGGCAGTGGTGAAGGAATTTGGGGTCGGCAGAGTGGAGATTAATGTATGTGCCTTGCTCTCCGGGTAAATAGTTCAATATTTGCCAGGGAATTCATTGATGGAAAGCACCAGGGTTTTGCTTTTAAGCGTTAGATATGTGGCGACCATATGCAATAGAAATTAAGTGGCTATAATGTTTACAATTACATAAGTCTTTGAAGGAAAACTACAACAGTCACTTAAAAGGAAATGGAAGCAAAAAAGAAGGGAATTCTAAGCAGTAGAGGCAGAAATGGCAATAGACTGTCCCAAGCAGGGACACCTCTGTGTCCTTTAGGTGATCTTCCCCTTTCTTGTGTCATTCAGCCAGTGTTTAGAGGATGCCATTGAACTCTTCAATGAGAGAGTGAATTAGTCAAGGGAAAATGGTAGCATGATGGGTGTGAAGTCTTGGATGTGTGAGGACGGAGGAAAATTCATCAAAGGCAACAGTGGCATAATGGGAAATTAACAGCAAGCCAGAGTAAGGCTGTCCCTGACTGCACTGAGAGACCAGGCATATGGGGAAAGACAGATGCATGTCCAGAAACTCTTATATGGCACAATGAATGTCTGGAGACCTATGACTTCACCTGGAAAGCCCCTAAAGTTGAAATACAAATGAAAGCTTCTTGAAGAAAGTGGCATCCATCAAAAACCAGGAATTCACAAATGATCAGAGGCAATGTGACAGGTTAAAATGATATTGATGTTGAAGATGATGGTGATGATGATGATGTTCATGGTGATGGTGAGGATGATGTTGATGGTGATGGCAGTGATGATGTTGATGGTGATGGTGGTGATAATGTTGATGGTGATGATGATGGTGGTGATGATGTTGATGGTGATGGTGGTGATGATGTTGATGGTGATGGTGATGATTGGAATTATAGTGATGATGGTGATGATTATGGTGATGGTCATGATGGTGATGATGATGTTGCTGGTGATGATGATGGTGGTGATGATGTTGATGGTGTTGATGGTGATGATAGTAATAGTACTGATGATGGTGATGATATTGATGTTGGGGATGGTAATGATGATGAAGAGATTCTGTCTTGAAGAAGATGGTGTTTTCTTGGGGTTTGAAATAGGAAGTGGCATTATACCAGGGAAGAGAATAGTGAGGAGGTAGGCAAGAAGGGACAGTAGACATCCAGGTGAGGGAAGAAGATGTTGAAGGAATTTTGCCTTTACGAATAAAAAGCAGCCGTAACTGAATATGTCACTTGCAATCTCTAAGAGCTAGGCTCTGCAAGAGTTTCAGTATCATCTCATGTTAGTTACTGCAACAGATTAAATACTCATGTCCCAACTGGGATCTAGCTCAGTGGCTCAAGTGCTTGCCTGCTAAGCACAAGGTCAAGGTCATGAGTTCAATCCCCGGTATAAAAAAAAAACTTATGTCCCTTCAAAGTCATATCTTGAAATTCTAACTCCTACGGGTTGGTATTATAAAGTAGGACCACTGGGGTGGGAATAGATCATAGAGGTAGAGCGCTGAAGAATGGGGATTGGTAACCTAATAAAAGAGAACCCAGGGAGCTCCCTACCCCAGGATTTCATTATGAGTACAGAGCAAGAAGATACCATCTATGCACGGGGAAGCTACTCTCAGAAGATACTGAACTCACCTCTCCTTGACTTTGGATTTCCAACCACCAGGACTGTGAGTTACACACAGCAGTTTTTAAGACCCCCACCTCTGCTAGTATGGCAGCCCACATTGACTAACACGTCAAGACAGCACGTTCTTTCATACCTGAACATTCCACGATCTATCACCAGCCAATCCTGACTCATTCTAAACTACATAGTGAAAGTTTTCCCATTTGTTGGATATGACCAATGAGGTAGAGAAGTCACTCAAATTTCCACATAGCACGGGTTGGTGGTCCGTCTTTCAGAGCCATGTAGAAGGACATTTTAACTTACACTGTGGTGGGTCTTTTCTGACCATTTTCAAGGGATTGTTGTTGCAATCTCCTGTAACATAAAAGGGCAGCCCAGAGGGAGGTGATCAGCTTCCAGTTTGTCATCACACTTCAGCTTTAAGTTCATATTTGTTGGGCTTCAAAGCTCTTGCATTTTTCTGCATAATACTCCATTCCCAACAATTCCAAGATGCAAGCAAGAATGATGTATACGGTACATCATGGTAGTGGAAGTTCCCTTGTACAAAACTGAGGCCGTTTTGTAGCAAGGGCCAAGCAACAGGACAAACACCCATGGGAGGAATAGCTATTTATATTGATTGTATCTGTATTCATCCAAGAAATGACATTGTTATGAGAAAATGAATTTATCCATAGTATCTTAATTCTTTTCATCATAGTAAAACTTTGTCATTACAATATTTCTGTTTCCCTTGGATTAGAATACAAGTAAACTGGAGAAACTGAGGCTAACACTGAGTTGAGTACAGTTTCCAAATGCATGAACCTCCTATTTCTATTTGCATATTGGAAAAAAAGCACACATTACCGAAAATGAAGCTAGGCTGAATCATTTCCCCAATGCAAAGCCGGCACTTAGTAAACTATTACTCTTGGAGGATTTATTTCAGATGATACATAACTTAGTGTGATAAACTCAAAAGATACATAAGAAATGATGCAAAGAAGGAATCTGATAAAGTAGCGTTTGAAAATAAAAATGACTTTGAAGATAATGAGATGCATTATGGTAGCAATTGTGATTTCACTATGATCTTGTTTTGAAGCCCAGTACTGTTTCCATAGTTTTGTTTCTATTGGTTTTATTCTGTACTGTTTTGTTTGATTTTATTAGGCCTGATGATATGGGCAATTTTTTTGGAGATAACAAAAGGCATTATGGTAGTCACCATTGATTCCTTTGTACTTTGTTTTAAAGTCATGTACCATGCTCATCATTTTGTTTTGATCGATGCTGTTCTGTTTTATTGAGTTTGGTTTTAGTCTCTTCAAAACAAAAAAAAGAAAAAATTAATCTAGCTAAAAGGTGTCAATTTCTGGTGAAAAGATAAAAGGGAGATGACAAATATAATTAATATCTTCTCATGAACAGGAGCTATAAAATAACCAGACTGCCCATATCATATGATTCATATCAAACATGCTGTACTTTTAGGCTGGGTAAAAACCAGAAAAATACAACCAAGTAACAAAATTTATAGTAACATTAGCTCCCAGCTGTATGGGGGCAACCATGCAGAGTTTGCTTTGATAGGTGGAGAAAAATCCAGGAGAAAGACAAGTTATTAGATTACATTTCTATACCATTATGTTAAAACCCTGCCCTAAAACCTACAAACATTAGAATTACAGTAAAACCTTGGTTTGTGAGCATAATCCATTCCAGAAACATATTTGCAATCCAAAACACTTGTATGTCAAAGTGAATTTCCCCATAAGAAATAGTGAAAAGTCAGATGATTTGTTTCACAACACAAAAATATTTATATAGCTGGGGATTTAGATCAGCAGCATTAGCGTCTGCCTGGCGAGCACAAGGTCATGAGTTCGATCCCCGGTACCAAAAAAAAAAAAAAAAATTCATAAAAAATTATTACAATATTGAAAAATATAAACAGAAAATATAAAGAAAGCAAACAATTAACCTGCATGTATCTTTTCAAATCTCCCTGTCAGATGGGAGACAGACAAAAGAGAGTTGTGTGTAGGATGACTTTTGTTACCACTAATGGAATCACCATTGTTTATTGGTTCAATGGAATCATTTTCTTTTCATGCAACTTTAACAACTTGTCCGATGACCCTTGCTTTTGTCTCCTTTTGAGGATTTTGCAGAAATGTGATCTTGGGGTGCCAATAAACATATTCATAGCTGACATGCCTACAGTTTTATTTAGGTGGTGCTTTTCTACAAAACTATGCACTGTTTCCCATATCTTACACACCTTGCTGATCTATTGGAAGTGAGGGATTCTTGTCCTGTTCTTTTCATCTTCTGAAGGTGAGATCTCCTCCATGACTGATAACCTCTGTTTGCAGGGAGATGATCAACCACAATCACAGAGAGAGAGAGGAGAGAGAAGAGAGGACAGAGGACAGAGGACAGAGGAGAGAAAGAGAGAGAAAGGGGGGAGACAGAGAGAGAGATAGAGACAGAGAGAGACAGAGACAGACAGACAGAGAGACAGAGAGGCAAAAGAACCATTGGCTGGGTTGTAATCATGTCACATTTGGCATCCCATACTATTCATACTGCAAGACATTTATCAGTTAGAAGTTAAAATTTCCTACAAATATTGCTTATCTTGCAGAACACTCATAGAATGAGTTACTCAAAATGCAAGGTTTTACGTATTTTCAAAATCTTCATTTTTGTTATGGACTATAGATATTTTCAAAATGTTCGTTTTCATTATTGACTGTAGATATTTTGTCTACTGAAAAATAATATATTTACCAAAGGAATGCACAGTGAGAGAAAGAGAAAAAAAAGTACCACTGGATTCACACATGATTAAAAAAACAAACAATTGGAGAAAAGCATCTTCATGCTTGTGATCTTTGAACCTTGCAAATGGTACAAAAGCTATGGGTCTTGCAGTAGCATCACAAGTACCTTTGATAGGTTAAAAGTAGGGTGTCTGTATATCGGCTTCATTTCAGCTTCCAGGCCTTTTGGTAAATCTACCTAAAGGGTGTTCCCTTCATCATAATGATATATGTGATGTGGATTCAAAATTCCTGTGAACCTTAATGTAATCTTTGATCCTTTAATGAATGCAAAAGTAAGTAGATGAGCTATTGGATGATATCTTTAATTTATTCCTAAAATATATAACACTATTTGCTGTGACTATTCCAACTGAAGTAATTGGTTACAATTAAAATAATGAGATATTCCAAATAGTGATGCATGCAATACAAGTGTGGAGTGATGTGTAATTTGTAATTCCTATATCATTTTTATGATGATACATTTCTTTCTAATTATAATACTCTTTTGAGCTAATAGGAATATGTTTTGTCATGTGGATTATATTTTGAGGCAGCTGTTTTTCATGATAGTTAATTTGAAAACTGTTTGACTAGGCTTTAAAATAATGTAAGGCGAATACTTTGGTAAAGAAACTTGGGCAAAGGCTGGCAATCAATGTGTATAAGCTGCATATAGGTGTCCTCTATGGCTCAGGATTTTCTACAGCTGGGTAAATACCCAAAGTAAATTTGCACACACGGCTACCAAAGACATGAGCAGGACTGTTACAGCGTTACTATGTGCTGTTTGTACGCTACAGACTATTAGTGATGGAGTTAAATTCCCTGGGCATCAGAATCCGCTTAGGTGTGGAGCTAGCAATGATGACTTCACAGTTGAATATGAGCACTACTTGTCAGAATTATTTCTTATTATTTGATATCTAAAATGAGTCAGATTATAGCCTAACTGATGATCATTACCACCAGCCAGACAACATTTTATTGACTGTTGTATGCAAAAATAAATGTATCGATTGGCCATGTGAATGTTGCTGTTAGCACTTCATGTGGATCATCTCTCCTCCTGAAAACAACTTTATGACACATTATTGTGCTCTTTTTAAAGACGAGACATATGAGGCATAAAAGGACAGCTTAGTTAAATTCGAGAAAATAGTGATAGGTTCTAAGAAACCAGTGTGTCAGGACTATTACAGTAGATGACTTTATTTTGTAGAGTCAGGGCTACCTTTTGTGGAGTGGATGTATAAACTGAATGCTAGAAGTGCTGGAATCAAACCTATAAAGATACTGAGATTTTTCCAGACACAGGAAGCAGCTCTGAAAAAGGCTGTATGCTGGAATCAGCTTAAGTATTGGAGCAAGTGATAAATCAGGCAGTGTAGCTGGAACACCACTATTGATGGGGTGGGTGGGGAACAGGCTTGATGAGGAACCCAAGGACCTGTCGTGTGAGGCCACTTGGACAATGACCGGCAGAGGAAATGCTGAATTCTCTGCACTAACACATACACAGGGGAATCCTGTTGGTCTCCAAAAAAGAATGAAATTTTATTGTTACACCACAGGTGGATGTGGGAGACCACTACGAAGCGGCTCTGAGCAGGATTTAAATTTTACTAATTGGCTTTCTGTGTTTATCTGTGAGTCTGTCCTAGGCCTAGGATGGAAGCTGATTCATAGTAAGTGAAGCTCTGTGAATCTCTAGTCCTGGCTGAGGCCTGTAGTGGCCTGGGAGGCCAGAGATACCTCAAAGGGCAGGATAAGGCCACAGCTGAGGATACCTTGGCTCCAACCCCAGTTAACAAGGTAGAGACTGCAGCTGAAAAGATTACTCCTGCAGCCTCACTTCTACCATGTCTTCATGATGAGACAGTCCTACTGAATTGACCTGATTCATTACTTGGGGATGTCCATGAAGTGACTCCCAAGGTCCTGCTCATTGCCTGCACTTTCCTCAGTCTCTCTGCCCTTTTTCCCTGGTCCTAATATAAGTTGACTGATCAGAGAATCCTTTGTCTTTACCCTCAAAGGCTCGAGCTTAAGTAAAGGGTTTTGACCCTCCTGGAGCCCTAAAAATCATCAATGTGTCTTTTTTTATTTAACTTCCATTGTACACTCATTTGGGAGATTGGGGATCTAGGACAGAACCTGATAGGTGGAACTGGAGATTATTATTTAAAATGAGTTAAAACAGGCAGAGAAAGACTGCTACTGCACGATCTAACCCTCATATGGAATTCAGAAAAATCAATCTCAGAAGTTGAGAATGGGGATTAGCACAGTCGCGGGAGGTTAATGGAGACAGAAGAATGGGAAAAGTTTGGTCTGTGAGTACCATGTTAAAGTTAGGAGTAAGATGGAATGGCCCACCAAGATGGCCAATAATCCAGGGTATATTTTAAAAAACTAGAAGAAAGCGTTCTGCATATTTTCATCCTCTATACTCAGTAATTGATTAAGACAGTGGCTACACTAATTGCCCAGATTTGACCATATATAGATGAACCAAAACATCCCAGTTATGTAATGTATGTAATGTACAATTATTGTGTGTCAGCAAAAATTAGTAGCTAAAAATTCATGGTGGGGTTGTTGAAGGGGATGGTAGTTTATCATGCAAAGTATTGAGATTTAAGGTTCTCGAGGTCGGGGAGACTATACCCCACAGCTGGATAAAAATAAAGATAAAGGTTATGGTGGGATGGACTAAGGTATCACTGGAGGTAGTAAAGAAAGTTGAGCCAGGGATTTAGCTCATTGGCCTAAGTGTCTGCCTGGCAACCGTGAGGTCGTGAGTTCAATCCCTGGTACCGCAAAAAAAAAAAAAGAGAAAAAAAAAAGGCAGATGTGGGAAGAGGGAAAGATATGAATCAGATGTGTACGTATCTGTCGTTTCCAGAGATGGAACATCTCTGAAGAAGACAAATGCCTTTATTTGGAATGTGTTACATTTCCATTACCTTGGGGGCATCCAAGTGCAGACATCTGTTAGGCCTTTGGACTTCAGACTTTGGGAGAGAGCTGCAAATAAGAATTTGGGAACGGATCAACATAATACAAATGCTGCAAAAGACCATGGGATTACGAAACATTTATCAGGGGACACAAAACAGCTGAAGGTAAACCAGAGGCTGAAGATCGAGCCCTGGGGGAAGCCCAGTGTCTCAATGCTGGGCAGACAGGGAGACGGAAAATACTATAGGAAAAAGTATCTAAGTGTGTGCTACCATCAAAGATAAGATAATGTGCTTAAAATAGTTATTTAATGGAAAAACCAGAGTATCAAAATTGAAGGATAAACGATTAAGGATTTTAACATACTGTTTTAACATCTCCCAAATTTCACTTAACAGCAATCAAAATCAGCTAAGAATTTAGCTCAGCAGCACAAGTACCTGCCTGGCAAGCGTGAGGTCACGATTTCTGGTACCAAAAAAAAAAAAAAAAAAAATTGGTAGCAATGAAAATCGTAAAATTAAAATACATGCCGGTATGTGTGTGCATGTGTGTGTGTTTGTGTGTGTGTGCAGTCAAAGAAAGCAACTCCACCTCTCTGAATAGTTCTGAAAATGATCTTTAACACGTCGTACAGAGTTTAATCTACCTCCTGATAATGGGTCCAAAGAGAGATCTAAGTTAGGAAATGTGCTTCTTTATTTTCTTGAGCTGACAGAATGGGATCAAGGGCAAGATCTTTTTGGAAGTGTCACTCCTGCAATCTCCACACCTTTCGGACTCATCTTGATTTGATGCAAACCTGAATCGGCCGCCTGATAAATGATGCTACCTGATCACCTGCGAGCGATGTTCCGTTAATTTAAGTCTCCCAGGCGACCAGCCCAAATGAATGCCAGATGGCAGGTCAACCAGCTGTCAGACGGCGCAGAGGTCATAAAGGTGTCTGGCTGGCTGTCACCCACTGGAAGTACAATCAAGATCATCGAAATATACTTACTATACCACCTTAGAATGAGAACACTCCAATTCTAGACGTGGAATTTACCACACTAGGTTTGTTCATGTCAAAGTGGAGTCAAAGCACCTAAGCCATGGATTGAACAACCTGTGAATTTCATCATACCTGAGCAAAGCAAACTGTTATTCTCCCTAAGTGATGCATAGAACAAGGTTACTTTCCAAAAGAAAGATAGCAAAACACACGCGTCTCTCCGCAGGACAGCCATCCTTAGAGTTATGCTCACTGGCTTGGAATACGACAAATACCCTGATCCAATTTTATTCAGCAGGGTATTACAGCATGACCGCCTCATATTTTGAAGCTTCAGTGCCCCGAGACTAAATAAAGGGACTTTGCTAAGGAAGCAGTGGACATTCTGGACCTATGGAGTTTCCTGAAACTCCTGGACAGCGTCCTGTCCTCTCACGCTGAAGTAAAAGCAGCATCAGAAGTCTGCGAGCCTCCCCAGTGCTGCATCATTGAGGAAACAACCAGCATCCTCACTGTGCTGTGCTAGAAGATTGTGCATAATTGGTTCCCTTTCAGCGGGGTTTGACTCCAATCTAGGCCTTTAAATATGGTCTTCTCTTTTCCTAGTGTCCTCTAGCATGTCTTCCTCCCTGACCTCCTATGCATAGGCACTGTTAACATCCTTAAGATGCAGAATCATCGTCCTCCCCCTGCCTTTCTCCACCTCCCTTCCCTCCTCCTTAAACTCCCCCTCCCTTGGCCCTTGACCATCCCTCTCCGCTTCCCCTCCTCCTTCTCTTCCCCCTCCTCCTCCTCCTCTTCCCTCTTCTTCTCTCCTTCCCCCCTCTCCTCCTCTCCTTCTTCTACTTCTTCTTCCTATACCTTCCTTCTTTCCTGTCTCTTCCTTTTTAGTGCGGTGGAGAATGTACATTAGAGCTCTAATTGGGGTGGACAGAAAAGTTTTGTAACAAAACCTATGTGTAATTTGGGTTTCTCATATAAGAGAATCCATGCACTATTGAAGCTTGGACATCTGCTTTATTTCACTTAATATCACAGACTCAAGGTGCATCCATTTCCCTACAAATGACTCATTTATCCTTCTTTGTGGCAGAGTAGTATTTCATTGTGTGTAAATACCACATTGTCTTTACCCTTTCATCTGCTGATGGACACATGGGTTGCTTCCAGGATTTTGAGGTTGTGAGTTAGGCTGCTGCAACCCTGGATAAGTGTGTAGAAATGCAGTATGATGTCTTTAACCCTTTGGAGAAAATATCTACAAGAGCTGGGTCTAATGGAATTCCTACTTCCGGTTTTTGGAGGAATCTCCAAATTATTTTGCATCATGGAAGTTGACATTTCTACTGACATGTGGAAAGGTTTGTTTTCCCCACAGCCTCACCAGCACTTGTTACTATTTGATGTCTTGATGATTCTAGAATTCTAGAATCTCAGTGTTGTTTTAAATTTGCCTTTCTCTAATAGCCTTCATGTACTTCTGAGCCATTGATTCTTCTTCTGTGAGGTGCCTGTTCATTACTTGTGAAAATTACAAGGAAAGAGCAAAACAAAAGGAAAAGAATAGGAAGCTGGGAGATAGATGTTTCTCAAATAAGAAGAGGATAAAGAGATGGAGAGAGAGAGGAGGAGGGAGGGAAGGGGAGGGAGATGAAAAAGGAGATCAAGATTAAGACCAGCAAACATGCAGTCAAAAATATTTTAAAAATATGCATGCATATGTGTTTATAAATATGCCTATGTACTTTTCAAAAGTTAATTAATGCTTTCTAGGTAGTATTGTGCCCAGTATTTGCTAACCAATATTCACTTTTGTGAGCCTTGACCCATGAACTCTGATGTCCTGAGAACACGATTTGTAATATCTGCATAAGCCTCCATTTATGCCGGTATCGTGATTCATGGGCCTCTTTGTCTACATGTGGTATTTTCACACTTCTCGGTTTCTGAAATTAACACAACACTGTGTCAGACTTGCTCATGTTGGTGTGGTACTTGTGACCCTGCGTCCTGGTTTCCCTGGTAGCGCAATGGCTGACCTCACACCAGCCAATCAGAAAAATTAAGAAACATAACGACCTCCAACTGTGCATGAACAAGCAGCTTCCCAGAAAACCATAAAATACTATTGCCATTGTCACCACAGTCATGGTTGAATGAATTAAGACTGGTGCCCAAAGCACACAGATTGTCTCATCTAACTTTAGTCAAAGTGTGTGTTTTCAAGAGGTCTTGGTGGTCATTTGCAAGCAGCATTTTCTCTGCAAGAAAGATGTAAGAACTCTCATCCTTTAACCCCCAGTGGCAGATAGGATGGGAGTCATCTAAGGTCAGAAAGGAGATTTGGTCAGTAAGGAACCAGTGAGGCATAATTAGGGGTAGGGAGACGAGACATTCCAATTTGGTGACCTCTTCTGAGTGTTGTGAATCTATATCTCAGTCACTATGGTCTGGACGACCCGCTAGAAACTCCTGAATTCATTAAGTGAGTTCAGTGTTTATTTATCCTCACCAGCCCAAATGCCTCAGAATAGATTTAAGGCATTTACATTTTCACTTTTGTATCCTCTTTCTCCTGTGATGTAATGTAGTATATAGCTCCATAGGATGCTGTCTTGCAGAAATGGATCACTTTTGGGTTTGTCATCTAAAGAAAATGTGCCACCTATTCAAGAATACCCAGGAACGGGTTTGAAAATTACACTGCTGTAGGTCTTAGGATAACGTCTTCAACATGAACAAGAAGAGGAGTTCTTTGCACAAAGAAACACAAGACTCTCAAGGAAATGAGACCTAAACAGCTCCGATAAACACAATTGCACTCAAACACAGGATGTTTGTGTCTGTTTGCTGACAACCAAAATATTGTAAGGTAACTCTCAAATGAAGACAAAGCCCAACATAAGAACATACTGTTTTGTATGCTTTGGATCTTACTACTCTTTCAGATTTTATTTTAAAATTTTTATACTAGGGAGACAATATGATATTTACAAATGTGAGTTTGATTTATTTCACTTATGAGTATGGTCTCAAGTTGCCTCCATTTACATATAAAAGCCTGTATAAAAACCTAAAGATTATCTTTCTTTGTAGCTGAGTAATATTCCATTGCATAAAACTTCTACATCTTTTTTACCCATTCCTCAGTCGATGGGCATTTGGGTTGTTTCCAAAATTTAGCTATTACAAATTGTGCTGCTATAAACATGGGTGCATATATATATATATATATATATATATATATATATACATATGTATATATGTATGTATGTGTACACAAGATAGTAATCTCTGTTACTTCATCCAAAAGAACAGTTTGTGCTTTCATTGGTTGATTGTTTGACAATTTTTTATGCCTACATCTTATAATCTGAACAACTACTTCTAAGATAACAATATGCACTATATTAATAGTGTTAATTTCCTACTATTTTTTGAAATGCTGTATCATTTCTATCCTTTTTTTCTGTTTTGCTTTTTAAAATAAAAAACAAATAAAAAGAACATATTGTCTGACCATATTTATGCCTATATCTTATAACCTGAACAACTAGTTTGAAGATAACAATGCACAATATATTAACCAGGGCTAATCTCCTATTATTTTGCTTTGAAATTCTGTATCGTAGTGTTTATTCCTTTTTGTTGTTGTCATTTGTTAAAAACAAATAAAGACTAAGCAATGAGAGAGTCCATCAGATAGTCTTGAAACTGGATTTCTTCAAGGACTCACACTGAGCACTTTCAAAAGTTTGGGTCATGGATTTGGGTAGAGATGTGGTCATAGCTAGCTGAAGAGATGCCCTGGGCCAATACTTTCTTCTTCTGATAAGAGAACACAAACTCCACTGCTACTCCTCACACTAAACCATGAGCAGTGTTTCATTGGTGTGGGCTTGTGTGAGTGACAGCACATGCCAAACTCAATAAACATTTGCAAAATTACAAAAACACTGCTCGAGGAGTCACCTTGTAGTACACTCTCTGGAGAAAACAGCCATCATATCAAGGCACCTCTCCACCTCACATTCTGCAAGATCCATGAAGGACGCACCTGTATCCTTCTGATAAACGTGACTGGATCCAAAAACACTGCACATTTTTCCCCCTCTAACACCAACAGTCTGGGGAAGCCTTGCATCTTTTTTCAGGATGTCTGGACATTTCTAACCATGCAGCAGAAACAGCTCTTTAGCGACAATAGACCTTGCACCTGCTGCCACTGTTAAAGCTTTCTGTAGCTGGTAGCAAAGGAGCTGTTTTTTTCCAGGAGGAAAGGAGACTAATAGAGCAGATTGTAAATGTTCTTTCTGTTTTGATGTCCCCCGCTGAGCAGCACCAAAAGAAGTGATATGGGTGATTCATTCCTGACAGTTATAAGACCCCTGGAGAGTGTCTTTTAACCCTGTGAGGCTGTCTTCCCCTGTACAATTTGGTGTGTCCTGTCAATACTACAGGATTGACCACAGTCACCACAGCCCTTCCCCTATCTCAGAATGCAGAATGTAATTAGCACATTCTTATTATCATCACCATCATCACCATCACCATCACCATCACCATCACCATCACCATCACCATCACCATCACCAGAAAGAGGTCTGGCGCCATCCCATCACAGTGATACATTTTAGTCCTTTTTAATAAACTATACATGGAGATCTGGGGTGCCCTCACTGGCCTCTCTGCGTGTCTGGAGGACTCTGGATTTCTGTGCCCAGACTGCTGGAGTTCCCTCAGGCTTCCAGGTGCAGTGAAGGAGAGAGGTGGGTTTAAGGCTTCCACATCAGCCTCCCCATTCCCGGCTTCATTTGGAGACCTGCTGAGCTCCCAATAGGTGGGCTGGCCCACACTACCAGCCTAGCCCAGCCTATTTAGCTGCCGCGCCTGGCCACAGGTCTGCAGAGGAGGAGCTGGGCAGATCTGGGGTGCCCTCACTGGCCTCTCTGCGTGTCTGGAGGACTCTGGATTTCTGCGCCCAGACTGCTGGAGTTCCCTCAGGCTTCCAGGTGCAGTGAAGGCGAGAGGTGGGTTTGAGGCTTCCACATCAGCCTCCCCATTCCAGGCTTCATTTGGAGACCTGCTGAGCTCCCGATAGGTGGGCTGGCCCACACAACCAGCCTAGCCCAGCCTGTTTAGCAGCCGCGCCTGGCCATAGGTCTGCAGAGGAGGAGCTGGGCAGATCTGGGGTGCCCTCACTGGCCTCTCTACGTGTCTGGAGGACTCTGGATTTCTGGGCCCAGACTGCTGGAGTTCCCTCAGGCTTCCAGGTGCAGTGAAGGAGAGAGGTGGGTTTAAGGCTTCCACATCAGCCTCCCCATTCCTGGCATCATTTGGAGACCTGCTGAGCTCCCGATAGGTGGGCTGGCCCACACTACCAGCCTAGCCCAGCCTGTTTAGCTGCCGCGCCTGGCCACAGGTCTGCAGAGGAGGAGCTGGGCAGATCTGGGGTGCCCTCACTGGCCTCTCTGCGTGTCTGGAGGACTGTGGATATCTCTGCAACCAGGGAGGGTCCACAGGTTCCTGAAGCACTGCGGCCTGTGGTGAGTACCCTAACCTGGCTGCGATTGAAGAACTGTGGAGCTTCCAAGGGGCAGGTGGGCGCACAGTGTCCCTGAGGCCCAGCTTGTCTGGAACTGCGGAGTTCTGAGCAGGCAGAGGAGGGCCACTGGTTCTGTAGGCCCAATGGCTTGGAGTAGCGCGGCGCCAGAGTCCCAGTAGCTCCAAACATAGAAGGGGATTTTCAACAGATCCTGAGGAAGCTTTCAAGTAACACTTGAAACACAGAAATATAGGAAAATGACAAAACGAAAGACCAAATTACAACCTCAAACCTCCAGCCCATCTCAGGAAACCCTAGGAGCGATGTATATAGAAGAAAATATATCCCATCCACCTCATATATCGGACACAATAGCCACTGAAATTGACAAGCAACTCCAGGAAGCTTTAAAGAAATTCAAACTCGAAATAATCTCCCAGATAAAAGAAGAAATGATAAAAGAAATGAAAGAGATTCTAAATATATCTAAAGAAAACACAGATAAAAAATTGGAGGAACTAAACAAAAAGATAGAATCCCTAGACGAGCAATATAAGAAACAAACAGAATACATAATGCAGATGCACAGAGATATACAGGAAATAAAAAACTCCACTGAAAGTTGTAAAAACCGCCTTAATGAAAGTGAAGATAGAATTTCAGACCTTGAAGACAGGATTGCAGCTAGTGAACAGGAAAGGAAAGATCTTTTGAAAATAACAAGGAACCAGGAAACAACAATTCAACAACTGCAAGACGATGCAAAGAAGAATAACATAAGAATGATAGGGATTAATGCAAGAGAGGGAGACAACATGAAGGATGTCAGGAGGATATTTAGAGAAGTAATAGCTGAAAATTTCCCAAGCATGAGATCAGAAACTGACATCAGGATCAGTGAAGCATATAGAACTCCAAACAGTCATAACCAAAATAAAACTACACCCAGACATATAATAGTCACCATCCCAGAAATCCAACACAAGAATAGATTATTAAAAGCTGTCAGAGAGAAAAGACAGATCACTTATAAAGGAAAACCTATCAGAATCACAGCAGACTTCTCAGCACAAACGATAAAGTCAAGAAGAGCATGGAGTGAAGTATTCCTGATCCTAAAGCAAAATGATTTCCAACCAAGACTGATATATCCTGCAAAACTATCATTCAAAATAGATGGTGCAATACGATACTTCCATGACAAAGAACAGCTGAAGAACTTCATGAACACCAAACCAACCCTGCAAAAAATATTGAAAGACAGTTTAGATACACAAAGGAAAAAACCACTAAGCAAAGCAAATAATTAAACAGAACCGAAAGATAAAGATGCAACAGCAGAGAGATAACATTCCTACAATTAACCAGCATTTAACAGTAATAACCATTAATGTAAATGGTCTCAATGCACCAATCAAAAGAAACAGACTAGCAGAATGGATCAAGAAACAAAATCCAACCATATGCTGTTTACAGGAAACCCATCTAACCCAGAAAGATACTCACAGACTGAAAGTCAAAGGATGGAAAACAATTCTTCATGCAGCAGGAATCCAAAAAAAGGCAGGAGTAGCCATTCTGTTTGCAGACAACGTGAACTTTAAACCAACAATGACCATAAAGGACAAAGAAGGTCACTACATACTCGTAAGGGGAAAACTCCAAGAGGAAGAGATAACTATCTTAAATATATACGCACCAAACTCCAGAGCACCCAGTTATATAAAACAATTATTAACAGAAATGAAAACTCAAATTATCAGTAACACAATTGTAACAGGAGACCTTAATACACCACTGACACCAAGGGACAGATCAACCAGACAGAAAATGAGCAAAGAAATAACAGAACTGAATCACACCTGTGAACAAATGGGTTTGATAGACATATACAGAATGTTCCACCCAACAACATCAGAATACACATTCTTCTCAGCAGTACATGGATCATTTTCTAAAATAGACCATATATTAGCTCACAGAACATATTTAAGCAAATGCAAAAGAGTTGAAATCATCCCTTGCATATTATCGGATCATAGCGCTCTGAAATTAGAAATTAATGACAAAGGATACTGCAAAAATTCTGCAAACACATGGAAACTAAATAACACACTCTTGAGTAATCAGTGGGTCACAGAAGAAATTAAAGAAGAAATTAAACAATACCTAAAAGAAAATGAAAATGCAGATACAACTTACCGGAATCTGTGGGATGCAATGAAAGCCGTTCTGAGAGGAAAATTTATTGCACTGAGTTCCCACATCAGGAAAACTGAACGAATACAAGTAAATAACTTGATGCTACACCTCAAACAGCTAGAAAAAGAAGAGCAAGTCAAGCCCAAAGCCAAAAGAAGAGAGGAAATTATAAGAATCAGAGCAGAAATCAATGCAATAGAGACTAAGAAAACAATCCAAAGAATCAACGAATCAAAGAGTTGGTTCTTTGAAAGAATAAATAAAATCGATAAGCCCCTAGCCAACCTTATTAAAAAAAGGAAAGAAAAAGCTCAAATTCATGCAATAAGAAATGAAAAAGGAGAAATCACTACAGACCCAATAGAAATACAGAGGATCATCAACACCTATTTCGAAAACCTCTACTCTCAAAAGTTTGATAACACAGAAGAAATAGACAGATTCTTAGAAGCATATGAAGTACCAAAGCTAGATCAAGAGGATATAAAACTGTTGAATAACCCAATCTCTGCTAATGAAATTGAGAATGTAATTGGGTCCTTGCCCACCAAGAAGAGCCCAGGCCCAGATGGATTCACTGCAGAATTCTACAAGAAATATAAAGAAGACCTAATGCCGACACTCCTCAAACTATTCAATGAAATTGAAAGGGAAGCAATCCTTCCTAAGTCATTCCTGGAAGCAAATATTACTCTAGTACCAAAACCTGAGAAAGACCCAACTATAAAAGAGAACTATAGACCGATCTCCCTAATGAACACAGATGCAAAAATCCTCAATAAAATATTGGCAAATAGGATCCAGCAAATCATCAAGAAGATTATACACCATGACCAGGTGGGATTCATCCCAGGAATGCAAGGATGGTTCAACATACGCAAATCAATAAATGTAATCCACCATATCAATAAAGCCAAAAATAAGAATCACATGATCATCTCTATAGATGCAGAAAAAGCCTTCGATAAGGTCCAACACTTATTCATGATAAGAACTTTACAGAAAATTGGAATAAATGGTCTTTACCTCAATATAATAAAGGCCATTTATGACAAACCAACAGCCAGCATCTTACTAAATGGCCAAAAATTGAAAGCCTTTACTTTAAAATCGGGTACAAGACAAGGATGTCCTTTATCACCACTCCTATTTAATATAGTACTGGAAGTACTAGCCAGAGCAATTAGGCAAGAAAGAGAAATAAAAGGGGTAAAGATAGGAAAAGAAGAAGTTAAATTATCATTGTTTGCAGATGACATGATACTCTACATAGAAGACCCCCTAAACTCCATTGAAATACTCTTAGATACAATAAATAAATTCAGTAATGTGGCTGGATACAAAATCAATACTCAGAAATCAATAGCATTCCTATACACGAACAACAAAATTACAGAGAGGGAAATAAGAGAAACTGGACTATTCACATTAGCAAGCAAAAAAATGAAATATTTAGGAATTACTCTTACGAAAGAAGTGAAAGACTTATACAGTGAAAATTATAATACACTGAAAAAGGAAATTGAAGATGATCTCAGAAAATGGAAAGACATCCCTTGCTCATGGATAGGAAGAACAAACATTGTGAAAATGGCCATTCTCCCAAAACTGTTATACAGATTCGATGCAATCCCAATAGAAATACCATCAACATACCTTATAGATCTAGAGAAATCACTCCTAAATTTCATCTGGAACCAGAAGAGACCTAGAATCGCAAAGGCAATTCTAAGCAGCAAAGACAAAGGAGGAGGCATCACAATCCCTGACTTGAAGTTATACTACAAAGCAACAGTAGTAAAATCAACATGGTATTGGAATCAAAACAGAGCTGAAGATCAGTGGAATAGATTAGAAGTTACAACCACAACTACGAACACACTCAACCACCTTATTTTTGATAAAGGAGCCAAGCAGGTTCACTGGAAGAACGACAGTCTCTTTAATAAATGGTGCTGGAAAAACTGGCTCTCCATTTGCCGAAAACTAAAGCTAGACCCATGTCTATCACCATGTACTAAATTAAAATGTAAATGGGTCAAAGATCTGAATATTAAAACAGAAACACTAAATCTATTGGAAGACAAAATAGGTAGAAACCTTGGAGACATAGGAGTAGGTAAAGAATTCATGAACAGGACTCAAACCGCACGGGAAATACTTCCCAGAATCAATAACAGGGACCACTTCTTATTAAAAAGTGTCTGCATGTCAAAAGAGATCTCCAGCATAGTGAAAAGAAAACCCACAAACTGGGAAAAGATTTTAGTGAACTCTCTCTCAGACAAGGGCCTCTTGTCTAAAACATATAAAGAATTAAAGAAACTCAGACCTCCAAAATTCAAAGATCCAATCCAAAAATGGGCATCTGAGATGAATACGCAATTCTCAGATGAAGAAATGCAAATGGCAAATAAATACATGAAAAAATGCTCATCATCATTGGTCATTAGAGAAATGCAAATTAAAACCACACTAAGATACCATCTCACTCCTGAAAGAATGGCCAGGATCAAGAAAACCGACAACAAATGCTGGAGAGGCTGTGGGGAAAAAGGAACTCTCCTGCACTGCTGGTGGGAGTGTAGACTGGTACAGCCTTTGTGGAGATCTGTCTGGAGATTTCTCAAAAAGTTGGGACTGGAAATCCCATTTATTCCAGCTATTCCACTTCTAGGCATATTCCCAGAAGAACTGAAAGCATCATACCACAGTGATATATGTGCACCTATGTTTATAGCAGCACAATTTGTAATCGCCAGATCTTGGAAACAACCCAAGTGCCCATCAACTGAGGAATGGATAAAAAAGTGGTGGTATTTCTATACAATGGAGTATTATTCAGCTATAAAGAAGGATCACATTGAGATATTTATCAATAAATGGGCACAGCTTGAGACCATACTCATAAGTGAAATAAATCAATCTCGCATGTGTGAATACCGAATAGTTTCCCTAATGTAAGTAATGATTCAAATATATAAAAATATGTGGTAATCATGATTCCCCATTAGGTGGCCTTGAAGCCTTATAAAGTTTTCACTCATTAATTAGAAAGGCTTTATTCTGGGCTTCTTGATATGAAAATATTTGAAGCTAGAGTATATGAAGTTTTACCCAAATATTTCAAGGAAAAAGACACTATGGTAACTACTATTAAGTCAGGTTATAAGGTGGTGAAGTACTAGGTTATTGAAACAGTCATGCTGTGACCTCTATTGTTATATTGTTATGTCCCGTTTTATCTCAATCTCCCCATTATTGTTTCAAAAAAAATTATTTAGTCATTTCTTATGTTTGTCTTAATTAAAGAAAAAATTCAAAAAAATTAGGATATATAAATAGTAACTCTTTTTGATTTCCTATTAACTTGTTTTGAAGTCCTGTAGTACTCCCACGATCTTGTTTTGACTGATTAGACTCTGTTCCATTCTATATGATAGTATCAAGTTTGAAGACATAGGCAACTACTTTGAAGACAATAAGATTCACTAAGATACCCATTCTGGTTTGACTATTGTCTTCTTTGGAAGTCCTGTAATGTTTACAATGCCTAAGTTTTATTGGTCTTGTTCTCTACTGTTTTGTCCAACTTTATAATATCTAATAAGATAGACAATTCTTTTTAAGGAAACAAAGGACAACGTTGATAACCATTGTTGATAAACTTGTACTCTGTTCTACACCATGTGCTACGTCTATCCTTGGTATTGACTGACAGCTTTGTTTTGCCATATTTGACTGTATTCTTCCCCCCCCCAAAGAAAGTAATAAGCACTAAGGAGTAATAAAATCCAAGATGTGTAAATTTTGTTGTAAAAAAGAGAGGGAAAAGAAAAAAAAAAAAAAGAAAAGGAGCTCTAACGGATATAACAGCAAGTGTGTTTGGGGGTGTTAAATAGCTGACTTTATCAATGTTTTTGGAACATTGAACACAGCTGTTTGCAGTCTCCCTGTTTGAATGTCCACCTTGTGTTCTTTGATACTGTGATTTGAGGAACTATTCTCAAGAAAATAGTGTGTAATCTACTAGCAGGTAATTTCTTACTGTTATGGTTTTTTGTTTTGTTTTGTTTTGTTTTGTTTTGTAGTTCTGTATTGCGTGTACCCTTACGCCGCTTTGGTTTGTTTTGTGTTTTTCTCTTTTTCCTCTTAAATAAAAAAAAAAAAAAAAAAAAAAAAAAAAAAGAAATAAACTATACATGACTCACCCCTTATGGTCCACTTCTGCAGGACCACTGGTGCCTGCACAGCATTAGGTTCAGGAACAATGACAGTTAAGTGCATCTGATGCTTCAAAACTGAAAAATCTCCATAGATGTCAGTAAACTGCTTTCTGGAAACATGGATTTAAAAAAAAACATAAAATAAGGTCACAGAGCTCTGAACCGATGCCCCAAAGCAGGCAATAGGAAATCATTTTATGTCAGCTAGAGGCACGAAATGTAATAGTCTCAAGTTGGGGTGTGGGAGTCACAATTTGGACATAACAATAAAGCTTTGAGGCCTCTGAGGAAATAAGAGGATGAGGAACTATACGATGAGCCCGAGATAAAAAAATGGGTAGGAAAAACTACAATTTACACCACGCTTCAGTCATTCTTCTGGAGCAGAGTAGAAAATATAATCATTAACACACGGAGAGAGAGGGCAGAGGTAAAGCCAGTTCTACCAAGCAGCCCGTTTCCACTGTATGACAAGGCACAGCAAACTGTCTTCTGACCAGCACACCTTCTGACACTGACCACAGGATTCTTGCATATGAACTTTCAATTCCATTCATTCCTTTAGTGCATGGAACAGGGGTGCAATTTTAACAAAGCAAGATATGCAAGATGGGCAGGCTATGTTTTCCCTTTAAATAAAACACTTGGCTTTATCCCATGCAGTAGTGATGTTTTAGATTTATGGTCCTTTGTAACTCTTTTGTTACTCTGAGGGATTTGACTGCACTAGTTGAAATTGTTATGTCTGACTTTGACAATAATTTAGGACACCATATCAGTAAGCGTTCATTCACTTACTGTCTTTTTTATTACGTTATACTTTTTAAGAATGAATATTTCACTTCCCTTGCATCCTATCCAACACTGAGTTTTCATCTGCGTCTTTCAGGCACATTACAGATCCGGTGATTTTTGGCCATCTGCCTACATAGATCCCAGGGCATCTGATCATATCCACTTGGTGTTCTCTGGGGTAATCATGAGTCGCCTCTTTTATGTCCCTGCTTTTACCACGATGCTGTGTACACAGCCTCTCCAACCCCCTCCACTCAGCAGCCAGAGGGGTCCTAGCAAACTATAAATCACGTTGTTTCATGGGACCGCTGCCATCCTTATCAAAGAAATCCCATCTTTACCTCTTGGCATTCTCTTCCATGTCATGATCCTGCTCAACGCATGTTTGCTTATTTTCCATGATTTTCTTATCCGATGCACCAATCAACTAGAGCATTCAGGACCCCCAAATTCCCTCTGCACCTAGACCCTGTGGGCAGTCACCTCTGAATATTTCTTTTATGCTTTTGTTTAAAAACCATCGTATTCCCAGTTCAGTTATCATGTCCACCAATGAAAGAAGCTACACTCACCCCCCAGGTACCCACCACCAGCCCATTCCTCTTCTGTTTTCTTTATGGCAGCTGAGCGTATTCAGTATCCTTCTCCCCTCCACCATCATCTTTGATGTTAGTCATCCTCGCCAATTGTGAGCTGTATTATATAATTCCATTGTCTGTTCTGGAAGACTGGAACTCTTGTGACTTTTGGTCATGATCCTCTGTTTAGCACCTCAAAGTGCTTAGCAACCGGTGTCTCTAAAGATCATTTTTGGGTTTATATGAGATTCATTCATGAGCGCCTTCAGGAAGGTGGACAGCAAAAAGACAGGCAAGCTCTGACCTCCACAAGGCAGGGTCCTAGCCTCACTCCTGGGCCACCTGCGTCTTCCTGGCATGACCTCCTCTGTGATGTCACAGGCTATTGTGCTGTCATTGTGACCAGCAGCCCACTCCAGCCCCTACACCCTAGAACCAGCTCATTTTCCAGTTCTTCTGGGAGCCCTCCTGTGTGAATGCCAACATTTGCCCACTGACTTGGCATATTCTTCACCCTGTCTTCTGTGAAGCATGGCTAACACCACACTGATGAGGTACGCATGGGAAAAGTGCTGTTGGGAGTGATACCCTTTCTCCCGTGGATATGTCCATGCCTGCCTTGTGTGGACCTAAGGAACTATCTGTAGCTTGGAGCACCCATCTGCATCCTTTCATTGTTCCCAGAAGGACTTCATCCTGGGCTTGTCTGTGTGAGTGTGAGTATGATTCTGGGTGTGATGACCCTGTGTGGGAGTGTGAGATTCTGTGTGTGCATCACTGCATGCATGGCCATATGTGTATGTATGCCCCCCCCACGAGTTTGTGTGGCTTTGTGTATGACTCAGCGTTGTGAGCTGGTGAAGCTGGAAAGTGACCTACGGCATGACCCAGATGTAATTTTGCTAGGAAACAAAGAGCTTCCAGGTCAGCCACGTGAAGAAGTTGCTACAGCCAGAAAAACATCAAGCCCTTAGATAATCCAAACAATGGGTTGCTGGGCAGAGGGGCTGAAATTGACATCATGCTTCAGAGTATATAACTAAACATGCTGTGTTGCTTGAGCAGTTCCGTTCTTCCCACCAGGAGGGTCTGGGCTCCACCTGACCCCAGCTTTGTCTCCTCTTTATTTCCTAATCCTCCCATAGTCCTTCACCCAAAGGACCTCAGGAGCCACATGGGTTGCAGAACCCATGTATGTGCATGTATGTGTGTGTAATATGTGTTTCTTACTATATGCGTGCATGTATAGGGCAGTGTGAGCATAGGTATCTATGAGCAGATATGTGAATGCGTGTAAGTCTATGGCTTGATCTTGCATGACTATGACCGGGTACTGATGTGACAGTGTATGTGAGTGTGTATGAACTTGAGGGAGGATATATAACTGTGATCAGGTGTGAGTCAATGTGTGTGCGTGACTGTGTGTCTGTGTGGAAGTGTGCATGGTTCTGTGTGTATCTGTCTTAGTTACTTTTTACTTGTTGTTGAGACAAAATATCTGAAGCTCAAAGTTGGGAAAGGAAAGGTTTATTTCTTACAGTTTTTGGAGGTTTCAGTCCATACTTGGTTGGCTCCAAGGCAGGGTGGCATGGCAGGCCGCAGTTCATGGCGGCTGCAAACAGCAAGGCAGGAACTGGCAAAGGAGCGAGACATGCCTGCTTCCTGCCATTACATTACGTTACATTACATCCTGGCTCCACCCCTAGGTGGATGTAGCACTCACAGCCCCAGTCCAAGTGCTAGACAATGAGCCAATGACAGATGCACAGTGCAAACTCATAAGGCCTGGGGGCCACAGACATAAACCATGAGAGTATGTGAGTGTATATGGCTGCGTGGGTGTGTAGGATTCTGTGTGTGGATGCCTGTGACTCACTGTGTGTGTGACTGTGTGTACATGTACATGTGAGCATCTATGCCTTTGTGTGTTGGTGTGTATGACTGTGTATGTGTGTGTAAGTGTGGATGACGTGTGTGTGTGCATGAATGTTTATCACCTAGTTCATATAGAACCCTATTACTTGTATATTTTTTCACTTATTAGTATTTGGCAATGGGATAAGTGAACAGATACAAAAAGTACTTCTTTCATTTATTAGTGTTCCTGATGCTTCCTGGTAGTGTGCTTTGGAACGCGCTTTGCAGTAGATAGTTTAGGATAAAACTTTGGTCCTGGTACAGCTGTAGAAGAAGAGGAACGAACTATGCTATAGGGGGAGAATACAGCTGGTCTTTCTTTTTTAATTTTAAAGAGGGTAAGATTAAATATAACAAAACAGAACAAAACAGATCATAAGGAAACAATTTTAAGAAACACGGATTTCAAAGCAAGTCCACTGGTGATCTTCACCATCTATCATATTGTCTCTAGTTTTCTTCCAAATAGTTGTCCCCATGTTCACACACAGTGAATACATACTGAACAAAATAGAACTAATCTAATCATGACAGGATGATGAAGGCTTTTTAGGTCTTCAAGACCTGACATTGGGGAAGTCAACAATGACTGCCATAATGTCTCTCATTCTCTTCAAAGTAGCTGTCCATGTCTTTACGTATGCTGAAACTGAACATAACAGACTAGACTAATATCACTCTGGACAGTGAATAACAGTATTGCTAGATTTTATATCATAAAATGCTACAGAATTAGCACTGGGTATCTTAGTGTCTCTTCTTCTTCAGAGTATCTGTTCATTGCATCGTGCATTATATAATCTCTACATGTATACCTACCCTTTCAGTACGGCTGATCTTAAGCTGGCTGTCATAAAGGAGGGTTTTGCCCCTTACTGAGTCTATCCTCCAGTCCTCTCCTTTCTCTCTTTTGCTTCTGACTTTCTTGCAGTGGGAGACGTTGACCCTAGCACCTCGTATTTGCCAGGTAAGCATTCCAGCACGGAGCCAGGTCTTTGGCTTCTCTCTACCATCTGATGCCCAATTTTATGATGCTAAAATAAGACCAGCGCTTGCCCGGCAGAATACCAGAGTGATTAAACCCATACAATGTACCTGACAAGACATTCCAGAATGTGAGAACTTCATTCACAGGAGCTATTTGCACTCTGTTCAGCGGGGAATTTCCTGGCCCCTTGATGGTACCACCACATAATTCACTCTTATGGGTTTGCCAATGAGGAAGGTAACAGGAGAACATTCACACATAATGTCATTTGCAATGAGTTTCATCGAGAAGCTACCTAATGTGCCATTTATCGTAGATTATGAAAATCACAATGATGCTTAAATTGTTCGGTTCTGAGTTGTGTTGTTCTGTTACAATGTCCTCTTTTATCTCAATCTCCACCCTTTTTAAAAATTAATCTATTTTGTTTTATTTTTTTCAATTAAGGGAAAACTAAATTTAAAAATAGCAGGATACATTATAGTAACCTTTTTGTTTTCCTATCAACCTCACTTGAACCCCAGTATTGCTCTCCCCATCTTGTTCTGTCTGATTTTATTATATTCTGTTTTGTTTGATAGTATCAAGTTTGAGGGTATGGGAAACTACTTTGAAGGCAATGAGATTTACTATGATGCCCATTATGGTTTGACTATTATCTTCTTTTGAAATCCTGTAAGGTCTCCAGTGTAGGATTTATTGGTTTTGTTCTGTACTGTTTTGATCAATTCTATTATACCTGATGATATAGGTATTTTAAAATAGCTTTTTAAAAATAGCAAGAGGCACAATGGTAACCATTTTTGATCACCTGGTATTCTATTTTTGCATCATGTACTATGCCCATCCTTCTGTTCTAATCGACTCTGGTTTGTTTAGTCACATTTGGTTTTATTCTCTTCAAAAAAAGTAATAAGAACTGTGGGAGTAAAAAAAAAAAAACCAAAAATATAATTGTCATTGTAAAAAAGAGAGGAAAGGCAGGTGGTCTAAGGGATATAACTACATGTATGTTTGAGTGTGTAGGGTGGAAAACCATATCACTGAGCTTTTGTTGGATCATTGAACGGAACTGTCTGCAATCTCACTCTTATGGATGTCCACTTTATATGCTTTAATTTTATAATTTAGACAACTGTTTCTAAGATGACAATATGTAACCTATTAACTAGTGATTTCATACTGTATATTTTTTCTTGAAATCCTGTATTATTTGTACCCTTTTGCTGCTTTGTTTTTTATTTCCTTTCTTTTTTCTCTTTAAATAAAAAAAAAAGAAAATTACACAGGCTGTGGCACAGCCCTTTGATCATTGCGAAGGATACCTTCACGCCCTGCACGTTGTGCAAACTTATTTCTGATCCAACCCTTTGAGACCATGATCACATACTCTGTAAACCCTCCCTGCCTGTATCAGTGAATGCTTAGAAAATAGCCAGCTTAGCTGCTTGACGCAAGCTCCTCTCCGCTGCCTTTCAAGCACCTGCACTCCAACCTAAGCCTCCTCAACTCCTTGTCCTCTTTTTATTCTGTCTGACCCATGCTCCTCCTTCATTATCTTACATTTCCACTGCCTGTTCACATCCTTCCGAGAGCCGTATTTCATCCCTCTCAAGACTCCTTCAGCTCTGTTGGATGATGCTCTCTCTTATCTCAGTAACGAGGGACCTCTTTGCAGAATGTCTGGGGAAGCTCATGTGCCCATCTGCACCTGAGCCTCTTACTGCTGAAGATTTAATTAATTTTTGTGATGTGCAATCGTTGTGCAGAAAGCTTAGGCACAATTATGCAAGGGGAACTTGATAGGATCCCTGAGGCCTCTTGGAAACCTCTTATCATCACCCAATTACCTATTTCCGTGGTGCTCTCATAAAATTTGTTCCGATGTAGCATCAAGGATCTCCCAGTTGAATCCTGTGCTCAGATCTCAGCAGTCTTGAGCTGCCTGTATTATCAGGGAGGAAAAACAAAACTACTACACATGAAACACAAGTAAATCAAGGTTTTGTGCTATTTGTATTTCATCTCCTTTGCCAACATTTACAGTGGCTGCATTTCAAAGAGGAGGAGGAAGAGGGAGAGGAAAATGCAAAGGATGAGAGGCCAGAAAGGCCTTCATAACATCAAATCACGTTGCCATGCAGATGCTAAATCACATAAAGCTTTCTTGATGTTCTGTAGCCAGAGTGCAAATTAGTGGGGCAGCAAAGAATTCAAAGGCTTACAGAGTCGAAGATCTCCTTCAAGAGGCTCTGTCCAATCCAGTCTTTCATTAAAGAGAGTACCCCATTTCAGTTCTTTTTAAATAACTTCAAAATAAAGCAGGCTGTCTCTGATGGTGCACTCCTGTATTGAGGCAGGAGAATTACTGTGAGTTCAAGGCCAGCCTGGGCTACATAAAGAGTTAAGGCTAACTTGGGCTACATAATGGGCCCAAGGCCAACTTGGACTTAACAGCAATAAAAAAAGCAAAATAATACACTTATTTTGTTTCCTTTTTTATGCACCGTGAACCACCCATCCATCCATTCATCTACTCATCCATCAACCCATATATCCATTCATGCATCCATCCATACATCTCACCATTCAATATACTCACTTATCCCCATTTATTTAGCCAATATGCATTAATGAGGTACTTTGTACCACCTGGTACCATGCTACACTGCAAAAGCAGACTCAGACTTACCTCCAGGTACCATTCAGGAGGTGAGAAATTCATATATTGAGAGGTCATAATAAACCAGGAGGAATTCACACTGAATCTGATTATGCAACCTTACAACCTCACACTGAATCTGATTGTGCAACTTTACAACCTCAACTGTCTTGTTCACCTCCCTCCTATACCCCAAACACACTGTTTGCAGTAAGAATCCACTGTTCTTGTTTGTAGTGTTGCTCTGTCTTGCTAAGAAATGCCTCAAGGAGAAGCAAGTTGTGGGGCCAGGGAAAGAAACCCGAGCAACTTGCATGATATGAGCAGATCCTGTCTCTATGGTGTCCAATTGAGATTTCAGATCATCTTCCTTTCCCTGCTTTCCCCCTGAATCCATGTGACAAGCCAATCCTGCTGGTACATGACCCCAGCTCTCGACAGACCATGGTATCCCAATGTGTTGGGTACACTTGAGGCTCAGGGCTCGGATCCATAATGGTCTTCAATCTACAGTGGAGGATTTAGCTCCAGGATTGGTTTCCCATAGTCATCCACTTAGCCCCAAAATCTCAGGCTGTGATTTCCACCTGCCTCCAGGTCCCTGAGACTAATGCATATTGCTCTCCCAACCATCGCCAACAAAACCAGAGCTGACCTGTGCTGTGTCTTCTTTTGTGCCTTTCTCACAAGGGACTCGAGAATACCTCATCTGCTTTTCATGTAGATTCTCGAAACTCCAAAGTTGCTGCTTCATTTTCCTTGCAGTGCATCAGTAATAAAAGTCAATTTCATTAGTTTATTTGCTGTATTCCTCCAGAGGGAAAAGCAGGTAATAAAAATCATGTTTGGACCAGTATATTATGGGTCCTTCTCTGCTCCGAGGTATCACGCTTTTATTTGATTTATGGTGAACCGCGGACGATCCAAACAGATAAATAGTTGAAAGAAATTAATTCTCTTGTTGGTACAATATTATTTTATTAAGTTTTATTGGATTTTGAACATCATATGGTTCACCAAAGGAACATTCGGCTCTCCCGAGTGGATATTTGCTTGTGAAATAAGAGAGTAAAAGTTTAAGACAATGGGAAAGTTTGAAATTCGTTGACTGCAAGGCACTGATGGTTCATTGAATTAAATGCAAGTTTTTAAATGAATTATGAGCAAGCGGGAATTTTTGGTATTAAAACACCACAATCTAGCCATAAAATTTTAGTTTAAATATTAAAAGAAAAAGTAGGCTTTAGCATAAGTAAAGCTTTTAAATTCCATAGAAATATTACTATAGTTTCCTGGAAAAGCCATATATGTATTTGAAGATACCCTTAGGGTGCACATGGGTGCACATATATCACTGTGGTATGATGCTTTCAGTTCTTCTGGGAATATGCCTAGAAGTGGAATAGCTGGAACAAATGGGACTTCCAATCCCAGCTTTTTGAGAAACCTCCAGACTGACCTCCATAGTGGCTGCACCAGTCTACACTCCCACCAACAGTGCAGGAGAGTTCCTTTTTCCCCACAGCCTCTCCAGCATTTGTTGTTGTTGGTTTTCTTGATCCTGGCCATTCTTTCAGGAGTGAGTTGGAATCTCAGTGTGGTTTTAATTTGCATTTCTCTAATGAGTAATGATGAACATGTTTTCATGTATTTATTTGCCATTTGTATTTCTTTATCTGAGAACTGTGTATTTTAAATTACATATACTCTCATATTTATGTGCACAGACTATAAATGTGTGTTTAGATCCATGTACACTCATAAATACATATTTCTACACACACACCCCTCAACTTGGAGGAATTTGAGCCACTAGTCCATTTACTATTTGCAGAAGGATATGCTACATGTATTTAAATGCAATTTTATCCTGAACTATTAAAGGTTCCATAAATGTATATTAATTATATGAATCCTCAAAAGGTGCTCTAGAGTGAAGCCACATAAAAATGTAACCAGATTGCTTCCTCTAAGGGAAAGAACAAAGATTTTTGTAGGGAGAAAGCATGGCATAAGTCAAGAGAAGTTGCACAAATGCTTTATTACAGTGAACAGTATGTGCTTAAATACCGTGATAGCTCGGTTCATGATATTAATTCATTCCACAGTTCTGGAAAACATAGCCACATTCATTTTGGTGTGAGAAGAAGATGGCCATGGGCATATTTGCCTCCTAGGGAGAGTTTGGAAGCAAGAACAAAATTTTGCCAAATGCTTTTGTTCCCAAAAGTATCCGTGAACCAAGATACCAGTATACCACGAATTACTTCTGGTTTGCAGCTTTTAACATTTCTTGAACAGAAAGTAGTTTCATTTTTATTTCATTAATTGGTCATTTATAAAACTTCTTATACAAAATGTTAAAATAAGTACCTGTTCAAATCTTTTGCTCTGTTTCTTTGTTTGCTGTACTGGGAATTGAACCCAGGGCCTTGGTACTCTGCTACCTTGCCAGCTCTGTTTTTATTTTTTATATTGAAACAGGGTCACACAAGATCACTAGGTTGCCATCCTGGAATCAAGCTGGTTATCCTCCTGCCTCAGCTTCCCAAGCCTGGCTTATGAGGGTAGGCTCTCACACATAGCTTCTCACAAGTTTTAATTGGTATTTGATCTTTAATTATTGTTGTCAGAATTTCTTTTTCCAAATTGCGTTCTATTTCTTTGTAAGATGTTTGGATTGTTAATCCTTTCTCTCAGTATGTGCCTGAAATTTTCTTTTATCTCCTGGTGTACTCAACGAGCAATTTTCAAGGTTGAAAAAGTTCAATGTATCTATTAATATTTTCTCATATAGTGTTTTTGTCTTGTGCAGTAGGACATGGTATGCTATGTTGTGTTTCTTGGATTCTCAAAAATGGAATATTTCTTTACACGTGCTTCTTATGTTTCCAGGGGTTTTCACTAAATGTTTTCACTAAATGCTCCTTGAGACATGATTAGGCAAAAAACTGTCTAGTCGTTTTTAGATCATCAGTAATTTAAAAATTCTGAAACAAGTATCACTATTCCTATTTAAGTTCGTTGCTATTGATGTTGCCACATAAATTACAAAATGCATTTTTAAATTTCAACTGTACTTTCTAACATTCAAACATATTATTAAGCAGTAGGAGTAAAGATGATGGATCACGCAAAGACAACCAAAATTAAAATCTTTCTAGGTGGTTGCTTACCAGGAACACAGGAAATGCTTTTGATTAAAAACAGAAAGGAATTTAAAATAAACTAATCAAAGGCCTCTAGCATAGGCCTGAAATTATGTCTAAACTCAGAATTAGATTTGCCTTTTCTTTCTCCTGCTTCAGTGGGTTATTTCTCCCTCACAGCATGCAGAAAACAGTGCTTTCCCTAAACTGGCGTGGATTGGATAAATGATATTGACACACCACAGGTGTGTGCCTGTCATTTTGCTTCATTAGAACTAAGAATATCAGCATTTGGTGTAAGTACATATCCCCGCTAATGTCTTGTCTTATGACTTCAGTGGGATTGTCTGGGAGCAGTGTGGCTTGGTCCATTATTCCAGTGTGCAATCCAAGACTCTGAGCTTATAAGAGAATTTCCCTGCATCAGGAGAGCTTCAACTGAGCTAGAAATTCTGGCCCCATGATTTAATTTCATATCCAAGCATTCTTGGGGAAACCCAAGTTAATTTATGCAGGGCGGAGGTCTATCATGATTCATTGTCACAAAGATAATATTTTTTCCACTTAGGAACACACCCCCTTTTCCACCTTATCCCAGGAATTTGTGATTTGGTACCAGTCGGTGGTTCTCAAATGGTAAGGTGTTAAATAACCATTTCATGCATGCACTCACAGGAGGTAGGTTCCAGGGATCCAACCTTTATATCAGGTCCCAAGGAGATTTTAACTCAAATGACCAGAGGCTGCCATATTGGAAACCACCAAGTCAAACAGTAGAATATGCAAAATGTTTCAAGTCAACCATTGGTACCCCCACAGGTTCAAAATGATATTTATTACCACTTTGATTCAGCTAACTATCCATTTTCTACTAAACAAAATCTTTGTTTAGAGAGCTAGCTAGCTAGCTAGCTATTTGTTAGATGTTGTATATATCAGGGAGGAATATACTAAGGACATTCTATATGTTACAGGAGAAATTATAGCATGTACTATGTATATGTTAATGTGGAATGGTCTATGCCAACATACTTAGAGTTTATATAGGAATATGCTTTAAATTAATTGCATTTTCCTACCTGCAAACAATATATTCCTAGGCTTGCTCCCTGTCATGGTTTATATCAATGGCGCCTAAGCTCCATGCAATTATGCATTTGTGATTGGCTCATTGTCTAGCACTTGGATTGGTGGTGTGAGTGTTACACCCACCTAGGAGTGGAGCCAGGATATTATGTAATGGCGGGAAGAAGGTGTGTGTGTGTCTCTCTTGCTGGTTTCTGCCTTGTTGTTTGCAGCTGCCATGAACTGTGGCCCCACCTACCACCCTGCCCTGGAGCCATCTGACTGTGGACTGAAACCTCCAAGAACTGTGGGAAATAAACATTTCCTGCCTCAATTTTGGGCATCAGGTATTTTGTCCCAGCAACAAGTAAAAAATAACTAAGACAGTTCCTAAATCACCTTACATAAAATTGTCCACAGTTCTCTTTCTGTCGGGCGCAGGCGCCCAACATACCATACCCCGCCCGGGACTAAGGACCACATCAGCTTCCGCAATGCGCTACGTCCCTCTCCAAATTAGCCACCCTGTGCGCACCTCGTGCTCACTCCGTATTCGCCCCGTGCTGACTCTGTGGCAACCCCTGATTGACCACAGCTGGGTATATTAGCCAGAGCCCATGTCCCATTCCGGCCCTGCCTCCTCGTGGCAGCCTGATTGGCCACATTCAGATATATAAGCCAGAACCCGCAACAATAAAGTGGCAGTTACCTGTTACCCACAAGATCATCTCCTGTCTCATTGGGGGGCTGCGCCGGTCACTTTCATTCCATTCCATCCTCAAATAGGTAACTTTTTGCTATTTCATGTGTAACTTAACTAAAGGAAAACATCTTGTGAAATGTATTTGTTTCATAATTATCCACCTTTCATCCCAGTACAAAATAAATTTTATAATATCCCTATACTTTTAAGAAGTTTAAAAAAACCAGAAGATTTCAACAAATATTTTTGAAATTCATAGAAGGAGCAAGGAAAGGAAATAAGGAAGGAAAATTACATGATGCAAATTTTAATATTGACAATCAACCAGTTTATTGATATTTTCTCTTATATTTCATAGTTGGATGTTTCTGTACTTACAGTTGCAAAGATTTTTCTCCTAGTAAGTCTTCCAGAAGTGTTAATGTGTTAACTTTACAAGAAACTGTCAAAAGGATTCCCACATTACGAAGAAAGATAAGCACTGTGGTTCTCCACATCTTTTGCCAACACTTGTAATTGTCAGAACTTGCAATTGAAGCCTGACAAGCACTAGCAGACTGAAATTGCTTTACTGGTTCATTGATGCTTTCTGGATACTGATATTGGATGTTGTTTCATTTCTGTTTTGTCATTAGCCATTTGTCTATCTTCTTAAATATGATGTTTGTTTAAATCTTTTACCACTTTAAATTAGCATTTTAATGGATCACTGAGTTGTACAAGTGTCTTCTCTATATTAGATTCTACAGCTTTGATGAATATTTAGATTCCTAAAATGTTCTTCCATTGCACCTTAAATTTTATGCACTAGGCTATGCTAAAGAGCAAATTTTAATATTGACAGTCGACCAGTTTATTGATATTTTCTCTTATATTTCATAGTTGGATGTTTCTGCACTTACAGTTGAAGGATTTTTCTCCTAGTAAGTCTTCCAGAAGTGTTAATGTGTTAACTTTTTTTCTCAGGTCTATGATTTATTTTGGGTGAATGTATCTGTCGGCAGTGAGAAACGTCAAAGTTCTCTGTATGTATATACAAAACAAATATATCTTTTATTGAAAAAGATGACCCTGCTTTGCTCATAAATGTCTTCAGCATTCCATCTCTGAGCCACGTGAGTAGATTTCTCTACCATAAACACACTTATGGGTGTGTGTGATGATTAGTCTTGATGGTCAACTTGAACAGCTTAAGAGATGCCTAGATCAGTAAAGCATTAGTATAGAAGAGTGGGCCATAGAGACATGATTTTGGGGAGTATCTGGTCCCTGACCCCTTCATCTCTGGATATCTTCTGCTCTGCTGTTTGGCTGCCATGGATTGAATAGCATTTCTCTGCCATGTCCTTCCACCATGATGTTCTGCCTTGCAATGAGTTGACCATGGACTGAATCCTGTGAAATCATGAGCCAAAGACAAGTCTTTTCTCTATTACATTACAGATTTCAGTTAATAGGTTCCAGCAACATAAGGCTGACTAACACAATGTAGTAAGTCAATAAATCTCAAAGGCTTTCTCTTCACCTGATTTCCTTTCTCTCTACAGAAAGAGTTCTTTCTCCACATCTCAACCTGATTGTACTTCCCTATTTCTTTGGCTTGAAATCCAGTTTACTTCAGTTCTGTCCATAGAGCAAGCTCAATACCCCTTCGCCATGCCCACAATTTCAGTCTGCCACCTGGATAACTGAGATGCAGTCCATTCTTGTTATTTGTGATTGCTATGCTCTCTGAAGTCAACACATATATTGGCTCCTGCAGTGTCATGTCTAGAGAAAAACAATGCAATGGTCCTGAGAGTCTTCTCATTATGTTTTCATAAGCCTGTAAACAAAAAGCCTTGTTTTATGCCTGTTTCTGCACAAAGACCCTACACTGTCCGTTCACTAACACCGAACTCCTCGGCAACAGCACCATCAGTCACAACTAAGTGGAGCTAATCTAACACATGTACTTCTGTTACAGATTAAAAACTGGTGGTCAACTTAATGCCAGGGAATTAAATCAGCATGGTTCTGAGCATAGATGTTCCACCTGAGGAAAGTTGCCAGCATAAATAGAGACGAGGAAAAAATGAGTGAGGCCTTGTGTGTTGCTCTAAGTGTTACTGTTTGAGCCATTGGTTCTCCTGGAGGAGCTTGTCATGACTAGCTTCCCCAGTGTGAGTATAAGCATCGTCATCAGAGGAGCTCGGGACGTTGTTAGTGGGAGAGGCTGTGGTGCACTTTGGGGGAGCTCTTGTCCTTACATTGAGCATGGCTTCCTAGCTCCAGAGGGGAAGATGTGTGCTGTTTAATGTCCAGGAGAAGCTTGTCATGCTGGCTTTCTGGTATGTCCTTGTCTGTTCTTATCATCAGAGGAGCTTGGGACCTCTGTGTTGCTGAGGCTTTGGTGCTTTTCAGGGCATCCCTGGTTCTTATTTTGAATGTGACTTCTGTGCTCCAGTGCAGAACCCTCAAGCTACCAGCACAGCTCCTTCCCCTCACTGGCATACACTTTCTAGCTTCCCTTGCTGACCTTTGGGCCTTCCCAGCATAGATCCATAAGGGAGACTGGCATGAACCCTTCTCTTGGGCTCTGGACCTCCAGTTGGACTCATGGGAGGCACTGTTATGGGCTCTAGGTCTTCATCTGGACTCATGAAGGACATTGCTGTGGGATCCAGGCCCTTGGCTGAATATTCTGGGTCTTTAGTGTTATGGACAGATTTCCTGCATTTTCTTGTGTTAACTCTGGGTGATCATCATAAGTAGTATTATAAATTCTGTGTCCTGCTAACAGTTGTTCTCCTTACCACCCCTGAATACAATAACTACCTTCACAAAACTCATGATGATTTTCATGTGTAGCAATAATAGATTGAGTGTCAGTTCTGCCTGGGGGCCATGACACAGACTAAACTACCAAAAATAATTTAAAACACGCAAAATGCAAAATTCGTAAAACATGGCACTAGCTAGATGGTAAAAAGGACATTGGTTTGCAGCATAAGAGCAGGAAGGAAGTACCCCATATTTTGATCTTCAGTGGGGGTCTACCTCAGCACTTTTTACTCCATTCAAGTTCATGAATGATGTAGACCGCACAGAAAATTTTACATAGGGGTTACATGTATATTACAGTGAGTAGATGGGTTTGTAAACATGGATTCCTCAATTAAAGAGGATCAGTTTTCTCCCTCCTTCTGACCTTACCTCGGCATCACTGTTAGACTGAGTGATTTTGGCACAAAACACACTAAATAATTTCCAGACTCTTTTGCATGACATCACCTTGCCCCCTGCAACCAGAACAATGCAATTCAAGCCCAAAATGACACATACGTGGCTTTATCTATGGCTTCGGAGGACCTCCTTATGATCCCACTCCAAAAGACCTTCCTTTCAGTCTTTCTTATTGGTTTGTTACAGTCTAAGCTTTTGTTTCTCGAAGGACTGTCCATTGAGTGTTCCCTTTCTCTACTCGCACATATTGACATGGCCATAAAAGTTTCACCATGGGGGCCCACTTTAAATGTCATTTTACCAAAGAAGAATTTCCTGTGTTTGACTGTCAATAAAATAGAATTTTCCCCACATGTCCATGGGTGATATCAATCTTCACTGGGATGGGGCCCTGTAACAGACTAAAAGAAAACTGAGTCTATTATTGCAAGTTACACAAACTGTACAGAAGACACTTTCAAGAAAAGTAACCCAAAATCATGGCTTAGAAGGTACTTCTATAGCATCTTCCACAGAGAATGATAATTTTGTTTAGAAATGAATGGATGAGGAAAAATGGTTTTAGGTACCTAAGGGATGGGAAACTTGGGAAGGTAAATTATAAGATGAAGCTTGTAATGGTTTGATCCAAACATTCCCCAAAATCTCACATGTTCAGAGGTGGGAATCAGGGGAGTGTTACATTTATTATTGGATTAACTGGTGAAATCATATATGGACATTTATCAGTGCATCAACCTATTGATATAATTAGCCTATTGATAAAAGCATATTTGGCCTGCTATTAGGAGGTGGGACCAGATCAGAGAAGGTGGTGCATTGGGTGTGACCTCAAGGGTGCATTCTTGTCTCCAATCCCTTCTTCTATTTCTCTTTCTGCTTTTCCCTTCCCCTAGAGTTTCCTGCCTAGTGTGAGTTAGACAACTTTCCTCTGCTCTGCTCCTCTGCCATGCTGTTTCTGCTCGGATTAGTCCATCATGGGTTAAAGCCCCTGAAACTGTGAGCCAGAATAAACCCTTCTTCATTTAAACTGCTTATGTCGGGTATTTCCTCCTAGAAATGAAAAACTTACTGTCCTTTCCTCATTGCTGAGACAAAATATCCAACACCCAAACTGAAAGAAAGAAATGATTATTACATTGATAGAAGCTTCACTCCACATTTGGCTGGCTTCAAGGCAGGGGGGCATGACAGAGGACCACTGCACAGGAGAAACAGTCCATGGCAGAGCAGGCAGGAGACAGTGAAGGAGCAGGTGTTAGGAAGCAGCAGGGGCAAGCCTGCCTTTTCCTTTTATCTCACTCAGGCTGCAAGCCTACATAGGATGGGCAGTTCCACTATCCACACCCAGAACTGTGCTACACTGGTCGGTGGAAAAATTTAGCTATCCAGCCCTTAATCCATATTCACATACCATAGATCCAGTCACCTCTGAAAACCCCAAGCTATGAGCGCATGAGGCTTTGGGGAACATCTATATACAAGCCATAACACTGACAGATGAAAAGCTAAGGAAGATACTGTAGTCAGGGGTTGTACACAGAGAACAACTAGGATTAGGACATGGAGTTCATAATATTTTTATAATGCTCACCGGAAGTTAACACAAGAAAATGCAGGAAATCTATCCGCAACACCAAAGACATAGATTATTTAGTCAAGAGTCTAAACACAAAGGCAATGTCCCACACGAGTCCAGATAAAAACCCGGAGCTCAGGACAACGCCTCCCACGAGTCCAACTGGAGGCCCAGAGCCCACAAGAAGGACTTAAGCCAGTCTCTTTTATGGATCCATGCCGGGAAGACCCAAGGGTTAGTGGTGGAAGCCAGAAAGTCCATGCCAGCAAGATGAAGGAGCTGTGCTAGTGGGATGAGGGTTCTACGCTGGAGCCGAGAAGTCACACTCACAACAAAGAGCGGGGCTGTCATGAAAGGAACCACAGCTGTCCTCAGCGACACGGAGGCCCTGAGCTCCTCCGACAACAAGCACAGTCGGGTATGTGCCAGGAAGCAGAGTGACCAGTTCATCCTGGAGACCAAGCAGCACATGTATTCCCCTCCGGAGCTAGGAAACAATGCTTGATACGAAGACCAAAGCTTCTCCAAGAGAACCCACAATGCCTCCTTAACACCTCAACCCCTCCACACCTCCCTTCTTCTCCACCTATTATGCTGGCAACTTTCCTCAGGTGGAGCATCTTTGCTCAGTGCCATGCTGATGTAATCCAGCTGGCATTAAGTTGACCACCAGTTCTCAAACCAAAACAGAAGACATGGTGTTTGTAGATTCATCATTTCTGGGCTAAGTGTCTAGAGCTGCCTTTAGTAGACAAGCATTTATATCTGGTCAGTAAGCAAAAAAAGCTGCTATTGCAATAGTATTTTCTCTACTTCCTGTTTCTCCATTGTCTTTAATGAAAAATAAGTTTTAAGTCAAAGAGGCTTCTTAGGATGACATAATCCATATCCCTTCACCATCTAACGTGTCAGTTCTTTGCAGCTTCTCCATGTTTCCAGATGGTACCTTCATCTTGCCCTGAAGTGACTGTCTATGTTCCCATTGTTTATGAACACCCACAGGGATATAGACCTCTGACAGTGGGGTCCCTGCCTGTTTGATGCCGAGTATATCCCCAGTGTGGGGAGGGAATGTTCCCCACACACAGGTATGTGTGAAACAAATAACTTGCACAATACTCTTGTGTGCTATTTTATAATACTAATTTATTTATTTGTCCCATTTTCTCCCATTATAATGTCAGCTTCCACACAGTGGAAATGACTGAAGTTCTGGTTTCAGTGAGATTTTGTTTTGTTTTGCTTTTGTAAATCTCCTGCCCTCTGTGTGTAATGAGCAGTTAGCAGGACATGAGTAGCAACCGTGCCACATGTTTGAGTAGCTTTGGTACATTAAAAAATAAAAATGTGTTTATTGAATAAATAGCTTTTGTCTGTGGCACATATACATTTCAGTTATATTTTCCTTCACAATAAATCACTCCCGTACTTAGGGTGTGTGATCAATACCCATATATATCCCCTGAACACATACAAGTTTGTAACTTGGGCAGCTCTTGGTGGGCCTGGTTTATCTACACACCATGTAAGATATGGCTGGTTGGAAGAGTAGCTGAAGGTGGATCCTTGGGAGTCTTATCACCCCTTATCTGAGGACCAGGTTGGATGATCAACTGGGTAACAATGGGGAGTGTCTTGGCCCCCGTTGATATATGGCACCCTCATGGTGATTTTTGGTTTTCCCAAAGCACGTTGCCTTAAGTCTCAAGGAGAAAAATATCACCACGCTTGGAAGATGAGGGAATGGTTCAATATATGCAAATCAATAGATGTAATATACCATATTAATGGAACCGAAGACAAAATCCACATGATCACCTCAACAGATACAGAAAAAGGATTTGAAAGAGCCTAATACCCAATCATGGTAAAAAAAAATCTACAGAAAATTGGAATAGATGGTCTTTATCTCAATCTGATAAAGGCCATCTATGACAAACCAATAGCCAAAGTCATACTAAATGGACAAAAACAAAGCTTTCACTCTAAAATCAGGAAAAATACAAGGCTGTCCACTATCACCACTCCTATCCAATATAATTCTGGAAACATTAGTCAAAGCTATTTGATGAGAGAAAAAAGTAGAGGGAATAAAGATAACAAAGTGACAAGTTAAATACTCATTATTTGCAGATGACATGATATTCTAATAGAAGACCCCAAAATCTCCACCAAAAAATTTCTAGATTTAATGTCCAAATTCAGTGCTATAGTGGGATACAAAGTCAGCCCTCAAAAACCAATAGCATTCCTGGATGCAAGCACCAAACTCCTAGAGAGACAAATTAGGGAAATCACACCCTTCGCAACAGCATCTGTGGTGAATTGACACCTGACAATCAGCTCATAACACACAGCTGAACTGAATTGAGCTGGCGTGGTGATGGCTGTGGGTGGCCCTCTTCAGGCTCATTTCCAATAGCATAGAAAAGGAGACCTGGAAAAGAAAACAGGGGATTGTTGGCTCTTCTTTTGCTGTTGATTCTCCTGGAGAAGATTGTGGAGCTTCTTTCTTGATAGGAAATTGGCAGTTACCATATCAGAGGAATGAGGGACCTCATTTTCATTAAGGATTGCTGGGGTACTTTTGGGGGGAGTTCTTGTATTTACTTTGAGAATTGTTCCCTGGCTCCAGCACAGATCTCTCAGTCTGCTGGCACAGAACCTTTATGGAAATACAGGCACAGACACTCTAGCTTCCACCATTGAACTTTGGGCCTCCCGCATGCAGATCCGTGAAATGGACTTGCATGACACTTTGTCATGGGCTCTAGGTCTTCAGCTAGACTCATGCAGGACATTGTGTGGGACCCAGGGTCTCACCTGGATTCTTTGGGTCTCTAGTGTGTGGATGGATTTTCTTCACTTTTTTATATTTGCCTCTGAGTAATTATCATAAAATAATTCTATAAATTGTGTGTCCTGTATTGTAACAAACCTGACAACAACAAAATCTTAAAAATGTAATATTAAGGAATCAATCAAAAAGGATGTAAAATATTTATACAGTGAAAATTATGGTACACTACAAAGAGGACATTGAAGAGGATGTCAGAAAATTAAAATATATCCTTTGCTCTTGGATAGGAAGAACAAGCATAGTGAAAATGGCTATACTCCCCAAACTGCTATACAGATTTAATGCAGTCCCAATCAAAATACCATTAGCATACTTTGCAGATCAAAAGAAAACATTTCTAAAATTTATCTGGAAGCAGAAGAGACCTAGAAGAGCAAAAGCAATACTGTGCAACAAAGACAAGTCAAGGGGCATCACAATTCCAGACCTGAAATTATACTTCAAAACTACTGTGATAAAATCAGCATGGTACTGTCCAAAAACAGACCTCAGGGATCAGTGGGACCAATTGGAAGGTGCAGATACCTTATTTTTGAAAAGAAGCCAAACATGTTCACTGGAAGAAAGATGGTCTCTTTGATAAATGGTGCTGGAAAAAACTGGATTTCCATATGCTGAAGGCTAAAACTAGACCCACACCTATCACCATACACTAAAGTGAAAATTAATCAAAGATCTAAATATTAAAACAAGAACACTAAATCTATTGGAAGCAATCTTGAAGACATAGGGGTAGGCAAAGAGTTCATGAACCAAAGCAAACTGCATAGGAGATACTTCAAACAATTCAACAATTGAGATCTCCTCTTATTAAAGTTTTTGTACTTCAAAACACATCACCAAAGAGTGAAGAGAAAACATAGAATAGGAAAGAGTTTTAGCCAGCTGTCCCTCAGACAAAGGACTTATATCTAGAACATATAAAGAACTGAAGAACATCAGGCCCCTCAAATTCAAAGACCCAATACAAAAATGGGCATCTGAGATGAACATGCACTTCTCAGATGAAGAAATACAAATGGCAAATAAATACACGAAGACCCGCTCAACATAACCGGTCATTTGAAAAATGCAAATTAAAACAACATTGAAATTCCATATCATTCCAGAAAGAATGGCTGCCATCAAGAAATCAACCAATAGCAAATGTTGGGAGGGTTAGGAGGACAAAGGAACAATTCTGCATTAGTGGAGGGAGTGTAGACTGGTGCAACTACTGTGGAAATCAGTATGGATACTCATCAAAAAACTAGGATTGAAAGTCTCATTTAATTCAGCTATTCCCCTTCTAGGTATTTTCCCAGAAAACCTGAACATGTCATGCCACAGGGATATACATACACCCATGTTTATAGCTGCACAATTTGTAATAGCCAGATCTTGGAAACAATCCAAATGTCCATAAATTGAGGAATGGATAAAAAAGATATTTTTCTAATATAACGGAGTACTACTCAGCCATAAAGAATGATAAACTGGACACTTTTATAGATGAATGGGTACAACTTGAGACTATACCTATAAGTGGAATAAACCAGACTCATATGTGTAAACATCATATTGTCTTACTACTGTGAGGAACTGAGTAGATATGATTCAAAATGTCGAATAGAGATTGTTAATTGGGATGAAACTGCTCAAAACAAAAGAGAAACTGTGATGGGGGATGGTTGAAGGAATAAAGGGGGAAAAGGAATAATATATTTGTACACAAGAGAGTGAAGATAGTTATGCAGCTAGATTCTGTTAGCTGCATAACTAGCATTAGATTGAAAACAGAGGTTTGCACTAATAATGTTTGGACAAGATCTCACGTGTATATCTTGTACTCTAACTACTGTGAAAATAACAATACACAATATTGATTATTGATTATTGTCACTACCCTACTAAAACCTCTTAAAACTGTTTTATTGTGATTTTTTCTCTTAAAAAAAAAACTCCATTGCCTTTGTATCCTAGGTGGTTTTTTTTGTTGTTGTTTTGTTTTCGTTTTAAAAATTAGTACATGTTTGCAGTACTTTAGCTGTGGCCATTTAGTTCACATACGTAAGACATTTTAACTATTCTCCATGTTCATTTCCTCTCTCTCTTTCCCCCCGTCCTTCAACCCCCAGGTCTCTTTTCCATTTCTGAAAGATCTACCTTCCCATGTCCTTGTATCTTTTATTTTGGTCTCTATTTATTCTTTGGCTCCTTCATCTGAGAGAACCAATGTGATATTCTAGTGTGTGTGACTCATGTGTTTCACTTTAATATTATGTTTTGAAATGCATTGACTTTCTTACGAATAACTGGAAATTTATTCTTCTTCACAACAGACTACTATTGCATTATGTCTAAACACCACTTTTGTATTATCTATCCATTTGCTGCTGTATATATAGGCTTCCAAGTCTTATCTGCCCTGATTTGTGCTGCTATAAACATTGACATGCAAGAATTGTCATAATATGATCTCCTTATTACTTGCAGGAAGGTGTCTACCAGGGGAATACTTGGGTCAAATGGACTTTCTTCTGGGTTTTGATACGTTTCCACATTGATTTCCATAATGATTACAGTAGTTTCTATTCCCAACAGCTATGCAGAAGGGTCATTTTATCAGCACAGACTTCACAGGATTTCTTATCTGATTTTTTTTATGATTTCCACTCTTTCTGGATTAAGATGGAATCTCAGTGTTGTTTTAATTTGAATTTCCATAGTGACCAGTATTGGTGAACAAATTTTTTTTTAGGTATTTATGGGTCTTTTGTATTTCTTCTTTTGAGATGTATCTACTCATTTCTGTCACTCATTGGATTGAGTCTTTTATTTGGAAGAGTCTAACAGTTTATAATTCTTTATATTTTTAGGTATTAAGTCGTTGTCTGAAATGTAGCTGGCCAAGACCTCTTCCCAGTTCTTTGACTCACTGATTTTTTAATGTAGTTTTGAAGTCTCAATGTCACTAAGGTCTATTTGGATCTTTAGAATTCCCTCTTTAAGCATAAACTTACTCTGTTTGTTACTGTGGGCTCTTGCTGGAATAATCTTCCCTCTTTAGGCTGTGGTTACTATGCCCCCCACATAGGTTCCAGTGTGCTGCCCTGGAGCTGTTTGATTTTAGGAGTTATTTGATTTCTTATTTTACCTATTGACTGTTCGGGAGTTTGTCATTAATTTTCCAGGGGTTAATAAATTTTCTGTAGTTTCCTTTGTAAATGATTTCTAGGTTTAATACACAACAATGTGACTGCTTACATGAGGTGATTTTGGTTCCTTTGTGTTTATCTAAGGGGGGTTTTGAGGACTCATATGTGTGCTGTTTTGGAGAAAGTTCCATGTGCTGTTGAGAAGAATTGTATTCTGCTGTAGAACAGTAGAATACCTTGTAGGTAACCTATTAAGTCCATTTGTACAAAAGTGTAGTTGAGCTCTGGTATTTCTTCACTGATGTCTCTGACATCTGCGTCTTTGTGAAAGTGGGAAACCTCTGAGGTCACCTATTGTGATCATGCTGGTATGTATTCAGTCTTTTATGTTCAGAAGTCTTTGTTTTATAAAGTCAGGTGCTCCAGTATTTGGTGCAAATACATTTCTAATTATTATCTTTTCAGATTGGTTTATTCCCTCAAATAACATCTGATGACTTTTGTTGTTCCCTCCTAATCAGTCCTAGGGTGAAGTTTACTTGGCCTGAGAATAAAATTGCTACCATGCCTCTGCTTTGGGGGTCCTGGTGAATGGCCTATGATTTTCTATCCTTTGATTTTTAGGCTATGATTTCCTAGTTTGGAGAGATACTTAGCACCTCTCCTGGCTTGGTTAGGGTTACCCATTTACTGGATGAGGTCTGAAGATGGTCTATTTCCTTTATGAGCAAAGTACTTCCTGTCCATCAATTACACTTGTTATGTGGGGCAAATTACACAAGTTTAATGCTCCTGTTCTTTCACTGATGAATTCCTGTGGGGTGTGTGTTAATGTTGTAGTTAGGGGTTGTGCAGAGAACAATTAGAATCAGGATATGGAGTTTATAATACTATTTTTATAATGGTCACTGGAAGTTAATACAAGAAAATGCAGGAAATCTATCTGTAACAGCAAGACATAGAATATTTAGTCAACAGACTAAATCCCACAGCAATGTCCCACATGAGTCCAGATGAAAATCCAGAGCTCATGACAACACCTCCCACAAGTTCAACTGGAGGTCCAGAGCCCACAAGAAGGACTCACGCCAGTCTCTTTTATGGATCCTTGCCAGGAAGACCCAAAGGTCAGTGGTGGAAGCCAGAAAGTCCATGCCAGCAGGGTGAAGGAGCTGTGCTGGTAGGTTGAGCGTTCTATGCTGCAGCCGAGAAGTCACACTCACAACAAAGATCAGGGCTGTCCTGAAAGGCACCATATTGATCCTCAGTGACATGGAGGACCCAAGTTCTTCAGACAACAAGCACAGTTGGGTATATGCCAGGAAGCCAGCGTGACCGAGTTCATCCTGGAGACCAAGCAGCACATGTCTTCCCCTCTGGAGCCAGGAAGCAAGGCTTGATGTGAGAACCACAACTTCTCCAGGAGAACCACAACTTCTCCAGGAGAACCAATGTCTCAAACAGCAACATGTAGGATAACCCACAATACCTCAATGCAATAATGCCTTAAAGCCTCAACATCTCCTTTCTCCTCCACCTATTTATGCTGGCAACTTTCCTCAGGTGGAGCATCTTCGCTCAGTGCCATGCTGATGTAATCCAGCTGGTGTTAAATTGATCACCAGTTTTTAATCCATAACAGTTAGTTACCCATCAGTGCTGTAAGGTAATACTTGACAGACATCAGTATCAAGAAGCAAAGGTTTACTGTAGCTCCATGTTTTTAGGAGCGTTTATCTAGTCACTTGGGTGTATTATTTCTGGATCCATCAGGAGCTGAAAAGATCCTTGTGGAAAGGTCAGGAAGAGGAAAGCTACTCATTTTATCACCTTGTGGCAGTCAGGAAGGAAGGGTGAAGGGAGTCTCTTAAAGACAGCAGAAAGCACAGGGAAAAATAGCAGTGTGAATTTTCTCAGAGCAGTGGGTTTTTTCGAGCAACGAAGAATGACAAATTGTAATCAGCTGCAAACTCACATGAGCAAAAGGGAAGAAGGCCTTGTGACGATCACCTTGCCCCGAGTCTGCATCCCAGGAATGTATATCAGCACCTTGGTTGTTGTAGACAGTTCCCACTGGTCCCTTTGATATTCAGTCCTGAACCATAATTACAGGTCAGATTTTTACTAGTTGGAAGTGCTTTGTGCTTTTTCTATTGAGCCCCCAATAGAAGAGAGTGGTAAAGGATTTGTTCCCTTCTCAATAGAAGAAACTTCTCCATGGAGCTTAAGGCTCACCCTCTGATGTTTATCTGTTCTGTTGTCTGTGTGTCAAATAGCTTTAGGCATCCTTTCTATGAGCACACAGTTGAGCCACACATTGAATGACTCCAGCTCAGAAGCCAAGAGTTTGGAGAACGTAAGGACATGAATTCCTGCAAAGGTTGAAATCATAGGCTCATTCAAATTTAAACAAACCATCATGGGCATATATTTAAGGACAGACATCATTGTCTCTCAAAGTGAAATCATTACAATTCATATATGGCTCTACATACCAACATTTAGAGTTTGTATAGATCTGTGATTGTAGAGTAATCCTATGAATTAAATGTATAAATATAAAACATATATATAATGAGTAATGTGATAGAATCAGAATTGGTTAATGTCTATTTCAATAATGTTTTCTTCTTGAACAGAACTGTCTCTGTAGGTGAACGTTTCCATGAAATTTCAGGTAGATGAATAGTCAGCTGAAGTTTAGCAGCTTTTACACTGTTATGCTCTGATAAACCACCACCAAACTTCTAAAGCAACAGCCATCTTACCCACTAATTGAATATTTTAACACTTTTCCTCTGCAGAGCTGGTGTTTCATTATATTTTCTATTTCGTGTCTTGCTTTTCATGCATTTAAAGTGCTGGAGCAGCTGTTTATTTGGAAAGGTTCCATTATGACCATAATAATCTCCAACTAATTGCACATCAAATATTTATTTCTTGCACATTAAATTAATGAAGCAGTTTCAACAAGAGAAAAATTGGATCAGGTTGGCAAACAGTGCCTATAAATTCATGAAATATTCCCAGTTCTTTTTGGCAGGACTCCTTTAATACAGATTAAGAATTTGTAAATGGAAAAGTCATCCTATTATCTAACTGTGACATTTTAAATATACATGCTTTATTTTTTTTTTTAAGTGCTTTTCTGGATTTGACTCTGCTATACCATAATATAGCTTTCAGGAATTAAAAAAAGGCATACTATCAATTTTTAAAAATTGTTAGCTCCCTTTTCCTGGCATTTTTTTATCCTTTCCTAATTCTACTATTGATGCTATAATTATTTTTAAGGGGTTGATTGTAACAGGGACTGATGGCGTGGTGCATTGGCAGACTGTAAGCTTAGTATACACACTTAAGAACACTTAATGTGAGATCTATGCACTTATTGTTTGAAGTATACATTGCAATTTTGTTAAGGTATGAGGTTGTATAGCAGATCTATCGAATTTATTGAATTTGGTAATTAGGGATGTATATGCATTAAACTATTTCTCATCAGCACCATTGTGTTTTAAGCTCATGTTGCTTTTACTACCTTAGATAGACCATCTAAGTAGAATCACGCAGTATCCATTGTCCTGCTACTTGTGAGCATTTCTCCAGCAGAAGATTGCTAAAGATTTATTATTCTGAAAAGCTCTTCTGAAACATAAGTGATACTCTCAACTGACATATCTTCTTTTGGTATGTGTGTTTCAAGATCTCTGATACTATTTTCTTTTAGACCTGTTGCTAGTGTGTACAAAGCAACTCAGTGTTTGGGTAAAACAATTACAGGCAAGACTTTTTCTGAACAGTTAATCTGTGAAGGTTAATGATAATGTCGGGGGATCTCTTTTATTAGAAAAAATTAACTCACCATTTTCCAATAGGGAAGACTTGCACGGAGGTTATTGGACAGAGTGGAAAGATATTTATAACTTTTGGTAAAGTTATTACTATTTGCAATGGCTGGTCAACCAATGAGTTGGAGGAGACACTATTTGTATAGGGTTTTTGATTCCTTACATACTAGTGAAATATGGTTTACATTCATTTACACAAAGAACATGTAAACTACCTGGGCTAAACTCACTGGGCTGTTTTCTAGGACAAATACTCCAATCACTTCTTGGCCTTTTGGCTGAGATCATGTGTAAGAAAGCAGTCCACATCGGTACTTGTGGACAGCATGAGTTTTTGGGGTTCTCCTCAGCTTCTCCGCATCATACTTTCCTGGGGTTGACCCTTAATCCCTAGGACAAGGAGAAAACAATACAATTCATGATGTCAGGTGTATGCCTTGAACATCATCACTATGGTAGTAGTATTTTCCTTTGTGTGTTTGTTTATAGAAACATAGACTAAAAGGAAGCTGATATTCCAATTTCTTTAGAAAGTTAACAGATTGTAATTCTGACATTCCCTTCTCAATCCTTGACTAGGAACAGAAACAGGAGAGACTCAGCATCAGTGCTACCCTGCAAAGGTCTGCATTGTTTGACTGGTGTGGAGCACTTCTTTGGTTTCTCCTTTTTAAGATCTCCTCCTCTTTCTCTTCCCCTCCTCCTCCTCCTCCCTTCTTTCTTTCCTTTCTCCTCCCCTTCTTCTTTATCCTTTTGTACTCCTTGTCTTTTTTCACTAATTCCTCTGACATCACTGTCTTCTACCAGGGAGCAGGCACTCTTTAGCTCTAGACATCCCTGAGTCTGGCCATTCATATGACCTGTGTCATCCCTCGGTGACTGTATCATAGCTCCTTGTGTCTGTCCTTCAGGTGTCTGAGTTTCTCCCCTGACTCAAATGATTCCATGTGTAATAGAAGGCAGAGTGGAAATCAAGGGGAGAACACAGAAATAATTGCTAGGCAATGTGAGCGTGACAGAGACTTTACTGTAAGTGCAGCCTGTGTCTGCATCCATCTACATCCATTCCAATAGTGTGATGCAGTGACACAGTGCTGGGAGAGATGGAGAAGCACGTCTGGCTTTCCAAAGCACCCTCGTGAGTAGAATCAAGACATCACCCTTAATGTAAAGGCTGAGAACACAGCAGGGGTACATGATCCAAACTTTGAAAGACTGTAAAAAAAGCAACTGGAGAAAAACATAGACATTCTTCCAAATATTGCCTCCCAATGAAAATAGAACTCCAAATAAAAGAAGACAAGCAGAAAATCGAATCATACTCTTAGGGTCAGGGAGACACCAGCATCATTTTTAAACCTCCTTGGATGATTCTTATGTGTAGACATATTACAAAAATACTGGTATAGATTTTTGCTAAATAAGAAGGCAAGTGTACCATCATTAATGTGGTATCCCTGAAACAGGGCACCACTGTTACCACTCTGAATTTGCTTCTTACAAAACATCCAGGTCATCTTAGGCACCACTTATCATCTATGATTTTTTTCTGTCTGTATTTTGATATGAATACTTATCTAATGCCATTCCCAGGAGAACTGAAAACATAATACCACAGTGATATATGTGCACCCATGTTTATGGCAGCACAATTTGTAATAGTCCAATTTTGGAAACAACCTAAGTGTCCAACAACTGAGGAATGGATAAAAAAGATGTAGTATTTTTATACAATGGAGTACTACTCAGCTATGAAGAATGATCACACTGAGATATTTATAAATAAATGGACACAACTTGAGACCATAACTCATAAGCAAAATAAATCAAACTCACATACATAAATACCGTATAGTCTCCCTAGTGTAAGAAATGGTAAGAGTACATAAGAGTTTATGGTTCCCCATTACATTGCTTTGAAGCCTTATAATGTTTTCATTCATTAGTTGGAATGGTTTTATCCTGGGTTGTTTGATTTTATTTTCTGTGATGGTATGAACAGCTATTTTGAAGAAAACAAGACATCAAAATAGCCAGTGCTGATTTAATACCATCTTGTTTTGAAGTCCTACCATACTTTTGTTCTTCTGTTTCCATTGGTTCTATCATATTGTATCTTCTTGGATTGTATTATGTATGATAGCATAAACAAATCTTTATGGACAATGAGATAATATATTTACCACTGTTTTCTGGTATTTGGTTCTGAATGCCCTGTAATACTTTCATTCTCTTTAATGGTTTTATATTATTTTGTTATGTTTGATACTATTGTGTATGAAGGTATACTCAACTATATTTCAAGGAAAGAGACACTATGGTAGCTACTGTTGTATTGGGTTGTCTTGTGGTGAAATACTGTGTTGCTTACATTGTTCTGTTATGATCTGCTTTGTTATGTCCTCTTTATCTTAATCTCTTTAAAATAAAAAATTAAAAAAAAACACGTATCTAATGCCAATGAGACTTAGGTGAGCTCTAACTCAGAGAGGCTAGCATTTAACAGGTGTATAATAAGATAGTAGTGATAATTATTATTATTTTTTAATCATTTAACCCTTTACAACAATTACATTGTGTTCATTCCTCAGCTGGAGTCACATTTTAGCTGTGCCTGGAAAGCTGAATAAATTAATCAAGGCTTCTTCACCCCATCACTAATATATTTTCAAGTCAGTTTTTCAGCAAACTTGCTTGAATAGTACATAGTGTGGCCCAGACTGTGCCTGAGATATTTTGGTACCTGCTTCCCATTGCAAGAAACATCTCTCTTCGATTTAATTATTCTGTCTCCAATACTCACCTGTCGACACTCTGTAGATGTTATTTGATCTTTCATTGTTTGGTGTTACAAAGAAACTGTAGACAACTCGCCACCCTTCTTTTGTCTGGCGGGGTGGTTGCAGATGTTACTTCACTTTCATTTGAATGATGTTGACACAGCACGTCTAGGTTCAGCGCTATTTTTATGAACATTTCCTGAAACCCAAGTCAACCCCTTCAGTTGGCAACTGTGTTGTTTTCTCCATTTAGAAAAGCTCCCTTTTGTTACATCCTCTGCCATTATTTCTGCTCCATTTGCTTGCGGATCATCTTCCAGAACACTAATTATAAGTTGATGCTTCTCTTTGTCACTTTGTAATTTTAATCTCTTTTCATTTTAATCTATTTGTCCGGTTTTTTTTCCCCTGCATTCTGGGAAAGTGTCCATGTGTTCGGATGCCAGGAAATTGATTATGTTTTAGTGTCAGTTTCTCTCTCTCTCTCTCTCTCTCTCTCTCTCTCTCTCTCTCATTTTAATGCAAATTTAAGTTTTGTCATGGAGTTTACATTTCATCCTCTTCTTTCTAAAGTCAAGTCTCCGTTGTCTTGTTAGACTCTAAGGTTGCCAGTGTATTTACGAAGCCAAAAAGAATAAAACAAACCCACCTAATTGATTTCCACACAATCCCAGTTCCTTACAAGGCTGCTGATTCATGTACCAGAAAAATCAGAAATGCTTTCTAAAACAACCCTCCCAGAAGTGTTCTTACCTTTAAAATGCTTCTGGTTTTCAAAGTTAAGCAGCAGATACATCTGCAGATTTCTGTCTTGCGCATACGTACTTCTTTTGGAAGCAGTCTCTTGCTGTGAATCATTTACATTTCTATAGATAACCCATACAAAATTAGAAAAAAGAATTGAAGGCCTATATCTGTCCCTGCCTTGAAATAGGGCCCCAGCTTGCACCATGCTGTGAGAATGAGGACCTGCTGGGAGTGAACCCCACATGGGAACTCCAGCAAGCACAGAGAATGTGGCCCTGCAGCTACCAGCCCCACCTGGAGGCCCCCTTCAGGGCATTGTCTTCTTCCACCAGTGTAATCTATCGCTCTGTCATTTTTCCCTGTTATAAATTCAGCTTTAGGGAGCAATGAAAGATTTCCACAAGTTCATCCACACGAAGGGAGTCATACTCAGTGTACTGATTGAGGCAGTCACTCAGTGGATGCTTACTATAAGTAAGGAATGCACAATTTCTGAGAAGCATTGAGCTCTCACTTATATACCGCTTACAAGTTCTAAAGTAGGGAATGATTCTAAATAAGCTTTGCATGTAGCAGAGCAGTGGTTGATGTCTGTTATGGATTAAGAACTGGTCAACTGAACGCCAGCCGGATTACATCAGCATGGCAGTGAGCATAGATGCTCCACCTGAGGAAAGTTGCTGGCATAAATAGGTGGAGAAGGAGAAGGAGGGTGTTAAGGGGTTAATGCGTTGTTGCATTCCTGCATTGTGGGTTCTCCTGGGTGTTGCTGTTTGAGCCATTGGTTCTTCTGGAGAAGCTCTGGTCCTCACATCGAGCATTGCTTCCTGGGTCTGGAAAGGAGGACATGTGACTCTTGGTCTCCAGGATGAACTCGTCACACTGGCTTCGTGGCATGTCCTGTGCTTGTCTTCGGAGGAACTTGGAGTCTCTGTGTTGCTGAGGATGGCTGTGGTGCTTTTAAGGACAGCCCTGGTCTTGTTGAGAGTGTGACTTCTCAGCTCCAATGTAAAACTCTCATCCCACCAGCACAGGTCCTTCAGCCTGCTGGCATGGACTTTCTGGCTTCCACTGCTGACCTTTGGGCTTTCCCTGCATGGATCTTTAAAAGAGACTGGCATGTGTCCTTCTTGTGGGCTCTGGACCTCCAGTTGGACTCATGGAAAGTACTGTCATGAGCTCTGGGTTTTGATCTGGACTCATTTGGGACATTACTTAGGGATTTAGGCTCTTGGCTAAATATTCTATGTCTTTGGTGTTGTGGATAGATTTCCTGCACTTTCTTGTGTTAACTCCTGGTGACTATTATAAAATAATATTATAAACTCCTTGTCCTCGTTCTAATTGTATTCTGCACAACCCCTAACTACAACAATGTCACCTCCTAGATGAGTAATCTTTTAACCATTAGTTCATTGATTGACTGTGCTGGAGGTTGAATCCAAGACCTCATGAATGCTAAACATATGCGCTACACCACTGAGCTTCCCTCCAGTCCCAGGAAGATGGTATTGCAGAGCTGTCCAAGGTATAGTAGTATGATGGACTACATGGAGTCTAAAGAGGACAGAAGTCACACAGCAGAAGAGGGGAATCATGGGGGACAGTGACTGGAGGAGGTGACCACTTTGGATCATAGCATTATCATTAGTGCAGGGAGAAAGACAACTACTAAATCTTTTGTGATTGCTTCCCACACAACTGCCCTGGTGCTGCATATTCCCCACATGTTGCTTCTGCTCAGTTGTGCCAACATTTTAACACAGCTACAGGGAGAGAGCCAGTGTGGGATTCCAGTTTGGAAGGCACATTCACTCTGGCCACCCACCTTTGTACCCAAGAAGTTACCTTTCTGTAACCTGTCATGTCTGACAAGGCACTTAGTGGAACCTCCATCTCTTCCTCCATAGTCATGGATAAGGTTGCTAATGTCACCAAGTTGCAAATGGATGGAAAGAATATATGCACGGTGAATTCTTTCAAAAAAGATTGTGTGTCCAGTGAAGTCATTTCTCTTGCCTACATCAGGGAACTTCAGTTCAGTGAAGGTAGATACACCCATGTTTTTAATTCAAGGACACAAGAGCCCATCAGTATTCCATGTCCAGAGTTAGATGAGTGGACATGCAAAAAATATGTTGCAGAGAAACAAAATAGCTAGCGGTCATCACAGTCCACCAGAGGTCATCTCCCTAGCATTCCCTTCCAATGTATCTACTGTCCAGTTCTTCCATGCTTAGCTCGCAGATTCCAGAAGAGCCTGACCTCTGCTTTGGTCACTGAAGAGAGAACAGGAAACTGCAGTATGTGTCGTCTAAGCAGAGGCCACATTTTGCAGCCTTCGACTGACCTCACAAGGTGGTTTAAATTTGGAAGCCATACGGTTTCCCGAGAATGACAAAGCAGAACACCTGTTTTGCACCTCTCATAACAAATGCGGTTCAATGTTGCCTTCTTTAAGAAAATTAACATGCCCACACTTGTCACAATGCAGGTGCCATATGGGGCTGCAGATGTTAATGAGGACATCATGATTCCTGCCGGTCACTAGGTGGGTGTGAATGAAATCACCTCCTGACAAAAGTTTAAAAAATGTTGACAGTAAAAATTACCACTTTCTTGACATGCTCCTTTCCCGTGAGTAGATGTCTGGAATGTTCAGACCCATATTCTCTCACCTTTAGTTTGCTCATGATTTTGAACCAAATTAATCAGCCAGTGGAAATGTACAACACACAAGCACCCAAGTACACCGGCAACAGGCATAGCTCAGAGAGCCAAGGAGATGCCGTTGCTTCTAACACCGATATGGATTTATGTCATATGGTTTTCCTTCTTTCCTCTAGAGAGTTAGCCATTTGCTGAAGATTTCCAAGGGAGGCTTTAAGGATGAAGAAGGTGAGACACAAATAGAGTTCATGGATTTTGGTAATTCAGGAAATTGAGGATTTGGTGCCGTTAAGGTGGGGAGCTTTGGATCACTGTCAAAAGAAAATATATCCTCTCTGATTTAGAGAAAACTGTGTCTCCAGGTTTCTCTGTGGAAGATGTAGTCCAAAGAGGCACTTCAGATGTTTTGCCAACGCAGTTCTGATTGTAGCACACCTTGTGGTGTGAGCTGTGAATTATCTTTTTCACATTTGTTGGTGAGGATTGGTGCTGACTATGCCATGATACGAAATATAAGGAAATATTAAAAATATTTCTGATTATATCAGACGCTTTAAGGCTAGACATTCTTCCCAGCACTCCATCAATATTCTCTGCTGAATCTTCATCTTCCTGAGCAGGTAAATATCAGTGCATCTATTTTACGTAAGAGGAAGTTGAGCCTAAGAAAACGTGTTGGTCAGCATTTCATTACTATGACAAAATGCCCAAGGGAATTAAAGTAAAAGGAAGAAAGGTTTATCTTGGCTTCCTGTTCCAGAGGTTTCAGTTCATGGTCACTTGACCATGTTGCTTTGAGCCTGTGGTGACACAGTACATCATGGCAGACTCACATGACAGAAGAGCGGCTGCTGCTCTCCTCATGGTGGCCAGGAAGCAAAGAGAAAGATAAAGGAAGGAACTAGGATCCAGAATCCCCTTCTAGATCATCTGCCCAGTGACTCAACTTCCAATAAGCTTTGCCTTTTAAAGTTTCTACCACTTCACACCAGCACGCCAGGCTCAGAACCAAGCCTTCACCATAGGGCTTTTGGGGGAGACTTCAGATCTAACGATAACACAGAATAAGTCAGTTGAAAAGGTTACAAGGAAGAGGTGGGTTCAGGACTAAAGCCAGGACTGTCCATTGTGAAGAATTAAACCCTGTCCTGCAACACTTAGCTGCCTCAATAGGCAGGAACGAAAAGGGAGAAGAGCCCTTCGGGTTATCTTAATGTACTGTGTGAGAGGTATACTTCTCTGTGGGATAGCATAAACTCCTGGGCTCCTAGACAGAAGAATAGATAGAGGATCATCACAAAATAGAGAGGCCTGGTGAAGAGGGCCTCACACTAACTTTTCTATAACTGAGTAGCACAGGCTGAGTAATTAATAGTTTTATTTAGCTTATAGTTCTGGAAGCCTCAGATCATGGCCCCAACACCTATTTGGCCTCTGGTGAGGGTCTTCCTCCTGCTTATAACACTGCAAAGAGTATCACGTGGAAAGGCAGAGTAAGTTCTCTACTTTGGTGTCTCATCTTCTCCTTATAAAGCCACCAATGGCATCACGAAAGCTCCACCTTCATGATGTCATCCAATCCAAATTACCTTCCAAGGACCCCATCTCTTAATAACACTGTGGAGCCCAAGGTTTAACCTAGGTCTCAGAGAGAACACACATTTAAAATCATAGCAGGTATTTTTTTAAACTTCTCCTGCAAATAGGAACTGCCATGGGTTTTGTATCAATATAGTAACATGATATGTTGTGCCATTTTGATGCGGGCATAATTAAGCAAAATACGGGTCAATCTGTTTGCTCATTTATGATGAATTCCTTTTACTATATACAAAATGACATAGCGAACAATAACTTTTGTATCAATACATGTAATCTGAAAAGGCAAACCCCTTGGTTAAAATGTGCCTCATAAGCATTTATTGAACTCCTAATTCAAGTAGCATGCACAGAAAGGCATTATTAGGGAGACTATCAATGCTGGTCATGAACTAATGCTTTTTAAGATAACTGTGATTTTTTTTTTTTTTTTTTTTGGTTTTGTGAACGAATCTTTCTCACTTGCAGGACCACAGAGCTTGTCTGACATCAAAGCACCCAGGTGTTCTCCTTCAAAGTCATTTTGACTGAGTAATAAAAAGATGCATTGTATTCCACTATGCATCTGTGGAACACAAAATGCATGCCCCATAGCACGATTTCTCTTGTTTTTCTTCTTGAGTGCCATGAATTAAAAATGTGAGCATTGGTGCAGCTTGGAGAATAGCTAGAAGCAACACTCAGAATACAGGGTTGGCATAGATTTTCCTAAGCAGTGCCAGTGTGTGTGTGTATGTATGTGCATGTACGCTTGTTGTTTAAAGCATTTCCTCCTTTTCATTGTCTTTCAAGGTAATGCATTCGGTGAATATAACATATAATAATATGTGCTGTCAATATGATGAAAGATGAATCACCAATGTTAGCTCCATAATTGGAGAATTGAACCCTACTGATCCTTTCCTCCAATAATCCTCCCACGGTGCGGTTGTTTTAATTATGAACTGTACATGCAGTGCGTCATTTTCTAATACATTTCTAAGCATTTTGCCTCTACCGTAGAGCTCTTAGTTAAATGTTTAATGTAAGGCTATGGTGGCAAACTTGAGAGCAAGTGGAAAAGGAAAAAAATAAAAGAATGAGCTGCATCTGTGTAAGAGGCACTGCACAAAATAGAAAATGACCCGAACAGCTGCCCTTATCATCACACAGACGCTCTGCAGACAGACACTTCGTGGGTTGCCGCCAGGAAAGAGATAACTGTGCCCGTCCCCGCATGAGGAGGTCATATAAAGAAATTGCTCGCAGACATAGTGGAATGGAATATCAAATAAAGTATCTCCATCAGCAAAGGCCCTTGAAAATCCAGTGTGCAAAGAAAGCTTTCTATGTCCTTCTGAGTATCCCACTTGTATTATCCGGGATGGCTGTGGGGTGGACCCTCGTTGTCTAAAAAGAGCAGAAAGAATTAAAGAAAAAAAAATAGCCTGGCATTTTTCCAGTTAAAGAAGATTTTTATTATTCTAGGAAACCACCCTTTAATTCTGATGATGCAGGCAATTGCTTTTCAAGAAGGAGAGATTTAAATCTGTTGTACAATGTCTGTGGCTGGCTGAAAGCCACCCTAGACCAAGAGAAAATAACCTAAGAAACATGATAAAACATTAATGGGGGTGGGCAATGAACTGCCACAAGGATTGAATGGGGACACATTTCATAGCAAAAGCGGACTATTTGTGAGAAAGAGGGTTGGATAAGGCTTCAAGAAGCTGGATCTCATCTTCTTAGCTCTGCTGTGGACCAGACATTTGATTGCTGGGAGCTGATTTAACCTTCCTGAAGCTGAGTTTGTGTGTATGTGTGTGTTTCAAAATCAAAGGGCAGGGTAAAGGGAGAAAGGAGATAGAGGTGAATACCCTAAGATAGAGATCAGTTAGGGACGAGTGTTAAAAACCAAGATGCCTTACTGAGTTTTCTACTTACCAAGGTGTAGCAGAGAATCCTAATGGCTTTAACCATCCTGAACTTTAGGATAATGTTAAACCACATTTGATCAATTACTATGTTGCATAGGAAATATCAAACTATGAAATGTTTGGGGAACATGTAGCTCAAAGTCATAAGGAACAGACGAGCAATACCAATTAGTCCTTGGCTCAGGGATCTTCAAAGTGAGATGCATCTTGTCTGTCATCTGTTTTTCAATAAAGTGTTATTGGAACACAGCCATGTCCATTTGCATAGCGTTTGTATTCTCTTTCACGCTACAGAGTCACAGTGGCAGAGACCATCTGGTCTCAAAGCCGAAAATATTTCCCACCTCGTCCTTTGTAGAAAAGAATTTTGCCAGTCTTCTGCTTTTGATCTAGGAGAGTTCATAGGCCTCCTTCAAGGGACCAGAATGCAACAGTGTGGCACAGGGAGGAGGTGACACCTGCTTTCTCTTGATAGCAGCTTGGTGCCATGGTTTGAGTGTGTCCTTCTGAAGGTCCATGCACTGAAAAGTTGCACCTTGCTTCTGCATCATGGAGGGGCTGGAGAGGCAGAGCCTCATGAAGGCAGATAGCTAGGTCACAAACTTTTAATATAAGGCAGCTTGGTCATAGGAGTTTTAGCTTGAGAAGGACAGATGCAGGTCACCTAGGGTGAATCAGTGTTGCAGTTTGGGGTTTGCAAGAACAAGACAATTCAGGACACACAATTTACAGGATTGTCTTATAATTGTCTCCCAAAGAGTTAAATACAAGAAGCAGAGGAAATCTGTCCACACACTAAAAGCCTAGAGAATCCAGCCAAGGGCCTGGATCCCATGTCAATATCCTGCATGAGTCCAGCTGAAGACCTAGAGCCCATAACAATGCCTCCCACAAGTCCGGCTGGAGGCCCACAGCCCATGACAATGATTCATGTAAGTCTGTTTCATGGATCTGCCCTGGGAGATTCATGCTGCGGAAGCTAGAGAGAGTCTGTGCCAGCAGGATGAAGGATCTGTGTCCGCAGGCTGAGGGATCTGCACTGGAGCCAGGAAGTCATGCTCAAAGTAAGGAGCATGGCCCTCCTGAAAAGTGCTACAGCCATGCTCAGCAACAAAGAGCTCCCAAGCTCCTCTGACGATAATAGCCAAGTTCATTTCAGGAAACAGTCTTCTTCTGGAGATTGAGCAGCACACATCTTCTCTTCCAGAGTCAGGGAACAAGGCTCAAAATAGGGACCACAGGTCCCCTGAAGTGAACCATAGCCAATCTCAGTGGTAACAAGATCCTGAGCTCCTCTATCAATGAGAACAGCCTAGTTTACATCGTATCAGGGAAGAAACTCAACAAGCTCCTGCAGGAGAACTCATGGCAACAGGGGAATCAACAGTATCAAACAACACTCCTCTTCCTCAGGTCTCCTCTTTATGCTGGCAACAGTCCTCAGGTGGACCATCCATTCTGCTTCAGTTCAGCTGGTATTACTGCTGGTATTAATAACCAGCATTTTTTAACCCACCATGATCCACCCCTGGTCAAGTGGATAACCATACACACATTTCCACAAACCATGGTGTTTAGTGGCAGAGTTGTGAAATGTTAACATATCTTGATCTATTCAGATTTACATAAACCTAACATTTACATATATGCAATTCTTACATGCTCATTCCCACACCAAAAGCAACATATTCAAAGGGTGCCCAAAATTCGAGGTTAAAAGAAGAACACTTTGATTAATTGACTACAAACATATATCTAAAAATGACATTAAAATCATATTAAAAGGACTATTACAATCACAGCCTTTGCTCCCCATTTAATTTTAGCAGGGCATGGAAAGACTAAAAATCAGAGATCTCCTGCAATTCAAATACACTCTTCCCTTCAGATGCAAGACTTCAGTTCATTATTTCCATGTCCTATTTTCCCTTCTCAATGACCATATTGTCCTCTGTGTCATGCTTGCAATCCACAGTTCCACTGGCACCTTCTCTCTGGCAAAATGTTTCAAATCACTCTACTGGTTCTTTGCCTTTAATTTCTAACACAGTTCTAGTCAAAAACTCTCAGCAATAACCACGCTGCCATCCCAACAGTAGACTGCACTGAAATTTTTCTGCCACCCAGGTAATATCTCTAAGCAAAAGCAAAATGCAGCCAACTTTTGACCAAAGCAGATTATACTACCTGGAATCCAGCAGCCAATGCAGTTCTTCTCAGTAGAAGCCTCCTGAGCTTCATCTTATTGGTCAGCACTTTCATCAGTACTCTGATTTTTCTGACTCTGACCAGAGTCTCCAAAATAGTTTACAGCATACAGGGAGTGTCTTTTTGATCAGTCTCTCAAAATCTTTGCAATTTAGTTTCCAAGGCTTTTAAGATACATGGCCAGGAAACATCACAGCAATGACCCCACTCCTGGTACCAAAATCTGTATTAGTCAGGGTCTTATTAGAGAAAAAGATGTAACACAAAACACACAAATGTATAAGAAATTAGGGACTGAGACTTATGATGGTGAGCCGTAGAGTCAGATGAGGACGTGTGCAGAGGGTGTCTGCACACAGAGGCTGAAGGATTCAGTGCAATGTCTGCAGTTCACTGCAGTGTCCTATGCAAGTCCACACCAGGAGGCTGATGGGTATACAACAGAAGGCTGGAGAGTCTATGCCAAAAGGCTGAAGGCCCCAAGACAGAAGCTGAAGAGTCTGCATTGGAAGTGAGGAGACAATGTCCAAGCTGAAGGTGCACCCTGGAGTTCCTCTAAAGAATGCAACCTCATCCATCCTTCCTCCTTCTCTTTCATACTATCCAGGTGATGAGTCCCAGGTGGGTCTTCTGCACCCTGGGGTATAGAATTGCTAAGCCGATTTAGTTAAGTGTCTCAAACTAATACAATCAATCAACCATTATGGTTAGTTCACCCAAGACAGCCTTGTTGTGAAAGAGCATGTCTGAGCCCTCCTGTGTCCTGTCTTATCTCCTGACCTCTATGGCATTCACTGCCTGCTGTCTGCTCTGGGATACCACTTCCCTTGAGATTAGCATCATGCCCTCGACCACCATACTGTGAACTAAATAAACCATTTTCTTTATAAAGCAGCTAGCTCGAGACATCTTGTGACAGCCAAGGAGAAATGGACTAAGTCTTCCCTCTGTGTTCTTGAACTCCCCGCTGGGCTCCTGTCCAGAGACCTGACTGGACATATCTTGAGTCCATTTACTGGCCCTGAAGACTGGCCCATTCAGTTCTGGTGGGGATGCTTTTCTTTTTTAATTTAAAAAAGATTAAGTTAAATGATGACATAACAAAACAGGTCAGAACAGAACAATTTAAGCAACATAGTGTTTCACCACAAGACAACACAACATAACAGTAGCTACCATAGTGTATCTTTCCTTGAAATATTTGAGTATACCTTCATACACTATAGTATCAAACATAACAAGACAGTATAAAACCATTCAAGAGAATGAAAGTATTACAGGGTATTCAAAACCAACTAACAAAAATGAACAATGGTTACTATATTATCTCCGTGTCCATAAAAAAATTGTTTCTACTATCACATATAATAAAATACAATGAGATACAACATGATAAAACTGATAGAGACAGAAGAACAAAATCTTGGTAGGACTTCGAAACAAGCTGATATTAAATCAGCACTAGCTATTTTGATGTCTTGTTTTCTTCAAAATAGCTGTTCATACCATCACAGACAATAAAATCAAACAACCCAGAATAAAACTATTCCAACTAATGAATGAGAGCGTTATAAGGCTTCAAAGCAATATAATGGGGAATCATGCTTACCACATACTTTTATGTATTCTTACCATTTCTTACACTAGGGAGACTATTCGGTACTTATACATGTGAGTTGGATTTGGCATGTTGTGTCTGATTTCTTGCTTCTCCCTAGAATCTCAATTTCATAAAATTCTTAGCTCTGAGCAGTGGTCAGCAGTACTCTTAAATCCTTTCTCATTTCTGGAAAGACAGGACTCTTTATCTAGACTCATGGGGTGCCTGCAGGGATGACAGAAAAATTAATCTTTCTGTGCCATCCCTGCATGCAGGTCAAGGGTCCAGGAGCAAACTCTGGCTGCTTTGAGTTCTTGTCTAATTTCTGTTTCTGGGAGATGAATTTTCTGACTGGAAGTTTGGCTACTACTTTCTCCTTTTTCCTTTGTGTTCTTTCTCAATTTTTCACATTAGAAGCACGGAAGAGACCTCAAAATTTGAGCTTACCGTTTCACTTTTAGAAAGGGGACACGATATTCCTACCAATCAGGTCTGCGAGTGGACTTGGGTAAGTCAGTTTAGCCAGAGCTGGGGGCTCGGAGTTGATAACAATATTTACATGTTTATATATGCAATAATTACACGTAAATTTAATTGAAGTACATTAGACCCCAGCTGTTTTGTGGGGTGCATTACCAGTGAGATATCCCATGCTGCATCATGCCTTTTTCATATAGATCTTGGATGCTGGTGTTTGTGTATCTCCACGGTGGAAATTATACATCATAGGGATAACATTTCTTCATAAAGGTGGAAGCCTCGGAAGCTTTGTGTATGAGAAAAGCTGTCAGCAAATAAATGAGTCAGATAAAAAATAGATGGCAAAGTAGCTAAAAACAGAGTACTGTTTCATTACATAAGCAAACGCTACTCAAGCTGGATAGAAAAATGTAAATTTTCCAAAGGGCAAAGCTAAACCTTTCCATTAATTAGATTCCAAATATAGGAATGACACGAGAAACACAGGGATGCTGACTATTGCTGAAAGCATTAAAGAAAAAAGCAGCTTTTACATCACAATCAAGACTCCTCTTTTATATGTGAGACAGTATCACCTATTTAAATCTTAAGCTATTTTTGTATTTCATTGTCTGCAGGGTCCTGTATTTAAGACAGACATAGGATAAAAGAAATAGCATTAATTTGGTGGACTCAGTTGAAAAATAATCTCACCTTTCTCCAAATTAAGAAATATTTATTCTTATTCTGCAGCCATTGAATGAGAAAAGAAATGTCAGTTTTCTTGGTTTCCAGAGAAATATCTCTTTGTAGTGGTAAAATTTGATCTGTGCATATTAAAACACTGTAAGTAAAGTTTCTTTTCATTCTAGGGAAATGGGAATTGTTAGTAACTACAATGCTTTTCCTGCCCAAATTTCAGATTTCTGCATAATCCGGAAGCTAAAATTAGCCAAAGACAACCTAGTGAACAGCAACAAAATAGAAATCAGGATTCATCATTCATTGGAATAAGAAAAATCTGCTAAAATCATCAAAAATAACACACATCTTTGCTCTTTAGAGGGCTACTACCATTTTTTTGATTCCATTTATTTTACACAGTGGTCTGAAGTATAATTATTTAGATAAATATGCATTTGTAATAGTCAGTTTTCTCTTTGACTATTAGATTCTACCAGATGGATTAAAATGACTTCCCCAACTTAATAGGTTTATATTACTTAAAATTAAAGAACTGCCCATTTTTTAAATTTTATTTAAGGAGAAAAAAGAAAAAAACAGAAAAAGGGTACAAGTTATACAGAATTTCAGAAAAAATAAACAGTAGGAAATCACTAGTTAATTGATCTTAGAGATAGTTGTTCAAGTTACAAAATTAAAGCATATAAAGTGGACTTTCAAACAGTGAGACTGCAAACAGTTTTGTTCAACAATCCAACAAAACTCAGCAATATGGTTATCTATCTTATACACTTAAATATACATGCAGTTGGGGGCTGGGGATTTACCTCAGCGGCATAAGCGCCTGCCCTGCAAGCAGGCAGCCATGAGTTCGATCCCTGGTACCAATAAAAACAAAACAAAACAAATATATATATATATATATATATGCAGTTATACCCTTTAGAGCACTTTCTTTTCCTTTCTTTTGTAAAATGACAATTACACATTTTGGGTCTTATTACTCCCACAGTTCTTACTACTTTTTTTGAAGAGAATAAAACCAACTGTGACGTTACAAAACAGACTCTGTCAAATCAAAAGGATGAACATAATACATACTGTAAAAACAAAATACAAGATAGCAAGAGGCATTATGGTAACCAATGTAGACTGCCCATATTTTTTAAAAAGTCAATTTACAAACAGAAATACACAGCACGAACATGCTTATAAATTCAGATATGTATTAGGCTATGCAAACCTTAGCAAAACCAGGCCTTTTGCACCTGAGGAGCAGATGCAAGCCTGGTGATGAGAGAGGGTGGGATGTGTGGGTCATGTGATTTGGGGGTACAGTGTGCTCTGGAAGCAGGGCCTGCTCAGGAAAGGGGGATCAGATATAGAACAAGGGCATCACTTTCAGGTCCCCGGCCCTGGGACCAGAGACACCAGTCACATAATGAGGAGAAGGCAGAGATCTAGAATGATAAGAGGCCAAAGGAACTCATTCTTTGATTCTGTGACTTTGATTCTTTTTCCTGTCTTGTGGGTCCTACCTGTTGTTCTTATTCTTCTCTAGGCTTTTTGTGAGTTCACAAAGACAGGATGTAGAGAAATGCGGTGTCCTTCTCAAAGTCATCTGACTTGGTGGGGCCAAGTAAGTATGATTGGAAGTTGTCACCACCCATGCACGCAACTACAGATGTTATGGGGGGAAGAATGGTGGGAGGAGGAAAAAGTAAGAGACCAAAGTGGGGGTCAGGTGGAGACCTCTTTCCCCTGATAGGAGGACAGGAACTGCCCCCTTCACCGCAGAGGTGTTTATTTATGCACTTTAGCAACTTGTGTCACATGACACCACATTTTCCCAGCAACCCACTGTTCCGGTTGTCCTAAGGCTGAGTGTTCTCCGGGCTGAAGCAGCCTCTGCACGTGGCTTGCCTTGGGTGCTCTTTGTTCTTGGGATGGCCACGCCCCAGCCCTGCATGTGTGGTCAATTTCCAGCTTCAACAGCTTCCAACAGGAATTCCCAGCCCAGCACACTAGTGTGCGTTGGATGGACCTTGCACATGGGGGAACAGCAGACACCTGTCCTTGTGAATGTGATTCGGTAAAGCAGAGCTCAGGCATGAAACACCACTTTCCAAATCTCTCTTTCAAAACCCAAGTGCCAAATGCATCTCCCCATACACAATATACTAAATAATATATGTCCAGGAAAAGCCATGAATTCACGATGTGATTGCTCCCAAAGCCTTCCTTTAACCCATAACTTGTAACTCAATATCACTTCTAAGAAGACAGAGAAACAGAAAACCTTTTTGTCCATATTGCTTAAAATTCCTTGATAGGTCTGGGTATTGTATAGATGGAAAAGAAATGCTTTCAGGATGGAAACAAAAAATTAATGACTTTTAGATTTACAATATAAAAGCAAAAAAATGGTTTTGCATTATCACACTCCAATATATTTATAGTTCAAGGCTGCTTCTCTGAAAGTAGACATGGGATTTATTTAAAAATAAATTGCACCACATACTCTTTTGCAATGGACTTGAACATATGAGCTTTTTTTTTTCTTTTAAATTTGCAAGGAACAAAGGCTGAAAATGAAGCAATAGGAAACCAAAAATGGATGCCCAGTTTGGTGTGGGCTTGGGTCACTCGGAGAGGGAGAAAATGACACGAATTTAATTATTTTAGATTGGGAAATAAGTATCCATTTCCAGCAGAGAGGTGGCATTTTAGATTATATGAAGAGGCACGGAAATAAAAAGGTTGCAGAGACTCTATTGACTGCTGGCTTCTGTTTACAAATTAAAGAGAAATGGAATGCATTTTAATGACTGTAATAGTGCACGCACAGGCAGAGAGAAAGCTTATTATTTGTGGCTTGCAAGCTCTGCCATAGAGATGCAATTTCATAGGCGTAAAATCTATAATTTGGAATGGGCTTAACAATTACTGTGACTAGCACACCTCTGGTTCTTAATGAATGTGCCTCATGTCAAGTGTTAATGCAGGATTTAAGAAGCAGGGCTCTGTGTTGACTTTGATGAATGTGTATTGATACTGACGTGTGAGAGGTGCAATACAAGTCGTGTAAAGATAGACTGAATTGCTCTGTTCTCCCCAAGTAGCCAGGGCTGGAAGAAGCATAAAATATGGGGAGCAAGGATACCCCAAGTTTCAATTTCTTAATTCCTGCCCATGCCGCTCTCAAAAAGACTGACGTCCCTGAAATCCATAGAGTTTGAACTTTTCCCTAATGGCTGCTCTTCCAAGCTCTGCTCAGTACCGCGTTTCCATTTCTGTTTCACCTTCCAAGAACTTAGGAGTTGTAAGCACCATTATGCAGCACTCCAACAACCGGACTGTGGGCTCAGCCTTAGGCCAAATGTTCCGAAGCTTGGCTGTTTCTTAGAATTACCAGGGCAGCTTTCAAAAATGTCCATGTTAGCCGAGGTGGGTGGTGCTTCTGTAATCCTGGAACTCAGGGAGGTTAAGGCAGGATGATAGTTGAGTTCCAGCCCCACCTGGGGAGCTTAGCAATATAAAAGGCCCTATTTATAAGTAAAAGGAGAGAGAGAGAGAGAGAGAGAGAGAGAGAGAGAGAGAGAGAGACAAAGAAACAAAGAGACAGAGACAGAAACAGAGAGAGACAGAGAGAAATAGAGAGACAGACAGAAATAGAGATGGTATTGTAGTCAGGGGTTGTACACAGAGAACAACTAGGATCAGGACATGGAGTTTATGATATTTTTATAATGGTCACTGTGAGTTAACACAGGAAAATGCAGGAAATCTGTCTGCAACACCAAAGACATAGAATATTCAGTCAAGAGCCTAAACCCCAAGGCAATGTCCCACATGAGTCCAGATAAAAACCCAGAGCTCAGAACAATGTCTCCCACGAGTCCAACTGGAGGTCCAGAGCCCACAAGAAGGACTCACACCAGTCTCTTTTATGGATGGGCACTGGGAAGATCCAAGGGTCAGCGGCGGAAGCCAGAAAATCTATGCCATCAGGATGAAGGAGCTGTGCTACTGGGATGAGGGTTCTACACTGGAGCCGAGAAGTCACACTCACAACAAAGACCAGGGCTGTTCTGAAAGGCACCACAGCTGTCCTCAGCAACACGGAGGCCCCGAGCTCTTCCTCCGACAAGCACAGTCGGGTATGTGCCAGGAAGCAGCGTGATGAGTTCATCCTGGAGACCAAGCAGCACATGTCTTCCCCTCCAGATCCAGGAAGCAATGATTGAAGTGAGGATCAAAAGTTCTCCAGGAGAATCAACAGCTCAGACAGCAACTCATAGGAGAACCCACAATGCCTCCTTAATGCCTCAACCCTCAACACCTCCCTTCTTCTCCACCTATTTATCCTGGCAACCCTCCTCAGGTGGAGCATCTTCGCTCAATGCATGCTGATGTAATCCAGCTGGCGTTAAGTTGACCACCAGTTCTGAAACCATAACAGATGGAGACAGAGAGAGAGAGAGAGAGAGAGAGAGAGAGAGAGAGAGAGAGAGACAGAGACAGAGACACAGAGAGAAAGAGAGAGAGACAGAAATAGAGATGGAGACAGAGAGACAGAGAGAGAGTGAGAGAGAGAGATGAGAGAGAGACAGAGAGAAAGAGAGAGAGAGAGAGAGAGAGAGAGAGAGAGAGAGAGAGAGAGAGAGAGAGAGAACAGGGATGGGGATGTAGCATAGTACAAAGACCCTGGGTTCAATGTCAAGAATTGAAAAAAAAAAAAAATCCAGTGCCTCCCCAGACCAATCTGACTGTGGCACCCATGATTTGTACAGTTTTCCCCACAGTGATAAAAGTTACAGCCACAGAACTCTAAACTAACCCTAGGACATGGATGCCAGTTTATTCTACCATCTCTGTAGGGGGTATTTCTACTCTCACGTGTTGTCAAGAGGAGTAGGAGTGTACCATCCAATACAGTAATGAGTGCATGCACCGTATGTTACCCTCTCAGAGGCCAAGTCTCTGAGGAAGCCATGCTTTGACACCTCCCTCACCATACACAAGCAAGCGAAAAGTAAAAGCCTGTTAAGATTTACTTAATCTGAGACCCTCCATTGATTTGCAGCTGTTTAGTAGGTCTGTTTGTGAATGTAAAATATGCAGCTTGCCCAGTCGTTGAGGCAGGAGATCATTCCAGTTTCTTTTTCTTTTTCCTCAGTGCTCTCATCTTTGCATCTGATGAGCACGAGGTTCTGCTTTCCACTGGGAAGAGGGTGTTTTTTTTTTTTTTTATTTAAGAGGAAAAAGAGAAAAACACAAAACAAAACAAAGCAGTGTAAGGTTACACATAACACAGAACTACAAAAAAAAAAAAAAAACAAAAAAAAAACATCACAGTAAGAAATCACCTGTTAATAGATTACATATTATCATCTTCGAAATAGTTGCTCAAATCACAGTATCAAAGAATACAAAGTAGACATTCAAACAGAGAGACTGCAAACAGCTGTGTTCAATGATCCAAAAACATTAATATAGTCAGCTATTTAACACCCCTAAACACACTTGCTGTTATATCCGTTAGAGCTCTTTTTTTTCCCCTCCCTCTCTTTTTTATAACAAAATTTACACATTTTGGATTTTATTACTCCTTAGTTCTTATTACTTTTTGGGGGGGGAGAGAATAAAGTCAAATATGGCAAAACAAAGCTGTAAGTCAAAACCAAGGATAGACATAGCACATGATGTAGAACAGAGTACAAGGTTATTAACAATGGTTATCAACATTGTCTCTTGTTTCCTTAAAAGGAATTGTCTATCTCATTAGATATTATAAAGTTGGACAAAACAGTGGACAACAAGACCAATAAAACTTAGGCATTGTGAACATTACAGGACTTCCAAAGGAGACAATAGCCAAACCAGAATGGGCATCTTTGTGAATCTTATTGCCTTCAAATTAGTTGCCTATACCCTCAGACTTGCTACTATCGCACAGAATGGAACAGAGTCTAATCAGTCAAAACAAGATCTTGGGAGTATTACAGGACTTCAAAACAAGTTAATAGGAGATCGAAAAGAGTTACTATTATATATCCTAATTTTTTAAATTTTTCCCTTAATTAAAATAAACATAAGAAATAGCTAAATAATTTTTTTAAAGAATAGTAGTTACCATAGTGTCTGTCTTTTTCCTTAAAATATTTGGATAAAACTTCATATACTATAGCTTCAAATATTTCCATATCAAAAAGCCCAGAATAAAGCCTTTCTAATTAATAAGTGAAAATTTTATAAGGCTTCAAGGCCACATAATGGGGAATCATGATTATCACATATTTTTATATATTTGAATCATTACTTACATTAGGGAAACTTCGGTATTCATACATGCGAGATTGATTTATTTCACTTATGAGTATGGTCTCAAGCTGCGCCCATTTATTGATAAATATCTCAATGCGATCCTTCTTTATAGCTGAATAATACTCCATTGTATAGAAATACCACAACTTTTTTATCCATTCCTCAGTTGATGGACACTTGGGTTGTTTCCAAGATCTGGCGATTACAAATTGTGCTGCTATAAACATAGGTGCACATAAATCACTGTGGTATGATGCTTTCAGTTCTTCTGGGAATATGCCTAGAAGTGGAATAGCTGGAATAAATGGGATTTCCAATCCCAACTTTTTGAGAAACCTCCAGACAGACCTCCACAAAGGCTGTACCAGTCTACACTCCCACCAACAGTGCAGGAGAGTTCCTTTTTTCCCACAGCCTCTCCAGCATTTGTTGTTGTTGGTTTTCTTGATCCTGGCCATTCTTTCAGGAGTGAGATGGTATCTCAGTGTGGTTTTAATTTGCATTTCTCTAATGACCAATGATGATGAGCATTTTTTCATGTATTTATTTGCCATTTGCATTTCTTCATCTGAGAATTGCGTATTCATCTCAGATGCCCATTTTTGGATTGGATCTTTGAATTTTGGAGGTCTGAGTTTTTTTAATTCTTTATATGTTTTAGACAAGAGTCCCTTGTCTGAGAGAGAGTTCACTAAAATCTTTTCCCAGTTTGTGGGTTTTCTTTTCACTATGCTGGAGATTTCTTTTGACATGCAAAAACTTTTTAATAAGAAGTGGTCCCGGTTATTGATTCTGGGAAGTATTTCCCGTGCAGTTTGAGTCCTATTCATGAATTCTCTACCTACTCCGATGTCTCCAAGGTTTCTACCCAATTTGTCTTCCAATAGATTTAGCATTTCTGTTTTAATATTCAGATCTTTGACCCATTTAGATTTTAATTTAGTACATGGTGATAGACATGGGTCTAGCTTTAGTTTTCAGCAAATGGAGAGCCAGTTTTTCCAGCACCATTTATTAAAGAGACTGTCGTTCTTCCAGTGAACCTGCTTGGCTCCTTTATCAAAGATAAGGTGGTTGAGTGTGTTTGTAGTTGTGGTTGTATCTTCTAATCTATTCCATTGATCTTCAGCTCTGTTTTGATTCCAATACCATGTTGATTTTACTACTGTTGCTTTGTAGTATAATTTCAAGTCAGGGATTGTGATGCCTCCTGCTTTGTCTTTGCTGCTTAGAATTGCTTTTGCAATTCTAGGTCTCTTCTGGTTCCAGATGAAATTTAGGAGTGATTTCTCTAGATCTATAAGGTATGTTGATGGTATTTCTATTGGGATTGCATTGAATCTGTATAAGAGTTTTGGGAGAATGGCCATTTTCACAATGTTTGTTCTTCCTATCCATGAGCAAGGGATGTCTTTCCATTTTCTGAGATCATCTTCAATTTCCTTTTTCAGTGTATTATAGTTTTCACTGTATAAGTCTTTCACTTCTTTCGTAAGAGTAATTCCTAAATATTTCATTTTTTTGCTTGCTAATGTGAATAGTCCAGTTTCCCTTATGTCCCTCTCTGTGATTTTGTTGTTTGTGTATAGGAATGCTATTGATTTCTGAGTATGGATTTTGTATCCAGCCACATTACTGAATTTATTTATTGTATCTAAGAGTCTTTCAATGGAGCTTAGGGGGTCTTCTATGTAGAGTATCATGTCATCTGCAAACAATGACAACTTAACTTCTTCTTTTCCTATCTTTACCCCTTTTATTTCTCTTTCTTGCCTAATTGCTCTGGCTAGTACTTCCAGTACTTTATTAAATAGGAGTGGTGATAAAGGACATCCTTGTCTTGTGCCTGATTTTAAAGTAAAGGCTTTCAATTTTTGGCCATTTAGTATGATGCTGGCTGTTGGTTTGTCATAAATGGCCTTTATTATATTGAGGTAAAGACCATCTATTCCAATTTTCTGTAGAGTTTTTATCATGAATAAATGTTGGACCTTATCGAAGGCTTGTTTTGCATCTATAGAAATGATCATGTGATTCTTATTTTTGGCTTTATTGATATGGTGGATTACATTTATTGATTTGCATATGTTGAACCATCCTTGCATTCCTGGGATGAATCCCACTTGGTCATGGTGTATAATCTTCTTGATGATTTGCTGGATCCTATTTGCCAATATTTTATTGAGGATTTTTGCATCTGTGTGCATTAGGGAGATCGGTCTATAGTTCTCTTTTTTAGTTGGGTCTTTCTCAGGTTTTCGTACTAGAGTGATATTTGCTTCCAGGAATGACTTAGGAAGGATTGCTTCCCTTTCAATTTCATTGAATAGTTTGAGGAGTGTCGGCATTAGGTCTTCTTTGTATTTCTTGTAGAATTCTGCAGTGAATCCATCTGGGCCTGGGCTCTTCTTGGTGCGTAAGGACTTAATTACATTTTCAATTTCAGTAACCAAGATTGGGTTATTCAACAATTTTACATCCTCTTGATCTAGCTTTGGCACTTCATATGCTTCTAAGAATCTGTCTATTTCTTCTGTGTTATCAAACTTTTGAGAGTAGAGGTTTTCGAAATAGGTGTTGATGATCTTCTGTATTTCTATTGGGTCTGTAGTGACTTCTCCTTTTTCATTTCTTATTGCATGAATTTGAGCTTTTTCTTCCCTTTTTTAAATAAGGTTGGCTAGGGGCTTATCAATTTTATTTTTTCTTTCAAAGAACCAACTCTTTGATTTGTTGATCCTTTGGATTGTTTTCCTAGTCTCTATTGCATTGATTTCTGCTCTGATTTTCATAATTTCCTCTCTTCTTTTGGCTTTGGGCTTGACTTGCTCTTCTTTTTCTAGCTGTTTCAGGTGTAGCATCAAGTTATTTATTTGTATTCGTTCTGTTTTCCTGATGTGGGAACTCAGTGCAATAAATTTTCCTCTCAGGACGGCTTTCATTGCATCCCACAGATTCCGGTAAGTTGTATCTGCATTTTCATTTTCTTTTAGGTATTGTTTGATTTCTTCTTTAATTTCTTCTGTGACCCACTGATTACTCAAGAGTGTGTTATTCAGTTTCCATGTGTTTGTGGGATTTTTGCAGTATCTTTTATCGTTAATTTCTAATTTCAGGACGCTGTGATCCGATAACATGCAAGGGATGATTTCAGCTCTTTTGCACTTGTTTAAATATGTTCTATGAGCTAATATACGGTCTATTTTAGAAAATGATCCATGTACTGCTGAGAAGAATGTGTATTCTGATGTTGTTGGGTGGAACATTCTGTATATGTCTATCAAACCCATTTGTTCACAGGTATGATTCAGTTCTGTTATTTCTTTGCTCATTTTCTGTCTGGTTGATCTGTCCCTTGGTGTCAATGGCGTATTAAGGTCTCCTGTTACAATTGTGTTACTGATAATTTGAGTTTTCATTTCTGTTAATAATTGTTTTATATAACTGGGCGCTCTGGAGTTTGGTGCGTATATATTTAAGATAGTTATCTCTTCCTCTTGGAGTTTTCCCCTTACGAGTATGTAGTGACCTTCTTTATCCTTTATGGTCATTGTTGGTTTAAAGTTCACGTTGTCTGCAAACAGAATGGCTACTCCTGCCTTTTTTTGGATTCCTGCTGCATGAAGAATTGTTTTCCATCCTTTGACTTTCAGTCTGTGAGTATCCTTCTGAGTTAGATGGGTTTCCTGTAAACAGCATATGGTTGGATTTTGTTTCTTGATCCATTCTGCTAGTCTGTTTCTTTTGATTGGTGCATTGAGACCATTTACATTAATGGTTATTACTGTTAAATGTTGGTTAATGGTAGGAATGTTATCTCTCTGCTGTTGCATCTTTCTCTTTCTGTTCTGTTTAATTATTTGCTTTGCTTAGTGGTTTTTTCCTTTGTGTATCTAAACTGTCTTTCAATATTTTTTGCAGGGTTGGTTTGGTGTTCATGAAGTTCTTCAGCTGTTCTTTGTCATGGAAGTATCGTATTTCACCATCTATTTTAAATGATAGTTTTGCAGGATATATCAGTCTTGGTTGGAAATCATTTTGCTTTAGGATCTGGAATACTTCACTCCATGCTCTTCTTGACTTTATTGTTTGTGCTGAGAAGTCTGCTGTGATTCTGATAGGTTTTCCTTTATAAGTGATCTGTCTTTTCTCTCTGACAGCTTTTAATAATCTATTCTTGTGTTGGATTTCTGGGATGGTGATTATTATATGTCTGGGTGTAGTTTTATTTTGGTTATGACTATTTGGAGTTCTATATGCTTCACTGATCCTGATGTCAGTTTCTGATCTCATGCTTGGGAAGTTTTCAGCTATTGCTTCTCTAAATATCCTCTTGATATCCTTTATGTTGTCTCCTTCTTTTTCATTAATCCCTATCATTCTTATGTTATTCTTCTTTGCATCATCTTGCAGTTGTTGAATTGATGTTTCCTGATTCCTTGTTATTTTTAAAAGATCTTTCCTTTCCTGTTCACTAGCTGCAATCCTGTCTTCAAGGTCTGAAATTCTATCTTCACTTTCATTAAGGCGGTTTTTACATCTTTCAGTGGAGTTTTTTATTTCCTGTATATCTCTGTGCATCTGCATTATGTATTCTGTTTGTTTCTTATATTGCTCGTCTAGGGATTCTATCTTTTTGTTTAGTTCCTCCAATTTTTTATCTGTGTTTTCTTTAGATATATTTAGAATCTCTTTCATTTCTTTTATCATTTCTTCTTTTATCTGGGATGTTATTTCGAGTTTGAATTTCTTTCAAGCTTCCTGGAGTTGCTTGTCAACTTCAGTAGCTATTGTGTCTGATATATGAGGAGAATGGGATATATTTTCTTTTAAATACATTCCTCCTAGGGTTTCCTGAGATGGGCTGGAGGTTTGAGGTTGTAATTTGGTCTTTCATTTTGTCATTTTCCTATATTTCTGTGTTTCAAGTGTTATTTGAAAGCCTCCTCAGGATCTGTTGAAAATCCCCTTCTATGTTTGCAGCTACTGAGACTCTGGCACCACTCTACCCCAGGCCATTGGGCCTGCAAAACCAATGGCCCTCCTCTGCTTGTTCAGAACTCCGCGGTTCCAGACAAGCTGGGCCTCAGGGACACTGTGTGCCCACCTGCCCCTTGGTAGATCCACAGCTCTTGGATCGCAGCCAGGTTAGGGTACTCACCACAGGCCGCAGTGCCTCAGGAGCCTGTGATCCCTCCCTGCTTGCAGAGATATCCACAGTCCTCCAGACAAAGGAAGGGCCTCCTGCGGGCACTCCGGATCCACCCAGCTCCTCCTCTGCACGCAGATGGCTAGGCGCGGCTGGGCACAGGCCGAGGTGCCTCAGGAACCTGGGATCCCTCCCTGCTTGCAGAAATATTCACTCCTCCAGACAAAGGAAGGGGCTTCTGCAGGCACTCCGGATCCGCCCAACTCCTCCTCTGCACGCCGATGGCTATGCGCGGCTGGGCACAGGCCGAGGTGCCTCAGGAACCTGGGATCCCTCCTCCTCCAGACAAAGGAAGGGGCTTCTGCAGGCGCTCCGGATCCGCGCAGCTCCTCCTCTGCACACCGATGGGTAGGCGTGGCTGGGCACAGGCTGAGGTGCCTCAGGAACCTGGGATCCCTCCTCCCCCAGACAAAGGAAGGGGCTTCTGCAGGCACTCCGGATCCGCGCAGCTCCTCCTCTGCACACCGATGGCTAGGCGCGGCTGGGCGCAGGCCGAGGTGCCTCAGGAACCCAGGATCCCTCCTCCTCCAGACAAAGGAAGGGGCTTCTGCAGGCGCTCCGGGTCCGCGCAGCTCCTCCTCTTGGGAAGAGGTGTTTTAACACTGTGGGGTTTGTCCACAATGGCGGAACTTGGACTGTAGTGCAGACTTGTGAGTAAGAGATCAAAAGACCTGGAAACTTCTCAGAAGTCCTCATTTTCCGTGTGGAAATACACGCCACCTCACCATTCGGGAGGTCCACTGAGAGTCCACGTATGGACTTTGGTCCAACAAATGAAGCTATTCCCTGATTTTATAGTGGAGATATATTTTATAGATTTGTTTTCCATTGCAAAACCTACATAAGGAACATCAGAGCTGGAAAAATCCTTAAGATATTACCTGAAATTATGTTTTCTTTTTTCCACTGTGGGATGCTCTCTAGTCAGCCAATCCAACATAACTTCAGCTGCACCATGTACAAGACAGAGACAATGGGCTGCAGCCGCCCCAGGAGGAGAACCACTAGCATCTCCTGAGATCTGCACCATGTTGTAATTTAGGACCCTGGGAAGCCAAGCAAGCAGCTCCGCTCCCTGATAAGTAGGTGTGGTGTGGCAGGCTGCAGCCCTTCCAGGGGGAGAACCATCAGCATCTTGTGAGATATGCGCCATGTTGGAACGTAGGACACTGGGAAACCAAGCAACCAGCTCACCTCCCTGGTAAGCATCTGTGGTGTGGCAGGCTGTGGCCCTTCCAGGGGAGAACCACCAATGTCTCCCGAGATCCACACCATGTTGGAACTTAGGACGCTGGGAAACCAAGCAACCAGCCTGCCTCACAGCTAAACAATAGTGAGCCTACTGGTGCATGGGTTGAGAGTCAATCATCCCACTTCCCTTGCCCTGCTTTAGCAAATGGGAACCAGAGATCTGAGCATCTCTTGGGAGGTTGACCATCTGCAATATAGCAAATAAGGGGGATTTCCTTCTACCATCTTTTTGCAGGCAAATATTTTTACTACTGTTTTGCTTTATTCTGATTAATGGTACTGTTCTACTCAATATTCTGTTTTGATAAGTTTGATAATGTTTTGTACTTCGTTTTATTTTGCTATACATGATTGAAAGAACAACTACTCTGAAGATAACAAGATATATTGTGACACCTACTACTGTTATCCCAGGAACCTGCTGTAAAGTTCTGTACCAATTTCACTGCACTGTCTCAATTGGCTCTGCTCTGGTTTGTTCTGTTGTATTTTACTACCTTCAAAATAATAAATAAAGGACAAAGACAATGAAAACAAACTCTTGTTCTTATAAGACATTTGAAGAGCCCAATTAAAGAGAGATAGTAGGACACTGGGTGATAGACTTTGTGGATATTGGAAAGAGGGAAGAAAAAACAAAGATCAAAATGCTGTATGTATTTGTATCCACACCTCGCAAAAATACATTCACTGTGTGTGCAAACTTATGCTAATAATAATAATTAAAATTAATTTTATTTCAAAAAATTATTTTTATTTCAAAGAGAATAAAACATAACAGAACAAAGCAGAGCAGAGTAAAACAGTGCAAATAACACATGATTTCAGAAAAATACAGCAGAAAATCAACAGTGGTTGCCATAATGTCTCTTGCTTTCTTCAAAAACAGTTGTGCATACCTTCACACACAATAAGTTAATACAAAAAAGAGTATAAAAGCAATCAAAACCCAAGACTGAGAGCCTTAAGGGCTTTCAAGACCAGTCACTAGGAAATTCACAATGGCTACCATAATGTCTCCTTTTCTTCAAAATAGCTGTTCATGCCTTCATACATATTGAAATCAAACGACTAATAACAAGTTTCAAAAATACTATTCTTGCAGTGTGTTTGTGAGGGGTAAAACCCACTTTCAAAAAACATAGCAGAATGGCAGGTGCCTAAGACATCCTTAAGATGCAAATGTGGTCAGTGTGAGCATTTTCAGGAGGGCAGCTTTGACGGAGACTCAGTTCTGCGTTTACAGAAGGGGCTCTTAGAGGACGCAGTCTACCCAGACATTAGCTGATTCCAAGCAGGAGCGGGCAGGAACAGGTGACTTCATATTTAGGTGGTGACAAGTTTTCTACTCGCTTTGAGGAGACCTAGAGATACAGCAATGGGAAAGTAACCTTGCTCTTAATGCAGAGCAGTGAATGAGCCACAAGGGTTAAACGTTGAATCTTAAAATTAACGAATGATCAAAAAGAGACAGTGATAGAAACTGTTCAGTTTGCATTGAACTAGTTAGGACAATTTCCCAGAACTTGATGTCATTTAGGATCGAGGGCAGTTGGTAATTCTTCAAGAGGAAAAACAGGTTGTTGCACGAATAAGAGATTATTGTGAGAAGCTGAAGGAAAAAAAAACAGTTGTATATGTGTATGTATATAAATAAAAATAGTCAAGATAGTTATACCACTGGTTTCTTAGAGTTCCCTGAAGAGAAAGATTTGTGCTGCTATTGTTTAGAAGCCTGAATGCAGATGTCTTGTGCTCTGGGTGACTGATCTGGGGATGACAGTGCACAATGTATGTACCATGGTTGCTCCCTGATTGACATTTTGAAATTTACTGTAGTTTTCTTTCTTCCTTTTTTTTTTTTTTTTTTTTTTTTTTTTTTTTTGCCTTTTAGCTTTGACATAAAAGGGATTTGGGGAAAAAAATAAAACCACAAGTAATGAAAGAAATGAACAAACAGAAAGAAAAAAGAATACTGTTGTCAAAATTACTGTTGTCGAAATCTTGCTGTAAATTATTACCTTAGAAGCTGTGCGTCATGACGGATGCCTTGGAAGTCTGCAGCAAGCCTTTACAATTCTCACCCAAACACTGTCTCAGTCTAAAGCACGCTGTGTATCCTGAATGTTCACACAGTGAAAAGCCAGTTTTGCAAAAACCAAATTAAGCTGTACTCTTTACAATGTTTCTCACCTATGATGAAATTTCATTATTGCTGAGCTCACCCCTTTGAGATTTTGATGGTGATTTATAGATCACCTAGCGAAGCGTTGCTTTTGCAAAACAAGCCTCTTCTTTCTATACGGTGCAACTTCCTAAAAGACACTTGCTCACCCTGAAATTGTAATAGAATCCTAACTTCTCTTTCCACCATGAATGGTGAGGTTTATGGACTTTAATTTTGTAACATATAATTTGCTCTTTTGCCGATTCAAAACAAGAATTGATATTTAACTCGGGTTGAATTAAAAGTTTTCTCACATAATTCAAGGCGATCATTTAATATGTGTGCTTGTGGTATATAAAATATTCAGCTTACCTACTTGTTACAGCAAAAGATAGTTCTTTTTTCTCAAGACGGAAAAGGTCTAATTTTTAAGAGCTCAAAATATATAAAATCAGCACTGTTACCTGCACTGTCCGTTGCTATGGATACATACTCTTATGATCTGTGGATATGACATAATTCAGGTATCTGCACAGCAGTATTATTGCAAAGCCATCAGACACAATTTAAGCAGCATAGGCAACTGAAATATTTTGTTTTTTCAAAATAGCTTCTGAAAGAAAAAGCACATTCTTGAGAATTTAAAATCTCTCACTTTGTTTTTTAATATATTTTGTACTTTTATGATTAAATATTCATATCTTTTTTAATGTGTTCTTTCTCTCAGGGGAATCTAATATTCTATTTAATACTTAAAATGGATACGCTCTCTGGAAAGGAACAAATGGTAGTGTTAGCTATCCAATAGTGCCCAAAGTGATGTAAGATATCTGTAGACATTGTAACAGCTTATTGTTTGCTGTTAGGAATAATCAAAAGTTGCTTTCACATTTTAAGCATCAGATGCTGTCTTTTTTTGTAAACAGATTTTTTGGGGCACGAAATCTCTATTAAATTTCACTGAACAGCATCTGATCAAATAATAGAGCTATATCGCTTTAGTAAACAACAGTCTGAATTAGCAAATTGGCTTTTCATATAAAAGTACCAATGAAAGTTTAGAATCACAAAACAATCAGGTTAATAGCTGTGCACCTGAGACCAGTGTATTAATATTGATTGTTTTCTAGATTGTTAAGATAAGTGATAGATCCTTAGACTGCAAACAAATTCAGATGTTAATTAAATAATTAGCTAATTTCACTGTACCTCCTGATTTTTCCCATGAATTCTTTCCAGCCGAAGCATACATTCTCTTTTGGATCACAAGAAATAATTCCTGTTCATGGATATATTAAAGTGGCTGGTAAATAGTGATTCTTACAGGGATGCTGTATGGTTGAGTTTGTGTTGTTTTAATAAAAAAATAAAGTTTTAGGTTATGTGGACAATGCACAATTCTTTTGCACTTAGTTTTCAGAAATCAAAAGCCTGAAAGCCTGGGTGAATGCCATTTAGTCTTTTCTGTATATTTCTGTCATTAATAACTCACTGATACAGAAGCCTGCTGGTGTGTTAGAGTTTTTTGAACCAGCTAAACGAAAACCACAGACACTTCTTTCAGGATAACAAACACCAAAAGCCCTGTCCTTTCCCCCCCCCCCCAGCCCCTTTCTCAATTCTCTCACAGTTTAAGAGGAGACCTGTTGATTCATTCAAATGCTGATGACAAGACCAAGATGTGAGGGAGAAAGTGTGGGGTGCTTTTGTAGGACTGGCTCCGGATCCCACAGCTTCAGAAAGCTGCATACCTTGCATAAGGCAGGGGCATCTTGGAAAGCAGCCCTCTTTCTGCCACAAGGTAAGTCACTCTTCACACCGGAGGCTTTGAGGACCTCAGGGGTGACCTTCATGATTTATTTCCACTGCCTTCATGTTAGCATGAACTTCTCTTTCTCTCCTCCATCACCTGTAAAATTTCTTCCCCCTGAAACCCTTGTGGGTCCACCCCCACCCTCATGGGTCCGCTCACCCAGCACTCTGCATACAAGATCATGTCAGTAGCATTTCCTAAAAATCCTGCCTTGGAACAGTATCCAAGGTCAGACGTTAGGCAACTCTTCCATACAGCCAGAGAGAATGGCAGCTTTGCTCTCACAGGTGTCTGTGGTCATTTTTCCAACTCTCACATGAGAGTAACATGCTGTCGTCCTGTGGATTGTGATTATGGGGGGGGGTGTGGAAGGGAACTGAAGCTTTCTCTATGATCTTGAGCCCTGTTGGGCTGGCCGGATCAAACTTAACAACCTGTAGTGGAATTGTGCCTGGGTGTTACATGCAAACAGTGACCCACCTGCTGCAGGTGGAAATTTCATAATGCTGTTTTCTCTGTCTCTGATCTTTCTGCTGTAGAGAGGCCCTGATTAGTGGAGTGGACCCCTCACGTGGTGATTTTTCCTTCTTCCTTCGTTTTGAAAAGAAGTGAGATAGGGCTGGGAGTGTAACTCAGTACAATCCCTTTCCTAGCATGCATCACACTCTGGGTCTGAGGTCCAGCACCAGAACTGTCTTTTCTCTCATTGCTGAGATGACATACTCGACTCCCAAAGCTTAAAGAGCAGAAGTTTTGTTTAGCTCACAGTTTGTAGAGGTTTCCGTCCAGAATTGACTGACTCCAAGGCACAGGGCAGAAGGGCAAGCAACCATTCACAGCAATGAAGACAGCAAAAGCATCAAGGGCAAAAAAGGGACAAATGAGTCTCTTTCTGTGCCTTTTATCTTATCTATCCTGCTGGTATTTGGGCACTGCTCATCCAATCAGTGAACTGATCTTAATCACTCCACTAGGAATCAATCACAAATTCTCAATCCAACCACTTACCTCTGAAAGTCCCATCTAAAAGTGCATGAGGATTGAGGGGGACATACAGACCCAAACCATAAGAAGAACCAAAGAAAAGAAAACTCCAATTGAGATACAATCTGCATAGCATAAAATATGTCCTAATTAAAGTTAATAAGTGCAACGTCTCACGATTTATCAGCTGGTTGCTACTGTATTTGTTAAAAAATGAGAACGTACAAGTTGGAAGAGGAGCTCTTCATGGTGCATCTCCAAACCCGTTTCACTTTGACTTTTAATTTAATTTGTACTTTTTTAAGTCTTTGAGACAGTTCTTGCAAAATTTCCCACACCATCCTGGAACTTGAGAACTTCCTGCCCGCTCCCCACGAAGCTAGAATGCGATTCCAGGTGTGCGTTAACACACTCAGGTGTCTAACAAAATTGATTTTTTCCCCTTTTCTTTTTTAAGCACCCACATCTGTGGGATAACATGCGGTGTTTTCTTTTTCTATGTGGTTGATTTCATTTGCTGTTATATCCTCCTTCCATCTGTGCTCCCGCAGATGATAGAATTTCTTTCCTTTTGTGCCTGATATTATTTCATCGAGTATATCTATGCCACATCTTCTCTATCCACACATCAATTGATGGACACCTTGGCTGAGTCCACACTTTGGGTACTTTGAGTGCTGTATTTCTTCCACACTCAGCGTATGCATGCTTGTTCTTCTTCATTTCCCATAGTGTGGCACTAACTCACACTCTTGCGTACAGTATTGAGTGCTCCCCTTTCCTCCACAGCCTGACCAGTACCTGTTATTTGCCTACCTACATACTTTTGCACAATAGAGAAAATAGAAACGTCCAGGTTAAATGTTTAACTACTGGAGTGCAGCCTGTGTCCACCTTCAGAGGTGCTTTCCATTCCAATGTAGCCTCACATGGAGAGAACACTGCATCCAAAGAGTGTTTCCTCCACATCCCATTGCCTCATGCTGTCTACGTTACTCAAATACCAATTCATAAGACATCGCTCATATATTGGGACATATAATCCTCTTTCTTTTTCATTCTAAATTATTTTCTCCAGCTTTCACATCCGTGACATGAGCAGACGTTTTTGCCTAAATGTGGTTTTGCTTTATTTTTCATCATCAAAGCATCTCAGACTCTGCAGCAAAATCTGCTGCTGATGCAAATATTTTTAAAAACGTATCTTAGTCCCAGAAGTAGCCACTTTTAAAGCATTTTAAGCAGTGGCCTTGCAAGGGAGCTATTTTGAGAGGCAATATTTTTAGGTAGAAAAGACTTGATTTTTAAAAAGACAATCAAAACATCACCACTATATACAAGCTACACATGTAAACCACAGTGAGAAACAGAATAAAGTACTGGTGTTTATTTTATTTTATTTTATTTTTTTATTTAAGAGGAAAAAGAGAAAAACACAAAACAAAATAAAGCAGTGTAAGGTTACACATAATACAGAACTACAAAAAAAAAAAACATAACAGTGAGAAATCACCTGTTAATAGATTACATATTATCATCTTGGAAATAGTTGCTCAAATCACAGTATCAAAGAATACAAAGTAGACATTCAAACAGAGAGACTGCAAACAGCTGTGTTCAATGATCCAAAAACATTAATATAGTCAGCTATTTAACACCCCTAAACACACTTGCTGTTATATCCGTTAGAGCTCTTTTTTTTTCCTCCCTCTCTTTTTTACAACAAAATTTACACATTTTGGATTTTATTACTCCTTAGTTCTTATTACTTTTTTGGGGGGGGAGAGAATAAAGTCAAATATGGCAAAACAAAGCTGTCAGTCAAAACCAAGGATAGACATAGCACATGATGTAGAACAGAGTACAAGGTTATTAACAATGGTTATCAACGTTGTCTCTTGTTTCCTTAAAAGGAATTGTCTATCTCATTAGATATTATAAAGTTGGACAAAACAGTGGAGAACAAGACCAATAAAACTTAGGCATTGTGAACATTACAGGACTTCCAAAGGAGACAATAGTCAAACCAGAATGGGCATCTTTGTGAATCTTATTGCCTTCAAATTAGTTGCCAATTTGTAATCGCCAGATCTTGGAAACAACCCAAGTACTGGTGTTTATTAAGACTCATGATTTGCATCATTTTTGTCATCGATAGTATGTGTATGTAGCATTATTTTAATCTCACAACCTAACATTTTTTTCTCTTGGCTTCATGCTATTTTTCCTTCATTTGTATGATATTTCACAACTCGCATCAGTTCCGTAAGGCCTCTTATTTCTTCTGTATCCTAAATTATTAATAAATACATCAAGGGAAGAAAACTAGCATCGTACCCTTCAGCAGCTTGATGATTCCCTTTGTCAATACATGTACACATCATTGATCTAATCTTTTACCAGCCGGTTGCATGTTTTGGGGGAAGATAATTTGCTGCTATCTATAGGGAAGTAGAATGGTGGACAGGCCAAAATGAATGTGTGGGAGATAGGGGGCAGGGTTTGTATTTCTTTTTTTTTTTTTATTTTAAAGAGATTAAGATGGAAGAGGACATAACAAAGCAGATCAGAACAGGACAATTTAAGCAACACAGTGTTTCCCCGCAAGACAACCCGACATAACAGTAGGTACCATAGTGTCTCTTTCCTTGAAATATTTTAGTATAACTTCATACACTATAATATCAAACATAATAAGACAGTGTAAAACCATTCAAGAGAATGAAAGTATTACAGGGCATTCAGAACCAAATAACTGAAAACAAACAATGGCTAGTATATTGCCTCATTGGCCATAAAAGATTTGTTTATACTATCACACATAATAAAATCCAATAAGATACAACATGATAGAACCAATGGGAACAGAAGTACAAAAGCATGGTGGGACTTCAAAACAAGATGGTATTAAATCATCATTGGCTATTACAATGTCTTGTTTTCTTCAAAATAGCTATTTATACCATCACAGATAATAAAATCAAACAACACAGAATAAAACCATTCCAACTGATGAATGGAAACATTATTAGGCTTCAAAGCAATGTAATGGGGAATCAGGATTACCATAAACTCTTATGTACTCTTACCCTTTCAAACACTAGGGAGACTATACGGTATATATACATGTGAGTTTGATTTATTTTGCTTATGAGTATGGTCTCAAGGTGCATCTGTTTATTTATAAATATCTCAATGTGGTCATTCTTTATAGCTGAGTAGTACCCCATTGTATAAAAATACCACAACTTTTAAATCCATACCTCAGTTGATGTACACTTAGATTGTTTCCAAGATCTAGCAATTACAAATTGTGCTGCTATATGGATGCCCATATATCACTGTGGTATGATGCTTTCATTTCTTCTGGGAATATGCCTAGAAGTGGAACAGCTGGAACAAATGGGACTTCCAATCCCAGCTTTTTGAGAAATCTCCAGACTGATCTCCACAATGGCTGTACTAGTGTACAGTCCCACAGTTTGTATTTCTAATACTGCCTTCCACTTCCCTGTCAAACTTCTCCTTGTCTGTCTCCCTGTCTAGGTAAATGAAGGGCTGTATTGGTCATTCCATGCTTTCCATTTCAGGATTCGGTACCAAAGTGTTTCTTTGAATGTGTGAGGTGCAGTGGTTCCAGGATTCATTCATCCTCTCTCTCTCTCTCTCTCTCTCTCTCTGTGTGTGTGTGTGTGTGTGTGTGTGTGTGTGTGTGTATGTGTGTCCCTGTATGTGTGTGTGTGTCTTCCAATTTTTTTTTTGTACCAGGGATCAAAATCACGACTGCCTGCTTGCAAGGCAGGTGCTTATGCCACTGAGCTAAATCCCCAGCCCTGTGTCTTCCAGTTTTCATAGCTACTCAGGGCACTCTGCTGCCAAAAGGAGCTGAGTGATCATGAGGTTAGTGGGACATTCATTTTTTTCCTTGCACTTTTTCTTCCATTTTAAAACGAATAAAGAGGAGAGGCTGAGTACTGAGGAATTTCCTAGTTCATCCAGGTACAACAGAACAAATAAAAAGGCCACACAGAAATCCCCGGACATCTCATCAGCTCTTGCACGATATAAAGTGAGTATTACTTCCCCTCTATTGCAACCACATGGACACACCCAGTTTAAAAGTATGTTCCATCCTCCCTGCTTAAAAGAAATAGAGAAGCTATGTGTGGTGGCACAGGTGTGTAACCCCAGAATTTTGGAAGGCTGAAGACAGAAGGCAGCCTAGCCTGGGCAACTGAGTCTTAGCAAGACCGTGTCCAAAAATTTAAAATTTAAAAGGGACTGGGGATGAATCTCAGTGTGAAGGCTGTTCACACAATCCCTAGAGTGGGAAAGAGTGACAGAAGGAAAAAAAGAAAAAAAAGACAGGAAAGAGAGAAAGGAGGGAGGAGAGAAGACAGCAGGTACTGACAAAATTCCTACTCCATGTACGTGTAAGAGAACAACTCAACAGGACAAATAAAATTTCTTGGGCGTCTCTTCTTAGCTCTTTGCTGATAAAACACCACCTCAGGGGAGTTTGGGGTCCCCTTTGCAAATGCTGAGACACTTCCCCTTAACAGTGCGAGGTAAGCTCCTCCGAGGACCTTGCTACTTGGTCGCATGCAATTCCCAGCCTGCCTGCCTCAAGGGTCTTCGATTCTGGAGAACCCAAAGGACCCATCAACTTCTTTAAAGACCACACTATCACTGACACCACACAGCCAGCCCGCCCTGAGAAACTAGCTGGCTTCACAGTAACCTCCAGAGTGGCCTCGCTGGCCTTCTGATGATTGCTTCTAAATTTCAGCCTCCTGGGCTCCTGACATTTTCATGACCTGAATCAGATCACAGAGCATTCTGCTTTAGCAACACAACAACAAAAAGTCACATCCCTGGGCTGCTTCTCACTCCTGAACCACAGTTAGCTTGAAAGTCAATCATTCTTTGTCACTTCAAGCAGGAAGTCTGGAAGACTATTCCTTGATACTCTCCAGGTTCTCCAAGACTTAGGCGGGGTGAGATGGGCCAGAAGGCAACCTTAGGAAATCAAAATACAAGAGTCTGTAATAAAACAACACCTTGTTTTTCTCTAAGATATGATGCTACCCTCTCTGAAGAGATGGTATATGGTGGAACCTCTTCAGTTGGTTGGTGGTTCAAAGACAGCAGCACCAATGTCACCAGGAAGTTGGTTAAAAATGCAGATTTTAAGACCATACTCAAGCCTATTGGATCAAAAATCTCTATTTTAATGCTTCCCTGAGTGTACTGTGCACAGTTTAATCCTCAGAAAGGATTTTTAAATGAGCACATGAGTCCTAAACCCAGTGATTTATTGGGAGTCCCACCTTCCATGACTGAGGAGAAGAGGAAACACGGATCTATGTGTATCTACAAGATCAGCTTTAAGAACCATGCTGCAAATAATTCTTTCAAGACACAAGATAGCCAAATCTTGGAAGCAGCCTATATGCCCATTGATAGATGAATGGATAAAAGCTATATATATATATATATATATATATATATATATATATATCCAAATACTACTCAGCCACATGGAAGAATAAATTTGAATCATTTGTAGACAAACAGATGCACCCCGAGATCACAATCCTAAGTGAAATAAGTCAGATATAAAAGGTTAAATACTGCACAGTTCCTCTTAAATGGGGAACTCAAAACAGAAATAATTTAAAGGGTAAAATGAAAGATGGATGGTGGGGAACAGGGAAATGAAATTTGTCAAGATAGAAAGGTGGTTTGGGGGTAGGAAAAGACAGCGAGGAAGAGGAGTTTCAGGGTGCAACGTGTAGATGCACCATCTCCCCACAATGTGTGTGTTTATTACATATACAATCATATACTAATAAAACTAAACTCACCGAAGTATCAGATTAGTAGAGCTTTGAAGGAACAGAGCAAGGATTTTCAATGAAAATGAATATCTTTTTTTTAAAACTTCTTGACCTTTCCGCAATAATCCAGATTAAAGGAGACTGCAGGTTAAGGCATTATTGGGCAGCTTTTTCTAAAAGTGACTCACCAAATAAACTTTAACAGGTTTGGAGCTGCTCACTTCTCCCCCCAGAGCTGGATTTCAGGTTCCTCTCATCTTGAACAATGAATTGAATGAAATGAACAAATAGTCAAGTTGATTTGAAAGAAAGAAAGGTCAAAGTAAAGACTGAGGTCTGCAGGAAAAGCTTGGGCCAAGTAAAAGAGAGAAAAACAAAATAAAACCACATCCTAGAGAAAGCAGGGAAGACTATCATGAAAAAATTATAATAGCAAGATCTTCTTGGTGTCTGTACTTTTTCACTGTCCAAATCTTGAGGAAACCTTTAAGAACTTCTACACACATGTCTTGACAGGCGATGCTGGGATCCCTGGTCTCAAGTGAACATCAGATCTAGGCCATCCTGCTGAAAACCTGATGCAGTTCTCATGAGAAGTCCACAAGAGGGATTTTGGAAACTGTTCTGCACATGTAATTAATGTGCCATACGCACTTCCCCAGCCAGCTTTGCCATGCCCTAATCTCCCATGTCAAAGGGATTTGATTTTCATCCATATGCAAAAAATGGTCCACTGTGCAACATGGAATCAACTCAGCAAGGCTGAGTTCTCATACCCCACACATTCTCAGCAAAGGTGCATTTTGGTGACAGGTGCTTGGTTGGCTTCTATGAGTGACTTCCTTGGAATATTCCAGTAGGTAAGCATGCTTTCAATGCTAAAGGTCTTGAATTTTGCACAGAAATTGGCTTCCACAGCGCTATGCAATTAAGTACTTCAGAGAGAACAGCAGCTTTCCTACCTAGAGTCTGGAGACTTAGACAGCAAACTTATCCTGCATCTTTTTGTGCCTGATCTCCAACAGAAGCAGCAGCAGAGTCCGAGGCTCTAATGAACTGTCAGGGTGACAACACGGCATATATCATTTCTTAAGGTACTGAGTGTATCCCATGCACGAGAGAGAGAGAGAGAGAGAGAGAGAGAGAGAGAGAGAGAGAGAGAAAGTATCCCATGCATGAGAGAGAGAGAGAGAGAGAGAGAAAGTATCCCGTGCATGAGAGAGAGAGAGAGAGAGAGAGAGAGAGAGAGAGAGAGAGAGAGAAAGAGAGAGAGAGAGCGCTCTTGGAAGCTTCTGCTGGGATATCCCCAGAATTTCCCCTTCCATCTTTTACCTGCTCTGATTTTATTTGCATCCTTTATGCATATCAAACTATAAGTGCACATACTACAACTTTTGAAACCCATAAATACACTTAGAGAAACATCGTTGGGGGCTGGTCTTGAGGAACCCCCAACACCACCTTCTTTGTGCTAAGAAGCTTCGAACTTGTTTCAAATCCTAGTGGACAAAGTCTTTTCAGGGTTATCAGGATGTGCAGTTATCTTGCACATGGTGGGTCTTCTGATAAAGGATCACATCTCTCCCAGGCTGTTTGTTTTCTGAGACTGTGATTCTCATACCCTTCTATATCATCATATTTAGTTACCCCAAGAGACATGGTTATTGTCTCTCAACTATGCATAGGTATGTTAAGGGCCTGGACCAAGTGATAATCATTTTAATTTTCATTATAGTATATGTTTGCAGTACATAAGGATTACATTTCTCATGGGGAGCTGGTACAGTACAGAAGACATCTTAATTTTTTTTAATGTTCCCTTCCCAGTTTTCTGACTCCCATCATCTGTTGGACCCCTTCTCATTGGCAAAAGAACCAACTTTCTGTTTCCTTTTACCTATCATTTGTTTTTCTCTTTGTTTGTTTATATTTTGGTTTTGTCATACAAGAGAATCCATGTGGTATTTAAGCTTGGGTATGTGCTTTATTTCTCCTAACATTGTGAACCAGAGATGCATCTATTTTCCTTCAAATGACTCAGATTTATCCTGCTTTATAGTATGATAGTGCTCCATTGTGAATAAATGCCACATTTTCTTTATCCACTCATACAGAGTGGAAAAGATATTTTGCCAACTACACCCCAAAGGACTAATACCTGGAATCTATGAAAACCACAAAACATAGATCCTCCAAAACAAAAGACTCAGTGAAAAAATTGCCTAGTAAAGCTAATAGACACTTTCCAGAAAATAAGTGGCCAAGTGGTTAATTCTAACACTAAAGTTATGTTTCCCCTTGAATAATATATAATTTTCTCATCACCACCTTCTGAGACTGATAGGCAGTATCCTATCTTAGCTGACTTTGTAGTCACTTCCTATTTTTCATCTACTGAATAATAAGATAGTTGAGGCTTTCCTTTGCTGGTTTTTATTTTTCTTACGCCGCAAAAGATACACTGTCTGTTTCCTTTCAAAGTTCTTTCGAATCACCTGGGCAAAGGTAATCACTGCTCTTCATTTTCAATTCCAAGGTGGTAAACAATTTTTGGGGTTCCCATTCCATGATGTGAGATAAGATTAGAAACACACCCCAACAAAGCTTTTATCTGATATCAGGCACTTGGCCTAGATCTCCAGTCTCCCAAGTAAGTGTACAGTGAAGGCTTAAATAGATGAAGTAAGTGGTATGATTTTAGGACTCCAGAAGGATCAAAACCCTCTGCAGAGTTCAGGGACTGGTGGCTAAGACAACAGACGTCTCTGTATCACCTGTATTTCTTTAGGGAGTTACAGCAGAAAACCAGGAAATCGAACAGATCTTGCGAGTGATTCAAGGACTTTTCTAAGTAATAAATTATGTTAAAAAGGGGAACTATCTTAGGAGAAGATCTCCGTGTTGGATTTCACTACAGGGGTGGAATGTATAGTCTTTATCTAGTTAATTGGTGTTGGAGCCAGGTGTCTTCAGTTGTGATCTCATCTTACCCTAGCCCTGCACGTGTGTTCAATTTCCAGGTTCAACAATCTGACAGCTCTGGGCACACATAAAATCCTGTACAAAGAGCTAGAAATAAAAAGAAAATGACAGTCTGTTTACAAACTGGAAGTCCCTGTTTCTGATCCTAACTTCAACTGACCCTGAGCTAAGATGTGCTTCGGTGAAGGATGTTCATGAGTACCCAGCCTCCAGGTGCTTTGGCCTTGCCTCTAAACAAAGGCGTAACCCTCTCTTTTCTAGGGTGAACTTGACTCAGTGCTGATTATGTTTGTTTAAGCTTCCAGCTTCCAGACTTGGTTGGTTTCCGTCCTGCAGCCCGAGGACAATCTCTGCACAGCTGGGCCTCTGATGTTCACTTCCTGGGGTCCCTGAGGTTGAAAGACTCTTCTCATCAGACTGAAAACCTTCCTTTCCAGCTTTCAGGTCAACTCCTGCTTGGTTCTGAGTATGTCTTTGACCTTTCCCCAGTGCACCGTAGGGCTTGGTAATTACCAAGTCTTCCCAGCTGGAAAGAAGCTGTTTATATCTAAAATTAACTGTGATCTTTGTATACCTCAGATCAAGTGAAGACACTGAAGAGTTGGCGTTCAATAAATTTCTACTAATGTTAGAGGTAAAGATTATGAGATGTAAGACTTTTCCCAGTGGAATGTTGGTCCACTGAAAGACAACCTTTGGTTAATAGTATAAAGAATTACTAATTTGCTTCTTATGCTGTCTTTTTTTTTCATCTTCCCTGTGATAGCTTGCAATCAAAGTGCCATAAAAATTTCAAAAAGCCAGGATTTAAGCTCTGGCCTGAAATATTGGAATGAGACATGGGTAAAACCAATCCAAAATATTTTAATAGTGTGACTTCAGAAAGAACTGTGCTCAGGTCTTCTGACTCAGTAGCTAAGTAATCTGTGAGCAAAGAACAGCAATCAGTCTTATGGGAGAACGAAGAGATGATTTGAGGGGGAAGATCGATGACAGAGATTGCAGGTTATGATACAAGACAGAAAAAAGGAAATGTTAGTGTTATTAATGACCCACACTAGCCTTTTCTTCAGAATCTTTTGGTGAGATATAGATGAAGAATATGATTCCTTCTCATGAAATTTTGTCTTTGAATATGTCTTTGAGTAACCCACTACCGTGTCACATGCAAAGTAGCTCACACATGTAGTAGGTATGTTACATCACAGCACACACATGCCTGGGAACCACCTTGGAAACATGATTGCCAAGAGCGCAGGATTAAGTACCAGAAATCTCAGGAGCATGGCTAGCATGCTGGTCTCTTTATACGCTAGTGAGAAATGAAAGGTTGTGAGGAATCCATATAAAATGATTTCTATCCCCTTTCTAAGCTTTCAACAGACTTCTGACCTCATCCACGATAGTAGTCTAATTGCTTCTTGGCCTTTTGGCTAAGATCAAGTTCAGCTAATGTTGTACGCATACGTAGAGCATGCATGGCAATTTCAGAGATATGCATAACAGATTTTCTTTGACTTTTGTTTAGCTACGGTACAGAAAAGGATGAAAATGCACATATTGACATCAACAGAGTGGGTGCACTGTGCTGAGGATTAATTTTCTTTTATTTAAACCCTAGAGAGGTTCATTTTGAGCTTATCAACCATCCTCACCCAAATTTGTTTTTGTCTTAATTTTAAAGAGCAGAAATAAAACACAAAAATGAAACAAACAAAAAGGAACAAATCAACAATTAAAAAACCCCAAAACAATAGTGATACAGGACTTCTAGACAAGACAATAGGAATTTAACAGCACTTGTAATATTGCATACTGTCTTCAAAGCTAATGCTCAGAGTACCAGATACAGGCGTGAAAATTGATCAAACAATATGAGTATTAGGTGTTTCTTTCCTTGAACTAATAGAATTAGTAGTAAAACACATACACACATATTTATTAATGCATTGTTTATTTACTTTTCTTTGTTTTCTCCTTTTCTCCATCCCAATTTTTTTCTCTTTCACAATATCTATTGTAACTTTTGGCTCTTATTTGCCCTTTAGTTTCTTATACTAGGGATCCAATATTATATTTACACATGTGAGTCTGATTAATTTCACTTAGGAGTATGGTCTCAAGTTGCATCCATTTCCCTATAAAAGCCTCAAGTTTATCTTTCTTATAGCTGTGTAGTACTCCATTGTATAAAAATATCTATTCATCAGTTGACGGGCATTTGGGTTGTTTCCGAGATCTGGCTATTGCAAATTTTGCTGCTATAAATACTGGTACACGTATGTTACTGTGGTATGATGTTTTCAATTCTTTTGGGTAAATACCTAGAAAAGAATAGCTGGGTCAAATGGGACCTCTATTCCTAGTTTTTTGAGAACTTACCACACTGATTTCCACAGAAACTGTACAGTCTACATTCCCAATAACAAAGTCATCTCAGATGCCCTTTTTTGTATTGGGTCTTTGGGGAGCCTGATTTTTTTTGTAATTCTTTGAATGTTCTAGATATAAGTACTTTATCTGAGGGACACTCAGCCATAACTTTTTCCTAATCTGTAAGGATTTTTTTTTTTTTTTTTACTCTACTGGTGATTTCTTTTGATGTGAAAAAAACTCTTACTGACTTGAAGGTTTGTATTGAGAAGTGAACCATGATTCTAATGGGCTTTCCTTTATAGGTGATCTGTTTCTTTTCTATAACAGCTTTCAATATTCTGTTTTTGTGCTGAATTTCTAGGACTTTGATTATTGTATGTCTGGGTGTAGATTCATTTTGGTTATGGCTGTTTGAAGTTCTATGTACCTCACTTGTATCTGTATGGCAGAGTTTGTCCCCATGCTTGGGGGATTTTCTTCCATTAATTTTGCAAACAGTTTTTTTTTTTTTATTGATGTCATTTGTGTTGACGCCTGCTTTTTCATTGATATGTATCAGTCATATTATTTTTGTTGCATTTTTTTGGAACTCTTAAATTGTTATTTCATGGTCCCTTGTTTTTTTTTTTTTTGTTGTTGTTGTTGTTTTTTGTTTTGTCTTTTTTGTTTTTATCGGTACCAGGGATTGAACTCACGACTGCCTGCTTGCAAGGCAGGTGCTTATGCCGCTGAGCTAAATCCCCAGCCCTAGGTCCCTTGTTATTTTTAAGAGATTTTTTTTTTCAAAATCACTAGGCTCAATCCTGTCTTTAAGGTCTGAAATCTGTTTTCAGTTTCATTTAAGCAGTGTTTCCTGCTTTTAATGGAAATTTTAATCTCCTGCATATCTGTTAAAATGTTTCATAAATTCTATTTTTTTCTTATATTGCTCACACCAAGTCTCCATCATTTTCTGAGCTGATTTCCTCTGTAGCCTCATGAATTTGTTCCTTTACTTCACGCACTATCTTTTTAGAAGTTTCGGGTGTCTGACTTCCAAGTTTTTCTATGTGAGTGTCTTCTGTACTTGTGCTGGGGCAGGGGACAGAAGCCTGTGATTGCATTTCAGTTTTTTATTCTATTATTTTCATTTGCTGGTTCATAGTTGGCTCTTTTCAGTCTCTCTAGTTTTGTCTATGCTCATGTGCACCATAGTCAGGGTCCTTCTGTGTCACAGGGATTCCCTCAGCTGCTGGATGTGCAGTGTGGGGCAGGGATCAGTCACCTGAGATCTTCCCTGTGGGGCTACTTGGCATGACCTGGATTCTTTTCAGGTTGACTAGCCCAGAAGTACTGATATGAACCAACTGTTGGCTCATATTATTACTGCTTCTTTAGGCTTTTCCAGGCTCATAGACCCATTTGTCCACCACATACATTCCAGCCAGAGTCCTACTGCATCATTGGGAACCTCACAGGCTTGTTGCAGCCCCCTGGATGAATGGCGGGGTCCCCAGTGTAGTGGCAGGACCACTGAAATCTCTTAGAAGCTCATTAGCATGGTCCTTGCTCAAATTTGTGACCCAACTCCCCCCTGGTGGTTGCATGAGTTCCTTAAAGATGTCAAGGAAAAAGTTCATGTCGTAAATTCCTTACCAAAGGTAGTTTTCAGGGCCACTGAATGTTAGAGGTACTGCGTACAACAGTTCATCAATGAAGTACAACATTTGGAGCACTGGAAACACATTTCTCTTCTGAGATGGTGAAATACAGGACATCAAGCAGTACAGTACATCAGTGCCAGGAGACATTTATAGAAACAATCAGGCAATTTTGATAGTCCAGGGCTTATGAATTGCCTTTCATCTCTCTTACTTGATTTGCTATAATACGTATAAAGTAATGCTTGGGTACTGGGGTTAAGTGTCTACTACCCTCTGCCATACACTTCCCTTTTGATATATTGGCCCAGAAGAAGTGACACTTGTGTATCTTTAAAACTTTATGCATCTTATTGGCCAACATTAGTACACGTTTTCTGCCTTATGCCACTAATGTGAATTTAAATGTGCATTTTATTGCTTAAAATAGAAGACAATTAAGCACAATATGTGAACTCAATCCGCGGATATGTCTGCCTTTCTCTTGGCATCCTGGCTGAGAAATACAAATGTATGCAAAACTGCGGCTGTGCAGTGCTTTTTCATGGCTCCCATTATCATACCTTCTAGCCCTCGTGTTTTCAAATAATGGCAAATACACACTGAGCTGGCCATCTTTTCCATTATTGTTGGTACCATTCAGTGATAGAGTGCATACGTGCTTCATTTCCACTAACCACCTCCAGAATTCCCTTCATTTTGCCAAATTCAAACTCTGTACTCATTACCAACTCTCTGTTTCCTGACAACCACCATTCCATTCTCTGTACTTGTGGATTCGACTACATTAAGTACTTCATGTAGGAATCATAGTCTTCACGCAGAATCTGTGAGAGATTGATTCTGAGACCCTGTACCCCATATTCCAAGTCTTTCCTATAAAATGGAATTGTTTTTCATAGAACCTTTGCCCTTCTTCCTGTGTATGTTCAATAACCTCTAGATGACGTGTAATACCTAATATAATGTAAACACCACTGTCATGGTTTATGTCTGTGTCCCCCAGGCCTCATGAGTTTGCATTGTGCATCTGTGATTGGTTCATTGTCTAGTGCTTGGATTGGTGGTCAGTGCTCCACCCACAAAGGGGTGGAGCCAGGATGTGATGTAATGGCAGGAAGAAGGTGTGTCTTGCTCTTTGCTGGTTCCTGCTTGCTGTTTGCAGCCGCCATGAACTGCAGCCCAGCCATGCCCACCTGCCTTGGAGCCAACTGAGTGTGGACTGAAACCTCCACAGACTGTAAGAAATAAACCTTTCCTTTCCCAACTTTGGCTTCAGGTATTTTGTCTCAGTGATGAGTAACTAAGACAACCACATAAGTAGATGTGACGCTTTGTTATTTAGATAATAATGTCAAGGGACAAGTGTCTGATCTTATTCAGCGGAGATGGAATTTTTTTTATAAAAATATGAATAGTTTCTACCCATGGTGGGTTGAATCCATGAAGCAGAAACTGGTTTATGTCTGGCTTCTCTCACTGAGCAGAATGATTTAAAGCTCTCTCATTTGCACTATGCAGCAGCATTTCCTGCCTTTATGAGCTGGAGTGATTTTATGTTGGTTCTACCTTCGCTTATATTAGAAGATGCAGATGCTTGCATCAGTCTTTTATGCTAGAGGGGCTTCCCCAGAATTCCTCCAATTCTGTAGTTTCTAGGAAATATTGCTTAACAAGCTATGCTTAATATAACACCCCAACCCTCACCCTTTTGATATCATTTTTTCCTATTACCTAAGCTGTTCTGTAACTCAACTTGTGTGACCTGACAGCTCCAATTTGGCGGAATCACGTTGGCTCACTCTCACCCTTTGATAGCCGAACCTCAATTCTCTCTCATGCATTCTTTGTTTTCATATCTGTGAGGGACAGGTGTCCAGAACAACCACAAAGCCTTGTCATCCAACATGACCTTTCCCTTGATACCTCACTGCTGCCATGGACATAGGAATAATTTTGCAGCTAGAGAATGGTGAAAGGCAGGCCAGAAAGCAACACCATGCCCATTAACACAGTGAGAAAGCCTTAAAAATACTCTCTACAGAGACACAATGAATACATGCTCATTATGGAGAATAGAAAATGAAAAGCAGGCCTTTTACTGTTTATATTTAATTTCTTAACTTTATAGAACATAATTATAGCTACTATTTCTATTATGTTTTACCTTTTCTAAGCTCTCTCCTTAAACATATTGCATTTGTTTTCTATTTTACAAATGTAATTCTCTCTCTGTCTATGTATATTTTTATGTGCTTTATTTGCATATTTTGATTACTAGTAAAGTTTGACTTAGCATTCATGTATTACTATTTCTTTAATCAATAGCCCTAACAAAGCATGCATTTTCATTTTGCCAATAAAAAAGCTCACTTTGTACTATGAATATCGGCATTTGTGTCATAATTTGAAAATATGTCCTCCATTCTGACATTTGTTGTTTCACGGTTTAATTATTTTTGATCAATAGTTGTTTTTAACAACTATATAATGGCTTTTCATTTTTCCCCTTGATGCTTTCTGCCTTTAGTTTCATGATTTGTTATTATTTCTACTAGGAAAATATAAATGTTTACATTTATTTTACTATCTTTTTCATGGCTGTCTGGTGTTTGTATGTTTGATCCACATTTGCCTGTTCTTGGGCAAACAGAAGGAATTCCAGTTCGCTTATCAACAGAGCTACACCCTAAATCTGCAGGATACTGTGCCAGTGTAAGATAAAAACTTCAAGGAGGAACACTTTTCTGACACCAGAAGGAAAGTCAGTCAGGTTCCAGCCTAACTGTTCTGGGTTTTGTCTTGCATCACCCTTGAAATAATCTCATCTTCACCTAATGGTAGCAAGGAAACTTGAGCTGAATTTTGGATTGGGAAACATTGATCTAAATGATAATTGAGATTCTTGGAAACCAGTGCATCTCATACTGAGTGCTATGCACACACTGAGCCAATCTCCAAACTGTTTATCTCATATACTGACATGAAGCATTTTGCAGTATTTTGGATGCCCAAGTGCATGAGCCGTGTGCAGAAATGAGGTGTAGCATTGCAAATTTGTGTAGGAAGAGCTCTTCACCGGTGTGGCAGCAATGCTGGGAAATGATCCTGGAGTTATCACCAAATTAAAAATGTGCAAGTCTAAATTAACCCTCTGGTTTGATCGTACAGAGAGATTAGCTATTAAAAAGTCCATTTTACTAAGTAAAGTATTTAGTGGCACAATAAAATGGTGAACACACACAACTCATTGTGTAAACTTGAGATCTTTCTCCTTGACTTATGATAATATAGAAGATGATTACAAACATCCTTTATGTCAAAGAGTATTAACATTGAGATGCTAATTTCTCTGCAGCAAATAAAACTTACCAGGATTCCAATCTTAACTTGGATAACACAATTTCAAGTCTTGCTCTTTTTATCTGTGGTTTGGTATTCTTTGGTTTTGGTTATCTACAGTTTTGGTTATCTACAGTCAACTGACAGAAATAACTAATTCATGAGTCTTGAATAACTTTTCCTGCCATATATCATTAAAATGATTCTACTTTACTAATAGTTACTGCTGTTTGTTTCTTACTCTTTCTAATTTAGAAATTAAATTTATCATGGTTATGTTAAATACAGGAAAAGTTTTATTTGTAGAACATTTGTATTTTTTGTAGGAATATTTGTAGGATTCAGCACTGTGAGTTCAAAAATCACCAGGGTCTTGGAATTTATCTTCTGGGTATTGTACTTATTTGATATCTTCATGTTTTAAATGAATGAGTATTCTCCCTTCATACAAAAGTAAATAATTGAACCTCTTTTTCAAAAACAGATTAAGACCAGTGTGTACAAAGAACAGAGATTCTACAGATCATTAGGTATATTACATAATTGAGGAGCAATTATCAAAGAGTAAGGTGATTGTCTTGGTCCTGATTGTCTGCTGAAAACTGTCACCAAACATCTTGCAATGTTGATAGAATCTTTGAAATGATACACATCACATATGGAAGTCATGAATTCTGAAACCACTTTCTCCATCGCTTCAATTTAAGCCAAAGTCTACAGGATAAAATTTTTGAGGCTGGGTATTGATGAAGCATTACAAATAGAGTTTGAAAATGCAGCAGTGCTTGGCTTACTCTGATGAAGGTTAAAAATAACTCCTGTAAGCTTGTCGAAATTACTTCACAGTGGCTTCTTCTATTTCTATTAATGTATTTCCATGGGACTAATTTCCCTACCACAAGCAACACAAGGAGAGTGCAGATAAACATCTTCTACAAATGGTCTTGTCCTTAGTTCAATCTGGGTTAGAACAAGAAATGGAGGAGACACACTGAGGGTGTCAGAAGTTTTAATATTGATGTCACAGGTGTGACTGGTACTCCTAGGGTGTATATCTGCACTATGCATGGAAAAATATAATTTCCCTCATCACCTTGGGTTTGAAGACAGCTGCTAAATAATTACAAAAATCATTCACATGCCATCACTGATGTGTGTATTTTAATTGCACAATGCCTATGGTTTTTGTATATTTGCCTGTGTTATGTTTGTACTCATCTGAATATTAAAATACGGTTTCATGTCAGTTGAATATGAATTTAAAAAATAAGGCTTGCATTGTGAATGTTCTTTTTACATTGCATATTTTAATAATTCCATTTTTAATGAACTTTATTAACATACACTGAGAATCAGCCTTCCAACACCAGGCAAGTGAGAGCCAGCAAAAACAGGTAGGTTAGGAAGCAACCACATTATAGCCAAACCACATAGTGAAGGGTTTTACTGCGCTGTTTACATTTTGAATTACTATTATTATAATATGATAAATATCTATGGAGAATTTGCAAAATATATTGAAAGATTCATCAGTACTCTTATCTTTTTGGCATATATTTACTGTTGAAGGAATAACTTAGTTTTTAAATGCTAGGACAAAAATTTTATCTTGTTTTCTACTTAACATCATAAACTATCTTTTCAGTGACACCACTTAATTCCCATTTCTGTCGTTTTTATGATTAGTTAATAATATACCTTGTACTTATTTAACTTATCATTATGTTTCAGAGATGATGATTTAGGTTGGTATTTAATGGAGAAAATCATTTACAGTTTACTTAGATATTAACACACAGTGAACATATAATTTTTTCAATTGTTGTACACTCGTGGTCAAAGTGAAGTCCACAGGGCTGGGGATTTAGCTCAGTGGCATAAGTGCCTGCCTTGCAAGCAGGCAGTCGTGAGTTCAATCCCCGGTACCGATAAAAAGGAAAAAGACAAAAAAAAAAAAAAAAAAAAAAGTGAAGCCCACAATTATTCCTGGAACATTCCTATATTTTGTGTGATTTTTTTTGTAGGTTAGTTTTAACTTTCTTCTCTTCTCCTGTCTCCAAGTCTGGGCTTTCTCATTTTCCTGATGATCCACTTAGAAATTGGCAGCTTGTATAAACAAGTATTTATCTTAAATTCTGTGTTGCAAATAGTTAAATCAAATAATTCATGTTAAAATAAGTGTTGGAATCTGAGATAGTCCTTCAAATAGTAAAAATAAAATTCTTTCCTTATCTCATGCTGTAGATAGAGATGCATTCTGTGAAACCAAGGTGAACTTGGGGTATGCAGCCATTCTGTAGGCAGGAACTCTTGTAGGTAGCGAGAACTGAGAATTTCCAAGAGAAATAAACAAACGTGAGCTATTCTAATTCCACTGTGTTGTTCTTGATTTATCTGTTTTTATGAAAGTTCTTTTGGTAAATTATTTAAACCAAAGTTTCACAGTGTTCTAAAAAGCACACTACAAGACATGTTGAAAAACTGCTGAATACTTTAAATGTGAGATCAGATTCAAGGTCTACTGAATCTCTGCTGAAAACTAGGTAAAATCCTTGAGTGTTTCTTCTTCTTCTTCTTCTTCTTCTTCTTCTTCTTCTTCTTCTTCTTCTTCTTCTTCTTCTTCTTTTTTTAGGAACAACATCAAATGTTTAGATTAGCAAATTGCAATTAAAGAATTCTCATTTAAAACAAGCTACATGTAACTACAGAAAGTGTTCACTCATCTGATAGAGAATATTTTGTTATCTCTTCTCAGCCATCAGGGTATTCACTGAAGATAGTTCCTAAGAAATTTAGTTTATACTACTTTTAATCTCATTTCTGATGCATCTGCAGCAGCTCGCAGAGGCAGTATATATAGGAGCTATATTATGCAATGTCCAGTGACAGGTACTATAAATTTCACATTTTAAGACTTGTCTAATGATGATATGATAAGTTAAATTAATTCTAGGAAAGGATTTCAACATCTTTCCTCTTAACCTTATGTCTTTCCTCCTAAACGTTATAACATAAAACTTTTGTAACATAAAAATATTTACTTTAAGCATGAAATCAAGACTAATTATGATTCTTCATCAAGATTACCAACCTTGTTAGTGAATAGTTCAGATGTAAATTTTCCCCTCCATTTCTGAAGGAACTATCAGTAGCTTTACCAACATTAAAATAAATGAACAAAAAGTTTTATTAGCTACTGCAGAGTGGGGTTCATAGTTTGTACTATACGTGTAACATATGGATTATTTTCTGTGACATTCTGATATTGGAAGATGGTTAAAAAGTGTATCTTTATTTAAAAAAAATTCTACAGATGTTTCTGGTAAGAAGTCTTTTCACATACTAGGAGGTCAAGCGTTGTAGTCAGGGTTTGCAAGGAAAATGATTTAATACACAACACACAATTTAGATAATTATTCTATAATATCCAGGAGAACCAATAACATCCCTGTCTTTTTCTATGGTGATGGCACCAATCCCCCTGCGGGCCCTCCACACCCAGCATCACGCTGATTCAGTTCAGCTGGGTGTTACAAACTGACCACCCGTTGTCAATCCATCACATCAAGGTATCCTTAGATGTAAGATGCACAGTGCACATATAAAAGGTGTGATTGTGATTTTCTTTGAGTGTGAGCAAAGCTACAGTGAAGGCTGGTGCCAAGTGTTACCCAATAGGAAGGCAGGCTCATAGAACATGACCGTGTGTCCTTACCCACCTTTGATGTGACTTGCGATCTCCCCCAAGTCAAAATGGACATGAAAGGTAAGTGTTTCAAATAGACTCCAGACATCAAGGCAGACACAGCAGTGCAACTGAACACATCCATGAAAGATGATGTCCAGATATGCTTCAGGAAGTGGCAAGAACAATAGGACAGGTATGTTTGAAGCAGGAAGGAATATTTCTTTTTAAAAAAAAAGATTAAGATAAAAGAGGGCATAACAACACAGGTCAGAACAGAACGATTTAAGCAACATAGTGCTTCACCACAAGAAAACCTGACATAACAGTAACTACCATAGTGTCACTTTCCTTAAAATATTTGAGTAAACATTAATATACTGTAGTATCAAACATAACAAGACAGTGTAAAACCATTCAAGAGAATGAAAGTATTACAGGATATTTAGAACCAACTAACAGAAAATGAATAATGGTTTGTACATTATCTCCTTGTCCACAAAAAAATTTGTTTATACTATCACATATAATAAAATCCAATAACATACAACATGATAAAACTGATGGAGACAGAACAAAAGCTTGGTGGGACTTCAAAACAAGCTGATATTAAATCAGCACTGCTAATATAATGTCTTGTTTTCTTCAAAATAGCTTTTCATACAATCACAGATAATAAAATCAAGCAACCCAGAATAAAACCATTCCAATTAATGAGTGAAGACATTATATGGCTTCAAACCAATATGATTGTGAATTATGATTACCATATACTTTTATGTATTCTTACCATTTCTTACACTAGGGAAACTATTCGGTATTTATACATGTGAGTTTGATTTATTTCATTTATGAGTGTGGTCTCAAGCTGCATCCATTTATTTATAAATATCTCAATGTGATAATGCTTTATAGCTGAGTAGTACTCCATTGTACAAAATACCACATCTTTTTAAAGGAAGAAATATTTCAAGGGCATTAATGACAAGACAATGTGTCTTAATGTAATACATTTTTAAAAGTTAAATGCTTATTGCCATATATACATACATACATATGAGAGAGGGAGAGAGACGGAGGGAAGGAGCAATAACACTGATAGTTCTGTTATACGGTTACTATGGTGCCTACTGCTTTCAGTGAGACCCTTTGAATTTGACATCCATTGCTTTCTCCATCCAAGGATTATTTTCACCTTGGAATCCCAGGGGCTAGATAACAGCTCCCCAGTCTGTCCTATTCCACTTGCTACTGTGGATAAGACACTAAACTTCTCTAACAGCCCTTTCTTCTGTCAAATGGAGACAACAATAAATACCTTTGTGTCAACTTGATTGGCCTTGGAACTGTCTTGGTTACGTTTTACTCATCGCTGAGACAAAATACCTGATGCCCAAAGTTAGGAAAGAAAAGGTTTATTTCTTACAGTTCTTGGAGGTTTTAGTTCATACTCACTTGGCTCCCAGGCAGCATGGCATGGCTGGGCAGCCATTCATGGCTGCTGCAAGCAGCAAAATGTGAGCTGGAAAGAGAGAGACACACCTTCTTCCCACCATTACGTCACATCCTGGCTCCACCCCTAGGTGGGTGTGGCACTCACACCACAAATCCAAGGGCTAAACAATGAACCAATCACAAATGCTAGATTTGGTTGAGTCCATAATTCATGAGGCTTGGGGACACTGACATAAACCATGACACATGTCCTGGTGCAAATTTTCATACCACAGCAGGTAAAAGCACATGCATTCAATCCTCCTCCACCATTTTTTCCTGGTTCAGATATTCAACAGGTCATATCTGAGGAACATGGTCTTCTTTAGTACATCTGTGCATTCCAGTGCTAATCTCTTCTGGAAACATCCTCACACTCAGCTCCAGAAATACGTATGGCCAGCTCTCTTGGCACGTCTGGACCGATCTAGCTGGCACATAAATACTTTGCCTCTTGTGGGAAAAGCAATCTACAATGTGATAGAGCAGGAATCACGAATCCTTGGAGGAGGTAGAATTGGGAACACTCATGTGTGGGCGTTATTATGTGATATTTCCATAATGAGGAAGTGTTTTAATTTTTTTGCATCTATGAAATTTTCATGAAACCAGACTCTTCTCTGCAAATCTCAGAGTTCTATTTGTGTTTGTTACTCTTGTGAATCTTTTAAAATTCCATTTTGTTGACCTCATGATACTCTTTTAAGCCTCATGCTAGGTCCTCCCCCTTGAATTATCCAGAGTCCACCTCTTCATGCTTCTCTGTCAGGTTCTCACAATGGCCCATGTGACTATCTCTCATATTCCTACCCTGGCTGTATTTATTTTTTGCTTATTTTTTTCCTGTTTCCCAAATAGGTAAAGATGCCAGAAGCCAGAAGTGGAGCTTTCATATCTGTGAGCATTTTGTGACCCCCAGCACATCCTGAATAAGAATTTGGATGGCGAATGTTTGTGTTGATTACTTTTGTCTTTCACTGCTGAGACAAAATACCTGATGCCCACATTAAAAAGGGAAGGGTTTATTTAGCTCGCAGTATGTGGAGGTTTCAGTCCATAATCAGCTAGCTCCAAGGCAGAGTGGCATGGCTGAGGGGCAACAGTTCATGGCAATGGGAGACAGAAAAAGCAGTAAGAGCAAAAATAAATAAATAAATAAATAAATAAATAAGGGAGAGAAAGCCCCTTGTCCTCTCTTTTGTAGGCAGGCTACATACCTAGGGCTGGTGTAGCGCTCACATCATCTCTGTGCCCTCCTCTTGCACAGGCTTAGGATGTTTACAAAGTGAGGCTCTTGTTCTCCTGCTGCGTTGCTTAGTTAAACTTGTAAACTTTCTCAAGTTGACACAGTGAATGAACCATTACAACATCCTGGGGTGTAAATATCTGCAATAGGACCTGTCCTCTGCACCCTAAGATGAAGAATTGCTGGGACACTTAGTTAAGCTTCCAAAGTTCTCAAGCTGATACAATATATCAACCCTTACGATGATGTTCGTATCTACACAGTCACTTGTCCTCTGGGTGGAGACTTACTTGTTGTACATTGTTCTGTAACCCTGTTTTGTTAGAAATGCTGGTCTATAAATGTTAATTCATGATGATAAAACACATTGTCTTTAATAAGCCTCCTCTAAAATCTCAAGTCCATTTTGAGACTTATCCTTAATATTTTTTCTTCTTCTATTGTGAAGTTCTGGACAAGATCTTTTTCTTCCTCCCCATATATCTTGTTCCAAAGTATTCCAGTGGTATCAGCACCAAATCCTTTTCCTCTAGCATTTAAACTTCTACAAAAGACACACACTCAAAGCTTTCATTGCTGGGTAGCACTCCCACCTACCCAAGTTCTGTCTTTAAGAGCTATGGTGAGTGTTGATGGTCAGAAGCTAGGATCTTCTAAAGGAGCACATCGCAACTTAGCTGTAATGCCATTCTTGATGCACAGCAAAACAAGGTAAGATTTTTAACTGAGCAGAAAGCAACGACACTGTCAAAGTCCTTAATATTTTGAGTAATCAAATCATCTTTGAAGAAGTTGATGGCAGTGTATTCAATGCAAATTAAACTAAATCAGAGTGAATTACCCATTTCCATCACATTTTTTCTATTCCTGTTTGTTTCCAACACAAATTTTTCTCCTCCTCCTCTTTCTTCTCCTCCTCCTCCTCCTCCTTCTCTTTTGTCTATTTTGGGAAGCTCCATATATAGAGCTATGTACTGCTAAATATAGACGTGCATTTTTATACTTAAATAGGATTTGCAAAAGCAACTGGAAAAAGATAGAGTTACAGAAGTTGTCATTGAGGAATGTGAGATGAGATACAGACATTTCAAAACAAAATGAAAACCTCCCTAATTTAACTGCCATTTGTTTATAATTATATTCATTATATCTATCTATCTATAGATATATGAAGTCTAAAATACACAGTAAATGTCTTGGAAATATGTATATATTCCAAATGGAAAAATTATAATAGTAGTCCCCCAAGTATTGTGTTGAGTTACAAAAGCAAAATGCAAAGAAAATGATACACAAAATGAATTCATTTTGTGTATCATTTTCTGGGCTTGCTTAGGGAATTGATAATATCTGGTATTGCCCTTTAGTTCTATGTCTCTAGATTCTATGCAATTAAAAATATAATCCTGAGAGCAAAAGAAATCATATTTTCTGGAAGAGAAAATTATTCTATCTTCCCAAAGAACTATCATTCATTTATTCCCTATCTGTCCGCTGTAAATGAAAGGAATAAATGGACCCAGGAGAAGAATTTGTGGTAGTCAAAACTTGAAGAATTTAAAAATGACAAGGAATCAATATACTCTGGCTCTACAGAGAAAGAGGAGAAATCCTGCTGTGAATAATAATAACACTGAACATTCCTTCAACAGAACAGTTACTGCAAAACTTTCTGGCCATGAACTGTTTTGTGCATAAAACTTCAGGGGCAAGCGAAATTCAATGAAGGTGTAATTCTTCAGAATATGAAACCTAAAATTTTGACATCGCTTGTATTTTTTAGAATCGTTTCCTTCCATGACCTTTCTGTAGCCTGGAGGAGGCACAGAGAAAGGACTGCTCCTCTTAAATTATTAACTGAACTTATCTCAAGGAAGTTAATGTTCTTGACCAAAGTTTAAAAGCAGATGGTCGGAAAGCTAGCTCCTGCACACATTTCAGTATGGTGCGATGGAAAGTCTTTAAGTTTTATGAATTGGCACAACCTGATCTAACCACCTGTATCAGTGTCACTGCTTAGTAAATATTTGACTTCAGCAACTTATGTCTCTGAGCCCATGCACTCCATCAAGAAAACAGATATTCCAAATATCATAATAATACATGGATTTTTTGCAAAAAATATTCAGTATAGCCATACAGATTTATTGTTCTGATTTTGATTGAGCTGTGCACATTCAGTACTAGGGAGAAAATATTTCTATGAAACAGAGGAGGAAGCTATGACCTGTGTTCTCGGTCACATGTAAGTTTTATTTTAACAAAGTGCAGGTGTATGTATAAGGAATGTTTTACAGGTACACAGCCACATGCCTGTGGCTATGTATAGTTGTCTATTTTCAGGATGCAACCATAGAATCAAGTACAGAACCAACAGATAATATGTCACCCCCAGAAGAATCATGTTTTATATATTTGAAGAAATAGAAATGTTTGATATCTGTCAGACATCGGTAAACAACTTGCTAGAGGCTGTTCTGAGTTGCTATACATCATCACAAAGATGAGTTATGGGTTTTTGACATGACAACAGTCACAGAAACAATAGCAAGTACTGTGTGGAAAATTAATGGGAAACAGAAAACAGGAGTCAGTCAGAGATTTGCAAAGTTGGGCAATATTTACCAGACACACATATCCTGTGTTATGCATTAAGAACTGGTGGTCATTTGAATGCCAGCTGCATTACATCAGCATGGCATTGAGTGAAGATGCTCCACCTGAGGAAAGTTGCCAGCATAAATAGGTGGAGAAGGAGAAGAAGGTGTTAATGTCTTATTGCATTTTGGTGTTGAGGCATTGTGAATTCTCCTACAAGTTGCTGTTTGAGCCATTGGTTCTCCTGGAAAAGCTCTGGTCCTCACATTGATGAGCATTGCTTCCTGGCTCCAGAGGGGAAGATGTGCGCCAGCAGGTCTCCAGGAGAAACTCCTCACACTGGCTTCCTGACATGTGCCCAACTGTGCTTGTTGGAGGAAGTGCTCAGGGCCTCTGTGTTGCTGAGGATGGCTGTGGTGCCTTCAGGACAGCCCTGGTCTTTGTTGTGAGTGTGACTTCGGCTCTAGTGTGGAACCCTTATCCCACCATCACAGCTCCTTCGCCCTGCTGGCATGGACTTTGTGGCTTCCACCACTGACCTTTGGGCCTTCCTGACATGGATCCATAAAAGAGACTGGTGTGAGTCCTTCTTGTGGGCCCTGGACCTCCAGTTGAACTTGTGAGAGGTGTTGTCATGAGCTCTGGGTCTTCATTTGGACTCATGTAGGACATTGCTGTTGGATTCAGGCCCTTGACTAAATATTCTATGTCTTTGGTGCTGTGGACAGATTTCCTGCATTTTCTTGTGTTAACTCCCAGTGGCCATTATAAAAATAGTATTACAACCTCCATGTCCTGAATCTAATAGTTCTTTGCACAACCCATGACTACAACATCCTGTTAGTAAATAGTGCTGCTCATTCAGAAATAAAATATATTGTTCTTTTCTTTCTCTCTGACAGAAGTATACAATTTTTTAAAAAATGTTTTATTAAAATGTTCCATATCCTTTTTAAAAGTTTCTTAAGCCAATATTTAACAGACAGAAATATTAGGTCTTACTTTTGATTAAGAAGCACCACTAAAAAAATGGCCAAGATGCTATAAAACACAGTTTCTCAAAATTTAAGAAGCACTGGACTGGTCTGTACTCAGACTGAAGCCATCAAGCTAAATTTAATTGTTTTCTGGTGTCAAACACTTTTCAATTATTGTAATAAAATAGCCATGATGACTACCTTATAATGAAGAAAATGATATTTTGGCTCACAGTTGTAGAGGGTCCAGTCTATTGTGGGTTGGCCATGTTTCTTTGGACCTGTGGCAAGGCAGCAGACCATAGTGATAGCACCTGGTGGAAGAGGGTGCTCACCTCATAGTAGCCAGTATATGAAAGACAGAGAGAAAGACACCAGGGTCCCCTGATTTCTTTTGAGGGCACACCTCCAACTGACCTAAAAGCCCCCAAAGGACCTTGCTCTCAAAGGCTCTACCATCTGCCAGTAAGTCCACAGATTAGAGACCTTGGTGCAATGTGCTTTCTTGAACATTGTTTTCAATTGCACAAGAATACTTTTACCTTGATGACCCTTAAGAACCCAAATTTATCCCCCACCCCCCAAAAAATGTTTTTCTAGAAACACAGAGTTGACCTTAGCAAACTACTGCCATGAATGTAGTGTCTGGCACCACAGCACTGAGCCAGGATGATTTTGGAGGGATTATAGCTGCCACAGCTCTCTGGCTTCACTATCCGGGGATTTTCTTACCAATCTTTTGCCAAGGCTTACCATTCACTGCCTATCACTGAATCTGACTTTACTTTATTTCTCTTGCAAAGGCTGTGTCACTGCTTTTTCATGCTTCTTCCCACCGGCTCCTGGAAGCCTTGACTTTCATTTAGCCATGAGGAAAACCTGACTATTTAGAGCCCTTGTTCCTTGTTTTGCAAAACCCCAGTTGTTGCTTTACAGCTCCGAGCTGCTGGGTCATGGTAATCTGTAGTGGATAAAATGCAGCCTTACGCTCCCAAGTAAATGCATCTGGGACAACATATAGTTATCTGCCTTTGTTTAAAGCTAATGAATTCCTCACTCTTGTTTGTTGATTATCATTTTAACCTCTTCATTTCTAATTTTCTGCACTGTTATTAATAGGCTGGTCTGAAGACCTTTTGCAGATGATACCTGACAAATAGCACAGTGCTAATCACTGTTACTTTCTCTTGGCAGGATAATAAATGTTCTTCTCATTCAGGGTACATTTGCTGATACTGTGATGCAAGCTTATTTAGAGCCACTGAAGTCCGTATTTGGAAGATGAGAATAATGGTAATAATTTAACTGACAAAAAATATAATATGGGCTGCTCTATTTTTGTATCTGTACAGAAAGGGATGGTTTTTCTTCATTCTACATAAAGTAGCATGTTAGTCAAGGCTATGAATGGATTGGAAAAGAAGCATGAAAATTAAGTGGGGGGAGCAATGCTTCCACTGACTGAAATATGTTTTGTCAAATATGGAAACATTAGGTAGCAATTCTGATAATCAAGAAAGCAGTGTCAGGCTTGGGTTTGACTCAGAGGCCGAGTAAAGATCTACCATCATCCAGACAAGCAGGCAAATTAATCTATGGAGCACCCAAGGAGAATAGATGTGATAGAAGGGCAGACTCACTTTCTCTGAGCAGAGATACTCGTCTTCACCTATTTTGGACCTCAGTGATACTGGTTCTCAGACTTTTGAACTTGAACTTATCTCTCCTAGATCTCCAGCCTGCAGAGGATTGATGCTGGGTTTTCCAGACCTCCAGAATTGTATGAGCCAATTCCTGCAATAAAGATCCAGTTGTAGACATAAAGGAGTACATTCAGGTATAAATGCCATTTTACTGGTTCAGTTCCTGTGGAGGAATTTGAACTCTGACTAATTCTGTCCCACCTTCCTCTGAGAAATTTCTGATCAATTTCAGAGATGTCAGTTTCCTGGACAATGATGTGGTTTTTGATAGTCTTTCCTAATGGGAAGCTTTTCTGCTTGCTCTATTAAATTTCCCCTACGATTCAGTAGTCAGACCTATACTTTATGCACCCGGTGTGTCACCTCTTATACCCTGGACTGGACATCCTTGAAACTCCTTGCTCATCTGTCTCTATTTGTGTTGCTTTATGGCCTCTAAGCAAACAAACAGTCAGTGTACTTTGACCATGTATCACACAAATCTTTACAGAATTCCTGGAGTCTCAGGCTTTAGCTAGAAAGCCTTGGTTATTCTAAAGTTAGCCGGCCCATCCCACTTTGGTAAGACACCATTCGCTTACTTGGATACTTTGGAGACAGCTGGCCATTTCTCTAACTTGGGCGATTGTACCATATTAATAAGGCTGAAACTCTTCCCTCTGTAATTTAATCCATGGGGACTCTCAGTGATGTGGAACTCCTTCCTAGTCCTGGTATTTCCAAAGGCTACCGCACTGCTGAAAAAATTCTCTCCCCATGTACTGTAGGGGGAATTTCCTGGGGTGCTTAATGAATGCCACACATCTAATCAATACATATGATTGTGAAGTTTCTGAGGCTGACACTTTTCACCCACTAGAGTGCACAATTCGTCTCTTCTTTCAGTCACCTTCTCCCCCAGGATCACTCTCACTAAAATACCAAGCATGCTACCTTCCTGTACATTTTGCATTTAGATAAGCACAGCTTGAGGCTTCTTTAAAATAGCAGAAGTGATAGGTTTTAGTGAAAAAGGTAAACTTTCCTCATTCACTTGTTATTTTGGATTTGCTTCTAACAAGATGGGAACGTATGCACATTTGATTAAGTTAAACTGATAAGCATGCTGTAGTAACTAGATAAGTTTTTAAAAAAGAATGTACAAATTGAACAGGCTGTTAAAGATGAGCTCTTTGCTCTTAAACAAATCAGTTATTTGTCTGCTGCCAACCAAATGAAGTTTATAAAATAAAGGTATAATTACATTTCTTTAACCTACAAGAAGAAAGAAATTGCTAAATGTTACACAGTATACAAGATCCTCTGTAAATATGTGAGTGCTTATGTTTTATATATGAATTTCTATAGACTTCAATTAAATGCTGTAAAAATATGTCATCAAATAAATAGCAGTCTAGATAACCAATCTAGATATTATCTTGGTAACAGCTCTTTGCCCAGGAGAAATTAAGAAAGAAAACAAACATTTGTTTTTCATGACTGAAAGGGTATGTGGCAGAGACAGGGAAGCTTTGAAATATCCAGGGAGAAGACAACAAGGATCTTGATAAGCATTCTTTTTTTTTTGGTACCAGAGATTGAACTCACTACCTCACACTTGCCAGGTAGGCGCTTGTGCCACTGAGCTAAATTACCAGACCCCATGAAAAACATTCTTAATGCATATGACAGTCCCTTTACACTGAAAAAAATATTAATAATACAAAGTTTGAGAAACAAAGATGTTGGAGACCACTACGAAGCAGCTCTGATCAGGATTTAAATGTTACTAATTCGCTATGTTTATCTGTGAGTCTGTCCTAGGCCTCAGCCCCTCACCTGGAGATGGGAGCTGATTCATACTAAGTGAACCTTTATGAATCTCTGAACTCGATACCCAGGTTTGCTAACCAGTTAGGAGTGTTAAGTTTTGATGTTAGCTATTCATTACATACTGTACATGACAATCTTTGTTTAAATTGTCTGATTTAATTTTTGCAACATCCCTATCAGGTACTTCCCATTCTTCAGATAAGAAAATGAACCAAGCATAGTAACTTATTTACATAAATAAAAAGTAAGACAACTACATTCAAAAGCAAGATCTATCTGTTTCCAGCTTTGTGGCAATCTACTTAATGTAGTACGCAACTTATGCATAAGTTTTCCATAAATTTAAAATGATTACAAGCTTTGAATTATTAAACCATTTTGGCCTGGTTGCTAGTGACTATTCTCATAACAAAAGACAGTATCTGAAAATGAGCACAGCCATGAAACACTGAGGTCAGCATGCTAGATCACTCTTTTGACTCAAAATCTAAGTATCCTAAACACTTCATGCCCATACTGGGAAGATCATTTTAGGTTGTAACCAAAATAATGATTTCCCAATGATATCTGGTACAATTCATATCTACTATGTCCCTAAAGCCTCACATGTTGAGGGGTTGGTCTCCCATGCACCAAGATCCAGAGGTTGGATTCTGAGAAGTGGTCGAATCATGAGGGCTCTGATTTCACTGTGATTTCATTCATAATTTTATGGATTATTGGGAGGTGGTGGAGGCTTTGGAAGATGGGGTCCATTTGGTGAACGTAGGTCATAGGAGATGTATGCTTTTGCCTTTTGCCTTTTGCCTTTTGCTCTGTAACTTGAACTGATCACCTTATCTCTCTCTTTCTCTCTCTGACCTGATCTCTCTCCCTCACTCTCTGCTTCCTGGCTGCCATGAATTAAGCAGGTTTCTTCCACCCTAAAATTCTGCCAGACTGTGTCTGCCTCATTGCAGCCAAAATGTAATGAAACTCACTGACCACAGAACCAATTGAAACCTCTGAAACTGAGCCTAAAGAAATCATTCCATCTTTAAGTGTTTTTTATCAGGTATCTTTTCTCCAGACCAGAAAGCTAGCACAATAGCCATACTCTAATTCATGTAAATATGTTACATTACATGACAAAAGGGAATTAAACTCTGCATTGAATTAAAGTTGGTAGTCGGTCGATTTTGTTTTGCAGTACTGAAGATCAACCCCAAGACTTGTGCACCCACAATCCTTTTAAAATTTTTTATTTCACACAAGGTCTGTCTTTGTTGCCAAACTCTGCAGGCTAGGCTGGAAATTGCAGCTTCCCAGAGTGCAGGAATTACAGGTATGCATCACCACCATGTCCCATATTGGTTGATTTTGAGCTAAGACTGTCTTGAATCACACAGGTTTTCAGAGTGGTACCACTCCGCATTGAAATCCTTTCCTATATTAGGGACATACTACCGTGTTTGTCTTCATGGGGAAGGAGCAACTACCCTTGTATGACAGAAAAGACATAATCATGTGTTGCTTTCCTCAGTATCACAGGACACAAGACTGTTGCAAGACACCACTCAAGAAGGTATTGAGGTTGTCAAAATGGGGACTTCGACAATCAGAAATGACACAGAAGTCCTGGCAGTCATGTAAGGCATGGCCTCAGCATCTGATTTCCAAGGGCCAGCAGAGAAATAAATGACATAAACACCTGACCCTGATTTGAAGATCATTACCCCATAAGGTTATATTGGCTTCATGGCCTCAAATCTCCAAATATTATAAAGTAAAAACTGATTGGTCAAAGAAACCTTAGTCAGGGGTCACAAGGAGAACAATTACACACAGGACACTGAATTTATAATATTATTTCATTATGGTCACCCCGACTTAAATACACGACAGTGCAGGAAATCTGTCCATAGCATTAGGGAACCAGAAAATCCATCCAAGGGCTTGGATCCCACAGCAATGTCTTGCATGAGTCTAGCTGAAGACCTAGAGTCCATGATAATGCCCCCCATGAGTCCAACCGAGGTCTAGAGCCCAGACAATGACTTATTCAAGTCTGTTTTATGAATCTGAACTAGGAAGGCATAAAGGTCAGTAGTCAAAGATAAAAAGTCTGTGCCAGTGGGGCAAACGTTCTATACCAATAGGCTGAGAGCTCGACCCTGGAACCAAGAAGTGACACTCAAAATAAGGACCAGGGCTCCCTTGAAAAGTAGCACAACCATCCTCAGTGCCAAAGAAGTCCCAGGCTCCTCCAGTATAACAGCTGAGTTCATATCAGGGAAGCCAGGGTGACAGGCTCCTTCAGGTGAACCCAGAGCTCCAAAAGAACCAACATCTCCAAACAACAACACTTAGGAGAACCCACAACGCTACTCTTCCTCTTCATGGCTCTTTTCATGCTGGCTACAGTCCTCAGGTGGACCAGCCACACACTGACTCAACTCACCTGGTGTAAAATTGACCATCAGTTTTTTGATCCGTAACAGTGACCTCCTAACCTTGCCCCCGGGGGTGCCTGGACTAAGACTCCTAAGTGCCTGAGGTATTCATTCCTCTGAGAGATAATCATCATAACCTTCTCTCAAAGTTCCATGACTAACAAGTTACACATAAAAGGTCTATGCCAGTGATGCATACAGACCTGAGAAGTTAAAGATCCCAATGGCTAAACAGAGAAGCTGTCTAATGTAAAAAGTAAAATATGCCCATTGCATAGGGTAAAAGGGAGAACAGGAGGAAAATACACTTTTATAAAATTCTCAAGAAGACAGGGGCATGCCTGCCATGTGGACGGATGGAAAATGGGTCAACATTTCCTCCAAACTGCACAGGGTGTAAGGTATGATATGTTCCATTGTGAACAAATAAAAACCACAAGCCTTAATGCTGAGATCAGTGGGATGGTTTCTTATGCAGCATACAAAGGGCTAGACATGCACAAGCAACTTCCCTTCAACATGAGGCTTTTCAAGGATGCATGTTACAGACTGCATATGGTTAATAAAACAATTTTCGCTAATTACAGTAGGTGAGAAGTGAGTATAGAGGGAACCCACCCTACACTGAAGAATTCTTAAATATCTTCACCTTTTGCCTCTCTTCTGCTCCCCTTTCATGGTCAAAGGTAACTAAAAACTATGATTTTCTAGGCAGGGACACAGATGCATTCTACAACTTTGCAAATGGAAAAAGAAAACACAAGAAAGCGACTGATAATTATTGATAAGTCTTGTTTGCCTGACTCTGAGTTATTGAATCATCAATTGGATAATCCTTTCCAGGACTGTAAACCACAGGTGTTTTCCACGTCTCTCCCTGCCTTCTGCACACTGGATGCCAGCAACGCTCTTCTCCCAGTTGTTGTGACAATCAAAAATGTCTCCCTACACTGCTGAACGTTTTCTGGAGAGGAAATCGCCTCTGATTGCCAGGCATTGCTCTCATGTCTGTGTTGATAGTCTAAAGTCAATGCTTGCCAAACCTGAAAAATGATAGCACACAACCTTTCCCTTTCTTTTTAACTTTAGCATTGAGCTATGATAGCTTTGCATCACTCTAATCAAACACTTATGAAAATCATCTTATGAAGAGGAAAGGTTTATTGACCCAACACTCATGGAAGGTTCAATCCATGATCAATCGTCCCCGTGACTTACAGCCTCTGTAGGCAGAATGTGATGGTTGAAAACACAGAGGAAACAATATCTCTCACCTCATGTCAAGGATGAAAAACTAGCAAACAACAGATCAGGTGTCACCACTTTCCTCAAAGAGAGGGCCCCTGGGTAGCTTAGGCTTTCTCCCCAAATCCCATCTCTTAAAATCCCCACCAATCTTTCAGATGAACCAATGCAGAGTCTGAGCTTTGACTCGAGGACCTTTGGAAAGACAGTCAAGGTCCAAACTCTTTTTTTTTTTTAATTTTATTTAAGGAGAAAAGAAAAAAAAAAGCAGAGAAAGGGTACAAGTTATACAGATTTACAGAAAAAAAAAACAGTAAGAAATCACTAGTTAATGGATTACATTTTGTCATCTTAGAAATAATTGTTCAAGTCACAAAATTAAAGCTTGTAAAGTGGACATTCCAACAATGATACTGCAAACAGTTCTGTTGAATGATCCAATAAAACTCTGTGATATCATTTCCTATCTTGTACACTTAAATATACATGCAGTTATATAGTTTAGAGCACTTTCTTTTCCTCTTTTGTACAATGACTATTACACATTTTGGGTTTCATTGCTCCCACGGTTCTTATTACTTTTTTGGAAGAGAGTAAAGCCAAATGTGACATAACAGAACAGAATCGGTCAAGTCAAAAAGGTGGACATAATAGGTAATGTAAAAACATAATACAAGGTGATCAACAATGGTTACCATAATGCCTCCCGCTATCTCTAATAGAATTGCCTATATCATTAGTTATAATACAATTGAACAAAACAGTAAAGAATAAAACCGGCAAAACCAAAACATTGGAGACATTGTAGGTCTTCAAAAGTAGATAAAAGTCAACGAGAATGGGCGTTATAATGAATCTCATTATCTTCACAGCTGATGCCTAAACTTTCGAACCTGATACTATCCAGTAAAACAGAATAGGGGAACATCAGTCAAAAACAAGATGGTGAGAGTAATACAGGGCTTTAAATCGAGATAATGGAAAGTCAAAGTGGGTTACTATAATATATCCTGCTATTTTTTTCCTTTAATTAAAAGGATAAAAATAAAAAGTAAATAATGGAGTGGAGATTGAGATAAAAGAGGGCATAACAGCGAAACAGTGCAGATCAAAACATAACCATTTAAGCAGAATAGTGTTTCACCACCCATTCTAAATACTCTGTAATGCTGTCATTCTCTTAAATGGTTTTACATTGTTTTGATATACTTAATGCTACAGTATACGAAGTTGTACTCAAGGATTTCAAGGAAAGAGACAATAAGATCCAAACTCTTAACACCAAACCTACACTTGGTTTTTCACAAACCTACAAATCACCCATCTGTCATCAAAAAGCTGGATCGGTTTTATTGAATTAGAAGAAGTGCTGGTGTCCAGATACTCAGCTTCGTCACTTGGATTAGTCAGAGTGATGAACTGGGGAAATTTCTCCATTGCACGTATTTTCCTCATCTTTCGTCCTGCTGGATGTTCCCTTATCCGATATCTACTGGGTGGAAATATCACAATGCGTCCCATTAATGTATACAACGAATAGGCACTTGGTGTCATCCACAGAAGGACAGTTATCCCTTACCCTATGCCTATTTTGCCCCAAAGGAAATTTAGTTGGTATCATAGTGGACCCGATGGTAATGCTGCATATTTCTGATGCATCTTTCTTTCTGATGTTCTGTACCTATTTCAGAAAGACTCCCATGCATTTTAAAAGAAGAATCTGTCTAAGACAGCAGTATGTCCATGCAAAAGAAAAATCAATTATGCCCATAATATTTTCTTAACACGGCATCTCAAACGCCAGTTCCAGGCAGCAGACTTATTTTACATAGCCTGTTTCGCAGTTTTGTCCTGAATGCAAAATTTATAGGGTGATTTAAAGTTTTAGGATTTGAAAAATCACTGCAGGACTCTTTTTTTTTTTTTTTTCATTTTCCCTAGGCTTTCTTTTTTGGCACTGCATGGAAAATAAATGTGTTTTATGGCTGTGACAATCAGGTAGGTTTTAAAAGTCATTAAAGGACGTACTTCTTTTATGTTTGGGATCAAATCCTGATGATGGTTGACTCTGTCTGTGCCTTGGAGAAACTCACTGCTTTATGGGCTGAGACAGAATAAGGACCAATGTGGATCATGGTCAAAAATAAAGCTGCCCAATCACTGCTATCAGGTGCCTTGTTAGGTGGTGCAGCATATTAATGTGTTTGAAGACAGGGTGAAATTTGCCATATTGCTATGAATAAGCAAAAAGGGTGCTGCACGTTAAGGCTAACATGCTGGCTAGGAATCCTGGAAAAGTGCTGTATGGTTCAGTGAGTCTACAATAAATTTCAATTCACTTTTTTAGGTATTATGTTATGCATGCCTGTTATGGATTAAGAACTGGTGGTCAACTGAACGCCAGCTGGATTACATCAGCATGGCACTGAGCAAAGATGCTCCACCTGAGGAAAGTTGCCTGCATAAATAGGTGGAGAAGGAGAACGAGGGTGTTAAGACATTATTGCATTGTTGTATTGAGGAATTGTGGGTTTTCCTATGAGTTGGTGTTTGAACTATTGGTTTTCCAGGAGAGCTCTGGTCCTCACATCAAGCATTGCTTCCTGTCTCCGGAGGGGAAGACATGTGCTGCTTGGTTTCCAGGATGAACTCATCACGCTGGCTTCCTGGCGTACCCGACTGTGCTTGTTGTCGGAGGAGCTCAGAGCCTTCGTGTCGCTGAGGATGGCTGTGGTGCCTTTCAGGACAGCGCTGGTCTTTGTTGTGAGTGTGACTTCTCAGCTCCAGAGTACAACCCTCATCCCACCAGCACAGCTCCTTCACCCCGCTGGCATGGACTTTCTGGCTTCCATTGCTGACCTTTGGGCCTTCTCGGCACAGATCCATAAAAGACACAGGTATGAGTCCTTATTGTGGGCTCTGGACCTCCAGTTGGAGTTGTGGGAGGCATTGTCATGAGCTCTGGGTCTTCATCTGGACTCATGTGGGACATTGCTGTGCGATTCAGGCCCTTGGCTGAATATTCTATGTCTTTGGTATTGCAGACAGATTTCTTGCATTTTCTTGTGTTAACTCCCGGTGACCATTATAAAAATAATATTATAAACTCCATGTCCTGATTCTCATTGTTCTCCGCACAACCCCTGACTGCAATAATGCCTGGGACTTATCTCTTCTGTACCACCCAGGACTGTGTTATGGAAGAGGAAGAATTGATAAATTCTCTATAAATTCAACCTGAAGGCTCTCTGTGACAACAGTTTGAAAGCCAAGATTCTAACCCCAATCTAGTTCCTTTGTGAACCTGCAATGTAACCCCAGCTGTCATCCGGACACTTACTCTTGAATGTCTTGTCTACTGACATCTTACTGAGCTCTATACTGAACTTCGCTCTTTAAAATTTATTGAGAGTTACCACCGAGTGTGACATTTCTATGTCCTGTAATGGCCCCATTGATTTCCAAGCTCATGGACTACAAAAGTTGATTTCTCTTCCTCTGTCCCACTATACCTGATTGATTCCTCCAGCCTATTTATTTTTCCCATATTTTCAGTACTAGGGATTGTGCCCAGGAATACTCTACCACTGAGCTGAATTCCTATCATTTTTTGCTATTTTTATTTTGACAGCATCTTGCTAAAATTCCCAGACAGCTTTGAACATATGACTTCGAGCCTCTGCCTCCTGTGTAGCTGGTATACTTTTCTTTTTTATATTGTTTTCAACTTTGCTTTCATTTAATTACCATCCTTCCAACCTCAAGACTGACCTCAAGCCATTTGTATTTTGCATGGGCGCTATATCTACAGCTGCTTATTCTCATAGACCATATTTTTTTAATTCCACAATGAATTCATTCCATGATACCATTTCACTATTTAAAAAGGAAGCCACCAGATTCTCTATCTTAAAAATAATATGTATTTCTCAGCAACAGAATCAGTGGCTCTAATGACCTGGATATGGCCTCTATTTCTTCTGTCTGTCCCCACCAAAGAGGCATCAACCACCCTTCCCATGTTTGACAAATACTGCAATATCTATGCATCCTTTACGTTTGCTATCGTATGCCTATGGACCGTGTTTTCATGGTGAACAAACACGTTTAATAATTCTATCGCCACTCCAATTTGGTACCACTGTAGTGTGATGTCCACACCCCAAACGGTAGAGAACATTTGTTGAATGAAACCAGTGGGTTGGATTTTCACCGTTCAAGGGTAGTAAAAGATAGGGTATGAAGAAAGCACATTACATGCATGCATGGGTCTCACAGTGACGCTCATTAACTAATACAATTAAAAACTCATAATTGTATCAAAATACCTTAACACAAAGCCATTTGGTCCTCTGTAGGGTTGTTAACATGACTGTAATAAAATCGGATGCTTTCAGAGACATAAACCTCATCCACTAAACTCTCTTTTTGTGTTTTGTTATTTATAACTAAATAATGTGCAATCGTCCTCTACTCAAAACTACAGCCAAGAAAAAGGCTTAACGAGTTGATCTACTAAGATTATGCTTATATATTTAATTGGTAGAACCATGACCATTCTGCAAATTGGTGGGTTTTATTTCATGTAGCCTCTCACAAGTTTTTCTGGATACCCTTTCTGGGGACCTCTGCTTTGATTTAAAAGTTCCTGAAGTGCAAGACAATTAATCAGCAAGAGAGCCAGTGAGGATTCAAGATGCTTTTATATATTATGAAATTTTAAAAATCAGAACAAACAGAGATGAGGGCTGCAGAGTAACCTCTGTGATGACTTTAGATATGAAAAGAAAAAGTAAGATGGGATAAAGCCACATCAGTCTTGACATTGATGACACTTTCATACCTCTGTGATTCCTAAAATTCGTTCTTTGATGTTAGCGAACACAAACTTTTACAGGACATAGAGTAGGTCAGGAGTCATTCCCCTCTATCAATAGTACCAAAAATATGAACCTTAAGTAAACAGATTAGTAAGTTATACTTTAGTTTCAGACTTTATATTTTAATGTCATAAACTAGGAAATTTGAAACATTGAAATTATTTTGTTTTCTCACATGTATATTCTGTTATTTTGCCATTATTTATTGAAAACAGTGACTTTTTACACCTAAACTGCTTTTTTATGTCTGTTGAAAATTAGTTTCCCAAATATGTATGGATTAATTTTCAGATTTTTTTCCATTGCCTGATTTGTGCCAACACCATATAATTCTGATTGATACAATTTTACAATAAATTTTAAAATCCTAATAAAAATTAATGAAAAGAATCAGATTTACAAGGGATAGGATTAGCAAAAAAGAAATTGAAAACAGTTGTTATAAATAGGTTCAATCTGGACCAAGGATTTAAATGTAAACAAGTGAAAAATTGCAAGGTTCTTTAAAAGAACTGTGAAACTTCCTGAGATTAAAAATTACATGCCGGCTGGGGATTTAGCTCAGCGGCATAAGTGCCTGCTTTGCTGGCGGATGGTTGTGAGTTCAATCCCCGGTACCGTTAAAAAAAAAATTACATGCCTGAAATAAACATTCTCCATACCAGGTCAACAGTCAATTAAAAGGTGCAGAAAAAAATACACATGATATTGGTGACATAGTGGTTGAAATTATTAAACTAAGTCATAGAAATAAAAGTACCAGGGAAAGAAAAACTATCACATGGCCTAATAGATATCAAATGGTAATTACAGAAATAAGAGATTAGGGGGACAGAAAAAAATATTTGAAACTAATGATGGAAATTTTTCTAAATTTAAGGAGACCATGAAATCATGGATTGCATTGAAAAAGGTCAACAAATCCCAGTTGAAATAAAATATAAAAACCCGCAGCCAGACATATTTTCAGCAAATTGATTCAAGCTGGTATTGAAAAGAAAAATCTTAAACTGTAAGAAAAAGGTACATTTCATACAGAGGTATAACGGTGTTAATCACGACTGGTGTTTCTCAGAAACCTTGCAAGCCATATGACAGTGAATTAACATTTAACATAGTGAAAGGAACCTATGCTTCTTTATCTACAAAAAGAAAACTCTTTTAGAAATGAAGGTAACTGTAAAATTACTTTTTAGACAAATAAAAGGAGACAAATTTATGGCCAGTGAAAACTTTGTACCAAAAAATGTAAGAGAAATTTCTCTAGGCATAAAAATGGTGGCAGGAAAATATTTGAGATTAAATTTTACAAAGAATGCCAGTAATTACATATACGTGAGTAGATTTTTCACTTCTTAGTGGCATAAAAAGTAATGTCTAATCGCTCAGTTAATGACATAGACATAAGATTACACTTTCTCATCTATTTTATCTACCTGTTTTATAACTACTTATCTGATCTGTTATTTGTCTATCTGCCCATCCACCCACCCCCTCTGTCCCTTCTATATATCTATACATTCTAGCATGTCTTCATTCCATTGTGTATTCTATGTATACTATCAATCCATCATCTGTATAGCGATTGCCTATCTGTCTATTAATCATCTATTATCTACAGTATATATCCCACTTATCTCCTCTACCCATTCTATTATCCATCTATTCTATTTGTCTATTCTGTGCCCACTATCTACCGATGTATCTACCTATACATCACCTACATAGCCATCAGGTATATATCTTATCTATCTATCTATTGTCAGTCTCATCTGTCTCATATCTGTCCATTCTATGATTTATCTACTCAATTCATTTATTCTATGCATGCTATCATCTATCTATCCATCCATCATCTATATAGTTACAATCTATATATCTGTTCTATCTATCTATCATTTATGGATTCCATCTATGTCTATTCTCTCTATTCATCTATTTACCTATCTTTATCTATCTATCTATCTATCTATCTATCTATCTATCTATCTTTCTATCTATCTTTCACCTATGTATCTATGTACCAAAGTATCTCTGTACGTATCATGCCTGTTAACTATCTATCATCTATCTCTAAACAAAGGCATCTAGATATCTGTCCTCTACACATCTATCTAATCTATGCATATATCTATCATCTATCTATTATCTATCTATCCTCTATAATCTATGTACCTATCTATCATCTATGTGTTTATCTGTGTATCTATCATCTATAATCTATGTATCTATCATCTATCTATGTATATATCTATAATCTATCTATGTATCTATCTGAATTCATACTTTATATATAGAGTGAGATTCCACCTCTCCAAAGAGAATCCTTTCTGCCTCCTTTGGGTGTACATCCCCCTTCAATAAGGCTTCCTCTAGCCCTGCATTGTCCAATAAAAGTTGTTCTGATGATAAACATATTATAAAACGTACTGTACCCATCGCTTAATGTAGCCACAAAACTAAATTTCAACTGTGTTTAATTTAATTCAAGTACCCACATGTGTCTGAATGCTTCCATCTTGAAGAGTAATTGCTATAGACAATTAGGGGAAAAATGATCAAACACAAGTATGGAAACGAGAGTTCTCTGTCAAATCTTAAAGCCTCACTAACGAGGTCCTTGAAACTAAAACTAATCAGTTTTCCCCCAGGTTCCATTCTTCCCCTCCTCACCAGGGGCATTTGGCACCATGAGAAGACATTTTGGCTTGTCCTAGTGCTTACGGAGCCATTAATCTCAAGAAGGTAGAGGGTGGGGTGTAGCTAAGACTTCTGTGTGTCCAGCACTGTACCCGTACAGAATCAGTCAACCCCAGTCCTCAAAGGTGGGGAAATTCCACTAAAAGGCAGTCAAGCTGAGACCTGGGCTAGAAACTGAACACTCTCAGGATATTTGAACTGGCCACTTGGAACTTTGGAGCTCTGTTCAGCAAGAAAAGCAATCACACTGTTTTTTAAGTATATTTTTTATTTTTTTTAATTTAAAAAAGATTAAGATAAAAGAAGACATAACAAAATAGGTCAGAACAGAGCAATTTGAGCAACATAGTGTTCTACCACAAGACAATCTGACATAACAGTAGCTACCATAGAGTCTTCTTCCTTGAAATATTTGACTATAACTTCATATACTATAGCATCAAACATAACAAGACAGTGTAAAACCATTCAAGAGAATGAAAGTATTACAGGGCATTCAGAACCAACTAACAGAAAACGAACAATAGTTTTTATATTATGTCCTTGTCAATAAAAATTTTGTTTATACTATCACATATAATAAAATCCAGTAAGATATAACATGATAAGACTGATGGAAACAGAAGAGCAAAAGCTTGATGGGACTTCAAAACAAGATGATATTAAATCAGCACTAGCTATTATGATGTCTTGTTTTCTTCAAAATAGCTGTTCATATTATCACAGACAATAAAATCAAACAACCCAGAATAAAACCATTCCAATTAATGAATGAAAACATTATAAGGCTTCAAAGCAATATAATGGGGAATCATGATTACCTCATACTTTTATGTATTCTTACCATTTCTTACATTAGGGAAACTATTCGGCATTTATACATGTGAGTTTGATTTATTTTGCTTATGAGTATGGTCTCAAGCTGTGCCCATTTATTTATAAATATCTCAATGTGATCATTCTTTATAGCTGAGTAGTTCTCCAGAATCACACTTTTGATAGAGTGTTCATCTATCTCTTCTCCTACAGCATGAAAAAGGCAGGATGACTGTGTTTCTCAAAAGTGAGCCACGTTAATTTTCAGAGTGGCTGTGCTGGGTTACACACTCATCAGCAGGGTAGAAGGGCATTGTTTCCCCTACATCCTCATCAGCTTTCGTTATTATTTGATTTCCTGATGATCGCTATTTTTTTCTAGAGTAAGATGGAATTTAGCATTATTGTGTTTGCATTTCTCAAATGGCCTGAGACGCTGAACATTTTTTCACATCTTTATTGGCCATTTGCACTTCTTCTGATGTGATCAAGAAAATGGGATATCTATACACAGCGAAGTACTACTGTTTTATAAAAAAAGATAAATTTGAGTCATTTGTAGGAAAATGGATGCACTTTGAGACCATAATGTTAAGTGAAGTCAGCCAGACACAGAAGCTTAAATATTGCATAGCTTCTCTTAAATGGAAAAACCAGAGCATGAATAAATGAAAGGGCAAAAGAAAAGACACCCAAGATAGGGAACAGGGAGATAGATCTTTTTGCAAATGGGAGAGGTACCAAGAAGTGGAGGAAGGGCAAGGGAACAGGATGAAAGAAAGAACTGAGCTCTAGTATGTACATTTTCCAACTCTTTAAGAGGAATTATGATTATATACTGGAAACATGACTAAGAGAAATAACAATAAAGAAAAATTAGCAATGAACACCTATCGAGTTAAATGGCCCAAGTACCAGAACACTCCATTCAGTATGGTTTTTGTTTAAGGGTAGCCCAGTTTTTTAAATGCCACTTGTAGCATTGACTCATGAGGTGAGAATTTCTCCCAAGAAACTTTCTGGGCTGCATGTAATGTCTCCTTCCTCTAATAAGGCAGTGAATGAGACTAACTGTGGAAATAAAGTTGGCAACTCCTGAATCTTTTAGGAATAAAGTCTCGGAGTTTTAATACTATTTGGATCAGCCAAGAGAAAGCCAGTACACCATGATACAAATGGGGACCTGCTGTGCTGTTAAATGGCCAATGATCATTCTGTGATATTTCTGCTACAGCCTCCATCTGTCTTTGGGGTGCCATAACTAACAGGAGTTAGGAAGATCTTTTCCCATGTTAAAAATGCATGTCATAAAATACTTTGGGAAAATTACAAAGAAAAGAACACCACAGAAAAGAAAAATAATTCTATAAAAGTGTGAGTAGTTCTGTTCCATTCTGTATGATAGTATCAAGTTTGAGGGTATAGGCAACTACTTTGAAGGCAGTAAGATTCACTAAGATGCCCATTCTGGTTTGACTATTGTCTCCTTTGAAAGTCCTGTAATGTTTACAATGCTTAAGTTTTATTGGTCTTGTTCTCTACTGTTTTGTTCAACTTTACAATACCTAATGAGATAGACAATTCTTTTTAAGGAAACAAGAGACATTGTTGATAACCATTGTTGATAACCTTGTACTCTGTTTTACATCATGTGCTATGTCTGTCCTTGGTTTTGACTGACAGCTTTGTTTTGCCATATTTGACTTTATTCTCTCCCCCCAAAAAGTAATAAGAACTAAGGAGTAATAAAACCCAAAATGTGTAAATTTTGTTGTAAAAAAGAGAGGGAAAAAAAGAGCTCTGAAGGATACAACAGCAAGTGTGTTTAGGGGTGTTAAATAACTGACCATATTCATGTTTTTGGTTGGATCATTGAGCACAACTGTTTGCACTCTCTCTGTTTGAATGTTCACTTTGTATGCTTTGATGCTGTGACTTGAGCAACTATCTCTAAGATTATAATGTGTAATCTATTAACTGGTGATTTCTTATGTTTTTTTGTGTAGTTCTGTATTACTTGTACCTTACACCGCTTTGTTTTGTTTTGTTTTTTCTCTTTTTCCTTTTAAATAAAATTTTTAAAAAAAGTATGAGTCGTTGACAGAGAGTTTCCTATGTACTAAATTCACAGCTTCCCATGAGGAAGGGATGCTTATTTATGACGCCAGAGATCTCCAAAAAAGCATTTCTGTGAGATCCAAATTAGCATCAAATTCTTCCTCCTGACTGCAATTTAGTTGCCTGGGAACAAAAAATGAACCAGAAATATAATTTCCATCAGAAACAAAGATGGCGCTGTGTTTTCCAAAGGAACATAGTTCCACCCATTAGCAGGGGTTACTGATTAGGGTTTCTCTTTCAACATCCTGAAGATCTTAAATATAATTACCGCACTCAAAGGCTGCGTCAAAGATTCATTCAGCTTCTGAAAGTTGTATTTAATCATTCCTGGCTGTAAACTCAGCTGCTGATGAGAAGATGCTGGAACAAAACTTTACTCTTTTAATTCACTATCAAGTTGTGCTAAAAATGGACCCTTGGGTCAGTTTCCCAAAACTAAGCTTCCTGACTTGAAGAAGTCTCACTTTTCCAAAAAGTACAGAAGATATTACACATATTCCAGAATAGGTCGGTTGCTTGTTGACTATACCTTTGGAGAAATTTCTCCATTTTAAGGAATCTAGAAATCTGCAGGGAAAAATAAAACCTGGAAAAGTTCACGGGAGGCAAGGTATTTAAAGATCTTGAACCGAATGGCAGAAGTTGTAAGAAGTCTGGATTTAAGAGGATCACTCATGCATTTGTCTCAGTTTCGGTTCTTTTAAAAAAGATCTTTCTTTTTTAAAAAGTTATGTTTTCAAAAAGCTTTAAAATGCTATGAACCATAGTGATTTTTACAAAGCAAAAGGGAAAAAGATATAATCCTTTTATTTAAAAACAAAAACACAGGAAAAGGATAGAAACAATACAGAATTTCAAAAACTAGTAGGAAATTAACACTAATTAGTATAGTGAGCATTGTTACCTTAGAAGTAGTTGTTCTGCTTACAAGATTTAGGCATATAAAAATGATCAGACTATCAAACACAAGTGAAAGAAATCAAACTCACATTTGTAAATATTGTGTTGTTTCCCTAATATAAAAAGAGAAAACCTGAGAGAGTAAAAAGATGCAAGATTTACAGTAGATATTGTGGCAATGAAAGGGAAAGAAGGTGTTTAAAATCAAAAAACAACTGGGATGGGGGACAGGAGAGAGGGGGAAAGATTATGTCTATAGGTTACATATATGTATGATAAATAGCTATGCTACTAATCCCTTAGTTCATCCAAAAGAAGTTTGTGCTTTCTTGGTCTGCCTTTGAAATGCTTCTTTGTTTGGTTTTGCTTTACTGAGGCTTACAGGTTTATTGTATATCATACTACATTTCCATTTGGAATTACTTGTACAAATCCATGTTGCAAAAATCTAAAACATGACAAAAGCTACTGGGTGAACATCACCAACATGGGACATACACTCATGTAAAGGAATATTAACAGCACAATGTAATCACTGCAAATTCAGTATCCAGGCTATGAAAAAATTCTTAGACATTTTGTTTGTCATCTCTTCCTCTTTGATAACAAGCCCACAGGAGTGGTGGGAAGGTATGGAAAACCCATCTTAGCTCTTGCAACTTTCCAGTATTCTACGTGTAGGGAGAAAGAAGGAAATCCTGGGTATGCATTTATGTAGCCTGCAAAATTCAATAACCAGGGATTTAGAAGAATCAGGATGCTTCCTTGAAATCTGAGGCAAAGTCGTTAGATTCTATTCTCTGGTGGGATTCTTCTGTTCACTGTTCATTCTCTCCCGGGACATGAAAAGAGAAGATGAAACACAGAATCAGACCATACAGAAAGGAAAATTCTTCATGGTCATCCAGTGTCTTCCAGGTTATCACAGGTGTGTACATAATACAGCAGGAGACATCACATCATGCAGGCAGGCAAAAAAAATATCTGTATTTTAATGAAGGGCAATGTGTAATCCACTAGAATAAGATCCAGATTCATGTCCATGGGCAATATTTTCTCCTGAAGAAGAAAAATGATAAGAACAGAAAGAAACATGTTAAGAGAGTTGTAAGAATCTTTGAAATTCTACAACCAGACAACATACATTGCTAGAGTCAAGCAGACTGAGTTCCTGTGATGTGATCCAGCCATCCCATCGTTGGGGATACACTAGAAAGAAATCAAATCAACACGCAAAAAATACCCACATGCTCATATTTATTCCCATACTATTCACAACGACTCAACTATCGAACAAGGGTAGGCGCCCATCCATCAATGGATGAATGGGTAGTGACTGTAGTATGTATCTATACACCAGAGTGTTATTTAACCACCAAGAATGAAGTCTTGGCATTTGAAACAACGAATGGAACTAGAGGTCATTATGTAAGTGAAATAAACTGACACAGAGAGCCAAGTATCACATGCTGGGTCTCAAATGTGGAAGGTAAAATATAGCACCTTGAATGTAGAGCTGAGGTGAGGATGGATGGCTATATCAGCAGAGTGGGGGATGTCAGTGCATGATGTCTGCATATATGGACACAGCACAGAAAACCTTGTTAGTACGTACATGATGTACATGATGTATGTAATTCATGAAATTAAAGTAGGACCATTACACTAAGAAAACCAATGCTAATTCTGTAGCATTATGATATTAAATCTAGCAATACTATTATTCACTGTTCTGAGTGATATTAGTCTAGTCTCTTATGTTCAATTTCAGCATACGTAAAGATAAAGACAGCTACTTTGAAGAGAATGAGAGACATTATGGCAGTCATTGACTTCCCTGAAATCAGGTCTTGAAGACCTAAAGAGCCTTCATCATCCTGCAATGACTTGATTAGTTCTATAATGTTCAGTATATATTCAATGTGTGTGAAGATGGGGACAACTATTTGGAAGAAAACTAGAGACAATAACATAGACAGTGAAGATCCCCAGTGGACTTTCTTTGAAATCTGTGTTTCTTTAAATTGTTTCTTTATGAACTGTTTTGTTCTGTTTTGCTATGTTTGATCTTACCCTCTTTAAGATAAAAAACAAGTGTGTAGGACTGATAACCGTATTACTAAGTTTTTGTTGCATCATTGAGCAGAACTGTTTGCAGTGTCACTGTTTGAATGTCACTCTGTATGCTTTAATTTTGTAACTTGAACAACTATTTCTAAGATGACAATAAGTAGCTTATCAATTAGTGATTTCTTACTGCTTATGTTTCTGAAATTCTGTATTATTTCTACACTTTTTTTTCCTGTTTTTGTCCCCTTTAAAAATAAAAAATAGTGGCTGGGGATTTATCTTAACAGCATAAACACCTGCCTTGCAAGCAGGAGGTCGTGAGTTCGATCCCCGGTACCGCTAAAAAATAAATAAAGAAAGAAAGAATAAAGAAAAAAGAAAAGAAACAAGCAACCTCAGAAAGAGAATAGTAATGACTAAAAATGGGGAATCACTACAAAGATTCTCATAAGAGGACAAAAGGAAATACGCATCAAAATTAAAAAGGTGAGAAAGTTGTTCAGTGCCTGCCACGAAGAGGCACTAAAGATTATTTAGATAAACAAATGTCAGTCTTGTTTGCATTGCTGTGACAAAATCCCCGAGAGTGGGTAACACATACAGAAAAGAAGTTCAGCTTAGCTCGCAGTTCTGGAGGCTGAAGGTCCAAGACTGGGCAGCTCTGCGTCTTCTGAGATCTCCTGACAGTTGACAGCATGGTGGGAGTGTATTCAGGAGGGAACAGGAAGTATACAACTTGCTCTTGTAATTATTCACTCTCACAGGAGCTAACTGACTTTGGGAGATCATCATCAGATTCCTTCCTTCTCCAGACAGCCCCAAGTGAACCACTTCCTCCACAACACCCCATCTCCTGAAATTTCTGTCACTTTCCAGCACTGGAGACCAAATTTCCAATCTGAGAATCTTTGAGGGGAACAGATTACATCGCTATCATAGCAGCACGTATTAGTATTTCTAGCTTAGTTAAAATAAATGGAAATATCCTCCTATCATTCTCTGTCTTGAAATCTTTACCATTACTATTTGAGAATCAGGAACAAACCAGGACAGAAAGTTCTACAACTGTGGTTTATAAAGACATGCAGAACTGTTGACAGTGAGTCCCGATGACTAGTACAGATCGACTGTTCTTCCTCGCCATGAAATTCTTGGGTAAATAATTGCACTTCCTTACGTTTTAGCTTCCTCTTTTATAAGACGGGAACACAATACCACCAAATTCATAGTGCATGACTAATACAAGCACCAAACCGTACCATAAATACAGAAAAACATCACCTCCATAACAAAGGCTGTACAGTGAATACCTATTATAATTTCCTCTTTTGAACAAAGGCTCCGTATTTTATAGAAGTCACTGGCAATTGCCCTGGTGAGCGATGTTAAGTGTCAGTCCTTTATTTTCCTCAGTGTGAACATCTTTCTCAGACAGAATAGCATTGTGCATTTGTTCCAGTGTCTGCCAACTTTTAATTAGCATATTGGGTGTCAAGCTCATTAACCTTGAGGTGATGGGAAAGATTTGAAGCACATTTTAAAACCTGTGGTACACAAATCTGTTTGCTGTCTGATTACCTGCAAAATAACAATTGTGATAATGACCCTGACAAATAACTGATCTGTAGCAAGCCCCTTACAGAAACTACCCACTGTAATCTGAAATTACTGTCAAATGGGACCAACCAAAAGGTGATTCTCTTCAGGAAGCGTGCACTGAAGTTGTCTTTAAAAGAGAAGAGAAATCTTCTGATGTATTAGTTTTAAAATATACTTATTTAGCCATAGCTATCTATGCGTATGAACTTATTTTCCAGGTTCCCCTGATTATATATTGCATTTCTTCCATTGCAATTCCTACAGCATTGAAGAAAACAACCTGAATTCAACAGAAAGCCAAAACAATCACATTTATATTAATAGTATTCAGCACGGGCTGGAATGATATTAACAGTCATGAAGAAAGATCATTGTTTTGCTCAGGGGGACCAGCTGAAGGTCAGAAACGGACTCCAGACATACTCATTTGTCTGACACAGCATTTCCCAAAACTCAGATAACTTAGGAACTTTTTGAAATCAAAACAGTAGCCGAAATGTGCAGTAGCCTGTCTTAGCCCACATGTGGGAGTCTGACCAACAGTTTTGCAGAGGAGAGAACCGCCCTTCTCAGGGCTTGAATTAAGCTCCACTTACCCTGACAGCTCCTCTTAGCCTCCGTGGGCCACTACGTCTCTGAAATGCTCACTAGTCCTGAGTAGATAGCTTTTGCTGCCTAGGATGGTCTCTCCCTCCATTTGGATGTCTCCCTGAGCTTGAGTGTCTCTCTGTCTGTCTGTCACTGTGACACCTGAGGAGCCCCCAGCCCACACTGTTCCTTCTCTTCTGTTTTCTCCATCTCCAGTCGTGTATTTGTTCCATTGCAATTCTACCCCTTCATGTGACTTCTCCAATTTCCACGCTTTCTTCTTTCCATCCTCAGCAGTGCAAAACTAGTGTTTTATTCCTGCACTCTGTTTCCTTTGTGATGAATGCATTTTGCCCAAATGGAAATAATTAGATAGAATGATTTTATTTTTAGAAACATCTGTATTTCTTCACAATACAGTTTCATTTCTTCTTCACTCTGTTAACTGTTTTGTCTGAAATTTGTCATCGTCAAAGAAAACGTACCAGTCATGGCCCTTGTGTGACAAAGTCAAATCTACTCTGTAGAAAGCAGGGGAATGCAACTAACTATCCCTTTGACATGAATTCTGGGACCAGGATCAGTCGTTTAAATACAAATAGCTTTGCCAATTGCATTACCACATGTACTGTGTTAATCAGGTTTCCAGCACTGTGAGAAATACTCTAGATACTAATCCAACAAAAGAAAACGTTTATATTGGCTCAAGGTTTTGGAAGTTTCAGTCCATGGTCTCTTGACTGGACCTTACAGCTACGAGTCAATAGTTTGCAAAAGATTGCAGACTGAAGGGCAGACTTCACATACAACATGAATGTCATTGTTTTTTGGTAGAAATCTTGAAGAGACAAGGCTCCCATGATGCATCTCTTTCTGCCAGATTTCATCTGGCGAGTATTCTTCAGGCCAGCTATGTTCCAGACACTGGTTCACTGAGCCACAATCAAATAGATAAGATCCCGATCTCTTGAGCCTCCACAGAGAATGGGGAAAGATGGAAAATAATTCAGATTAACAAAATAAAACCATATCATATTAGATTGTGGATTGTGTGCAATTATGCATGATGGAGGTAGAAAGGGCAGGAACGGAGATATAAAGATTAGGCCTTCTCTCATTTATGATTATTCCTCACCAAGCCTTTTCTTTTTCTCATTCTGGGTAAACAAGTCAAGGACTCACTGCATGTAGTTGGTCAAGTTTGTATTTTTCTTATCACCATGGTGATGACACACAAAATGCACCAATCTGTCGTGGTGGATTCTGAGTATCTCTCATGTCTCCACTCCAAATACTCTTAATGCTGCAAACTCTAATAAGTTATTTCTTTCTTTAGGAGGTTTCAGTACAAGTGTCTAGAACTCTCTCTTCTTTGTAGTAGACAAAGCAAGGGGTCCAGCAAGGGGTCCACTTGATTTTCCTTGTTAAAGCTTTCATTCCATGCATACGCTGGAAACATTTTATATCCTGGTCTCACTGCAGAATTGAATTCATGCAAAACTCAAGTTCATGAGTTCATGACTTCCTATCAGTTCTCTCAGAGATCTGATTGGAAATGAGAGAAAAAAATTGTCAAAGAGCTACAATTATTCCTCAGCCTTCACACACACACAAAAAGTGGTTCTAAAATGCCCTACACATTCCAAGTCCTCAGAATAATCAGGTCCTTTCTTTTATATAAGGTCTTGTAGCATTTGCAAAGTTTACACACAGCCTCCCATCTATGAATCATCTCTAGATTACTTACAAGTGTATGATCAAATAAAATGTGAATGCCAAGCAAACACTTGTCAAAATTGTGTTGTTCAGGGAGTCATGGATAAGAAAATGTCAAGAGATGTTCAATGTGGGTGCAGTATTTTTTAAACAATAGTCTTGATCCCAAGTTGTCTTATTTTGAGATAAGATGCACATATTGCAATTTAAATAAAAGGGATCTGGACCACTTCGGATGTTTACACAGCATAAAATGCTATGAAGAAGTCCATTCCTTCATCAAGAATACTATGGGACCATGTCACATGAGGCTTTTGATGAAGTCACTTACCCAATTTCTTCCTGGGAAACTGCTGCAGTGTGCAGTATTTTTTCTCCTTTGAACACAGTCATTCAAACACGCATTGGGACCCTTCCCTCCTCAACCAGCGCACATCAATTTCTGATATCTGAAGCCCCAAGTGGCAATTTAGTAGACTTATTATCAGGTTTGTCACTAAAAAACTAAGAGAGTTGGTAAGGGCTTGGAATGCAGGATCAAGGACAATCTCAGTTCATAACTCAAAAGGAACCAGAAACACAACTCACCTTCCCGGATCTCAGACTCCATGTTTGCTGAAAGAATCCAATGGTGGTCCAACTGCGATGGGTGGCGTGCTTGGGGTCTACTAGCTGGAACACATGGCGTACGGGACACGCAATGGGGATGTGGGCTATGGGATTGAAGCTGTCTCAGGTTCCCCTCCCAGAGAAGAGGAAACCCAGAAGTCTTAGCAAGAGATGTTACAGCCAATTTACTCCTGGTCTATTACATTATTTAAAATGACACCGATAAGAATCGTAAGAGACGGAATGAAAAATGGCAGAGAATGTTGGAGCTATTCATCCTGAAGGATGATATTTCAATTGTCAGCAAGTTAGCAAAGGCTTATGTGGCAGAGAACTCTGGCCAATGCTTCCTAATTGTCCTAGGGTAAGAGTGAATGCATTTAAATGCCAACAAGGTCAGGTTAGGTTAGAGATTCCAAAAGAGGCCTTGACAATAAAATTATTACCTATTAATGAAAAAATTCTGGGTCATAAAAGGTAGTAAAGGAATATCCAATTCTTCATTTTAAACTCACTATTTCTTTTCTATAAAATTGATCGTTATTAAGCAGGGGTTGGGACAGGAAAAGAATCTCCAGAAGGAGAGACAAACAGTTTTTGCAATCATATTTGAGCGCCTGCAAATTAGGCAATCTCACAGTGTCCAGAGAAGGATGAATAATTGATAAGCTGGATGTTAAGTCAGCTATTTCTTCTTTAACAGACAGAGTCAGAGGATAATGAACTTTGCTAATGCTTATCACTTTATGTCCTGGAGTCTATGTCGTGGGATTGCCTCAGGATAAGAACGTCTTTTTAATGAAGTGCTCTGGGTGTCTAAAATCACTTACACACATTCCGAGTCATATGCCACATCCAAATGCCGGCCTGGTTGTTGTTTAGATGGTTACAAATTCTGATGGTAAGTTTGAGCATCATCAGAGATCTCACTGAGATGAACCTGTGGGTCTTTCAGGAAGTGAGAGGAATGGAACCATCTAGAGAATCTGCGCTACCAGAAACTCTTGGTGAGAAACAAAGGAAAAGAATAGTTGAATGAAGCAGCTGCCTGGTAGGAATCATTCAGCTCAAGCATCCACTTTCCTTTCCATGAAATCATGTGACATGTGTTTGCAAATCATCATATGTAAACTTTCAAGACTAAAAATTGTTAATTTCACTCAGTTTGGAAAAAAAAGTTCATTTCAAGAGATTCGTTAGGGTATCATGTGTTATTGCTGACCACACTGGAATAAACAGCATTGGTATTAACAAAATAAATCCACCGATTTCTAAAAATGTTTTTAAAAGTACATATCGCTGTAAGATGAGGTCTTCTCAGTGCCCCCCCCCCCCAGTTAAAGAAAGCATAGAAGGATGTGTTTGTTACTTTTGTGTTTTTTTGCTCCCTCTGCTTAGGAGGATAAGTTAAGTTGTTTTGTGGTATGTCAGTAAATCCAAATAAAAAGAATTGCATGTGCAATGGAGTGATCAGGTATTAGAGAAAGCTAGCAAGTGAAATCACATAAATCACTCTCTCTCTCTCTCTCTCTCTCTCTCTCTCTCTCTCTCTCTGTGATTTTTCCTTTAATAATTATCTCTCCATTGATATGGGATTTGACAAGTTATGAGTTCAAGCAAAAACGTATAGATAAATAATAGCCAGCTATGCGTCATACACCTGGAATCCCAGCACTCTGGGAGTTTGAGACAAGCAGGTAGCAGAATTGAGCCCCGATTAGGTGACTCAATAATTTAATGAGAACACGTCTCAACAATTCAAAAAGGCTGGCATGTTATTCATTGTGAAGGTGTGGGTTCAGTCTCTAATACCACAAGAGTATGTTTTGTTAAAAAGGAAAAACACTAGGTAACAAGCATTATTAAATATTTAAAGTGTACAGAATCATGGTGCATTGTACGAGGGCTTGCAAAATAGTACAGCAATTATCACACTAGGGGAAAGAGTACAAAAGTTCCTCAAATCAGTGAAAGAGAGAAGCATTGATCTTGAGTTGCACTGGCACCCCCACTGCTGAACATGCAGCTCAGTGCACTGCAAAGACATCGATTATGCCAGAGCTTCAGGAGGCTGAAGCAGGAGTGTTGCTCTTTGCCCCAGCCTGGACAACTTAGCAATTCACCAAGACTTGTCTCAAAGTTAAAAAGGGCTGAAGCTGTAGCTCAGTGCAAATGTCCTGGGGTTAGCCCTAGTACCACTTTTCCAAATCCGTTTCGGCACTACAAAAATGACAAAGATAGAGAAATAAGCAGTGTGAGCTGACACTTGAACTGATACAGAAGATTTGGTGCATTTACACAACAAAGTATTATTCTGCTTCAAAAAGAATGAAGCCCTCTCCTTTGATACAAAATACGTGAACTCAGAAGATGCCACGCTAATTGAAATAAATCAGATACGAAAGAAAACTTACTGCAAGATCCCACCTACATGCAGAACCTGATTGTATAAACTTAATGTAAAAATAAGGAAACAAAGCCAACTGCACACGAGTAGTTACCAGAATGGTGGTGGCCGGGGCTAGGTTTCAAGATGTATCGGAGAGGTTTTGGTCAAAGATTTCAAAATTTCAGTTATGCCGAGGAGTAAGTACAAAAGATGTGCTGTGTGTCTCTTTGGCCATCATTAGTAACAACAGATGACATAACTGACAATTGCTCAGAGGGAAAATTTTAACCGTGCTTACCACAAGAATGTAATGAATCTGAGTGCGTGTGTATGTCAGTTTGGTATAGCCATGCCCAGGGATGACGATATCAAAGCATCGTGTTGCAAATCATGAACTGACACAGCTTTTTATCCATCAATAAAAAAATAGAGACAGTTCAGCTGGATATTATAATCCAGACCTGTAGCCTGGCTGCAGGACACATGGCCCCAAATTAACTGTATACTTGTTTCTGATATTCCTTGACTATACCTAGACCATCTTTACTATATACTTACACCCATAAAATGACTTTCTCTGGTCTCCTTTTTGGGGTCATGTCATAATTCTTGCTATACTCTATAGGAAACTGAATCGGAGAGGTGAACTGTGTTTTATTCATTCAATATTCAAGCCATTCTCTTATTCTATCAATAACCAAGCCATGTATTTCTGTGTGTGCATACCCGCGTGCATGCATGCATGTGTGTGTTTGTGTGTGTGTGTGTGTGTGTGTGTGTGTGTGTATGTTTTTTCTTCACCATAAGGTTGGCCCACTAAAGACTGCGATTCAAGATACAATCTTTGAAATCCAGCTAGAGAATTGATCTGCTTGGCTTGGTCTACAGAGTTGGAAATTAAAACAATATTTCAACCAGAAGTAGTTTGCATACCATTCTTCCTCCAATAGATAATGATTTTGGCAACTGATGCCAGATGCAAACAGATTTGTTATCCCACAAAGCAAAATAAGGAATACCATGTGGTGTGTGGTGTGTGTGTGTGTGAGAGAGAGAGAGAGAGAGAGAGAGAGAGAGAGAGAGAGAGAGAATCCACAGCACAGAAACATGGATCAAAACTTCACAATTCTCACTGAATTTAGGGCCAAAGGGAAGTAATCAAAACCCACTGTGTGGAATATCACCATTTTAATAGCCAGCTGCATCCCCAAAATTTCTTGGCTGGGTGTCCCTTTGATGGCAGTGTTGGTGCTTGGTAAATACCTTCTTTAGTACTCTGAATGGAGAGGATTCTACTTCTTCATCGGTACACACCGACTCTCCCAAATGATCCCAAATGACTACTGCATAGTGAGGCTCTGGTGGCACGTCCTTTGAGGGCTAATTCTTCTCTAGGAGAACTTGGACAAGTGAGACAGAGACAGGAGAGAAGTCAGCAGTGAACCATTCACATGTGGGTCCCCTTACAAGGAACAAAGGCTCTGTGTCTGAGTGATGGTAGAACACGCCTCAGAGATGTCCAGGGAAGAGGGTATGAATCTAGGACACTACACCAAGAACAACCTCACTATTTGAGGGTTCCTGGTAAGTAACTTTCCAGTGCTTACTGGCTGCTTCCTCCAGGATCAGACGGTGGACAGCAACTGAGGTGACCATCAGGATGTTGTGCATTCTGCAATTATAGGACTGCTGCATTCTGTGTTGACTCCTTGAGCTCCCCACCAGAATAAAGCTCATTCTTCCCTATCTCTCATGCCAGGAGTCTGCCTAAAATTATTAAGAGGGCTTCAGTAATCACCCAGAGTTCTCTCACAGCTGGACACTTTCGGATTAGTACTCTTGCTTGTTAGTGTTTGTATCTGACATGATATTCTTTCCCTCAGTCATTTAAGCATTTTGGCTCAAGGCATCTTGAGTTCGTCCTGCTAGAGCATCTAATGGATAAAATTCTCTCACGTCTTGGGTAACAAAAGTAAAGCAAAAGGCATCACAATCTTGGACTTCGGGCTATAGCTGCAGTGACTAAAACAGCATGATCCTAGCACGGAAAACATGTGGAACCAAGCAACAAATATAGGATGCAAAAATAACCCCAGGTACCCTTCAGCTATGTGACCATTGACAAAGGAAGCAGAATCACTCACTAGGGGAAAGAAGACATCTTTAGTAAATGGTTCTCGGACAACTGGTTCTCCACCTATAAAAGATTGGATCTATTCCCACAGCTCTCACCATGTGCTCAACTAAATTCAGATGGATAAAAGGATCCAGTTTTAGAACAGCAACATTTAATCTGTTAGAAGGTAAAAACTATTGAAAACATAGTCATTGGCAAGGATTTCCCGTACAGAACCCCAGATATGCAAAAAATAATATCAACAATCAACAAATGGGATCCTATCACAGTGAAAAGCTTCTTTACAACAAAGGAAACAACCATCAGGGTAAATAAACAGTTTACAGAGTGGGGGAAAAATTGCCAGCTCTTCCTCAGAGGACTAAAATCTAGAATATATACAAAACTAAAAAGAAATTAGGCTTCCCAAAACTATAAATCTCTGTCCTAAAAAGAACAAAAAAACTGAGGTGAACATACACTTCTCAGAATAAGTACAAATGGTCAATAAATAAAAGGGAAGCCATTCAATATTCCGGGCTGTATCAGTCAGTGTTTACTAGACAAGCAGACTTAACATAAGATCTACACATAATAAGGGTTTACAAGGTAGGTTTCCAGGGGCCACTTACATAGCCTGGTGTGGAAGTGTGCTTATAAATGCTGTCTGTGTATCAGAGATGCTCGGTATCCAGACAAAGATCAAAGAACTAGAGCTCACTGTAGGATTCTTTGTGAATCTCTATCAGAAGGAGAAAGAGTCTGCAGATGATGTCCACAGTGAGCGTGAAACCTGAAGCTCCTTTGAAGAAACAGAACTGAGTTCCTCCTTCCTTTCCCTTTTGATTCCACTCAGGCTACATGCCTATTGGTGGGTGTCACACCAGAGTGGCCATGTTTTGTAAATTCCTTAAACCATACTCAGAACTATGTTAAGACAATCAGTTGGGCATTTCTTATTCAAATGGATATAACAGTGAACTGTCACACTGGCCCTTCTAGAAATTCAGTTAAAACAGCACTGAGATTTTATCTTACTTTAGAAAGAAGTGGCCACCATTAAGAAATCAAAATTATAACAAATGCTGGTGAGGATATGGGGTAAGGAGCTCCCCAACATTGTTGGTAGGAGTATAAACTAGTACCACTATTCCGGAAGTAAGTACAGAGATTCCTAAAGACTAAAGTAAAACTAGATATTCTGTTCAATCCAACTATTTCCCTGTTAGGTATCTTCCCAAAAGAATTAAAGTCATCATATTTCGGTGATCCATGCACATCTATGTTTATAGTAGCATGAGTCTGAATAGCTAAATCTTGGAGTTGGCCTATGTGCCCATCAAGAAATAAAGAAAATTTATATATAACAAAGTACCACCTTGCCCTAAAGAAGATAAACCTGAGTCTTTTGTAACAGAATGAATGCATCTTGAAATCATCCGATACTCAAGCTTAAATGTTACGTGGTTTCCTTTATATGAGAAACCCAGAGTATAAACATAAAAATAAAAGACATCTAGTAGGAAATATGGAGATAGATCTTTTGCAAAAGAGAAAGAAACAGAGATATGTTGGGAGGGAGTAAGGAGGAAAGGGAATTCTAAAAGTATTAACATGTATTATGTATATGCACCAGTGCCCCATGAGGAATGTAATAATTGCATACTTTGAATACACACAAAAAATAAAAATTGAAAAAAAGCATAAGAAGAAAAATTTTTTGCAGTTCTTCTGAGAGCTCTTTGCATCATGTACAAGTCTCAATAAGATAGTTGGGGGAATAAGTTGCCACATTTGCAGAAATTGACTCATGTATACTCACTGACCAAGAGACTTTCAAACAGATGGTAAATTTTAGTTTTTGATCAAGTCCACCCAAAATCTATAGAAGCTTTGAAACTTAGTGAGACCAAGCCCATGAAGCTCTTTTCTTTTAGGGTGGTATGCGTCCGTGGTCTATTTATATGTACATATGAATACATATGGGGTCTATCAAAGAATAGCATTAAAGATTTCTAAGCCCCTTTTGTAAAATTTACTGAAAAGCATTGTATTACACTTCTCATCTGTGGAGTAACTCTCCACAAAAGCTTTGTTATTCATGGTAATTGTCCAATATCCACAAAATAAAGTTACTACCCTGTGACATTTCGCTAACCACAGAGCTGAAAATCTTTCAGCAATAATTCAAATGCTAGCTCTTTAGCTTTCCAATAAATTAGTAAGGAAAGTATGGTCTGCCCCCCATGCTCTATGGCATGTGTGACACATGAAAATGTAACCTGGTCACAACACAAACCAGCCACACAAATCCCATATGGCCCTCAAATATGCAATTTTACAGTCAAGAGAGAGGAATATTATTTTGTTTGCATGCCTTTGCTTCCCACAAAAACAGAGACACCACATTAAATTTTGTACCCTTCTCCAGTGCCTAGAATTTAAGGTCACATTACAGCTTGGTACAAACTTGGGAACTGTTCTCAAATATGCAATAAATGTACTGCTATTTTAATATAGACAAAAGTTCTCCCTAATGACTGTGTGCTCACAGGAAATAATTGTCTCAGGCTATGTCTACAGGCTCTGTCAAAAGACAGATTTGGGGTTATATTGGAAAGACAGACCAAGCTAAATGTGTATAAGTGATTTTTGTTCACAAATTTGCCTTTTCTTATCCCTTAGATTTATTGTAAGTGACCTGTTTGGGAGCAATTTAATAATGGAACTTTCTCAAGACCCAGAGGAGAATTTCAATTTTGGAAATGCAAATGAAGAATGTGGTATAATTCAACAGTAGTGATGATTTCCAACTTGGAAGGCTCATCAATATTTATAAAGTTGGATTATAGTCATTTACAGATGATGCAATGATCGTGTGCAGTTATCTTCTGTGAGTTAATTTTGAGGTTTAAACGCATGTGGTAGTTGGGATGTTTTGGTATTTAATTGTCTGCTACCTGGATCTAAATGCCAGAGTCCTAGTCACATAGAAAAATGAATACGAAAATGATCAGCTTTACTATTTCATCTTACATCTTCTAAGTGGTTAAGTTCACTGAAACTATGCCGTCAACATATTTCACAATTTTAGATATGTAAGTCGAAGCATTTTGCTAAAGCAGCAGAGAAGATGTAATTTTGAGATTTTCAAAATCTTGACACATAGAGCAAAGTGTCCACTGTGCCTCCTGAACACAGGAGATATGCTCATTAATGATTTTTTAAAAGTTTAGTATAGTGGTGAAACTGGACCAAGGTGCTTACCAAATGCTTACTTGTGAAACCCACATAAATAGAAGTGTGTTCCCAATACAACTTACAACTTACGTGGGAACATATTTGTTTCTGTAGGCCTAATGTTTAGCACAAAGGGTAATCAATAGCCATTTTTGTTAAGTGGATAATGAGGTTTACGTGCAATCACTAAATAATGAAGTGGGTGATCAGAGATGATTATCTGAACTGAGTTGTATTAACCTTTCTCATCAAGGCAGAGACCATATCTGTAACCGTAGCCCTTTATTCCAACCATGGATTTGTCTCTCTTATTCTACCATATATGTTGAGAAGACATTACTGAATTTGGTCCAATTTAGCCTTTAGATGGTTGTTGGTGGCATCTGACGTTTCTATAGAAGTACAAGAAGAAGCCTGTCTTGTGATGGTGTGTTAAGCTGTAGCTTGTATCACTGTGAACCAGGTTGGATTAAACAGCATTAGCCAAAACCCATTCTTGGAAAATTCTCAGATGCATCCATTTCTGGGTTGTGTATGGTTCCTTCGTATTCTAATAGCTTTGGCTAGTTGAGACACATACCATTTTGCCTGAAAAGCCCAAATATATCCACTATCTGATCTTTATAAAATTTTCTTACTGATATCTGGCCCCAAACTCTTGAATTCTAGAAGGCTAGATTATGTTAAAAGAGACATAGGAAGCTTTATCATATGTTTTCTTCACTTGCATTTTTGGGGACACAACACCCAACACCCTCAAATTAAAGGAGGAGAGGTTTATTTTTGCTCACAGTTTCAATTCATGGCTGGCTGATTTTGAAACAAAAACAATATGGTGGGTCATCATAGCAGAAGAAAACTGTTTGATCCATGACGTTCAGTAAAGCAAGAGACAAGAATTGCATCCTTCCGGGTCATTCACCAACCAGGCTCCAACTCCTAACAGTCAGCTATAGTACCATTATTATCCAATGCCTTCCAAAATCCTTACCTCCAAATATAGAAAGCTTAAGAGTAAACTCTAGGTTTAAGCCACAATTGAAGGTAAATTAATCTAATTTTGCTCTTTAATATTTTATAATGCAAATGTTTGAAGATGATGAAAAATAAATAATTTGAGGGAAAACTTTTAAAACAGTAAGAGCCGAATAAGAAGTCAAACAATTAAAAGAAGAGAGGAGACCTTTCAGTACATTTTCTGTTACTAAGAACACAATTCCACTGACTAGATGAGTTACAGGGAAAACCAGTCTATTCTGGCTCATAGGCTATGTCTACAGTCGAAGGGGTCATCTAGAGAGGCAGTAAAATTCAAGATGGCACCAGACGTCACCTGGTGAGAGATCAGGAATACTCCAGAGACCAACCCTAAATGTTTTTTTTTTTTTTTTTTAAATTTTTATTTAAGGAGAAAAGAAAAAAAAAGCAGGGAAAGGGTACAAGTTATACAGATTTACAGAAAAAAAATGAACAGTAGGAAATCACTAGTTAATGGATTACATATTGTCATCTTAGAAATAATTGTTCAAGTCACAAAATTAGAGCTTGTAAAGTGGACATTCCATCAATGATACTGCAAACAGTTCTGTTCATTGATCCAATAAAACTCTGTGATATCATTTTCTATCTTATACACTTAAATATACATGCAGTTATATAGTTTGGAGCACTTTCTTTTCTTCTCTTTTGTACCATGACTATTTCACATTTTGGGTTTCATTGCTCCCACGGTTCTTATTACTTTTTTGGAAGAGAGTAAAACCAAATGTGACATAACAGAACAGAATCGGTCAAGTCAAAAGGGTGGACATAATAGATAATGTAAAAACATAATACAAGGTGATCAACAATGGTTACCATAATGCCTCCCGCTATCTCTAATAGAATTGCCTATATCATTAGTTATAATACAATTGAACAAAACAGTAAAGAACAAAACCGACAAAACCAAAACATTGGAGACATTGTAGGTCTTCAAAAGTAGACAAAAGTCAACAAGAATGGGCGTCATAATGAATCTCATTATCTTCACAGCTGATGCCTAAACTTTCGAACCTGATACTATCCAGCAAAACAGAATAGGGGAACATCAGTTAAAAACCAGATGGTGAGAGTAATACAGGGCTTTAAATCAAGATAATGAAAAGTCAAAGTGGGTTACTATAATATATCCTGCTATTTTTTTCCTTTAATTAAAAGGATAAAGATAAAAAAGTAAATAATGGAGTGGAGATTGAGATAAAAGAGGGCATAACAACGAAACAGCGCAGATCAAAACATAACCATTTAAGCAGAATAGTGTTTCACCACCAGATAATCCTAACCTAAAAGTAGTTACCATATTGTTTCTTTCTTTGAAATCCTTGAGTACAACTTCGTATACTGTAGCATTAAGTATATCAAAACAATGTAAAACCATTCAAGAGAATGACAGCATTACAGAGTATTTAGAATCGACTAACAAAATGAACAATGGTTTCTGTATAATCTCCTTGTCTTTAAAAGGTTTTTGCTTATACTATCGTACATAATAAAATCCAATAAGATACAGCCTATTTAGACCATTGGAGACAGAAGGACAAAAGCTAGATGAGACTTCAAAACAAGATGATACTAAATCTGTATTACCTATTAAGATGTCATTTTCTCCAAAATAGCTGTTCCTATCATCCAATCTTCTCTGCCTCATTTCTGTTAAGCTCTGAACCACCTTCGAGATGACTCATGAGCCCATGAACTAGATGAGTGGAACTAATCCATTCAGGAAGTCACCATTCTGACTCTTAAAAGTCCGACCTGATCTCATCATTTGAGATCTTACAATGGATATTAAATTTCACCAAGAGTTTTGAAGAGGGAAAGTCCTACTCAGACACAGAAAAAGAATACATTAACTTAAAAATGCTTAAAGTATCTATAGTTATACACAAAGCTTGGCCTTGAGGTCCTGCCTACAAATAATGGATAAATAAAAAGAAATCTATCTATCATCTATCTATTTATTTATCATATCTCACACTCATTTCCCATGTTGATTTCTATAACCAATTCTTTTTTTTTTTTTTTAAGAGGAAAAAGAGAAAAACACAAAACAAACCAAAGCGGCGTAAGGGTACACGCAATACAGAACTACAAAACAAAACAAAACAAAACAAAACAAAAAAACATAACAGTAAGAAATTACCTGCTAGTAGATTACACACTATCTTCTTGAAAATAGTTCCTCAAATCACAGTATCAAAGAACACAAGGTGGACATTCAAACAGGGAGACTGCAATCAGCTGTGTTCAATTATAACCAATTCTTAATTATTCTATAACTAGTACAAAAAATACTCTTTCTATTAGGAAGCCTAGCAAATTTGACGTTTGCTAAAAAGACATTATTGACATTAACATTGATCCCATCCTTGAGTCCATGGCCCAGGATTGGTGATCTGCTAATGATAGAGTATAGGACTCACTCATGGTTAAATCTTTTAAAACACAAACCTAGGGTGTTTTCTGTGTGTGTATTTCTTTCTTAAGAAAGTGTTTGGGGGAGTTTATCAATATGCAGTATTTTACCCACAGTCCCCTAATTTCATCTAGAAAACGTTGTCATAAACAATAGAATATATTTTCCATTTATTGAATGTTTTGAGCTGTTGTAACAAAATTTGCCTTGACTAATAGCGTACCCTATGTAAAAATCTGTTACCTTTCCCACTCTGAACCCAGGTCTCCTCCTGCAACACTCAATGTTCTGTTTTATAAAGACCCTGATCCTATCAAAGAGACTTCCATCTCAGGATGTTACCAAAGTTTACACCTTCTTACAATATCACCCTGGGGTTGAGGATTGTAACATATGTTCCTTTTCTTAGAAGGGGAGGAATATTTAGTCTACAAAACGTGGCTTCATTCTGTTCCTGTGGGGAAAACACACTGATTAAACTGAAATTTTTTACAAAGAAAATCCTTGAAAATGTGGAATCCAGAGAGGTAAGGTCACATTCTCTCTGGCAGTGGATATTTTCCATTTAAACCATTAGAATTGGCCATCTGTATATCCAAAGGTTTGACCAACCAAAGGTTCTAAATAGTATGGATAATAAATTGCATCTGTACAGATTCTTTCAAAAAAGTAAAATCCCGGAACCTCATAAAACATATAAGAGCTTGATGTTTTGATTCAATTCTTTTCTATAATATATTTTACTATCAAAGCAAAACCTCAAATTTTCAAAAGGAAGAGAGTTCAAAACTCTGTCCTTTAGATTCTTTTATTGCACAAAGTAAACAGTTGCCTCTCTTTCCCTGGGGGTTGACCAGAAGCCTTTCATCTAGATATCTGCACTATGGAAACATCTTTCAGGCTTCAAAAAGCCTGCAAAGACTGTGTCTTTCACTATGTGAATCCTAAATCTCCACTGCTCATAAGGCGCTGGCTTGGAAAAACCAGGAACTCCTTTCTTGGAAACAAATAAGTCATTTACTGATAGAAGTTCTCATTGCTAGTTAGCATAAAGATAAATTAAGCAAAGTGCTCTGGGCACAGAGATCTCCTCGTTTTCCTTAGAAAAGCCTGCCATGCTTGAGGAGAATAAGACATGACAAGATAAAGCTAGCCAGTAAGTAGGTTGTTAGGAGAGATTCCCTGAAGAGACACATGCTGACCATGTAATTGTCACATGGCAGTGTACAACAGCTGTAAACCCACTTTGAGATGATATTCTCATCTCAGAGATCCAAAAGTTTTCAATACCCTTCATCCTTAGTGTTATAGCATCACTAGAAATGAAGCAAGGGACATGTTGGGCCATCTGATCTGGATTCGTGTGTTTTTTCCTGTAAGCTACTTGGTGGCTCCTTCCATAGAAATAACCCTACATACATCATGGTCATCATCAAAACGTCGCAGCAGGACTGGGCTAGACTATGCACACAGATGAGTGGCTGCTTGGTAAATTAGAAGACATTTAGCTATGCCTGGCCACTGATTGGAAACTGTAACCTTCGCTAAAGCATAGAGAGATGCCTGTTCCTTTCCAAGGGCACCAATCTCTCTGTGCCCTGTCATTTTGGGGTTATGAGGGAGCAAATAATTCCTGGAACAGGAAGGTCATTTGTTTGATCATTGAGCAAGCATTACATCTTAGCAAGCTTATTCTAAAATTTCCCTGTTTGAGAAGTTGTGTTTCTACCAAGTAATGTTAATCAGTGACATTTACAGTATCAGCTAAATAATCACAAAGAGTATATCTTAATCTTGCTATTAATCGCCAATCAATTTCAACTTTTTGAACTATCATATGGAAACTGTATGTTTCATAACTCAGTACTGAATTAGTGACACACACTAATACACTACTATATTATGAAAGGCACCATATTTATGGATTTATTCACTTGCTTTTCTATATTTTCAGAATATCTTCTATCAGGCTTTTTGTATTTTTTTGACTTCATGAGGACCGGAAAGAACTCACAGTGTTGCACACCAAAGTCACTATTCAGAAAATATTTCAAATTTTCCGTTTTTAAGAAAAATGCTTCTTTAAAGTGAATTTGCTAAATTTAATACAATACTACTTCATGATACAGACCCTTATTGAAACTAGGTCTTTGCCTAATAAACTACTTTATATCTACAGTTCATAACAAGTGCAAAGGAAGGAACATTTCTAGTCTAGTCTGCACTAGAGAGTACAATCTATGCCACATAAAATGAACTCATGCTAAGTAGAAAGGGTAAATAATTGTAAAGAGAAAGTATCATGGTTTACAGATGAAAATATAGAGAACTCAAAATAATTCACAGACTGTCTTGGTTACTTTTCTTGTTGAGCAAAATCCCTGACACCCAAAATTAGGGAAGGAAAGGTTTATTTAGCTTACAGTTTTTTGGAGGTTTCAGTCCATGCTCAGCTGGCTCCAAGCTATGGCGGTGTGGCTGAAGGGCAGCCTTTCATGGCTGCTACAAGCAACAAGGGCAGAAAGGGAGAAAGGGAGAAGCATGTCTCCTTCCATCTCTTATATTTTATGCCAACTCCTCACTCTTGGGCGGGTGCAGCACTGACACCACCAGTTCCAGCGCCAAACAGTGATCAATCACAAATAATAGACCCACCACCATCATGACTGCATGAGACTTGGCGGGGCATCCAAGCAAAAACCATAACAGCAATCACTGAACACATTTGTGAATCTATGAAGTTAGCCTAGCCCAACATAAATACAAAATGCTCATTGTATTTAAGATCATGGGAACAAATAAACATTTTTAAGTTACTATTTTTAAATGAAATAAATAGCATCTATTTGATATAGTTGAAATGTTTATCTTGCAAAATTGATGAGCTGGAATTGCTTTGAATTCCATTACATGTGAATGGTACTTACAGGTGGGAATTTTGAGAGATGGCTAGGGTCACGGAAGCTTTGCCTTGGATGAGCACACTAAGCCATTCATGGAGTAAGGAATTAATGATTTACCAAAGGAGTGGCTTTGGTGTAAAAGCAAGCTCTCTCTTGCACACCTGTTCCATTTTTCCATGTGATGCCCTGTGGTGCCTTGTAAGCCTGAAGAAAGTTCCGACTCGCTTAAAAGCCTTCTGAAGATGTCCCCACTCAACCTTGGAGTTCCAAGCTGTGAGAAATAAATTTCTTTTCCTTTTAAGCTGCCCAGTATTATATTTGCTGTTATAGCAACGAAAAAACTACTAAGAAATAAATTTTAAAAAAATATGCAAGAAAGTATATGGAGAAACACATTAAAGAAACATTAAATACACTCTATGATCAATTAATTAAAGCCATTGGTTCACAGATGGGTGATTTCATCATTGCAAAAGAAACAGCATATTGATCCAGCAACACACTGATTGTAGAGATGTAGAGAAGATTGCTATATTATAGAAGCAACCTTGCCGATATTCATCAAAGATTTGTCTCAATTAATGAACTGTGACAATTACTAATCAATGGAAAAAGAAGGAAACTTCAGCTATCATATCTTTAAAATTCCTTATTGATAAAGATGCAAAAAATAAGAAACAATGATAAGAGACTAATGAAGAGCACATAATATAATTTTTCCCTGGGTAGGGAAAATATTATTTTAAATAACAAATGCGTAATTCATACATACCAGGAGTCATAAATTGAACTATATTAAAATTAATAGTTTACAGAAGATATCACAAACTGAGAAGAAAAACACCACCCAAAAGTGGATACTTGTAACACTATTATAATAGGTGAGTAAACATTTCAAAAGCTTGTTTATATCAAAAAGAGAAAGATAAACAAGGTAATATAGACAAAACAGCCCCTTTTATAAAGCAGAAAACATATTTCATTAATATGTGTAATGGTGTTCAGCATAACAAGACAGTGCAAGTGAAGACCACAAACAGATCTCGGTCCTGCTCACTGATACTGATCACTTTCCCATTACTGGGACCAAAAATCTCACACTTGAGGCTTAAAGGAAGAGAGGTTTTATTAGGCTCATGGTTTCAGAGATTGCAGTCAGCTGGCTCCAAGGCAGAGCCATGGTGATGCAGAGCACAGTAGAGGCTGCCAAGAAGCAGAGAGAGAAGGCAGAGCAGGAGATGCATCATATAGGAAAAAGATAAACCCTCAGAGGGATCCCCTACTTCCTGCAGAGGGGTCCTGCTTTCTAACACCCCATTCACCTATGGATTTAGCAATGGATCAGTCCATTGCATACTTATCCTCTTATTAGAATCGAATTACATCTCCAGGGCCCACCTCTAAGCATTGCTGTCTTGGGGATCAAGCCCTCAACACCAGAGCCTTTGGGGATATTCTTCCTATTTAAACCATAACTCCACTGACTGAACCAAATAAAGCAAAATGCATCCCGAATAGCAGGGAAGATGTGGTTTAATTGCAATCCTCACATGAAATTGCTTAGTTTGGCACAGTAACTTTGAAAAACAGTGTGTCTCAACTTGTAAGCTACACAGTCCTATATTCAGAAGTGGGATTCCTAGCAGAACCATGCATTCATAAATGCTAGCAAATGTGTAACAGGAGGGGCTGGGGATTTAGCTCAGTGGCATAGGCGCCAGCCTTGCAAGCCTGTCGTCATGAGTTCAATCCCTGGTACTGTAAAAATATAAAAAATACAAAAAAAAATGTGTAGCAGGAAGACGTGAAAAACAAACTTTAAATCATCATTGTTTATAATTGTGCAAATTGGAGGAACCAAGATGTCCATCGATCAAGAACAGGGTAGGTAAAATGTAAACGGATATGGTAGCATCTTTGATAAGTATGAAAGTGAAGTGTCACTACCTGAACAAAATAGATGACTTTCATACAGTCAAATATAGAACGAAATTCGTAGACATCACCCAGGATAGGATATTTGCACAAAGCTCAAAGCAAGGAAATAGGTTATTTACTTTCACTGGGATATCTGATATCTATTCAAGCATGTCAAACAAGTGATACACTCTGAATTTAGTCAGAATGTTATTATCCAGACACAGGTTGGGAGAATCATGACCAAGTAAGAAGAGTGGTCGTGTTTTCATTGACAAACTGGGTGATATTTTTAAAAATAAATACAGCTATAATTTAATTAAATTTGCAGCCTTTTTAAATGGGGGATGAAGGAGAGAGAGAAATATATATATATATATATATATATATATATACATAGATAGATAGATAGATAGATAGATAGATAGATAGACAGAAAGATAGATAGGATGGATAGCTAGATAGCTAGATAGCTAGATAGCTAGATAGCTAGATAGCTAGATAGATAGATAGATAGATAGATAGATAGATGATAGATAGATAGATAGATAGATAAATAGACAGAAAGATAGATAGGATAGATAGCTAGCTAGCTAGCTAAATAGATAGATGATAGATAGCTAGCTAGCTAGATAGACAGAAAGAAAGATTGATAGATAGAAAGATAGATAGATGGATAGAAAGAAAGAAAGAAAGATAAATAGGATGGATAGATAGATGCATGGATAGATAGAAAGATAGGTAGATTGATAGATAGAAGGTAGATAGACAGAAAGATAGATAGACAGAAAGACTGATAGATAGAAAGATAGGTAGATTGATAGATAGAAGGTAGATAGACAGAAAGATAGATAGATAGACAGAAAGATTGATAGATAGAAAGATAGACAGATAGATAGATAGATAGATAGATAGATAGATAGATAGATAGACAGATAGATAGATACATGGATAGATAGATATATGGATGGATAAATAGATGGATAGATAGATAGATAGATGATAGATGGACAGAAAGAAAGATTGATAGAAAGATAGATAGATGGCTAGATAGAAAGAAAGAAAGAAAGAAAGAAAGATAGATAGATAGATGGAAAGATAAATAGGATGGATAGATAGATAGATACATGGATAGAAAGATAGGTAGATCGATAGATAGAAGGTAGATAGAAAGATAGATAGATAGACAGAAAGAAAGATTGATAGAAAGATAGATAGATGGATAGATAGAAAGATAGATAGATAGATAGATAGATAGATAGATACATAGATACATAGATAGATAGAAAGATATATGGAATGATAAATAGATAGAGAGATAGATAGAGAGATAGATAGATAGATAGATAGATAGATAGATAGATACATAGATAGATACATAGATAGATAGAAAGATATATGGAATGATAAATAGAGAGATAGAGAGATAGATAGATAGATAGATAGATAGATAGATAGATAGATAGAAAGACAGATGGATAGATAGATAGACAGGAAGATAGACAGATCAACAGAGTGAGCTGACATTGCACACAGTGGTTGCTTAGTTTTACTTGTGCACTTTTACCAAAGCTGACATCAGGGTAGCCGGGCTCTCTGTCTTGTGAGCTCCAGCCCTTGGTGCATCTCTTGCTTTAGAGAAGCTTTACATTTCCTTCACCTCTCCTCGCCCTGATAAACTCTTCCAAGAAGTTTCAAGCCTCCCTTTCCTGGCGGGAAGAAATGTAGTCACAGCCATGCCTGTGGAAACTCCTGGGCAGGACCACAGCGTCCCTCTCTCCCAGAGCACACAGCATCTGTGTTGGTACCGCTGAAACCAGCCCACCCTGGAGCCGTTGCTAGAATAATCACCCATTAGAAAAGGCTCCAGGAGACTACTCGGGATGGCTACAGTCAGGGAGACAGTGAGGCCCACATCCGCTTTTAAGCAGTTGTGCAAATTTGTAAATGCTGATAAGAGTTCGGCCTGAATGCACCATTTTTTAATCATCTAGTTTTGCTAATTCCTTCTTCTCTGTGTCTTCAACCTCCCCCACCTTCTCTTATGCTTCCTCGTCACTTTTCTCCTTCGTTCTGCACTCTTTTCTTCTCCCCTCTCCTCCTCCCCTTTCCTCCTCCTCGTTCTATCCTGCTCTTTTCTCCTCTCTCTCCACCTCCTCAGCCTCTCCTTCTTCCCCCTCCTTCCCCTCCTCCTCCTCCTCTTTCTCCTCCTTCTCCCTCATCCTTCTCCTTCCTATTTTCAGATTTGTGCCTGGAGCAATCCAGGCATAATAAATGTTGATAAATTTTAAAAGTGAAATGATTTATGAACTCATAAAATTTATACAGAGAGATAGAGAGAGACAGCGATAGAGACAGAGAGAGACAGAGAGAAAGAGACAGAGACAGAGACAGAGAGAGACAGAGAGACAGAGACAGAGAGAGACAGAGATAGAGAGAGACACAGAAACAGAAACAGAGAGAGACAGAGACAGACAGAGACACAGAGAGATAGAGAGAGAGACAGAGAAAGAGACAGAGACAGAGAGAGAGACAGAGACAGAGAGAGATAGAGAGACAGAGAAAGAGACAGAGAGACAGAGACAGAGAGACAGAGAGAGACAGAGACAAAGAGAGATAGAGGAGAGACAGAGAAAGAGACAGAGACACAGAGAGACAGATAGAGAGAGACTGAAACAGAGAGAGACACAGAAAGACAGACAGAGAAAGAAGCAGAGAGAAAGAGACAGAGACAGAGACAGAAAGAGACAGAGAGAGATAGAGAGACAGAGAGACAGAGACACAGAGACAGAGAGAGACAGAGACAGAGACAGAGAAAGAGGCAGAGAGACAGAGAGACACAGTCAGAGAGACAAAGGAGAAAAAGAGAGGAGAGACAGAGAGAGAGACAGAGATACTAGAGAAGAACTGACTTAAACAGTAAAGGGGTTTAAGGCAGCACAGTCTAGTAAAATGCAAGCTGTAGAGACACATAATGATCTTTGAGCTGTTATAGTCTACCTTTGCTGAGAACAATGTGTGGTGGTTGAGGGAAGACAAAAATCCTGCATCTGATGCTTGGTAGTGTTAATGCCCTGAATGAACCCTGCTGAAGCTCACAGAACTCTCTCCACAACAGTTTCTAAGAAGAAGTGTAAAATCACCTCACTCCTGGAAAGCCTTCTAGAAGCAAAACTCAGAGAAGTAAGGATGAACTTGGTACTGTGCAGATGTCCCAAACTGCCTTTTGCCCGTGAATTTCCTGAATTCCTCAAATTAATGGCGCACCTCCACTTCTAAATTTTTCTAATTTTCTCCAATATTTCTAATTTTCTCCAATATTTCGAAACAAATATTTGTTTCTAAATATAGAAACAAATATTTCTAATAGATATATGGTGGTGTTTTATTATTTTTACTTTAAATTGGCTTGTACCATTTTGGGGTATAGTGTGATAGTTTGATGCACATACACAACATGTAATGAGTTAGCTAATGGGCATTTGCAAACTCTCACGTATGTGACCGTTTCTTTGTACTGGGACTCTTCACACCCTGTGTGCGTCTTTAAAATGCACGATAAAAGGTTGTGAGGTACAGCACTACGATCTGTTGTGGAACACTAGAACACTAATCCTGTGTTGGTACCAGTTACCAAGTCTCTTTTATCCTCTTCCTCCTCTACTTCCCTAGGCTCTACAGATCATTTTTCTCTTCTCTTCTTCTGTGAGATCAACCATGTTGGTTTGCAAGTGTGTGTGCAGTCATGTTCTGTCTTTTCTCTGGGTCTGGTCTGGCTTCTTAAATTTAACACAATTCTCTCCCGGTTTATCCCCATAAAGGCATGTGACTGAATAGCATCATTGTTTAATGTGTAATATTCCACTGAGAGAGAGAGAGAGGGAGACAGAGACAGAGAGAGAGAGAGAGACAGAGAGAGAGACTTTTTTTCTTTTCCTCTCATCCATCCATGTGTACACTGGCTGATTTCATGTCCTGGCTATTGTACTATTGTGCACCAATGAACCTGAAACCATAGCTCTCAGAATCTCCACTTTGGGCTATCTGTTATGAATTATGCAAAGCATGATGGAATCTGGAAAGGGGAGTGACTATATATTTCTTGGACAGTATAGACAACTGGGAGGGAGACTTATGTTCATAAGAAGTTGTAATTCTAGTCAGAAAGCACGCAGTGCCAAGACAGAGATACTGATAAAATGCTAAAGAAACCCAAGTGAAAGATGACTATTTATAAAAGATGTCTTGTACTGCCATCCCCTAGGATAGAGGAGGTAAGAACCATTCATTGCAATGTGGCTGACAACCCAACCCAAATAAGTAACATCTCTAGGCAATAGAGGAAGCAATCATATAGGATGTAAATAACCAGTCCAGGAAGAGACAAAGGGTATTGCAAATTGTAGACATCCGACTTGAATTGCTCTTTGCAGGACATACTGATTACTTTGAAATTATCTTGATAATACAGAATTCTAATTTTTTATCTTTTTAAAAAACCTCTTATTTCAAAGATTTATTTAATAAGCCTCTTGTTTTAGACTTATACTGATAGTGCAAAGCAGGTTAGAGATTTCTCATATAATCCAGACACTTATTTTACCCTCTTATTAACATTTTAGAGTTTAGTGTATTTGTCACTATTAGTAACCCAATGTAGATACGTTATTATTAACTATGGTCTATAGCTGAAACAGACTTTATTTTATTATTTTGCCTCATGGTCCATCCAGATGGTATCTTAGATTTTTTTTTTTTTTGGTTATGTTTTCTGGGATGGGAGAGAAACCTTTCTTTTCTTATTTTGTAGATCTTGACAGCTTTAAGAAATACAAGACAGCTAATACGTAGAAAATACATTAATTGGGTTACCAAAAGATGTCTCACAATTAGGCAAGGGTTACAGATTTGGGAGGAGAAAAGAGCAGAGAGCCAATGCCACTTGGCCCCATTTTATTAAAGACATCAATATGATTCATCAGTGTTAAACTTGACCTTGGTCACATGAATGAAGTGCTGTTTGCTGGTTTTCTCCACATCAAATTACCTTTTTATCCTTCCTGTTCTGTGCACGTTGGAAGGAAATCATTCTACAAGACACATTCTCAAAGAGCGTCTACATCAATCATTAGAAGTCTTATGCACCAGAGATGAATTCTTCTCATCCATTGATTTGCTTATTCAATAATTTTTCTCGGTATGGAATCACAATATATAGCATTTGAAGCTCAAAACTCTATATGAAATATTTTTTGTTCTCTTGCAACCCAAAACACCTGTCACATACATCTTAGACCCAATTCTTCAAAACAAAACAAAAAAATCCCTCAATGTTATACAGCTATATTGTTTTACCTGTGGTATTTATAAGGATGATGGGTTACCTTGAGTTTTAATAACTTAATACGTCCTTATGATCGAAATAATGCCATTCAACACACAAAAGCATGTTCTATTAAAAAGCTAATGCCTTACCCACACTTCCAAAATGTCCAAGTTTCAGTCTTGCTAACTTACTGAAAAGTCTCTTTGGGAACCTTTGAGCAATTTTGTAAATTGAGTTTGTGAACTTGACCCTGAGTTCCTCTGAAGTTCTGGGTTTCATGAATGAACGATATTATTAAGGCATTTGCATTACTTCTGTGTTCATCTAAAGTTATTAAACACATAAAATTACACATGGCCTTGATACCTCTTTGTCTAGATGGGATGTGGTTTAAATGGATTATTTTCCCTACTTCTGCCTAGAGAAATAGAGGTCTTTAGTTTACAACTATAATACAGATAGGTGGGCAGATTCCCTTAAGTAATTAAACCACCAGAGAAATTTTTTTTTAAAAATCCCCCATCATTGCAACTAAAAACTGGGAGACACCTACTTCTGTGGAAGATTGTCTCTTGTATTCAAGGTATGAGTTTCAAAGGGCACTCTGAGAAAGAAATCGCTGTGCACACCCCATTGCTAATCAGGGGTAAATGGATGAATTTCTAAAGTTCTATATTCTGAATGTTTGAAACCAGCCAGACCTACCTCTCCTAAGACCAACGGCAGCCAGATATTTCACTTCTGTAAGACTCCCCAGCAAAAATACGTTTTTAATAATGCAACTCGAAGGATGCCTTCTGATGCTTACAGTCTTTGCATCATCGAGACTCTGTGGGAGCCTCCTTGTAGAGAGCAGATGGATGGGTAGCTGAGAACACGGAGCTAATGACAATTCCATCTGTGTCGCTGCTGTGTGCATCTCCTTCCCAGGGGCCACAGCATATGATCGTCTTCCTTGTCCTGGCTAAGAAGGGCCTCAATGTCACTGAGAGCCAGCAGACTTTACTGGACAAGCAATTTGGAGAGTCACGCTTTGCATACTTGTCAGAAAGTGGAATGCAAAATGTGCGTTCCATTTTGGAGTTTTCTACTTGAAAATGTTTTTCCTGTATCCTTGCATGAACAGAGAACATTTGCCTTCTTCTATGGGCTGAAAAGCACTGCAGATTTTTTACCTTGTGAACAGTAGGGAATCATTGCAAATGTTCAGAGTGTTAATTTACGGTATGACAGATTCTTCTGCACAGTGCCCCAAACAGCTTGAGCAACTGAGTAAATGTTCTGTTTCTTGTTTTGTTTTTCCTCATCTTTCCACTGCTCCCAACTTCTCCCCCCAAAGTAACTTTCGTGTGCACAAGAAATATGTCATGGGCCGGGGATTTAGCTCAGCAGCATAAGTGCCTGCCTGGCAAGTGCGAGGTCGTGAGTTCGATCCCCAGTACCAAAAAAACAAAAACAAAAAACACCAAGAAATGTGTCATGCTTTCAGGATGCGGGGAACAAGGGAATCTTCCATTCTGTCTTGCCGAGAGGTTGAATTAGTGGCTTATTTTGTAGTCCATGATCTCTGCCATATACTGTGTTGTCTGAGCTTGCCATTGGAAATTTTTATTGGCATGCCCCAGCTTCTATGAAACTTAGGCTTTCTTTAGGTCAAGTATATAGCTGCTGCCTGACACAGAGAGGCTCAGGTGAAGCACAATCTACCCTATTTTTTTTTCTTTTAAAAAACCCTTTATTTTAAAGAGAATAAAACCAAGCAAAATAAAACAGAAGAAAGCCAATCAAAACAAGCCAGTGTAAGTGACACAGGATTTCAAATCAAAGTAATAGGGAATCAACAATGCTTACCATAATGGCTATTGTTGTCTTCCAAATAGCTGCCCATAGCTTCAGACATAGCAAAATCAAACAAAACAGAAACAGAATAGAATTAATAAAAACAAAAGAATGAAGGTAATACAGGACTTCAAAACATTATAATGGTAAATGCAAAATGGCTACCATAATATAACCTGCTACCTTGGGAAAAAGCTGCCTTTGCCATCAGATACAACAAAATCAAACAAGGTAAAACAGAGTAAAACCCAACTAAACAAAACATTGAGGATGATACAGGGTTTCAAAGCAAGATAATAAGGAATTAACAGTGGCCACCAACTTCAGAAAGAGGGCCCCGTAGATGCTACATTGCATATTGCTAGTTTCTAAATAGATGATCAGACTACTAGCGTTAGATCTGCAAAGTCAGTGAAACACTAAAAATTCAAGCGTTAAATTGTATTTTATCTCATTAGCTATCATCACAGCCTGTGTTTCTCCAGATCAGTGGGTCACTTACAGGGTTTGGGGGCTGAGGTGGGGGACATTGGCTCTTTTGCTTCCCTGCCCGTGTGCCAGAAGGCATTGGTGTCTTGGTAGTCCCCCAGACAGCCCACACGTGGCACGGACTCACAGGAGGTCTTAGTTTCTTGCTGACTTTCTGTTCTCCTCCCCTGCAGTCCACGAATGATGCCGACTCACAGGGGAGGACTGCTGTTTGGCTTTCCCCAGTCAGCCTGTGCATGGCATTGACCCAAATCCTCCTCTTAAATTACTAAGCCATAACTTTCAGCCAGTTATCTTCCAATTTCTCCCAGCCCATGGGACACCAAGAGTCTTTTCGAGAGCTGTCTATCTCTAAGAACAATGAACAACAGAAATGAAATAACAGCCAACAGAAATGAGGGACGAGGCGAATAAGTTCTTTATGCATTTTTACATAATCTCAAGGCTCATCGCCTCACCCCAAAGCATTTATGAGAAATTGAGATCCCGTTTTTCCATTCTTGTGGGCCCTAGCAGAGCTGAGCTGCTTGGTTCATTTTCTCCAACACAGATTTCAGCTGTTGTACATCCTCCTTTAAGATGCCACCAAGAAAGCAGCCCATGAGAAAATTGACAATAATCTATTCATTATTTGCATTTAGTTTAGCATGTGTACAAAGAAAAGAAACTCCTTGAAATAACACCCCTGTGACTCCTAAGTTATTTTCTTTCTCTTTTTCTTTTGTATTTAATAACTGAACTATGTCCTAGCAATTCATACCAGAGGAGCAGTAAGCGAACACTCCATGATGTCTTTCACACCTGTTAGAATGATGACAATCCTCAAATAAGCTTGCATGATACATGCACCGGAGGTCAAAGTACCTGATAAAAGACCAAGCTTGAGAGTGGATTATTTATTCTGCTTCCCAGGGCCCTGGGGATTCTTCTATTCCGATCAGCCCCCATATCACAGATCAGGGGCAGCCGGGTGCAGTTGTTTAGTCTAGAAGCACAGATTGGTTGCTAACCAAATTATAGACCACTTTCTGAGTCAACCCAGTATTACAGTCTGATAAAAAGATAAATGAATCACAGAGCTGCCTGATAGGAAGAGAGGAATCGTTTATGAGTCCCTCAGACACTGGGAAGTACACGGAGGTTTTTGGTCTCATGTATCATTCACTTGATGGCATCTAAACCATTTATAGACTCTGGCCAGTGACAAGCACTGTGTCTTCTTGTTTACCAATAGCTCCCCTGATGTGGATAAGAGAAAGGAGGCCAAGGTTTGCAATCTCACTGTTTCTGTGACTAGTTCTCTGCATCTCTGGATTCACCAGAGGATATCTGTTATGTATAAAGCACTGGTGGTCAAATTAACGCCAGCTGGATTACATCAGCATGACACTGACTGAAGATGCTCCACCTGAGGAAAGTTGCCAGCATACATAGGTGGAGAAGGAGAAGGAGGGTGTTAAGGCATTATTGCTTTGCTGCATTGAGGCATTGTGGGTTCTCCTATGAGTTGCTGTTTGAGTTGTTGGTTCTCCTGGAGAATCTCTGGTCCTCACATCGAGCATTGCTTCCTGGCTTTGGAGAGGAAGATGTGTGTTGCTTGCTCTCCAGGATTAACTACTCATGCTGACTTCCTGGCATGTACCCGACTGTGCTTATCATTGGAGGAGCTCGGGGCCTCTTTGTCACTGAGGACGGCTGTGGTGCCTTTCAGGACAGCCCTGGTCCTTGTTGTGAGTGTGACTTCTTGGTTCCAGCATAGAACCCTCATCCCACCAGCACAGCTCCTTCACCCCGCTGGCATGGACTTTCTGGCTTCCACCGCTGACCTTTGGGCCTTCCCGGCACGGATCCATAAAACAGACTGGCGTGAGTCCTTCCTGTGGTCTCCGGACCTCCAGTTGAACTCGTGGGAGGCATTGTCATGAGCTCTGGGTTTTCATCTGCATTCATGTGGGACATTGCTGTTGGATTCATGCCCTTGACTAAATATTCTATGTCTTTGGTGTTGTGGATAGATTTCCTGCATTCTCTTGTGTTAACCCCTAGTGACCATTATAAAAATAATATTATAAACTCCATGTCCTGATTCTAATTGCTCTCTGTGCGTAACCCCTGAGTACGACACTATCTGAGGGCAAGATCCTGGAGGCCAGATATTTTTTTTTTTTTTTTTTAGGTCCCAAAGCAGTTGTTTTGCTGCAAAATCAGAGAGGGAAATGAAACGTGAAAAGAGTAATAGTTTTCCACACTGAAATGCAGGCATTGTTGGTAGAGCTGTGGACATGTAAGGAGGATGGATGAGAAGCTAGAAAAAAGATTAGTGTATGGTGGGATGGTGATCAAGATCAAAGGTTGCTTAATGCAAGAGAGGATGTCCAGATGGAGGGCAAAGCTAGTACCATCATGGATCTCTTAAGAGCAGAGTGAAAAGGAGAAGGAGGACAGGGTACAAACCCTCTAGCAGATGACAAAAAATGTGGACGTGGCTACTTTTCTACCTGTGGGATGGGAACAACTTGTCCATTCCAAGAAATGGAGAACAACCATTCTTAAACTTCTGCATTGTTGTTAGTATCAGAGACAGATTCTGGTCACAAATCACAGTTCCCAGCAAGAAGTAATTTCTCAGTAAGGACTGCTGTCTCCATCTGGTACATGGACAGCAAGGGGTCTGTGGTTTTCTTTATTCTTTTCTGTTCAGTGCTAGCTGCCACGAGTATATGAGTTCATGGCATCGGACTTTGATAGGATGCTGGGTCTAGAGATGCAATAGGTGTGTACAGGTAAATTCACTTCATGTGTTTTAAGTAACCTAGACATTTTCTGCTGTACTTCTTACTAACTGGGTACATGGGATAGTTTGGATCTTAAATGTCCATGAAATACCACATGTTGAAGGCTTGGTTGCCAATATGATGCTACTTGGAGGTGGATTAGACTTTTAAGAGGCAGGGATCTACAGGGAGGAATTTAGGTCATTGGGAACATGTCCTTGAAGAAGCTTGGAGGACTCTTTTTCTTTCTTTAACTTCCCTGCTGTAAGATGAATGGCTTTTTCACCACATGCTTGTTTTCCAATGCATGAATGTGTCAAAGCAGTGGGATCTCTGAAACTGCCACTCAAAACAAACCTTTTTATTTCATAAGTTGAGTATCTTGGGCATTTGTGATAGTAACAGAAAGCTGACTAACATGGTAGATCTTATCGCAGATTTTCTGTTGCATGATCCTATAAAATGGTGGAGTGTTTTGTCAAAGTTCAGAGGCCTCATACATACAACAACAACAAAAACCTGAACACACATACTTTACTAAGTTCATTTTCTCTTGTCCAATTTTCAGCAAACTAGAATTTCTTTTATATTCTGTTAGTCAATAAAATCAGCCTTCTATTGTTCAATCGTTGTGCTGTAGATCTCTTCTAGTTAAGTTTTGAAAAACATTTTTCATATTTCCTCCTTGGATTGTTGACTTAGGGTACAAATTCCAATCATATGGTTTGGCCCACCTCTCTATTTCAATTCTGACCTGTAATACTATGATTTACATCCCAGGTTTCCAGATCGCTATAAAAGTTAGGTCATCTCAATGGTTAGCCTGAAACCACCATCTTAGACACATCTGACTTACTTTGGAACAACACATTCTCTGTCATTCTGATATTCCAAGTTTGCATCACAGCGCACAGCTGGGGACATGTGTGAATACCTTTCTGTTCCATATTTTTACCTTGTCTTTTACTGTCTGTGCTTTTGGGATACCCATACTTAAGGCTACAACTTGGCTTCTGTCTCCACTGATTTTATGCATCGGGATTTGCTCATTTCCAAGAGCTAGGATTTCTTCTACTGCTCCAGAACCCCATGAATTTTCTGGCCTGCCAGAAAGATGCTCACTCATTTTTGCTTTTTATATTGCATGCCTTCTGCCAGCTGATGAGGGAAGAATGAGGTGAAGGGTGCAATAAGTTCCTGGGGAGGTGTCTTATTTCTCAGCTAGAATCATCTGCACAAACTTATAATAGCATCTTAATTTTCACCTCCATCCAGAAAGGAATGCAGGTGTGAATGTGTGTGTGTGTGTGTGTGTGTGTGTGTGTGTGTGTGTGTGTGTATGTGTTTATATGTGGGTGTGTGATTTGATCCAAAGTAGATTTCCAACTTTGTGTGCAGTGGGCTCATTGCCTTTGGAACTCATCTCAATCTTTGGATGAAACTTACAAAGATCATGCTGGGTCCCAAATTTGCTCTCTTGCTTCCATTATTCTACACTGAAAAAACAAAGTGAGGTGATTTGTAATGACCCACATAGGAAGGATGTCACGGAACTGTCCTGGAATTCTTTGCCTCTCCAGCATGGAAACTCACAGGAATACACATCAGATGACAATGTGGTCTCAGTGAAGAATGTGCCAGGAAAAGAGTGGTGGTCTGTTTCACATTCACAAATGCCACGACGGGCAGAGGGTTTCAGCTGGTTAGAAAATTCTAGGTGAAAGAAATGGTAAGAATAAATAAAAGTATATGGTAATCATAACTCCCCATCATATTGCTTTGATGCCTTATAATGTTTTCATTCATTAATTGGAATGGTTTTATTCTGGGTTGTTTGATTTTATTGTCTGTGATGGTATGAACAGCTATTTTGAAGAAAACAGTACATTATAATAGCTAGTGATGACTTAATATCATCTTGTTTTGAAGTCCCGTCAAGCTTTTGTTCTTCTGTTTCCATCAGTTTTATCATTGTATCTTATTGGATTTCATTATATGTGATAGTATAAATAAAATTTTTTTATAGACAAGGGGGTAATATAGAAACCATTGTTCGTTTTCTGTTAGTTGGTTCTGAATACCCTGTAATACTTTCATTCTCTTGAATGGTTTTACACTGTCTTTTTATGTTTGATACTATAGTATATGATGGTATACTCACATATTTTAAGGAAAGAGACACTATGGTAGCTACTGTTATGTTGCATTGTCTTGTGGTGAAACACTATGTTGCTTAAATTGTTCTGTTCTGACCTGTGTTGTTATGTCCTCTTGTATCTTAATCTTTTTTTAAAATAAAAAAAGCAAATTCCAAGTGGGTGGCTCTTGTTCTCACTGTAGATCCTGATTTAGGTGGCAAAAAATCAGTGCATTTGATTGGGAGACAGTTTATTGACTTTCTAACAGCAATCTCTCTCTTTTTGTCATAGAATTGTCTTTAACTCATGTGTATAACCTAAACCAGGATAATTTTAGTAGTATGGCTCACATCTCAAATAGCTACAAGACCTGGTGCCTATATACAAGACCTTGTTTGTGTATCTGGCTTTTGTTGTTGTTGTTAGTCTGTTTTCTCTGCTAGAACAGCGACTATGACATTCTTACTTGATATTAAGACTAGAGGTCAAGAGCAAAGCTTTCGGCCAGAACATGAATACAAATGCAGGATTCATTCTGGACCAACCAAACATAAATTTGAAGTTTAACAAGATCTCCAAATGATTTGCATGTGTCTCAAGGTCCGAAAATGCAAAGCATGACAGGAAAGCAGGAGACTTTATTTCTCAGATTTAGACCAATGTGTCTCAAATTTGGGAACGTATTTAAAATCGCTTTAGGGGATTTAATAGCATTTGATATTGTAAATGCAGAGACACAGTGGAATTGTTGGAGAATCCCTTTTCCCAGGAAATCTTGCATCCAACGCTAAGAACCATGGCCTTAATTAGCTTTCAAGAGAATCAAACCTTCTGCCTGGAATGAAATGCTAAATACATTAAGTATGAAAATGTTTACATATAGATGTCTGTACATACACACATACAGGCACATACAAACATACACATGAATAAATTTTTGCTGGGAAGCATCTATGCTCTGAATGTGTCTTGTATTAATCAGTTTTCTTTCATTATCATACATTGCCTGAGATAACTCACTTATACAGAAGATTATTTGTTCTGGCTCAGGCTTATCAAAGTTCCACTCTTCAATCATTTAGTGCTGATGCTTTTGGGCTTGTGTTGAAGCAACACCAATCCCAGGAGAGTGTGAGGGACCAATAATCTCTCACTTCACAGCCAGGAATCAACAAAAGGAAAGGAGGGGCGGAGGGGTCTCCACAATCCCCTTCAAACACTTGACACCTATAATAAGATGGCTCAATAGATTCTGCTCCCAGTAAAAACCACCGGTAAGTCTGTAACACAAAGACACTTGGGGTTAATTTAAGATCCAAAATATAGCATGTCTCCCATCAAAAATCAAGGAGTTTCCAATGTGATGGAACAGAAAGAGAAAGCTTTAAATGTGATTGAGGATCTAGGTGTAGATACTTTCCTTGTGAGAGGCACGGGGTTCCATTCATAGAAAGGAAAAGAAACCAAAGGGATGATTGTGTTTTGCAAACTCCTCGCTTACGGATGTGGTCAAGGGCCTTATAAAATGTGCTTCCTGTAGCATATTCTTTTACCTTTTATAGTATAAGGACACTGCATTTCTTCCCTGGGAAATTATAGCTCTTACCATACCACCAAAGCTGCTGGTCCTTTGACCTTGGACTTCTCATCCTACAGAACAGTTAGAAAACAAACTTCCATCCTTTACAAGTTTACTTAGTCTCAGATATTTTATCATAGCAGCACAAAATACACAATGACACAAATTTCTTAAAAAGTCATTTGATGATTAGAACAACCAAAAAACCCCAGCTATTGTAGAACATCAAGGATGGAGTGGTTTGGAGCATCTTTTCAAAGCAAACAACCAATCTGTTCTGTCCAGACACTGGGCTGAATTTAAATTCTAAGACATTGTCCACACAAGTGCCATGATGTTTTTCTTCAAGAGCTGTGGAGAGCCTGAGATTTGACCTTTGTGGCGAGCTAACAAGTTAACCTGCTCATGGCTTTGTGGATGGTGATGGAAGGCAGAGGGCTCCTGGGTCAGACATAGCGATGTGTTCATAGCACTTTGAGCTCTTATGGCATCACCATCCCTTCAACAACTTGGTCTGGCCCAGAATCCCCCCCGAGCCAAAGCAGCACATATAGGCAACTAAATCTCCAGTGGGTTGTGCTAACAAAGAGGAATGCAGGGGTCTCCATGTTTTATTTTTAGCAGTGCTAGACATCACCCTTCCCTTGGCACCGAGAAAGATACCATGCTTTATGTGTCCAGCATTGTTTGCTATAAAACACACTTGCAGAGAAGAACTAGAACACATATCATGTAACACTTCTCATCAAGATACGTCCATGAGATGGACTCAAAAGGAACTGTTACCCCAAAACCAGCAGGCAAAAGTTTCACTAGTGAGCATGAAGGCATTTCTGCTGGGTGTTACTTCCTAACATTGCAGCTAGCTGACTGCTGTTTCCCTTGCTGGCTTCAATTAAGAGCTCAGGATGTATTCACACAGCAGGCAGAGTTAACATTTCTTATCTGATTAAATCATTTTCTTACAGAAGCTTTGTTTAAAACCACACCGTTATAGCAGGAAGCATATTAAGAATAATCCAAGTAAGTGCAGACTGAAGAGATTCAGTTAGTGCTAAAGTGTTGGTGTTCCATTACTGTTCAACCAAAATGGCAAGACGGGAGCATAAAGGATGGACTTTGCAGGTCATGCAATTCTGAGGGAAAATCTGCTAGCAAAGGGGTAGCAACCGAGAGAGGAAGAGAAAGGAAGATGGAGATTCCCAACACCTCAGAAGAGGAATTCCTCTGCTGCTATCTGTCACCCTTACTATCAGCTCTACTTCAGTGGCTGGTTCATATGAACTTCTACAAGAAGCACCAGAATCTCTTTGAGTCAATGGCAGTAGCGTAAATGCTCCAGACAGAATCTGTTGGACTCTTGACTTAGCAACGTGTGCTTCCTTCTCCTCCTCCATCTGCCTGGTCAGTATCTTTTTGTGATGGTGAATTTTGATCATCGACTTGATTGGTATGAGAGATGCCTAGAAGATTAACAGAGTATACTTCTGGGTGTGTCTGACTGGATCATGGAGTTGTGACCTTGGTGACTCTGATCCCTGACCCCTTCCTTCCTGGCTCTTTTGTTCGCATCCCTATCTCCCTGTGCACCATATTTTACCTGCCTGTGTAGCAGAACCTTAAACTTATGGACACTAATACAGGAGCATGGTATGAACTGCAGGGGAGCTTCAAAAACTCGACCTACAGAGGAGCTGCCGAGGAGGTAAATGTAGATTGAATTCTCCAGATCTGGGAGTCTGCATTTCTAACAGCCTGCCAGATGGCAACCAAATAAGTGGCTTGTGGCTTGTAATTTGAGTTGCAAAGCAATAGATCCATGATCCTTCAGTAAGGCTGTAAATTGGAAGGACTTCAACATGCTACTTTAAAAATCAGCAAGCCGAGAACCTCAGTTATTCCTAACAGGGGGAAGACCCTGGTGGCCATTTGGCAATGTGTGGAGATATATTGGCTGTCACAGCACGGGAAGGCCAGGAATGGAGGAGTTACTGTCATAGGGGAGATAGATATAAAACGTCCTGCTAGGCACAAGGCAGCCCCGTGAGAAAACATCACTCAGAGAGCACTGTGCATGGTGCACTGGGAAGGAAACACATCAGTAGTCTCTGTCTCCAAATTGCTACCTCAGCTGTGCACTGTTATATTACAAAATTAATTGTGCAATACTTCGCTGATGGGTAATTGGGTAATATATGTTGACACACACTTACCGAGCACACAGTGTTGATAATTGGCTTTTTGCAACCATGATACAGAATAGCAAACAGCCAACTCTGTAGTTCCATTATCAGCTAAAATACGAGAGCAGAAGTCCCCTACATTTGCTAAATATTGAAGGGACCCTCCTTCATATTGTTTTCTCAGTTAAACCATGAATTGTGCAAGGCAAATCCCAAAGAATGAATCATTTTCATGGTAATGCTTTAAATATTAAACTGCTTAAGACAGGCTTTTCTTTGTTTGCATATGCTAGCCTGTGCACAGAGTGGTGTAGCTAAGTGCTTTATAAATGGCGTGTTTTGTGACCTATTTGAATAGTAAAACTATCTTGCATCTGCAGGATGGCTTCTACAGTGGAACCATCCAGTGGATAAACTGAGCACGGTGCACAAATACGCAACTGATGCCACTTGGAGAAATACGAGGGAAAGGCTTTTTATAAATGTTATTCCATGCAGTAGCTTGTCTTTTATTTCCTATATTTCCTTCATGGCTCTGCAAAAATTCTTCACAGAAGTAAAAGGAAAAAAAAACTCCTTGGTTGGCATTTTTGTTGAGGCACAGAAATCATTACATGAATCAAACAAATGGAAAGGTGGCATATTTGTCAGCCAGAATGACAGGAGGCAGAATCAGAAGGCTGGCTAACAATAATTATCAGGAAATACCACTGATGCATTTTTTTATTAAAGAGCTTTCATGTCAGGTTCAAGCTGCCTGCTCCTAGTTCTCTACGAGTAAAAAGATGAATTTATCGATGATCATTAAATTATAATATGTGCATATAATATACACATACACATTTCTTGTAGGATAGATTTAAGAATGCAGAGTTTGGGTGAGCTTTACGACACAAATATATTTGTAAGAGAACTTCAGAAGTGAATATTATCCTGTGGTTTTTTTTTTTTTTTGCCTTACTGATGGAGATTTGTGAAACTCCAGCATTTCCAGAGCTGCTGATTGTATAAAACGTTTCCCCTTCACAATGACCCCCTCTGGATCATTTTGGAGTGGTGTAAAGTAAAAAGCTGACCATATTGGTGGATCATTTTGGTGACCACATGGACCACAGGTCAGGATCAGAACTGTTCTCCGAAGCCTTCAGGGTCTTATACCTTTGTCCCTGGGGGGAAATTTCTCTCTTCTCCAAGAGTTATCTGCTCACGTGCTAAAATGCAAAATGCCTGCAAACCTGGAACATTCTTCTCACCGTTCGAGGCAATGAAGTGACTCTGGAGACTGATGAGCTAAGTAACAGCCTCTGTGGATGGAAAGGGAATCTGAGAAGGTATTCCAACACCAGCCAGCGCTGGACAGAAAGACAAACCCGTGTCGAGGGTGTGAATAACGCACACACAGGCCAGAAACAGAGTCTAACCCTGCTGGCTCTGGGAATGCAGGGAAAAGAACAAGGATCACTTTAACAAGGGATTTAAACTTACCTTCTGTCCAGATTTTTCAGCCTCTAGTACAGTGGTTAGTCTTCAGGCCTCTGAATTATGGATTCTCCCCTCCTGGTTGTGTATTGAACTGGCTGCTTGATATTAGCACACACACACACACACACACACACACACACACACACACACACGCATGCACAATCTCTGTTCACCCCACGAACATGCATTTTTTTCAGCATACATTTTTCCGTTGTTAATAATGCAAAAGTCGCCCCTAAGTACACATTTTGGATAGCTACAAACATGTTTAGAGGTTGTTATCTCATCATAATTATCAAATAATTACGTAATTATTGCTTAATTTAATAATGCATGTTCGTGTCACGTTAGGGAAGAGTGTGTGCTTAATTGGTGTACTCTGTATTTGGGTGCAGGAAGCTCAAGAGGATTCTTTTAAATGAAATCCTTTCCTCTTACATTCTTTTCAAAGGGCTTTTCAAACTTCCTGTATTCACAATTGCTTGTGCAGTGTTTAGAACAGGAGATACCCCCTCTCACACACAAACAGCTTTTAGCATGCGTCCTCAAGCTCTTTATCTCCTGAGTTGCTGTGAGAACACACTCTCCTGTTTTGGGTCACTAAGTTCAACTTCAGCAAAGGATGCTTGGATGGCTCACTGCCTCGGCTGGTGGGCTGCAGTGCGGGCAGACAGCCAGCTGAGCTCTCTCCAAAGCAAAGCTCCGAAGGCAGGTTTTCAAGCCCCAGCGGCAATTCCCCAGGAGCTGCAGTTCCGAAGATTGAATAGTTGGATGCTTGACTGGCTGACGAGAGGGAGGAAATCTCATGCACAAATCTCACGCACGAGGAGGGAAGGGAATAGGTGAGATGGAATGGTTAAGACCCAAGAGCCTGAAATCTCCTCACCCTTATGTAAAAGTGATGCCTGATGTGAGCCCCGGCCAGCTCCAAGTCCCAGAAGGATGAGAACGGCTGGGAACAGAGTACATAGAGAATCCAACCAGGATTTCCATTCATAGCCCGGGATCAAACAAAAGCACCGCAAAGGGACTCACCCTGCTTTACAACGTTATTTCTCGTGAAACTGCAAAGCAAATCCTGCATGTCTGAGGATTCAACGCATAGGTGACACCCACCATACACGCATGGATTTGTCATAAGCTGGCTATCGGAAGCAAGTATAAATAACACACATAACAGAGCAGGGTGACTTTGCCGTAGAGGAGGGTCCTGCTTGTTCTTACAAGCATGTGCATAGAAGAATCACAATAACTAAAGCACTAAGTAGCTGTTATTTTAAAACTGCTACCATGGGCTTAAACAGAATCAACCTCTATTACCCTTGTTCCCATCAATGTGGCCCCACATGCAAAAAACAACAATTAGCAATGCCCAACTCGGGCTTACAAATCATGCAGAATTGTCCTTGAACTCTGCTAATTCCTTCATGACACACGATATGAAACGTGCCCCAGGGACAACCCCATAGACATCCGTATATGTTAATGACTTGGACAATGATTTCAAAATCCTGGTTGTCCGCGTAAAGTCCACGTTTGCACAAATACTTAAAGTAATACAAAGAAATTGTGTTGTTTTTATTATTTTGAAAGAAAATGTCTTTTGCAACATTATTTATGTGTACAAATATTTCAAGGGTTAAGAGAAAGGCTGGGATCCTGAAGTCTTTTAGGTATCCTTCAATCCAGATTTCACCTCTGACCATCGTTGGGTGCATTAATAATCTCTACAACCTCTTGCTATCTTAAATAGAGTTGCCTATATCATCAGGTATGATAGAATTGAACAAAACAGTACAGAACAAAACCAATGAAACCTAAACATTGGAGACCTTACAGGACTTCCAAAGAAGATAATAGTCAAACCAGAATGGGCATCATAGTAAATCTTATTGCCTTCAAAGCGGTTGCCTATACCCTCAAACTTGATACTATCAAACAAAACAGAATAGAGTAAAATCAGTCAAAACAAGATGGGGAGAGCAATACAGGGCTTCAAATCAGGTTAATAGGAAAAAAAGTTATTATAATATATCCCACTATTTTTTAATGTATTTTTTCCTTAATTAAAAAATAATAAGAAAAAATAAGTTAATTTTTTTTAAAAAGGGGAGATTGAAATAAAAGAGGACATAACAACAGAACAACACAGGTCAGAACAGAACAATTTAAGCATCATAGTTTTCACCATCAGATAACCTGACATAATAGTAGTTAGTTACCATAGTGTCTCTTTCCTTGAAATATTTGAGTATTAATTCGTACCTTCATATACTATAGCATCAAACATATCAAGACAGTGTGAAACCATTCAAGAGAATGAAAAGCATTACAGGGTATTTAGAACCAGCTAACAGAAAATGAACAACTGTTTCTATATTATCTCTCTGCCTATAAAAATTTTTGTTTATACTATCACATATATTAAAATATAATAAGATACAGCTTGTTAAAACCAATGGAAACAGATGAACAGAACTGTTTGCAATGTCACTGTTTGAATGTCCACTTTGTATGCTTTAATTTTGTAATTTGAACAACTATTTCTAAGATGACAATATGTAATCTATTAACTAGTGATTTCTTACTGTACATTTTTTTCTTGAAATTCTGTATTACTTATACCCTTTCACTGTTTTGTTTTGTTTTTCTCTCTTTAAATAATAAAAAAAATAATCTCTACAGCCACACAACGGCTGCCAGGGAGAGAAGGGGAAGACATTAAGTAGGTATTAGTTGTAAATATAAAAGCATAAGGGTTAAGTTAAATCAAGAACCCAGCAAGAATGCACATTGTTTTACTGAAACAGAAATGAATGCCTCGTGATGGTCCGGAGTGAAAGGTTATTACAACTAAATATCCTTTCACATAAAAAGTTGAATTTCTCAGGGAGATAAAAGGCAAAATAACATTGCGAGCTTCTGCCTGCACATCCCCCATTTGTCATCTACAGACCTCAAAATAGCATGAAATACCAATGCTCGAGGAGGAGGACAGATACAGTTTCAGGCAGGGGGTCATCAACATCCTAAAAATTCACCTGAGATTTTATCAGCACTTGGGAAGGTAAAAAATTTGAAAGTGGAGTCCATAAACTTCCAAAATACACAATTGTCTTCTTCATCTAAATACCCTCATGTTTTCAACCCGAGCATAAATATTTTAAAGTGTAGACAGGCACCTGTATTCCATACAGGTCATAATGCCAATTATCTAGAAAGGTATGTATGACTTAGGGGATTTTTATGCCTTTTTTCCAACTTTACCAACGTTTTCATGAACAGTGTCGCTGTATAAGAATTCTTTGTTATCAGACAGAGTGTGGAATATAATACTAAGGAATTAGACACGTGGGGAATGGCGTTTTAAGAACGTGCTCTGAGTGTCTTTAGGTTTTTCTTCTAAGGCTCTGGCTTCAGGACTGCTGCCATTAACCTGATTTGTATGACTTTGGTCACTTAAAAATATCACTGTGTTGCAACACTGCATCACTCTTAAAATGGCAAACGTTTGTTTGCAATTCCTGAGGCTTGGCTTCTCACAAAGAGGACTTAATTTGGGAAAATGTGTTTACTTTGATTTTCAGGACTCCTTATTGCATGTTTTCTATAGAAGCCGATGGATTAACCTGTTACGTGCGAGTTTCAAGCCAGCAAAACCAATGCAAATCCCAAGCTACCTGTAGTCCTTTGGCAAGGACAAATTTTGGTGTGTTTACTTTATTCATCTCATAGGCAAGTTAGAGAAATTAAAGAAACCATCTGGTAAGCTACTCACGAAAAGAAAAACAAAACTAAATTTACTTGGATATATTTCAGTTGATATAAAATTATGCAATGCTAATCAACACAGTAAACTGGGATATTTCTTCCGAAATTGACAACACAGACTGTACAAAAGTTAAGATCTGTATTGGTTTAGAAATGTTACATTGTTAAAGTTAGTGTTTTTCCATTTGTACGGGGGTAAAACACTGGGGTAACTATGGACGGTCTTATCAGTATAGGTTTGATTGCAAAAACTAATGAAATATTCTGCCCAATGCAGATTTGGTGTGGGATGAGAGCTTTTATCTATACTTGAAAATGAATGGTATTATTAAAAAGTCTGTATGAGAAGACTCAAAGGGAATAGATACAGAAGCATACACAAATATAGACGACCCCTGAATCATTTTGGCTTGACTTGTAAGCTCTTGACTTCACACTGATTTGAAAGTACTGTGCATTCAGTGCAAACTGTGGTTTGTGTTTGGAATTTTGACCTTTACTCTGGGTAGTGACATGCTGTGGGGTACCCTCTCTCCATGCTGGACAGAGGTCCCAGGCTGCAGCTTCTGTCCACCTACAGGATCTAAATAGAAACACCTTGAACTCCAGTGTTCAGTTGCTCAGTTGTGAGGCTTCACAGGCTAAAAATCTTAAGTGCGTATTCAGTGTATGAAATTTTTAACCGACGGTGGGTTTCTTGGTACACGACATCATTGTAAGGCAAAGAAAATTGGCAGTGTAGCTTGCTATGAATAAGCAAGACTGGGAATTTTAAAAAAGCATTCTGTAATCTTTTTATACTTTGATTTCTGGCAAAAGACACAAAAAAGTTTATGTAGCATCTTCTGCATTTATTTTTATGAAATCAGGTAGAACATGAGCAGAGAGCTTGGGTTGTTATCTCCAAGTCTAAAAAAGCAGGTTGGGTCAGTAAGAATATTTCCTTTTACACATGCATCAGTGCCTTGATGCAGTTTGACTGTTGCTACTAAGTAACAAAGTCTGGACTTGTTCTTAGAGATTATATATTCAAAAAAGTGAGCTCTGGAATGATCTTAAAACCTTCAAAATAGATTATGTTGAAATATATTGTTGTAGGATGTCAAGCCTCTCAAATATTAACTTGTTAGAATTAAAAAAGACAAAGAGAAAAATGAAAATGTCTCCTAAACTTGCTAAGATTCTTGAAATCAATTTCAACACTTACCTATGCAATCATGAATATGTATTAATATGTGATGATAATATAGCTATAATAATGATTTATGTAAAGGTATGCATCTATTTAATTATTTATCTTTCCAAGTTTTTTGTCTTTCTATCTCCAATGGCCCCATTGTATATGGATTTTTGCTACATGCGTTATTTTACTAAGGGAACAAACACTAATAACAACGATCCTGAGTTTTGTTTTCTCTTAACCAGCTCTCAAATTTATAAAAACCAAATTAGGATCAATATAAATCATGCTTAGAACAAAAAATTGTAATGATCTGGAAATACAAGGTTGTCTAACAATAAACACTGCAAGGTAAACAATTCTTCACTATGAAGAATACCTTCCATGATGAAGAAAATCCCCTTTCACCACCGCCCTTGGGTTCTCCAAGCCCCGTTGAATTTGAAGTATTTGGAAAAAGGAGTTCGGACACAAACTCTTACGGTACCGACTAGGAAGCCAAGTGGATTAAATATGGGATGTAAATGATCAATCATCTCTTGACAATTCGGTGGAGACCAAAAGGTTCCCCAAAGTCTGGCCGGAAGCAAGAGGGTCCCTCTCTTTCCTATTTATATTAATCACAACATCCAACAACTCCGTATATTTAATGATTCGGGCACTGCATATATCACAGAGGAAAACACCTCATAATTTGTGTTGGCATCCCAATTAAAATATTCTAATGGTACTAGTAAATGCACAGGAACTACTAAAACACATTTGCACCCTTGAAGAAGCACATGTGGTTCCAGCTATAAGATTTTATTTCCCAATGAAAGTGCTCTACACTAAGAATCTTGAAGTACTTAGTAATTATTCTGTAACTGGAATCTTGAATTGTTATATGGCAGAAGATCTGCTGTCACACCACGAATTATAGGACAGAGTATCAGAAAGTACAGACAAAATAAAATCCTGCAGAAATCACTTTTTCAAATTTTAAGCTTTGTATGCTCTAGTCTTCATTTTGAATTTTTGAGAAGCCATTTAAGTATAGTTTTCATGCTCGATCCCCTGTTCCAAACATAAAATAATTGTATAGAGGAGAACAGCGATGAAGGTAAATGTATTTTAAAAGCCTTCATTTACTTGTTTGATTTTTGATTGACCTATAATAATTGTGCAGATTTCTGAGGTGCAATATAATGTTCTAAGACACGCATACACTGTGCAATGGTCAAATGAGATGCATTTATTTATAACCAGGACAACAAAGAGCTCCTTAATTTGCCTTTTGTGAGTTAATCCTTTTCATAATGACCTCTTAGAAAATCACAGATCTGGAGCGTGATTAATAAATCTACTGCTTACAGAAAAAGCTTTGGAGATTACATGATCATAAGATAATAGCTCTGCTTGTGATCTAATGCCGTCCTGGTCTTAATATGTGTCCTTGAGAAAGCATACATGCTTCTAACTGTAATTCTTATGCCTATCCCAAATGAAGAGGAAAAGAAACAGAATGGTTACTGTGGAACACAACATTTGTGTGGTGGGGTCCATTGAGTTTCTATGTTGCAAGAAATCTCCTGACCTGAAGACATCAGTGGAGACCAAGGTAATTGACTGGCTTCTATGTACATACTGGCTAAAAATACACATATATAAACGCTGAAACATTTATTGAAGCCAGAACACCTAATTTGTATCAATTTTCACTTGATCTTTATGATCGGGATGCTTGAAAAATAACACGTGTAATTGACTATGTTATACTATTTTTCTAACAACTGTGATTCCTTCCATTTCTAAACCTTAATGGCCTTTCCTATCATTTGAAGTCTAAATTTTGAATCACATCCCTGTGTGATACAGCAGGAGCCTGAGAAATGTTCAAATTAATGATATCCAAATATTAAATTGATCTGTCAGGGCTCAGTGAAGCTATGAAACACGAGTAATTTGGACCCTTTCTGCCCTGGGATATTTAAATGCTCTCAAAGAGTTTTAATTCCAACATATAATAGGTATACCATATTTTAAATAACTTCCATTTTCCTGCAGGAAGGAAATGGGATAATAAATTCTGTTGCATAAAATGGTGAGTACGTAGAGAGAAAATTTTTATAACATCAGGAATAATGTTATGCTCTAGTGGAACTGAGAAGCAATTACGTTTTCCTGGACTGTCTTTTGGGGAGTTTTCATTTTTCTCCTAGAGGTGAAGAGCATGGATTTTGTTAAGTACATTGAAAACAATCAGTCTCTTCAGTTTCATCAACAGTTTAGACTTTGATTTCATCACTCCTTTCCTTGGCCATTTCTCTGTGTTCCTTCAATTTCAAAGTTTATTCTTTAAAAAATACATTTTTCACAGTATAGCTCACATGGGCCCTTGAATGCTGATTACAAGAGAGCATAGCAATGAAATTCATGACTTCCGCTGAATAAGAAACTGAACTTCTTTACCAAATCTGCCTTCTGAACTCTCTTGGTTATTGTCCTAATGGTAAAAGGTCTGGGATTCATCTACAAACACATAGTGGAGGAGGGTAATGCATCATCGATGACAGACAATTCAACACAGAGATGTAAAGATCTTGTCATGTCAACACAGCCTTTTCAATGAACACAATTTAAGTACAGAAAAGCATTTGTGATGGTAGGAAATAATGGTCTGATTTTCTTGAGACCTTGATAATTAACCTAGATTTGGTTTCTTTGTGTCTAATATTTTAAATTTCAGTTGGATAGCCAAAAGGATGAATATCTTCTGAAAAAGAGCATAAAAATCTTTTTTTTTTTGTCTTTTTGAGACAGGGTCTCCCTATGCAGTTCAGGCTGGCTTTGAGCTCACTTTGTAGCCCAGGCTGGTCTCGAACTCACAATGATCCTCCTGCCTCAGCCTCCCGAGTGCTGGGATTACAGGCATGAGCCACTGTGCCTGGTAAATTTTTAATTTTTAAAATACGCAAAAAAAAGAAGAAGAAGAAGAAGAAGAAGAAGAAGAAGAAGAAGAAGAAGAAGAAGAAGAAGAAGAAGAAAAAAAAAAGAAAAAAGAAAAAAGAAAAACACCCAGAACTGTGATCTAAGGATGCATTACCGAAAAAGCCTACTTCAACCAACAGTGATCTTTCATTAATAATGAAATTAATAAAAATTTTAAATGTATGACTCTCAAATGAACAAATACATTACTTGTTTATTTGGTACTGTGGATTGAACTCACAACCTCACGCTTGCCAGGCAGGCACCTACACTGCTGAGCTAAATCCCAGGACCATAGTTATCAATGTTATATACATACATGTATGAATCCAAATGTTCTGTGTACTTTATTTACTGTATTATTATTGTTATTGTTGTTGTTCTAGGGACACAACCCATGCAAGGCAAATGCTCCACCAGGAAGCTATACCCTCAGCCCCAATCTATCTATTACAAACTCTACATTGATATAGTACCTCTGTTAGAGCTGTGACCTATTTAAAAGTTTTGCAATGCCTAATATTTAGTCCTCTGAATTTGTGCTCACATAGTAACTTCAACTGGCACATAATTGAGTGATTATTTAGAACCCATCGAATTATGTTTGCTAAAATCCTTCCAATTTTCCTAAAGCTCCCAAAACTTTTAAGTATCTCAAGGGGTCACCAGTATTATCTACCTGATCGTGCATTATTGGGAGAAATGTACCAGGGACTCCACGTACCAAAAGAAGTCTTACAGTGACATAACTGGCCATTGTTATTGTGGATATTACCATTGTTTGTCCCTAAAAGAGTGAAGATGATGTTGCTGGTTTTGATTATGTAAATGTGAGCAAACATCAGCTATAAGATTGCTCTGTTTTGCTTTGTGGTGTGTCTGGCAAATGTTTTCAAGCCTATTTCCAGTTGACCTGTGGACAACAAAAACTACACAGCTAACTTTTTTGTGCGCATACTTGTCCTTGAGAATATTGCATCATCTTGACATTTGCTTATGCTGGTTATTCATTTTGTTCAGTGGTGATAAATCAGTCTCCTTGACAAGAATCCACAAACAAGCCCAATATATCCACTATGTTCTACAGGGCAACTCACCCACATTCCATGCAAGCCATGGATTGGCTCAGTGGTGCCCAGTGGAATATATGGATCAGCTCACCAATATCCGGTGGGGTTCATGGGCCACTTCATTCATGCCAGTAGAATCACAGACCAGCTCACATATGCACAGTGGAGACCATGGGCCAAGTCACCCGTGCCCAGTGAAGTCTGTGAGATAGCTGACCTACACCCAAAGGGGTCTGTGTGCTACCTAGCTACACCCAATCGAGGCTGTGTGCTGGTTGACCTACACCCAAAGAGGCTGTGTGCTGGCTGACCTACACCCAAAGGAGGCTGTGTGCTAGCTGGCCTATATGCAGAGAAATCTATAGGCTAAGTCATAATACCTAATGGAGTCTACTGACCTGCTCAGGCATGGCCGATAGAGTCTGTAGACTGTAGGATAGACTAACTTACCCACACCTAGTGAAATATCAGTTCACCCATTGCCACAGCAGCATGGGACAGGGGCTCACTCATGCCCAGTGAAGCTCATGGATTAGTTTACCACTCTTCCAGTGGATAATGTGAAAAATCTCCGTTTATCAAATATCATTGCTCATAATAGTACATAGTTAGTTAAGAGAAATCTTTTTATACAATAAAGGATTCAATTTAATGAAGATTTAAATGACATGTATCATCTGTAACCCCAAGACTCTCTTCTTCCAAATGCCATTCGTTTATAACTTGCTGCCTGGTGCTTATCTAAACAGGAACACCTGGACCTTTCTGCAAGGACAAAGGTCCCATCGATGCCACATTTTCTTGTAACTTGGCAGCAAACCTCCTTCACTTACAGAAAGTGCCATCCGGATTAAACTGCTCAATATTAGTGATTATTTCATAGTGGCTCCTAATGCAATTATATCCTGCTTTCTCTGCATGGTTTCCAATATCTTTTTGTCTTTATTTAACCATCAAGCAAGAGGGCATGAATTGCTTTTATGGTTTCCTTTTTATTTATCAAGTAACCAAAATCAGTTGAGTTTGTGTAATTTTTAGGAACATCCTCAATAAAGATGATAATGAGTATGTGATATCTGATCTGTGTTAATTTTCTGAGTTTATTAAGATCCGGGAAATCTCTAAATTAGTGCCAAATTATAATAACAATAAAATGTCAAGGATGTGAATAACAGCTGATATTTACTGAATATTTCCCAGGTGGTAGACTGCAAAAGGCATTAGCTGTACAATTGTAAATATAAATTCCGTATGTTAGGAGAGGTATCTCAGTATAAACTGAGGTTACATCAATCATATTCTTTCTGAAGACAGTATTGCAGGGTGACTCCAAGCAGATGCCACAAGTTGAAAACTGCTAGTCAAAACAAGCACAGTAAAAATAGTGCATAAAATGACCTATTTGTCTGAAGCGTATACGATAATGACACAAATTCTCATGTGAATTTTGGGTTTAGATTTGAGTCTCCCAACCACAAGGTAACTCCTTAGATATAGTCAAATACTACAAATTCCATGATTTCATACTCTTCTGGTCCCCAGCATGTAGGGTACACTATACTAAATCCCAAGAATTAAAGTTCTCCCCTTAAGAATTTTGGTTTGTTCTTTATCCCATAAGAAAGCTGCTGTCCACAAGATCCAGCTAGAGTTTCCCGAGCCTGAGATGGAAAGATTATTTTCTCAACTGTGCGACTTTCCCAGGTTTCAATACCCAGATCCCATCTTGTCTTCCTCGATCGATTACCTCTACCCGCTATGCATGAGAGTCTCCCCCAAAATATTTTGTATTTCATCCTTATGGCTTTTGTTATGGATTAAGAACTGGTGGTCAACTTAACGCCAGCTGGATTACATCAACATGGCACTGAATGAAGATGCCCCACCTGAGGAAAGTTGCCAGCATAAGTAGGTGGAGAAGAAGAAGGCCTTAAGGCATTAATGCGTTATTGCATTGAGGCATTGTGGGTTCTCCTACGAGTTGCTGTTTGAGCTGTTGGTTCTGCTGGAGAAGCTCTGGTTCTCACATTGAGCATTGGTTCCTGGCTCCAGAGGGTAAGACCTGTGCTCCTTGGTCTCCAGGATGAACTCGTCACGCTGCTTCCTGTACCCAACTTGTCTTCGGAGGATCTCGGAGCCTCTGTGTCACTGAGGACAGCTGTGGTCCTTTTCAAGACAGCCCTGGTCTTTGTTGTATGACTTCTCGGCTCCAGCGTAGAACCCTCATCCCGCTGGCATGGATTTTCTGGCTTCCACAGCTGACCTTTGGGCCTTCCCGGCGCGGATCCATAAAAGAGACTGGTGTGAGTCCTTCTTGTGGGCTCTGGACCTCCAGTTGGCCTCGTGGGAGGCATTGTTATGAGCTCTGGGTCTTCATCTGGACTCATGAGAGACATTGCTGTAGGATTCAGGCCCTGGGCTGAATATTCTATGTCTTTGGTGTTGTGGATAGATTTCCTGCATTTTCTTGTGTTAACTCCCGGTGATCACTATAAAAATAATATTATAAGCTCCATGTCCTGATTTTAGGTGTTGTCTGCACAATCTCTGACTACACCAGCTTTCAAACTGAGTGCAAAGGAAGAAGACCAAAACCCTCAGGGAGAATTTAAGCTGTGTCTTTGCAGTTTCAGATTTGTAGAGGGCAAGACTTTGCAGGGGCAGTGGTGCTGGGGTTACGTGTGCCCTGTTGTCCTACAGCACAACTTCTCAGAATTTCTCTCCTAATTTCCTTCCCACATAGGCTTTCCTGTGGGATGCAGCCCCGCAGAGACAGCTCCTGAAACTCTGTTTTTGGTGCCCATGAAAGTACCCACCAGATTTCCTTGTCATGCATGTATCTGTATTCAGCAATTTGTGTCCTGTACAGATAGATCCTTTCCATGAAACAGTGAAACCAGAACGACCTCATGAATCCACCATTACTGGCTCATGATTTGAGTGTGCCTTTGTATATCTGTGCTGAACACAAGTCATCTGCCTCCGGCGATAGTTAAACATCTAAACGTCAGTGGATACTGATTAGGAAGTGCCAAAATTGTGCCACGCAAAGGGGGACCTAACTCTGTGCTTAATTTATAAGGGGTGAACCTAGCGTAATGGCTAGGGTGATTATATATTGATTTTTGAAAGCTGATGTACTTGAGAATCTCTGCTTTGTATCTGTAACAACTGTCTGCAAACCTGAGTTAAGGGAATGGTATCAAGAGGAATCCTCTGTCACCTGCGGCGCTACCAGCCCTATATCTGGAGAAACAATTCTGGACCTGCCATGGTCTGATGTATTCTGCAGTTGTATCCTGTTGTATCTGTAGAAGCGAATCTTGCAGAAACACCAAAGGGAAATTCATGTCTTTGGCACCTGCATTGTGGAATTGGCTCCATTTTTTTCTTTGCCCCTGCAAGGTGCAGTGATGGAGCTGATAAACAGAGCTTCCCTTTTCTGAATAGGGCTGGTACTTGGATCAAAGAAATGGTTCATTGGCAAGTTCCTTTATCTATGGGAAGCTTTTTGGGTCCTTCACATCTTGGAATCTACTCTATGAAGCCCAGGATGACTTAAACACACCACATGCATATTCAGAGCTGGCCAGTCCCATTCTGAGACTTATGAGTCCCTGGTAAGATGTGACACTCACCGTTCCTCTGTGTTTCTGCTCTCCTGGGTACACCGAGGCAGCCTCCAATCCCTAAAGAATGATCAATTTTAAAACATAGTTTCTGTCACCTTCTTAGCTAAGATTACTTCGTGTTGCATTCATTCTCCTGTTTGATTCATAATCTGTAGGACTCTGGACACAACTCTGAGGGAACCACTAGATGCCCACATACCAGGAAGCCCTAACCCCAGTGATTTATGTATTATGTCTGTGGGAAGCCTTCTAATATCCTAAAGAAGGAAACAGATAAGCCACCATGCCTGTAAACTCCATACCAAACCAAGTTTCAGAGACGTGCTTTATTTTAAGAGACCGAGATGGGGAATATTCTTCTTTGAAGATAACTGTGTGAGTTTTATTTGATCAGCTCGCTTGCGACCTCATTTAATACAATCTTGCTTCTGTCAAACGACCGTGCATGGTCGTTTCCTACAACAAGGATTCGAAAATGCCGAGGTCTGGGATTGCAGTCGTGAGGGGGCAAACAGTCACTCTGGTCTGTCACCCAAATGTTTTTGTCTGACTTTCATTGTTCAACATTCTGTGGCACGGACAATTGAATAACCCCTTATTTTCCATTCAGGAAACCAAAAGAAAGACTTGATCCTCTGAGAAATAATATTCCAATTACTTTAGGCCTCTCCTTTAAATGTCAGGAAGAAGAAAAAGAAACCAGAACAAGCTCTGAGAGGAGAGATGGCCCTTATCTTTGCTCACTTCTTTACCTTGCCTGCCTTTCCCCTAATGTCTAATTATAATTATAGCTGCAGCTGAAATTTGAAAAGCACAAAAGTCAGCGATGTAACATCTTTCACGGCTTCAAACGGCTGCAAAAATCATTAATAATTTCAGAAACATCAGCCGCTTTGTTTACACCATTCATTATAATTTGTATGATTAATCGACTTAGCTAAAAACTCCTCTAATTTATCTTTTTGTTCCCAGATAGGTTCACGTCTTGGTTCAAATGAGAGATTTCTATGCTATTATTCTGCTTCTTGGGTCTAGGACTCCCAGGGTGAAATGCTTTTTTTTTAAAAACGACTCTGCCCTGTGTTCAAAAGAAACAACTTTTTGTGTCACAAATATGGTAATCCATTATTTTGCTGCATGGTGCATCACAATTCTTCAATAATTTTCTTCTCAATAAATGGCTGCCCCCAAATTTCCAGGACTCTGTAAGAAGCAAGCAGTCTTAATAATACTAATAATTTATTGAATAGTTAATCATCTAGCAGGTGCTTCTGAATAAACTATTGGCTTTAATTCTCCAAATAACACTTGCATGGAAGTGATAGTAACAGCTTCATGTTTTTATAAGAAAGCTGATCCGTATAGAATTTAAGAACCTTGTGTTTGTATTCTTAAGTGATAAGCCAGAAGGCTAGAATTTTATCCCAGTGCATTTGGCACCCAAACCAGTGTTATTCCACCAAAAGCATCTGTAGCCAGTGTCTGTTACATTTCTTTAGATCTCCAGCAAAAATATAAATTTCACAGTCAGGGATATACCAACAGTTCTGATGATTCAAACAACTTTCTGGATATTTGGCATTTTGGGGAAAGATTTTTCTATCATTACTTGTTTCTGTGTTGCATCAAGATGAATTAATATGAGTATGGATTACCTGATAATTACTCACAAACCCACTTCTTACCTCGGAGACACAGTACACGGCATCATACATGGCAGGACTGAACTCCAGTACCAATCACACTGAGATAATACCAGCATAAACAGTTACTACTTCATTATAGCCCAAATTTACTAATTTAACCCAAGGATGAATTACTGCATGCTGCACACCATGGCAAAAAGTAATGTCCATGCCATACCTTGTGGTACACTCCTAGAATCCAGCACTGAGGGAGACTGAGGCAGGAAAGTTGCAAGATTGATACCTGCCCGTGAAACTTAAAGAGACCTTGTCAAAAACTTTTTTTAAAAAGCCAATGACAAAAAATGCCTAGGATGTTGCTCAGTGGAAGAGTTTCTATGAATTCAATTTCTGAACTGAAGAAAAACATCATCCATATATTCTTCTGTGTCCTAGTAGGGTGATTTGAAGGCTTAAGAGAATTCAAGTGTCTAGTGCTCCGATGATAACACTTAGTAAATACCTGTTATGGTTTGTGTCTAGGTGGCCCCCCAAGGCTCATGCTGTCATGGAGGTGGCTGAATCTAGCAGTTGTGATTGGTTCATTGTCTAGCACTGGGATTGGCTGTGTGAGTGCTGCACCCACCCAGGGGTGGAGCCAGTATGCCATATAAGGGAGGAAAGAAGGTGTGTGTGTCTTTCCCCTCTTTTTCCTCTTTTCCTCTTACTGTTTGTGTCTGCCATGAATGGTTGCCGCTCTGCCACATCACCCAGCCTTGGAGCCTGCTGAATACAGACTGAAAGCTCCAAAAGAATGTAACAAGTAAACCTTTCCTTCCTTCATGTTGGGCATCACGTATTTTGTCTCAACAACGAGAAAAAAAGTAACTAAGACAATGCCCCTAACCTAACATCAGTGGCTTAAAATTCAATGCAGGTGTTTAATTCATACCACAGCAGGTTGGCCATTTAGGCTGTGTCCAGCTGGGTAGATCTTTGACTCCCTGTGGACTTTACTCATACAGTCGGCGGGCAGTTGTATGGCTGCCCACTGAAATAACTGGACCATACATCACTTATCTTCCAACACTCAAGCTCTGGTATGCTTTCAGGACCGGGATGAACATCCCTAGCAAATGCAAAAACACACGCACTTCCAGGATTTCTGCAGTGTGGGCAGCTATTGGCAACTCAGACTCTCCTAATGCCTCCTGAGGAGCTGTAAACTCTTAACCTTTAAAGGGCTCTGCTTCAGGGAAGGCTGAGGATGGAGGGCACTTTGCTCTCTCTCTACATCAACACACACCTGAAATTTGTGCATAGCAATTGTTTCCTGGAGCAGATCTGTGATGGCTATGCAGATACCAAGAGCTGACTTTAGAATGGAAACCCTGCTGTTTAATAAAACAGGAGTTTCCACAGCTGGAGGTGCAGTGCTCCTCTAATTCAACCCAGTAGGTCCCTAAAGACTCCATGATGCCCAGAACTAGAGCTGTCCAAGCAACACACCATTATCCTCGTGTATCGAGGCGATCAATGGGTTACCCACAATCCTTGTCACCCAGTCCAAGAGTATCGTCTTGTCTTGAGTCACAGAATGATAATGCTGCAACTGAATCATTACACGCACTAAATAATTGCAAAGTTTTATGAGATAGATCTTGATAAAAAGATGAGTGTGTGTATGTGAGTATTGCACATGAATGAGAGTGTGTGTGTGTGTGTGTGTGTGTGTGTGTGTGTGTGTCTCAAATTGGGAAATAACTTCTATGCTTGTTGGGGCACTATTCAAAGTCACTAAGATATGGATTTTAAAAAGATGCCACAAACAGGTAAATGGATAAGGCAAATACAGCCCATGTGTACCATAAAATTTTTTAAATTTATTTTTTATTTGTTTATCTTTTTTGCGCCATAAAATATTATCCAGTCACAAGAAGAATGGAAGCTTATTATTTGATGCAACATGGAGAGAACTTGAGGTGATTGTCTTATATAAAGTAAGCCAGAACCATGAGATAAGTGTCAATGTTCTTACTCATTTGCAGAAACTAAAACGGGCAAACTTGACAGCAATCTAGGATATTTGTCAAAAATAACTGGAAAAAACTATACAATTCCCATCACATAGAAACGATTAATGTTTGAAAAGATGGAGACTCATTACCCACATCTGATCATCATATATTAGATCCAAGTATCAAATTACCATAATGCACCCAATAAGGGTCTACAAATCATATGCCTCAATAAATAATTTTAGAGTGAGCATGTGCAAAGTCAGGAATGATTTTGCCTGTTGATAAACATAAATTAGGATACTTTCCATCACACTGCAACTTTCTGTGAGCCTTGGAAAAACTATCTGTGCACAGACCATGTGGTTGATTTTCTGTGATACCCCTACAAGTATATTAATCCCACTACTCTTTAGGTTTTCTGTTAGTTTTTCCCATTGATTTATTTTTCACTGTCTATGATTGTGATGCGTAAGAATTTCGTTCAGCTTGAGGAATTAGTGCACAGATATATTCCATGTTGATCTCTCTCTCTTTTTTTTTTTGCTTCCTTTCTCTCTGTCTCCCTTTTTTTCCCCTTCTGATTCCCTGTTTCTCAAAATATTTCCTTTCCAAAATAGTTCCCTGCACACATTAGACCACCTGGCTCCAATCATTCATTAAAAATCATTTTAGAATCAGGCATATAAAACAATTTGTGTAGTTTCTCTAACATGACTCTGTATCACCTCTTTAAGAGACAAACCCTTCTTCAAAACTACCACGAGAAGGAAAATGTGTCTGTCTGATGAACTGGTTTGATTTTTTGAATGTATATAAAAATGATTGTTTTCTTCCTGACCATGACATACTAAGGATTGGAACACAGCTGTGGTTTGGATGTTTCCAAAGGTCATGTTTTGAAGGCTTACTATGGTAAATTCAAGGCAGTTAGGTCATTGGGGTTTGTCCTTAGAAGGGATGTTTGTACTCCAACTCATCTCCTTATTTTTCCTAATGTAAGTTGTTTACTTCAGGTGGTCTGACACATGATAACAGAAAGCTGACTGCCACACATAATCCCAATTTCTGCATTAGGTTTGGGTGAAGTCTTTGCAGATATGTATTTTGTTATGAATTCTTCAGTTACACTTGCTCAGAGATATTATTTTAGAGACTGGTTACTGCATAATAGCGTTTATGAGCATACATGATATCATCGATGGATAAATTGGCAGGGCTTGGGTAGGTTGGTTAATACTGCAGTCTATTGTGGTATCTCTGGACTCTATCATATTTAGGGACGCAGTTGGTGCAGATGAGACCAGTGTCAGGGTAGATTCTGTGCTCTACCGAATCCCACTTTCTGTAGATTGCTAGATGGGTCTTATTCATAACAGTAGGGTTCTAGTGGGTATTACAGGGGTCTTATGTTTATTTTTTTCTTTTAAGAGACAAATTCATGCTACGTTACCCAGTCAGATGCTGAAAGTCTGGGGCAGGCCATCCTCCTGCCTACAGGTATGTCCCAATACCACTATGCTTTCTTGAAGCACAGACTTGAAGATTTCATGCATTGTATTCTTGTTTTTCATTGGTGAAGTTAAACCAGGTCTCCAGCTCCCATCTCAGCTGAGGAAATAGACTTCATGTGCTAAGAAAGAGTTGGTGGTCATCTTTATTCTACCCCAGCTATACACAGGATGGAATCTAGGTGATTTCAAGCCACATGCAGCTTTTCTGTGAATAAATCCACTGTATCTACCTGTGATGCAAAGCTAGGCTTCCACTTAAGGAAGTAAACATCCAAACTCACTGGGTGGCAGTTCAAATATAAATAAACAGAATTCTTGTATATGTTAAATGAATACAAGATTCACCAATTAAGCAACACCAGAGATTCCATACTAGAAATGAATTATCGAGTCAGGCAAAGAGAATTTAATTGTGATGTATTGACAACTTTTATTCCATTCTCTTAAGATACTTAAAAGTGACTTGAATAATAGCCTTTCTGTGATTTAAAGTGTGTTTATATCTTCTTTTCCCTTGCAAACTTTATCTTTTGCAAGGATGCTACAGAGACCTTTAATAATTAATAAAGGCATATGTGTCATCCTCCTAAGACATAACGCGGCAGTATCTAAGATAATGTTAAAAACCAAACAAAGTCCCTCAAAGACCTCCTTTTTTAAAAAATTTATTTTCAGTAGCTATCTGCCTGGGGACAGAGTCAGGTCTGCATACAAACAGAACAAAACTTAGCATAAACAGATTTAGATGTTGGATTTAAAAGGATAACACATAAAGTATCTAGACTTCATTTTTTAAACATCAGTTATGTATTTCCAGAATTGTTTTGAATTTCACTGAAGGATAAATAATAACTTGTCTCTTCCCCATAACCTTGGCTTTTCACAATCACGGAAGAGATATACACAATGGTGACCCCAATGATGTGCCTGTATTTCTTCCCTTCTCTCCTCTCCCTTAGTCTGAATTTCTGCAATATCCCATGTGGGTTTTCTCTGATCTCTGTTCCTAGCCTAATGATAGGTCCACCACGCCCAGGCAATCTCTGTAATCTCCGTGTGATTCTCTGTCTCCTTCCACGAGCTGGCATACCTAAGAGCCGCTATTACAGAGTCAACCTCATCTGTCTTTGTGGAGGGAATGTGTTATTTCACCATGAACTCAAGGCTGCCATTACTGTCACAAAATTAGGCCTTCTAAGGTGACAGCGGAGACTCAGGACATCAGGCGACTGGAAATTCCCAAGGCAGTGAAGTGTCCAGCCATCATCATCAGTGAAGTCACCAGCCATCATCCACTGCGTGCTTTTCCTGTCAGAGTGATGTGGATGGAATGGCATTTAGCAGGTCACTCTCAGGCAGGGAGCTAAGGGCTCCACCTGAGGGGTATTTCTGAAGGGACCCGATGAGGCTGTGCATTTGCCCATAGGTAGAAAGCTTGCTATGACCCTGTGGCTATTCTAAAGATCTTTTTAGCACAGCTAACAGATCCCTGCTGTGTCCAGCTGACACACACGATAGACCCTAATTATCAGTGTGCAGGGAGGGGAAGTGACGTCCCCCAGAAACCGAGAAGGTCAAAGGGAACTTTAAAATGAAGATTTTTTTAATAGGGAAAAAAGAATGCTTCTTCATAGTTGGTGGGACTGTAGGCTGGTGCAACCACTGTGGAAATCAGTGTGGAGGTTCTTCAAACAGCTAGGATTAGAGATTCCATTTGACCCAGCTATTCCACTTCTGGGTATTTTCCCAGAAAAACTGAAAGCATCATACCACAGTGATATATGTACACCCATGTTTATAGCAGCACAATTTGTAATGCCAGATCTTGGAAACAACCCAAGTGTCCATCAACTGAGGAATGGATAAAAAAAGTTGTTTTTTTTTTATACAATGGTGTACTACTCAGCTATAAAGAAAGATTGCACTGAGATTTTTATAAGTAAATGGACTTGAGACTTTACTCATAAGCAAAATAAGTCAAACCTTCATGTGTAAATACTGTATTACCTCCCTAGTGTAAGAAAGTAATATATTAGTATATATGATTCAAAATCTACAATAAATACTGTGTAAAGGTAAGAAACTGTTCAAAGAGGAAAAGTAACTGGGATGGGGGAAGCAGGAAAGAAGGAAGAGAAAAAGAAAAACACAGATTTTATATAAGTACATATAAGACAGCTAAAATGTCTATACCACCAATTGTATCAATTCTCAGAAAAAAACAGTTAACACTCATATGCTCAGATCAATTTTATATGCCTATATCTGGTAATCTAAGTGATCTTTTTGAAGGTAACAATAGGCAATATTACAACCATTGTTAAATTCTTATCATCTTGTTTTTGAAAATCTGTACTGCTATTATTTTGGGTTTGTTGTTGTTGTTTGTCTCTTTTGCGTTTTGTGTTTCTTTCCTCTGTCTTTGTATCTCTCAATATTTTTAAAATAATGATTTCTCTGGCTTCTTTGTGCTAACAGTAACACCATCATTCCCAGCCCTGCTGCTAGTGAATTTTCCTTTTTTTTCTGAATTTTCAAAAGAAGCAGATTTACAAGTTTCATGGATCCTCTGAGAACCCCTGAATCTGGCTATATCTACACATGAATATTTCCTGGCTTCCATTTTCTCTGTCTTGTGAATTAAACTGCTTCAATGTCCTCCACGGTGGTAAACTAGATGCCCTCCAAATTTGGCCAAACTGTGAATAATTTCACACTTCCACTTCTATAGACTGCTTGTACACTTGCAGGTGGGCATGGCCAAGGTATCCAGATAGTTGGGACCCAGATGCAGGTGTCCAGTTGGATCCCCAGTTAGATCTGGGTTGGTCCGCATGGAGAGCTCCGGGCCCCTGAGCAGGAGCTGGCTTGCACTGGGCTCTCCAAACCTTGGGTTGCTAGAGAGGCAATGTCTACCACTCTGCATGCATCAGATGGAGATGCTGGTGGCTGCAAGTGTGGAAATACAGATGCTCAGCCAGAGTGGACCCTGGCATTGATTCATGATGCTGTAATTATTCTTTAACAGGAAGGTCAGATGTGAACTGCTGACCAGAGCTTGTAGATGCCTGACCAGACTCGAGGAATCATCTGCAGCCTTGGCCATTGTCTTGGTTACTTTTGTCTTGTAGCTGAGACAAAAACACCTGACACCCAACATGAGGGAAGGAAAGGTTTAGTTAGCTTACAGTTTTTTGGGGGGGTTTCAGTCCATAGTCAGCAGGCTCCAAGGCAGGGTGGTGGGGCTCAGGGGTAACTCTTCAAGGCAGCAGCCAGAGCAAAAGTGGGATAAGAGGCCTCTTCTCCTCCTTCATATTGTACACAGGCCACCCGCTCCCACCTTCAGGACTGGTGTAGCTCTCCCCAAATCTCCTTCCCTTCCTCTTGCACAGGATGAAGATATTTACAAAGTAAGAACCTGGCTCCCTGCTCCCCGCTGAGGCTCTCAAAGTTCTGAACTTCTCAAGCTCAACTAATGGAAACACCTTCAGACCTCAGAGGTACTGGAAAAAAGACGTGGAGGTGGCAACTTTAGGAACCTAAATTTTTCTATTCCTATATCTCATCCAGCCTCATAAGCTCAAAAATAGGTCTCAGAGTGTGTTTCTATTGGGCCAAGGAGTTATCTGCAAAGCAGTTGATGTACTGACTGACCTCAGAATGATAATCCAAATGCAGAATCAATTTATGTTTAGACAGTTGCTTTTTAGGGACTCTTTTTAGTCTGCCAGGACCACTATAACAAAGCTGTGCACCCCGAATGGATTCATCAACAGACATTTCTTGTCCGCTGGTACCAAAGGCCAGTTGCCCTCCCTGAGCTTCTAGACAGATATGTCCTCAGCTCCTTCTAGTGTAAGAAGAGCAATCCTGCTGAATCAGAGCCACCATGAGGACCTCATTTTACCTTAATAATCCCTTTAAAGACCTCATAGTCACCAAGAAGCAAGCCATCCTTGCAAATCAGCACCCTGCTCAGGTTGCTGAGTGGACAGGCAGACCCCAGCCCCTTCTAACACACAAGCTGGGAAACAACAAAAGCCAACTTCCCCCCACCAGTAAACAACTAGCTGATGTGGAGAAACCCACGATGGGTGATAGCTATTGATTTGAAATGCAATTTGATGCTTGTGGTGTTTGGTGTTTCACTGACCTTGCAGGTCTAGGGCCTGTAGTCTGATTATGTATTCAGGTACACAGTGTGGCATCTATGGGGAGACCTCCTACTGAAGGTAGTAGCCATTGTTAATTCCCTGTTATCTTGTTTTTGATGTCCTGTATCATTTTCATTGTTCTGCTCCATGGAGTTCAATCTGTTTTGTTTGATTTTGTTATGTCCAGTGGCATGGGCGGCTATTTCAAAGACAGCAAGATCTGTTATGGTAGCCAGTTTGTATTTATTATTATCGTGTTTTGAAGTCCTGTATAGCATTCATTGTTTTGTTTTTATTGGTTCTATTCAGGTCTGTTTTGTTTGATCTTTACTATGTCTGAAGGTATCCGCAGCTATTTTGAAGACACCAAAAGGTATTATGATAACCACTGTTGCTATCATACTGTTTTGAAGTTTTGTGTCACACAGATTTGTTTTGATTGGCTTTATTCTGTTTCATTTTACTTGGTTGTATTCTCTTTAAAATAAAATAAAAAAAAAATAAAGACCTTCCAAGGTGAGGGCTTCAACACAGAATTCAAGAGAAAAGGGGCAAATTGGGACCCCTAGCAGAAATTTTCTCCCATCACAAAGGCCTCCCTCTCATTTTGTGGACATTTGCTTCCTGTCACCGGAAGACCCCCTTGTTCCCACTCACAGCATCCCCATGGTAACCAAGATCGATATTCAGGTCCAATCCCAGCTCCTCTGATGACCACAGAGGGGCAAAGGATGGGAGCATCCCGGGCTGCATGCATCCCTGGGAACTAGGATAGGGAACTAGGGTAATGTAGGCGAAATTCTCTCAACAAGTGGTATCTCATGTTCTGTTTCATGGGGATAAATGTAGTATTAGTAAGGTACCCTAAAGCCCCGGGGTCTGGGTGTCTTACAGAGCAGCACTGGATTATGTCTCCAGCTGATCCGTGTCTATTCATCACAAGTTTTGAGAGCACATAGCAGCACCTCAAAGACGGAAGCCACAGCTCTAACTGAGTCCCTGAGCGTGGCACCCATAGGAACACGCAAGGTTCCATCATTCCTCTTTCCCCATAGCAAGTATCTCCCCAAGGGACAAGGTGGAGGAGCAGTTCAGCAAACATCCCCATCCCATTGCACAGCAAGTCCAAAGCTGTTCACAAATAACGTAACCTGGTATTTGTACGGTTTCTGCTTTCTGGAATCAAGTCTAAATATCAGCAGGTATCGGGACTTAAATCTCAGCATTGAAACTTAAGTTTTTATTTCAATCTACTTGCATTTTTTAAAAAAAATTCTGATTGTTTGTGACCTCTGCCATTTGGAAAACAGTTCCTTCTTCCAGCCACACTTGTGGGCGGTGACTTGGTGGTGAGGACCAAGAACACTACAGATGCCGCGCTCCTCTGCATTGTCACAGATTCTCTCTCTCTCTCTGTGTCTCTGTCTCTTTCTTTCTCCATCTCTGTTTGTCTCTCTGTCTCTATTTTGGTCTCTCTGACTCAGTCTCTCCCTCTCTCTCTGTCTCTGTCTGTCTCTTTCTGTCTGTCTCTCTCTCTCTCTCTGACTGTCTCTCCCTCTCTCTGTCTCTTTCTCTCTTTCTGTCTCTGCCTCTCTGATTCTGTCTCTGTCTTTCTGTCTCTGTCTCTCTCTCTGTCTCTCTGTCTCTGTCTGTGTCTGTCTCTTTCTGTCTGTCTCTGCCTGTGTGTCTCTGTCTCTCTGAAGCTGTCTCTGTCTTTCTCTCTGTCTCTCTCTCTGTGTCTCTCTGTCTCTCTCTGTCTCTCAGTCTGTCTCTCTCTGTCTCTCTCTGTCTCTATCTCTTTCTCTGTCTGTCTCTGTCTGTCTGTCTGTCTCTGTCTGTCTCTTTCTCTCTTTCTGTCTCTGTTTGTCTGTCTCTGTCTTTGTCTGTCTGTCTCTGTCTCCATCTCTGACTCTGTCTCTCTGTCTCTCTCTGTCTCTTTCTCTCTGATTCTGTCTCTGTCTGTCTCTCTGTCTGTCTCTTTCTGTCTCTGTTTGTCTCTGTCTTTGTCTGTCTGTCTCTGTCTCTCTGACAGTGTCTCTGTCTCTCTGTCTCTGTCTCTCTGTGTCTCTCTATCTCTCTCTTTTTCTGTGTCTGTCTCTTTCTTTCTGTCTGTCTCTCTCTGTCTCTCTGAAGCTGTCTCTGTCTCTCTCTGTGTCTCTGTCTGTCTCTCGTCTTTCTGTCTCTCTCTCACTGTGTCCCTCTTTCTGTCAACATTTGAGGCTTACTCACCCTGAAACACGCTGTTATATGTTTCTCAGCTCATGTTTTTCTTCTGAGTTTTTCCACCAGGAGGCAGCAAGATATTACAGAAATGATGTGGCTCCCTGAAATTCAAATTAGGAGATTCCAATCCTGACCCCTGACTCAGTCTCTTGATCTGTGTGATGGGAAGACTGAGCAGTAACTGTAAGCAGTGACTGAGAGTTTAACACCTGCAAAGGACCACGTGAACATTTGTAATTGCTTTTAATTGTCATAACATGTAATTCTCACGCAGTCTATAAAAAGCCAGTCTCATAATTATCACTATCTGATGGAAAAGGAAGCCAAGATGAAACTGTAAGGACCTTAGTTCACAGAGCTGAGCTATCACCACGAGGGATTTGAATGCAAATCTGCCAGACTCCTGAATTCCGCAGCAGGATGGTGCAGAGATTCCAGATGGTGTTTATAAAGCTCCTGACAGAGGAGAGGTGCTTGAGGGATGAGGAATGCGATCATTACAAACAAAATTGCAAGACTTTTGCTAGTCATTCTTTTCTGAAACCCAGATATAACGTCGCCGAAGAATTTCCCCGGACTGCCAATCTTGCATCAAGTGAGAGATATGAGCAGAGTCTCACACTTGTCATTCACAGGGAAACCAAGCTTTCTGCAAGGTCTCTTAATTTTTGCCGGAGGCTCAGGTAGTATCTGCTTAAGTAGCCGCCCTAGAATTTGTCTTGTGATCTCACATCTCTATTACTAGGAAGAACTGTCATATTTATTCTGCCGAGAGGTCTTCCTCTTGGAGAGTCATAACGGCCTCGGCTGGGGCTGTCGCCCAGTGGCAAAGACCTGTATGATTAGCATGGTCAGAACCCTGGGCACAGTCTCCACCACCACAAAAACAAACAGATAAGGGAGAATTAAAACATCAAAAGCACAATGAGAAAAGCCTTTTGTAAAGTCTAGACTGTACAGATTCTCTGGGAGAAATGATTTAATTGTCCCAAGGACTTAGTGAGGTGGGGGAAAGGCAGGACATGGGGAAAATGCATGCTAAAATACATGAAGACAGACGCTTGCCTGATAGAATCATTTCCACCAAAATCCTTCCACTGCTTTTAGAGGTAGACATGTATTTCACCTGGGAAGTCAATGGGGACATAGTGGAGTAAAATGCTGACCCCTCGCAGAAGGTCCCCTCCATACTAGCCACAGCCAGCGCCTTCCCTCTGAGCCATGAGGCGCCTTTTAGTGCAATCTCACCTCTTTGAGAAATGTAGAATGAGCTGTCATAATTTTTTCGATATTTTATTTAATTAGTACATTTTAGTCTAACGAAATAGTGGGTTTCATTCTGGAATGCTGATACATGCACGTAACATACCTGGATTATTTTTACTCCATGTTATTGTCATCTTCTTTCTACCCTGTCTACAATCCTTCACTTTTTCATGTCTGTTATGGCTTAAGAACTGGTGGTCAACTTAACGCCAGCTGGATTACATCAGCATGCATTGAGCGAAGATGCTCCACCTGAGGAAAGTTGCCAGCATAAATACGTGGAGAAGAAGGGAGGTGTTGAGGGTTGAGGCATTAAGGAGGCATTGTGGGTTCTACTACGAGTTGCTGTTTGAGCTGTTGGTTCTCCTGGAGAAGCTCTGGTCTTCACATCGAGCATTGCTTCCTGGCTCCGGAGGGGAAGACATGTGCTGCTTGGTCTCCAGGATGAACTCGTCACGCTGCTTCCTGGCACGTACCCGACTGTGCTTGTCATCGGAGGAGCTCAGAGCCTCCGTGTCACTGAGGATGGCTGTGGTGCCTTTCAGGACAGCCCTGGTCTTTGTTGTGAGTGTGACTTCTCGGCTCCAGCGTAGAACCCTCATCCCACCAGCACAGCTCCTTCATCCTGCTGGCATAGATTTTCTGGCTTCCACTGCTGACCCTTGGGTCTTCCCAGCACGGATCTGTAAAAGAGACTGGGTGAGTCCTTCCTGTGGGCTCTGGACCTCCAGTTGGACTTGTGGGAGGCATTGTCCTGACCTCTGGGTTTTTATCTGGACTCATGTGGGACATTGACGTGGGGGTTAGGCTCTTGACTAAATAATCTATGTCTTTGGTGTTGCAGATAGATTTCCTACATTCTCCTGTGTTAACTCCCAGTGATCATTATAAAAATATTATAAACTCCATGTCCTGATCCTAGTTGTCCTCTGTATACAACTCCTGACTACAACAATCTCTAATAATTTAATCTTCTCTTTTCTCTCCTCTCCTCTCCTCTTTTCATCTTCTCCTCCCTTCCTTCCTTCCTTCTTCCCTTTCTATCTATTCTTTAGCTTTCTCATATAAGAGAAAGCATACAATATTTGACTTCCCGAGCCTGGTTCATTTTGTTTAGCACGATGGTTTCCTGCAAATGGCATCAACACATTCTTCTTTATGGCTGAATAACATTCCATTGTACGTATTCAGCTCACGATTTTCTTCCGGTCACCTGCTGGTGGACATCTCGCTGTTTCTGTAGTTCAGTGACTGTAAATTGCGCCATCATAAACACAGGTATGTGGGCATGTCTATTGCACACCATCTTTTTAGAGTTTTTTGAAAGCACATATTTTTGATACATAATAATTCCATTATCTAAGGGAAATTGAAACATAAATCTTGCATCTTAATCAATTTTAATTCCATTTCCTTTCATATCCAGAATGCTCACTCTTTCCACAAAGTCTGTCTCCCTGTACCCTATCATCTGGTTTTCATTTTGCTTTTAAAATATACCTCTGTATGTGCTGGTTTTCTTGCAAAAGAGCTACCATGCTGCTTCCTTAATTTCCTGAGTCTGATCTATTTCACTTAGCATTTTGGTCTCAAGGCGTGTCCTTTTTCCCTCAAATTGCTCATATTTGTCCATCTTATGGGTGTGTAGTACTCTATGGTATATATACTGTATATCATGTTTTCTCTGTTCATTCATCTAGTCATTGATAGACATTCAGGCCACTTCCAAGACTTAGCTTAAGGCATGGCTGGAGGAAATGGTTCCTCCCTGTTCAGTTTTTTGAGGAATCTCCATGCTGATTTCCCCAGTGGCTACAGTAGTTTATATTCCTACCAACAAGGTACAAGGGTCCTTTCTCCTGCACCCTGACCTGCATTTATTCACATTGGTACCCTTGATGGTAGGATAAGAGCTCTTTACCAAGACCCCTTTAGAGAATTACAAAGGAAAAGAAATCTGGATTGCTATTCCAAATCTTCAGAGATTTTACAAGCAGAGAAAGCGTTGGCTCAGGAGGGAGGCTTTGCATTTGGACAGTCAGAGTCGCACTCCTCCATTTCTCCCACAAAGTGCAGGTGCACATCTCCACAGGGAGCCCTGGAAAGTGCCCTAGGGAGACAACACCAAACAAGAAAAGGAGCCACCCCGACACCTAATTAGGGTCCAAAACAGGACCAAGGAAAATCGCCTCAGTGAACACGGTGATCACCAGGCTTGCAGAGAGGCAGGTTCACACAGGCTGCAGGGAGAATGAGGAGGAGGCCAAGGCTCGGGCAGCCTTGGGGGAATCGTTTCATTTTTAAGAACAAGATATGACACAAGAAGAAAGAAATAGAGCTGTGGTAAAAACAAAAGTGAGAATAAAAAGCCTGGAAACTTAAATTACAAGGCACTTGATGGCTGTGTTCGGGACGGGGAAATAAATAAGCAGGAAGCAAGCCATGGGAGAGGAAACAAAAATACATTCCGAGCTCAAGGTAAAGAGAAGGTCAGCAGAGATACGTTATAGATCAAAATTGTCAGCAGCACGAGACGAGGAAGGCAGAAATGAAGGGTAAAGCGGGGACACAATGATCAGGGAGATGGAGCTTGCTTAGGAAGGCAGGCAGGAGACTCCAACACCTCAAAAATACCTCGCAGAAGCAACCCACAGACCCCAAAAGGTTGGGGGGAAAGTGGTGGAGGGAACGGTGGGGAGAGATTTCCTGGACAAGGAAAGTCATGCCTTCATGGACAAGGAAATAACATGCCTGTTATTTCCCTCGCATGCATCTCTACACGGTTACCAAAGAGTGCACAGAAATAAATCACCACAGAATGGAAGAGGTGGGCAGGGAATCAATAAGCAATGCATTTTCATAGAGATGCACAGTGCTTTCAAGTGCCGAGCTTTCCTAGGGCTTCTCGAATTAGATGGAGCTGGTCATTGCCAAAGCGGCAACCCAAAGACGAAAGACAGTTTCTAGATAAGATTTCACTCCTCGAGCATAGAAAAGACTGTTAAGACTTCTTATAAGACTCTCTGGGTGATTTAAATACACACCGTCTGTCCTTTTAAATTCCAATAATCCCCAATTACTATGTTCCGCTGTTCTTTATTCCAAGATTAAATGAAATTTATTTTTAACGATCAGCATCCTACCCTCAAATCAAAGAATTTCAGTGATGTTGTTCTGTGAGTCCAATAAAGCCTCTGAGATGTTAAATGTCAAAGATGTTTGTTTATCACCACGGAGGATGGATGGAAAGAGTCCACATTTGAATCCAAGTAAATAATTCCCTCTCGAAGAAGTAATTCTGGTAATAATTAAATTTTAAATTAACTCTTTTCCAGTTATTGAATGCCTTTTGGGGTATGTATGAAAAACATGGCTATTTCCTAGAAAATCAAATGTAAGTTATACGACCAACTATTTTCAAATGATTATTTAGTATTATCAACACAATTATTTCAATATTGAAGGATTAAATGAGGTTGCATATACAAATGATATAATCATGATCAATTTTCACGTATTTATCTTTTGCCCACATTCATGTGGTAGATTATAAAAAATATCCAGAAAGAGGCAAAAATGATAACTAATCAAATGGCAGAAACCAACCAAAGCAGGGACTAGGTTAATTTGAAAGGGCCCCAGATTCAGACCCAAAGTTACCTCTCAAAGCAAGTGAGCAGATGGGCTAAGATAGACTGAACCTTGAATTATACAGTATTCTTTTTTTGGTACTAGGAATCGAACTCATGACCTCACACTTGCCAGGCAGACACTTGTGCTGCTGAGTTAAACCCCCAGCCCTTTAGTCATAGTTTTCAAGTTAAAATTTGCAAAAAAATTTTTTAAAATGACTATCATTATATTCTCTACATGCAAAATGTAGACTTAGAAGCTGTAAAAAAGTACTCAACAAAACCTGGAGCGATGAAAACCACAATATTTGAGATGAAAATTCTCTATATAAAATTAATAGCTGATTAGAAATGTTAAAGAATAAATAAAGAAATGTTCGACATCACTGGTCATTCAAGAGATGCAAATAAAAACAACACTGAGATGCCATCTCACTCCAGAAAGAATGTCTGTCATCCAAAAATAACCCAATGCTGGTGGGGTTGTGGGGGAAAAATATCTCTTTTCCACTGTTGGTGGGAGTGCAGGAGGGGGCAACCACTGTGGAAATCAGTGTGAACATTCCTCAAAATACTAGGATTGGAGGTCCCATTCAATCCAGCTATTCCACTTCTGGGTATTTCCCCAGAAGAATTGAAAACATCATACCACACTGATATACATGCACCCATGTTTGTAACAGCACAATTTGTAACAGCTAAATCTTGGAAAGAACTCAAAGGTCCATCAGCCACAGAATGGATAAAAAAGTTTCATCTACTGGAGTATTATTCTAGTATAAAGAAGGATAAACTTGAGGCTTTTATAGGTAAATGGATGCAACTTGAGACCATACTCATAAGTGAAGTAAATCAGACTTGCATGTGTGAGTATCCTATTGTCTCCCTAGTAAAAAAAGCTGAAACAATAAATGAGACCCAAAATGTACAGTAGATATTGTGAAAGAGGAAGGGAAAGAAATGGCTCAAAAGGAAAGAACAACTGGGATAGGGGAAATCAGAAAAGAAAAATGAATATATATATATATATATATATATATGGATGCATATACATACATCTCTATATGTATCTATCTCAAATATATATATGAATATATATAATATATATATGAATATATTTAATATATAATATATATAATATATAATATATAATATATAATAATATTTAATATATAATATAGAATATATAATAATATATAATAATATATAATATATTCAATATATATAATATATAATATATAATAATATATAATATATTCAAGATATATAATATATAATATATAATATATATAATATATTCAAGATAGATAATATTAATATATATAATATATTCAAGATAGATAATTATATAACTAAATGCTGTTAGTTCATCAAAAAGAATAGTTTGTGCTTTCCTTGTTTGAATGTTTGATTATTTTTTTCATGCCTATATCTTGTAATCTGAACAACTGCTTTGAAGATAACAATACACTGTATATTTTTAAAAATACATATAAAACAAGAAAAGTGTAGTGAAGTGCGTAGATGGGATAGCAATAAGAATTATGCAAAATAAACACAAAGACAAAAAGGAATCAAATGTAGCAGAAATAACCGGTGAAATCTTGGACCGCTTCCAGCAATGTCACGTACATGTAATAACTGTGCTTCCCGTTTTTAAAGCTACATTTTCAACTAATTCCTGGTGTTTTGCTGCTTTGGATTGAGCATACAAATGAAGCAGCATCTCTAGAGAGGAAGATTCTTGGATTCTTTTCTGGAATTACAGGCAGTGTTTGTGAGGAACTGGTGGTTCAGATATCTATCAACTTTGCATCCTGAGGTTCGGTCTATCTTAGCCCATCTGCTCCCTTTCTTTGAGAGTTAACTTTGGTCTGAATTTGGAGGCCTTTCAAATTAACCTAGTGCCTGCTTTAGGGTAATGCTATCAGGTTTGTTGTACTTAGTGAATTACAATATACCCACCTGCTTTCTATCTTCCAAAATTATGCATTATCTTCAATGAATATTGAATCTTGTATCATAATCCTTAGTTCTAACAATTTGATTAATTATATTATTGTGTTTTGGAATTTACTACCCAAAAGAAGGCATTTGACAGTTATTGTCCTTTATACAATCTTATATTTTCAAACTAACAGAGAGGTGTGGTTTCTTTTTAAGGCTATTGTTCAAAACATCACCAGTATACATCGGTGTCTTTAATTTTTCCCAGCCAACCGTACATCCTGAAAGCTCCTTTCTCAGAGACTTTTAGTTCTGTTACTTCTTAAAGTAACTTTCTTTTGCCCATCAAAAGTTTTCCTTGTCTTTCTCCTCATCAATGTCATCTCTTTCTTTAAAAAAAGCCCTGAATTATACAATATTCTAGATTTCATCTTCTAATTCTCTTCAGTCATTCAACGTACACTGCTCTAATTGCAAATTTAAATATTCAGAACCCATTTCCAGCTCAGCTCACACGCTCTCAATCATTTGTGATCTTTCCACGACTGCTTTTATTTCATAATCCTTTCAGCCCTACCGACAATACCCTTGAGAGAATTTCTGACTGATCTTAAAAAGCATCACACTGTCCTGTGTTTTTTCTGCCCATCACCACGGACGGAGGCTAATGTTTGGTTTTGTCTTTTTCTGGTTTGGGAGTGTAAGTATGTCGTGAAAACTCTTATTTGGCTGTCTGGTTGAGCAGTTTGGTGCATAACGAAAGTGAAGCAAACACAAACAGAAGACAAGCCAGGTGACCACAAGTCTGTTTTTTCTCTGTGGTCAACACGGAAGCCTCTCAGGAAGAAATTTGAATCTGCAGTAGATGGTTGCCCTCTCTCTGGTGGATAAGCATTTGCTGTTTTGTTTTGTTTTGTTTTGGTCCTGGGGATCAAACTCAGGACCTTGAGGATTTGCTAGGCAGGTGTCTTCCTGCTGAGCTGTACCCACAGTCCCTGGAGAACCATTTATTCTGCATGGATGTTCAGATGCAATACTAGGCACCTTCTGTAACTGTCAGGTGGTGCCCTGTGTCAAGGGGCTTGGCCATCCTCTGATCATACACACCAGGTGGAGATGTGACTCAGAGGAACCCTCTGCCATCCTTCCACTGATTGGTCTACAGATTTCCCTGCAGGAGCAACTTCTCCTCTCCTCATGACCCTCATCCTCATCAGGACCCCGTGTTGTGTCTTGTCCTAGGACAGCTTTAGGTTGAGTGTGAGTACTTCCTTCCCCTATGAACTGTGGATGGATGGCTCCTTTCCTGTCCTTTATGTCTTAATTTGTACTTGAGAAGCACAGTCCTCTCTTTGTAGAAATAAAAATGCCCCTTTCTGATATTTTCTTTGGTCACTTTCATTGCAATTAGTAGAAAAATGGAAGGCATATATGGGTGTTTAAGTTATCTTTAGTTGAAAATATTTCTTGTTCACTCATAATTTAATCTGTGCTCTTTGGTTCCAGATCCTTTAAGCTTCAATATCTTTTGTAGACTTATTACATGTGTGGCTATACTATAAATCTATAACTTAAGAATGCATTTAATCTTCAGAACAACCCAGTAAGATAGTTACTGAAAACAGCACAACTCAGCACAATCTGGTTTGTATTTCCAAAGCTACAGATGTACAAAAAGACTATGCATAAACCAATAATGATTTGTTCACATTAGGCTAATATGTATGTATATAGATGCTCACCTGGCAAATATATGTATGATACACATCTAAGTTAATACATAGCTGGAAAATGCACAGGTATGCATATGTATGTGGGGTATGCTTGCATGTAAGCACATTTAGGTACACAGTTTCTAAAAGTAGGCTTCTTTTTTCTCAGTTTGGATCTCATGCTCATGATTCTACTGTATTAAAGACTTCCTACCCAGGATGTTGCTGTTGGAGATGGAGGACCCTTGAAAAGTAGGGGGATTGCAGTGGAAGTGAGGTGATTGGGGACCTGCCCCTGAAGGGAACAGTCCTTTCCTCTTCCGCTCTTTCAATTCCCCACCCAAAGGGTGAAGATTTTGCTCTGTTTACTATGTGTTGTTCCCTACAAGGGACCCAAAAGGGTCTGCCCAGGCCAGAATTGGAATTTCCAAAACTGTGAGCCAACAGAAACATTTTCTCTTTGCAGATTGATGATGATATCAGGTATTTTCTTACAGTATCAGACAACTAACTAACATACAAAACCAGTGCAAATGAAGGAACCACTTCATTGGTTGACTATTGAATGAAAAAAAAAAATTAAAAAAACAAAGCAGTATGACACTTAAAAAGTATAGCCATGGATAACTAAACATAAATTGCTTAGAATTGCATACATATGCATCAAAACTACAAAGAAAAAGAAACAATGATATATGAGATTTTTTAGTTACTCTTCTCATTGCTGGGACCTAACGCCTGCAGGTTAAAGGAAGAAAAGTTTATTTTGGCTTACAGTTTGTGGAGGTTTCATTCTGTAGTGGTTGGAATCCATGCACCATGGCGTAGGACATTACAGAGGATAAACTGTCCATGGCAGGGTAGACAGAAGGCAACCTTTACCTGTTACTTCATTTGGACTACAAATCAAGTGGTCAGAGCCACTTTTACCATCAAGGTGATCCTTCCCATTATCCATACTCAGAATGGTGCTAACCCAATCAGTGGACTGATTTATTTATCACATATTTTTGGAATCAAACTCATGACCTCATGCTTGTCAGGAAGGCACTATGCCCGCTAAGCTATATCCCTGGGAAGTTATCACACATCCTTAACCCAATTCACATGCCCTCTTTCCAGCTCACCTCCGAAAAGCTCCACCTTTGGCCGCATGAGACTTTGGGGGAATATCCAGGTATAAGCCATCACATGTCATGACAAGGATAGGAGGAGAGAAGAAGAGAGGCTTAGAGTGGGACATTTTTTGACCTTAATTACATTTTTAAAAATTTTATTTAAAGAAAGACTAAACAAAACAGAAAATAGGTAGAAATAATACATATATTCAGAGGAAAAAATTAAACAGTAAGAAATCACTAGTTGGTGTTTACATATTGTTGTTTTACAAATAGTTGTTCAAGATACAAAAATGTAACATGTAAAGTGGGAATTCAAACAGTGAGACTGCAAACAGTTCTGTTCAACTGTCCAACCAAAACTTGTAATATGGTTGTCAATCCTATACACTTAAACATACATGCAGTTATCCATATCTTCATTTATGTTTAGATTAAACAAACTAAAGAGGAATAAGATCATTCTGAACAAAGAATAAAAGTATTGTTGAATTTCACATCATGACACTCTGTGATCAGCCCTGGGAACTGTAGTGACCTCAATTACATTTAAATAGTCTGCTTACGAAGCCAAGATGTGGGAGGTACTTGTGGTACTGTTTATAACTTGCCAACCTTACATGGCGTAGTTCCTGATAATATTGTTTTTAAAAATTAATGCACTTCCTTCTCTGCCCAGTGCAAGAATATAATTATCAGGTGTCATGGTTTATGTCTGTGGCCCCAGGCCTAATGAGTTTGCATTGTGCAGTTGTGCATTTGCATTGTCTAGTGCTTGTATTGATGATGTCAGTGCTCCACCCACAAAGGGTTGGAGCCAGGATGTGATGTAATGGCAGGAAGAAGGTGTGTCTTGCTCTTTGCTGGTTCCTGTTTGCTGTTTGGAGCCGCCATGAACTGCGGCCCAGCCATTCCCACCTGCCTTGGAGCCAACTGAATATGGACTGAATCCTCCAAAAATTGTAAGAAATAAACCTTTCCTTTCCCAACTTGGGCTTCAGGTATTTTGTCTCAGCAATGAGTAAAAAGTAGCTAAGACACCAGGTAAATTTTATGGAACTTAACGTCCTAAGATATTGAAATGTATTCATATAAATTCAGACCTCTAATCTTTTATTTTGTTTCAAAAGATAGCCATTAAATGCTAGGTCCTCTGTTGTAGATCTATAAAGAAAAATGAATGAGAGATTTTGATATCCAGAAATTCACAACTGGTTTGTAAATATGGAATCCTGCCATAAGTGTCTAGCAAATGGATAAGCAGTATGCAATGAAAATACATGAAAGAGCAAAAAATGGAATGTACTCTACTGAGCAACTTGTATAAGGCAGGCATTTTACCATGACTGCATATATATCTTTCTTTTTCCATCTGTTAGCAACAGTTCTGTGATGTATGTCTGCTCCATAATACTAGCAAGGAAAATAGGGTGAAGGATGCTGGAGGACAAAACCCTTTGGTGGGAGTGAAAATTACTAAGACAACTATGAGCGGTCATCACCAAAAATCTGGAGGGTGTGTTCTGTTCAGTAACTACAGTCTCACCACTCAGTGCTTCTGGGTCCACATAAACTTTGAGACAGAGATCCAACCACAAGTCCCCTGACACCCAGGTTCCTGTTTTGAGTCATCTTCTGTTTCCTCAGTGATTTTTGTCATCGATCACAGCCTAGGAAAGTCCATCTAAAAAAATCACAGTGGTCCCACCCTTGGCCAGGAAGGCCAAGGTCTCCTTATCGTGTCTCTAGACACACTTTCCCCTTACACAGTATATCGATCCACTAGTGTCTCTGCTACACAGAGGCATAACATAATTATGGAATCTCCACTTGCCACTTTCTGTAGGTTTTGCCATTTCTGCAAAACGGGAGGTCACTTGCTATGTTCAGAATCAAATTAAGGGAGAGACTGGCCCGAGTTATTTCCATGTTCAGTGTTTGACTTGAATGTAAAGTGAATCGTGAGGCCAGCCAAGTTCACATTGCAGTCTTTGAAAATCAGAGTAGCATTTCCTTTGACTGTTGAAAGAAGATGTTGCATTTCATGGGAAATGCTTTGCAGATGCATCACCATTTTGGTGATGACCGCCGTATGATCCATATGGCATCCCATCCTGAGTGCAACTTGATAGGAATCTCTATGTAAAAAGGGTTGATGAGCTTGCAGATGGCTGGCAAGGGGTTTACTTTTGTTTTGGACGCTGTGTAAAATGTGCAACTCATGATATCATCCATTTTGACAAATATGCGCATCACAGCTCCTAGATATTAATTAGGTCAGCCTACTCAGGGCACCTGATTATGTAGATGATGTTTCTAAGGGGATTTTCAGGAGTATCGCAGTCTTACCATAATGATAAGTCATGGAAATTAGTCTGCATGTGCAAAACCATCTAGAGGCATTGACTTGCTCTTACGATTATTGTATTTGGGTGTGTAAGCAATGTAGTACTACCCAAAAATCATGTGTCGAGGGGAAACCAGTTATCTGTAGTACATCACAGGACACATGCATCCTTTTTCAGCTCTTTAGACCAAAGTCCCATTGAGCCATCCTGGAGTCCAACCCAGAGCAACATGGACAGTAGGTGTGGAGTCAGTCCTAATAGGATATGAGAAAAATAACACTTCCATGCTGATTGAGTAGCAAATACCAGAGTCTCCTGTTTCCATGGGCACCTCAAAGGGCATATTGCTTTTAGCAACCACTTACCCAGCTGACAACATCAGCTGTCAACTTCCAAACCAGCTTTGGCAATATGGACTGGCACAATTCAATTAGAAAGTCAAATTTCTAATTGGGATGGTAATTTTTTTTAACTATGGGTCACAGTCATCAGTATAGATTAATACCATGAAAAAGGCCAACACTGGGTCCCAATCCAACATTGACTCCAGAGTGAAAAAGTAAAAAGCCTAACTTGAAAAAAATCCTTGCGCTTTATGAAACTTGGAATTCTTGTCGCATGTCCTTATTCATGAGGTTCCTCTGAAGTCTCAACAAAGTGTCATTATTTCTAATACCCATTCCCAGAGACTGGGAAGATTCAGCAATGGGAAATAGTCTCTCACTATAAATATAAACTTCTATCTAGGTGTTCTATCCCAGTGTTTGACAGTGTGTAAAATATTTGCGGGTAGTATTGTTAAAGAGAACCAGAAACATATGCTTCCCCATATGTGTAGTAAAAACACCTTGTAAACTGTAAAGTAGGAAGCAAGTCAGAATTATTACTATTCAGGCATATAGCCAGGTGCTACATTTATTCAGGAAAGTTCTCAGTGCTCTCTCTGCTTTGGGCTGGCTAGAGGTGCACATTAAGTTTACACACATTATTGCTACAGCAGGGCAGAGTAGATACACCAGACACATCCACGTGTGTTTTTGACCTCTTCTCAAGATGTGCTGGAGGCATTGAAAGAACCTGTACATAGCATCTTGCATTTATAAATGGCAAGGAAAACTAAACTAAATGACTTGGTACAACTGTCCCTATAATATCATCCTGATTCTTTTTTTTTTTTTTTTAAACTCCCTACCTACAACTAGAGATGTTGTCATTGAGAAATTCAAAGTCAAACTCTACCACTATAGCAGTGAAATATGCTGGGCTACACTGTCCTAGGCAATCCAGTGAATTTCTTAAAAAGTGAAAATACTAGGTATTGATTAGAAAAATATAACATAAAGCCAAATTCACTGGTAGAAATAGTAGTATCTCTGCTCATAAACTTAATTCTCTCCACCATGCTGGTCGTTAACCAAACTATGAGAACCAAATCAAATCCAATGGTGAATGTCTTTGATATGTTTCTTGCTGAGACAAAATACCTGATACCCAAAGTTAAAGGGAGAAAGGTTTACTTAGCTCACGGTTTGTAGAAGTTTCAGTCCATAATTGGCTGGCTCCAAGGCAGGGTGGTTCATGGCAGCGGGGCAATAGTTCCTGGCAATGGAAGACAACAAAATAATCAGAAAGCCAAGATGGGAAACAACTCTCTTTCTGCACCTTTTGTGTTATCTAGCCTGCTGGATTTAAGGGGGTGCCAATTCAATCAGTGGACTGATCCAACAATTGCCTATCCTTTAATTCCATCATTGCACTATAAATCAATCACACATTCTAGATTCAGTCCCTGAGAAATCCTCTGAAAAAAATTTAGGACCACGTGAGGGTTTGAGGGGATCTCTAGACACAAACCATAACAGATTCAATGTTGACCTTACAGGGGAATTGGATTCCATTCTCAATTTGGTTCGCAATCAGAGTTATGGAAGACAATTAAGTTTGTGAACCAATATACCATTGTAATTTTATAAGAAAGTTGATTTATATTATAATTTGAGTCTGTTATATTCCCCCAAAGGCCAATGTGTTAAAAGATTGGAACCCAGGGTGACATACTTGGAGGCAAACTTTTAAGAGGGAACATTTAGTGGAAATCTTTAGGTCTTTGGTGGTATGACCTTGAGTATGATAGGGAGCACTGCCTACCATGATTCATTACAAGGGGTAAATTTAATACTTCAATAAATAGCTTATAAAGGATGCTCATGGAAGAATTCTCAATTATGGTAAAAATATGGGACCATAAAAACTTGAAATCAAGTTCCCCTGTGTCATGTTTTATGTCTGTGACCCCCAAGCCTTATCAGTGTGCATTGTGCATCTGTGATTGGTTCATTGTCTAGTGCTTGCATTGATGGTGTCAGTGCTACACCCACTTAGAGGTGGAGTCAGGATGTAATGTAATGGCAGGAAGAAGGCACATCTCTCTCTTGATGGTTTCTGCCTTGCTGTTTGCAGCCACCACGAATTGCAGCCCAGCCATGCCACCCTGCCTTGAAGCCAACTGAGTATGGACTGAAACTTCCAAAAACTGTAAGAAATGAACCTTTCCTTTCCCGACTTTGGGCATCAGGTATTTTTGTTTCAGTGATGAGTAGAAAGTAGGTAAGACACTCTGTAATCTTAAGCATCATTCCGTGTAGAAGAAAAAGGCTAACACATTAAATGCTTTCCAATGAAGAGTAAATGAAAACCTGAAAAACCTGTCTTAATCAGAACTAAGACTTTAACTGTTAAGAGTTTAATCCCATGTCATCACTGCATTTGGTAGGACTTTCAAGTAAGTTGAGAACACTTTTAGAAAATTTAAAAGATTATCTTTAGTGCTAGAGAAGTATGTATATTTCATTTCACCCTAATATTAGATGAATAAACTATGCCATATTAAAATTAAATATTCATTTAATTGGCTGGAACATATGATCACAATTTTGCTTTGTTCTCAAAAAGATTTCTCTAATTATTTTGTAGTTTCTTTATACTCAGTGGTATTTTGCATTACTTTACATGGTGGGCTTGCTTCAATTCTTATACCTAGCTCTCTGTCTTAACCTCTTTTCCATGTAAAGTAGTTCTATATCACAGAAAAGAATACTTAAGAGAGAGATGGACAGACTACTTAATGCTCAAGAGTTTTAAGCTATACAAAAGACCCTCTATTTCTAACAATGCTGAAAGTTCAATTATTAGACCAAGCATTAATAGTCATTGTAAGACTTCTCTTATCTTTCAAAGCCATATTATGAAAAGATATAAAAAAATCCATCATTAAAAGTTTAATTTTGATGGCATGCCGGAATGGTACTATGGATATATCCAGAAAGCCAAATAGCATTAAAATGAACACTTTCCAAGACGTTTTCCACCACATTTTAAAACTGTGGCCAGCTGTGATGCACACCTGTAATTCCAGCTACTTGGAAGGCTGATGCAGGCAGATCACAAGTTTCAGAAAGCCTGGGCAGCATAGCGAGACTTTGACTCAATAAACAAACAAAGAAAGAAATAAATAAAAAATAAGGGACTGGGAATGTCAGTGTGAAAGCCTTTGATATAATCCTCAGTATCACAGAACTAACTGAACAAAAGTAGATAAATAAACAAATAACTACATAGGCTGGTGTGGTCACTTATTGGCAGACAAATCCTAGACGCAAACTCCATAGAAAAATAAAAGTGTGGGTATTACAAAACTTTACACTATGAATCTGGTTCTTTCAATATTCCCTCTCTTACCTTGTTAGCTTTTCTTGTGTCCTAGGGCATCACGCCCACAAGGACCAAACTCCTGGCATCTCCCATGCCTGGAGGAAGCACAGGTCCCAGTGGAGACTCATGAAGCAGGAGAATCCATATCCAGGAGGCAATTTGGATGAATGAGGGACAGGAAATGGGAGAAAGTTGGAGGATGAGGCCCGCTCCCCATAGGTACCACATCCCCTCTCTGAGACGCCCCACCTGGCCGGTGAGTGGCTCTTTCCCACTGCACTGTGGTTTCCTGCGGTCACCCTGGCACACACACAGCTCCCTGCTCTTCTCCTCCTGTGCTGCTTTTGCTCCTACTTAAGGCCCTCTCTCCGCAGCTTTGGGGTGAGCACTTTCAATAACACCCCAGTCAGCAGTTGGCCTGAAGTCGGCTGTTTGAAAACCCTGGACTGAGCCCCCGGCTTGGTTTGTGGGTTTCTTTTTACCCTTTTTCTTCAGGCAAGTGCTCCGCCTGTGTGAAATGACCAGCATCTACTTTGCAATAATAAGATTAGGCCCTGAAGCATCGTATGAACCTGGAGTTCTCTTAGATGGGCCGTATGTACCTTCAAATATCAAGCTGCGGCTTACCCCTAAAAGACCCAGATGTGCTAGGCATTTAACTTTTTCACTGTGTGTTTCTAGAAGCTAAGATGTAATACCTTTCCCCAGCTCGCAGCAGGTGTGATCAGATGTCTTGACTTTTGTTTGACACTTTCTTTTGATGGTTTGGGTCTCTCTGTTGGAGATCGATGAGGAAAAACCAGAAAACATAGACACACAAAAATCCCTCACATATTAGTTAAGAAATAAAACAGGATGCTTGTAATTCCCCCATTGAGTGCATCTGAGGTAGGAGGATCCCAAATTTAAGCTCACTTTGCAGAAATTAGTAAATTAACAAGAACCTGTCTCAAAAATAATTTTAAAAGGGTTGGGATGTAGTTCAGTCTGAAAGCTCTGGGCCCAATCTCTAGTATCTTAAAGAAAAGGAAAAAAACAAGTTAAGAAAGAAAATTGAAGTGGCACAAACACAGACCAACTAAGATATGCAGGTTGGGACTGAAAAGTTGGTTTAAAACAGATGAAAGGTCACAGTTTCATCCTTATAATTCAAAATTTTGTGCTGTTATCCTGGATTTGTTTGAAGGAACTGTATTCCTTCTACATAGTCCATAAAAGATTAACGTACACCAGTGTAATTTCATTTATGATTCAATCGATTGTGAAAAAATCAAAACTTTGTCTTTGTGCTTCCAGCAAAATCGTGACAAATTTTGCATAGCTGGTAGCCTTTAAACAAAGCGCTATAGTTCTCAAAGTCATGAATTTTAAAACAGAAAATAGCCAGCCAATTCTGAAGAAAGAATTAAAGACTCTGAAATTTCCCTCCTGACTTCCATTAGATACCCAGGAGAGCTGTTTGGCTCCGTGAATAATTAAACAGTGGAAATGTTTTCTAAAGTCATGCATGGAATCTCTCAACCTGCAAAACGTTTAAAGGCCGGGTGCCAATCAGCTTGCTGGATTTGCAGAGGTGAAGACTTAAATCTGAGGAAAGGGATCTAGCCTGGTTTTGCTGCATAGAAATGATAAAGGACATAACTGTCCAGGAGAACATCCTGGTCCTCCTCTGACCTTTGGAAGACCAGCTGGCCGCTTCCCAGGGGAGGTGCCATAGTCACTGGATTCCAATTTTCTGTTCAGCTGTTGGAGTCCCATGAGGAATTAGCACCATATAGGGAGGAGTGCTCGACTCTGTAAAAGAAGACTCAGTGGACATTTACCACAACCTGCTTTCTCTCCATTAACTTATCATCTGCATTAGCAACATTTCCTGGGCAGAATTAGCTTCTAAACATCCACAAAGAAACCAGTCATCTCACCCCATGGTCATTGTTGTGTGGTCCAATATGGCAGCCACTAACCACCATCCTATCTCCTGTCTAAAATCAAGAACACCTGCGTTAAGATATGCTTTCAATGCCAAATGTATACCACCTTTGCAAAACCTTAAAAATGTGTGGGAAATGTGTCCTTAATAATTATGTGCTGATTGAGATGTGTTTTGGATGTATGCAGCTAAGTATCTTGTTAGCATTAACACTTCCTCAGTCTAACTACATTTTAAGGCAGCTATCATTAAAAAAAAAAAAACTGAGCTATGGACTTTGCTCTGAAATATGCAGCATTTTTCTTGAGGCTGCTCTGTGGCACTGGATAATTTCCATTCTCTGTCTTGTGGCTTCTATTGTCTTGAATTTATGTTCCAGGAGAACACCTGCATCTCAGTTCTGGACTGAATGCCTCGGTATGTAAGAAACTCAAACTCCGACAAATGCTAAAATCTCATTCAAGCCTGGCATGACGTCTGCGATTCTGCTTTCTAGTCATTTGTGTTAAATTCAGAAGATCGTGCCTGTTCCCTGAAGAGTTCTCTGCAAGCCCTCTTTCTATAGTGCTTTTAGTTTCGTGATTCCAGCTGCCTCAGTGTCCATAATTGCCTCAAAACATTCATCTTTCAAGCTCATTTTGACTTTGGAGAAGAGGCAGGCATCATGCAGTACCAGACCCACTGACTAACGGAAGCAAGGACACACTGAAATGCTTTGATTTGGCAGAAACTGTCATAACCTGCTGTTGTTAGCAAGGTGAGAGCTAAAGAATGCATGGTCATTAATGTTTCGCAAAATACTCAGCATAATTCCCCTCAGCTTCCCATCATCCTTGGCAATAGGTCATCTCCTATAGTAGGTTTTCTTCCATTTAAAGATCCCAATATATTTTTCAGTCACTCTGTGTCTGCCTCTGTACAAATGATAGGAAATTAGTCAAAAATTAAATCTTTCAATTGGTACCTTTTTTGGCCTTCTGGTAAAATGGAAACCAGTTTGCACTGCTGGAGTTTAGAATGACCTGCTTTGGGGGAGAAACTGGTGAACCAGTTCCAGGAAGACTTAGACTCTAACATCGCTTTGCAGACTTCAGTTAGATACCTAGAAGAGACATTTAACTCCAAGCATTAAATAATAAAAATGTGTTCCGAGACAGCTGAGGGATCCTTGTCAATGAGACACAATAGTTGCTTCAAAAATATATGAAATTTCATTGTCTCATTGATTTTATTTAGCACTTTAAATTGTTGTTTGTTTATAGAACCCTGGCACCTATGCAGGTATGCAAAGCCATATCTTCCTTAGTCCACCTGTGATAACTTTTGATTATTTTGCACAAAATGACCCTGAGTGATGTGTTTGGAGCCACTGTGAGATTGTTTTTTATAATTTCCCTTTTTGGAGAGTTCACTATTACTGTATACTATCTCAGCAACCTGTATTTACGTGTTGATTTTCTGCCCTGCAATTTTGCTCAGTTATTATTATTTTTATGTAGCTCTGCCAGTCTTCTGGGTGGACTCTCTAGAATTTCCTACTTATTAACTAAACATTTGCATTTGGAATCCTCGTGTTTTATGTTCCTGAAGCTGTCTCCTTGGTCCCAGAAGAAACACTCTGTTTCCTACACAGAGCCTTACAAAGATACCTGCATAATTGATTCGTGATTTAAAAAAGAATCAAAGCAACAGGCCGAACCAAATTAGCTGCAGCCCAGCTTGCTTGATTAGCTGAGCCTCCCAGCCTGTCACTAGGATGTATTAATAAGAAAGAGCACAGGAAAGTGTTTCTGCCGTTGTACCTGGCTGACTCTCTGCTGGCTGGCAACCACGGCTTTTGTTCACAATCCAGAGCCAGAAACATAAATGCACTCAGCAAGCACCATGGGGAAAAGAAAAGATAAAAACACTCTAGAGTCTTGGGCAGCCCCATCTGTTCTGCCAGCCATCGGTGAGAAGGAGCCAATTGTCTTCCAGGGCTGGCTGCTTAGATATCACCTGCTCCTAGCGCCATGATGAAATTTTTAACCTGGGGTGTGGATGGGGTTTGAAACCCGGTGGGTTTCCTCAGCATCTTCTGGCTTCATGCAAATGTAAACTCTCATCGGGTCCCTTACACTACAGTTCCAAGCTTCTCAAATGTTACAAGTTCCATTTGCCATTTCAATGGGCTAGGACATTAAAACAGAGAAAATACGCCCAGCGTGGAAAGGAATCTGACTCTGCATAATTGAAAGACTGTTATAATAAACTCACAGGAAATGAAAGTCAGACTTGCTTGTCCCATGGCACTGAAATTAAAAGAAGCTGCTGATTTATAAAGGAGACCAGAAGCAGGAAAAGTGTTACCATCACTTAACTTCATTCCGCTAAGCCATCTTTTCCCTTTGCAGTACGATTTGGAGAGTGTAAGCTCTCAAAGATTGCACTTGGGTGTCACATGACTCATTTCCAGCTGGAGGAATATGAGGGAAAGTGTCGGGTGACCCCATAAGACCTTTCCATGTGTGCTTGTCCAGTTTCTTTCATTTTCACTGATGTGGATCCACAAGACAGAAAACCTGGACTCCAGCCACAGAAGATGGTATGTTCCTATGAAGCCAGGGTCAGAGTTCAAGATGGTAGCCACCTAGCAATCAGGAGCACCTGATGGGTCATTTCGGTATTAGCAGGTGAACTTTCATCATGTTGAGCCATCACACATATTTGGATTTATTATTTTAGCAGTTAGAATTTCCTATCTAATGTAGCTACTGTGGAACCTTGAAGGAGACAGTAGGTGTCTGATACTCGAGTTTCTCATCAGAAAATAATCATATTAGACTGTTTAGGAGCAAATGAAGCAATGCTAATATACATGCTTTGGATGCCATAATCACTATTATCAACTCTAATATCTTAATCATCATCTTACATAAATATAAGATTAGACAACTCTTGCCTAAATAGGCAGTGGAGATGTAGATATTACACTTCATTGATTTGAAGGGCTAGATGTGAAATTAACATGTTAAGTGTTAAAACTTATGGACAGGAGTTGTCAAAGTAAAAATTGGTTTTGTGTTTTGTATGTTTGTTTGTATTTATCCATTTCTTAGTAGTACATAATAAAGCCCAATTTTTATTACATGGCATCATAAACTTCAGAAAAGGACTGAATTCCAGGACCATAGTTGTCTTATTTATTTCTGTTGATACTATCTTGTCACAAGTCCTTAATCTCAAAGTGGGAGAGGTCCCCCGAATATCATGTGTAACTGAAATATTCCATTTCCCCCCACAGTAATTCTCTACCTGAGGCTCAAAACTTTAGAGTAATGATGGACACAGAGGTTTATCTTTATTTCTCATAACGATAACTGTAAGACATATGGAGACATTAAATAACAAGAAATTACCATCATCTCTTGAAGTCAAAATTAAGCCATAATTAGACTGAGATTAATCTCTGTAAAACATCATAGATGTTTTTCCTATGTCCCACTGATCCGCAGTGAACAACTCAAGGGTCATGGGCTGAACAGATGGTAGATATGTGCTCTAAACACAACATCTAGAAAATAAACACAGAGAAATAAACACGGTCCAAATAATCAGGTTAACATTGCTTTCAAGTGCCTTGCATCTTTGAATTATTCTCTAAACAACAGAAAGCATTTGGGACTGGGCCAGAAAGCACTGCTTTTCCCTGTAGGAGGTTTTCCCATTTTGTAGGCAGCTCAGCCTTATATCCAACGGTCAATTAAAACAGGAATCGGCAAACTTCAGGCCCAAGCCAAGTCTGGCTACTTACCTGTTTTCATAGCGTTAACAAGCTAAGGATGCCATTTGCATTTTTCAGTGTTTGGAAAAGAACTTTAATGTTTTATAGTACACAAACATTACATAAAATTCAGATTTTCATGACCATACATAATACTTAGTTGAAACACCATCTCTATTTGTGTTTGTACTGACCCTGTTTGCTTTGAGTCAGAGCCAGAGAGGACCCCAGGTCAAAGAGTTCAAAATGTTTACTAGCTGGTGCTTGACTCAGAAAGTTCGGTAACCCCAATTGAAGACTTCTTCTCAAAACCAGAAACAACATCAATGTGTTTGCAGGTTTTTGGAAAATATGGTGCCTTGGCCCCAGGATTGCTGATTTAGGATCAATATTTTTAAGACTGTTTCAGTGATTTATATAAACATTAAAATTTGACAATCACTATCATTAAAAATACCCTCTACCTTAATAGAGGAAAACAGACTAATTTGAGGAAGCATAAAGAAATATATGCATAACGCTTTTTTTTTTTTTTGGTCTTTTTCCTTTTTATCGGTACCAGGGATTGAACTCACGACCGCCTGCTTGCAAGGCAGGTACTTATGACGCTGAGCTAAATCCCCAGCCCCTATGAATAACTCTTATAAGTCATAAGTATGGTAGTAAATGTAAGTGATGAGACATTGATTTTCTTTCTTTTTTAAATTTTATTTAAAAGGAAAAACAGGAAAAAAACAAAACAAAGCAAAACAGTATAAGGGTACAAGTAATAGAGAACTACAAAAAAAAAAAAACAGTAAGAAATCCCCATTTAATAGATTACACAATATCATTTTAGAGATAGTTGTTCAAGTCACAGGATTAAAGCATACAAAGTGGACATTCAAACAGTGAGACTGCAAACAGTTGTGTTCAGTGATCCTATCAAAAACATTAATGTGGTCATCTATTTAACACACCTAAACACACTTGCAATTGCATCCTTTAGAGCACTTTCTTTCCCTCACTTTTTTTTTATTTAAAGAGAGAAGAAAAAAAAGGACATAAAAAAAAACAATGCAGTAAAAGGGTACAAATAATACAGTATTTCTAGAAAAAATATATATACAGTACGAAATCACCAGTTAACAGGCTACACATTATCTTCCAGAAACAGTTGTCCATATCACTAAATTAAAGCATATAAAGTGAACATTCATACAGTAGAATTGGAGACAGTTCCATTCAATGATCCAACAAGAGCTCAGTTACATGGTTTTCCGTTCTACACTCTTGAACATACCTGCGGTTATATCCCTTAGTCCACCTTACTATCCTCTCTTTTTACAGTAACAATTAGACTTTTAGGGTTTATTACTCTCACGGTTCTTATTACTTTTTTGAAGAGAATAAAAACAAATGTCACTAAGCAAAACAGAGTCAGTTAGAACAGAAGGGTGGGCATAGCACGTGATGCAAAAATAGAATACCAGGTGATCAAAAGTGGTTACCATTGTGCCTCTTGCTATTTTCAAATTGAGTTGTCTGTATCATCAAGTATAATAGAATTGATCAAAACAATATGGAACAATACCAATAAAATCACTGAGGACGTTACAGGACTTCAAAAAAAAGGATGATAGTCAATCCATATTGGGCATCATAGTATATCTTATTGCCTTCAAAGTGATTGCCTATACCTTCAAACTTGATACTATCAAACAAAATAGAATATATAATAATCAGACAGAACAAGATGGGGAGAGCAATACTGGGGTTCAAGTCAGGTTGATAGGACAACAAAAAAGTTACTATAGTATGCCCCATTATTCTTTAGTTTTCCCTTAATTAAAAAAATGAGAGAAAATAGATTAATTTAAAAATAAGAGGAAGATTAAGATAAGAGAGGATATTGTAATAGAACAATGCAGGGCAGAACCGAGCAATTCAAGCATCATTGTGTTTTACCACCAGGTAATCTAACATAGTCACCACAGTGCCTCTTAAATTATTTGAGTGTCACTTCGCATGCTATAATATTAAGCATATCTAGACAGTGTGAAGCCTTTCAAGAGAATGCAATAATTACAGGGTATTTAGAACCTGCTAATGGAAAACAAACAATGGTTTCTATATTATCTCTTTGCCTATAAAGAGTTTTGTTTATACTATAGCTTACAGTGAAATATAGTTAGATACAACATGTTAAAACCAGTGGAAACAGATGTACTACAGCTTGATGGGACTTTAAAACAAGACAATATTAAATCAGCACTAGCTTTTATGTTGTGTTGCTTTCTTCAAAATAGCTATTCGTGCTATCATATATACTAAAATCGAACACCCCAGGTTAAAACATTGCGGTTAATGAGTGAAAACATTATATGGCTTCAAACCAATATGATTGGGAGTCATGATTACCACATACTTCTATGTATTCTTATCATTTCTTACACTAGGGAAACTATTCGGTATTTATACATGTGAGTTTGATTTATTTCACTTATGAGTATGGTCTCAAGCTGCATCCATTTATTTATAAATGTCTCAATGCGGTCATTTTTTATAGCTGAGTAGTACTCCATTGGAGACATTGATTTTCATAAAGCCAATAGCTGAGGAATATTTTTAGAAAGAACTCTAAAACACCAAATCGTGTATGGAATTAAATGTTATGAGCCAAGGTTAGCTTTCTAAAGTATATGAATTCTGTCTTGGTTACTTTGCTGAGATAAAAAAACCTGATGCCCACAATGCAGGAAGGAAAGGTTTATTTAGCTCACTGTTTGTGGAGGTTTCAGTCCATAATCAGCTGGCTCCAAGGCAGGGTGATGTGCAGAGGGCAACAGGTCATGGTGGCACAGGACAGCAAAAGCAACAAGAATGAAAGAGAGGTGTGTGGAGAAAGGACTCTTTCTAGCCCTTATTAGAGTATGTAGGTCACACCCACCCTGCAGTGGGTATTGCACTTACACTAATATCTCCAGCTTTGGACCATGAATCAATCACAAATTCTTGATACCTGCCTCCAGACTGCACAGGGATTTTGGAAGACACCTAGGCATAGACAATAACAATCTCCTTTTTGTTACTTTAGCTTATTAGTACGTACGTGTAGTACATAATGTTTACATTTCTTGGGGGATTGTACCTCTACATAACACATCTTAATTGCTTGTTTAAAAAAAAAAAGATGCCTTCTTAATCAGAATTGTTCTCTTCATTTACTTTTATAATAAATAAACCAAACCAAAAATCACAACTTCCATGATCTGGGGCATCCACCATGAGGAACAAAAACAGACTCAGGCCTTCCCATGTGCCAGCTTGTGTGCGGGCTGGGAGACAAAAAAAGCAACCTTTTCTACCCCTTAAGCAATGGGCTGATTCAGAAGAAGTCAGGTTGAGATGATAGCAACTGAAGCAAAAATAATAATAATAATAATGCCTGTGTTGTTTGATAGACTTTGCAGGCTTACAGCTGGTAGATCAAGTATATATTTGGAAGATAACAATATGCATTATAGCAACTGTGGGGGATTTCATTTGTCTCGTTTTTGAAATCTAATTTTTTGTTCTGTTTTACTGTTTTGTTTTATTTATGAATCTGGCACCCTGAGTAACTATTTTGAAGATAACAGTATGCAATATAACAACCATTATTAAATTACTATCATCTTGTTTTACTCTTAAATTACATCTATGTAACTATTGTTGTTCTTTGTTCTTCTTGTTCTCATGTGTTTTTTGTTGATGTTGATTTGTTTGCTTCTTGATTTTCTGGTTATTTCTTTTTTCCCTTTAAAATGAATAACAATCATAAATATATCAAAATATTCTGGTTATTTCTTTTTCCCTTTAAAATGAATAACAATCATAAATATACCAAAATATTCCTGGTACTATGAACATGAAAAACAAGCCAAGAACACTACATTTTTTTTTTTACCTGTGAATCAATACTACTAACGATTGCAATATATATTCTAAGACTGTACACTAAAACATAAAGCTGGTTAGACCACTTCCAGTTTGTGAGTAGGGCAGGTTTTAAAAACAATTAATGGTTATCTGCACATCAGAATCAGCAGTCTTTTATGTTTTCTTAAGTCTGACATTTGCACCTGTGATTTCATTATCACAGGACAATATTTTCTTCAGTATACCCTAATTATTGTATATATACAAGGACAGCAGCTTAAGATTTTAATAGCCTACGCTTCTTAGATTTAAGCTCTTATTTTTTTCCAGATGGGAGCCTGGGCAAATCTTCAGAATTTCTTCATTAATCCCAGAGGAGGCCCTGACAAGACATTTGTAACTTTTGCTTGGACAATTGTGAGTGTGTTCCTAAGAGAAAGCTGGTCTGTGGTTCAGGTTACAAGAGTTGACCTCCCAGAACTGTGACTTACTGAGCTCATTTCTCAGCAATGCATAGATGTGTTCTTTTGGTCCAGTTCTCAATTACAGCGATCAACCTCGAAAGGCCTGACCTTCCAAGTACTGGAGGAAAATAAAGTTTGCAAACTCTAATTCTGTAGAGGGAAACCTCCCCAGAGAAAACACATCCATCCTCAACCATCAGCTCCACTTACTTACGCATCATTAAAAACATTTGCATAGAAATCAATTGTCATGGGTTGTTTACAAACTTAATCCATCATCGGTATCTGTTTCTAATTCTTGACAATATGGTGATCTCTAGCCACCTCGGGGCTGTTGCAATTTCAACCCATAGTTAAGCCCCTATCCATCCTGGTCCACACCACTGTGGCCTCATTTAGAACATGTCACAACGAGTTTACCCTTTAATCATTCTTCCCCTTTGGGTTACTAGGACGTCCCTTAATCAGCTTCTGACTTAATAGCCAGATCTGTCTCCTTCTACTGGTGGTGAACAAGAGACAGAATACCAGTCGTGTTCATAACTACAGCTATTGGCCCTCAGGGAATGGAACCCTACTCTGTTAATGAAATTATTGGGGCTTCCTGGTGTGAGTCATTCTCTGGAAATCTCTTTATTCACAGAGGCATTCTGAATTTTCATCTGAAACTTTTACAGCTGTTAATGCAATGCTTCCAATAAAGATAAGTTTTATAACAATATTAGCATTCTGTGTTTCTGTTTGAGAGGAAAATGAACAGCCCAGTGCTTTGAACCAGATGGAGAATCAATTTGAAGTAAATCATATTCACCTAACTAATGGTCATATGGTGAAATTAGTTATTAGGAGCTGTCAATTTGCATTTATTTATTAGTCCCAGTGATAGAAAGCAAGCTTAGCTAATTTAAAGAAAGATACCAAAACGGATTCAAAAAGTAGGGCTTCCAGCAGGTCAGAAAGAATTAAGGTTGAGACCCAAGAAGCACACAATCATCTCCAAGATTTAGGAATATAGGATTGAACATCTACCTTGTCTGGGCACAGATCTTTGAGTTCTATTTTTGTCACTGAAAACGAGAAGCCAATTGCTCAGCCTTAAGTTACATGGTGTCTTCTTTCTATACACATATTCAGAATTACCTGGTACCTAAGATGCTGCACCAATTCCATCTCCAACAGTATTGCATTATTTCTCTCCAAAGTGACACAACCCATAGTCCTCACCTGGCCTTGGGTACTAGATATCTTAGGGATGCACGTCTCCTCTCTGTGGTCCTGGGCTTCATGTCGGTATTGACCCATTGAAGGGGTGATTAACCATGACAGCCAGTTGCCTCAGATGGCAAGAACAGGGAAATAAGACATTTAATTTTAAAATGTAAGTATACAAGGTAGAGAAAAGGCAGAAAATACAGATGAAACCAATGGACATCATGTTGATATTTTGCTATGCAATTCAAATCCCTTGTTATAGAGAGCACTTCTATCTTTGAGAGCTTTTTAAGTGGTAGAATGAAACCTGTACCAGCACTTAATGCTTTCAGGACTGCCTTGATAAGATTAAGACCTTTCATTAACAGGCCGTCACCCATGATGTGAAAAGTGTATCTGATCAAGAACTGCATAGTGATTGGACGATCATTAAGGAATTAACACAGAGCGACTACTTGGTAAAAATTATGTTAAGCATCAGTAAAGTGTTTATAGTACTTACCTAAAATTATGATTCCTTTTTTGACTTTTATTTTAATGCATCTTTAGTACTATTTTATGTTTTGAAAATTTACTTGTATGCATTGCAGTGTAGAAACTTTACTTTTCTCCGTACGGAAATTCTGCAAATTATTTTCCAAGGAATATCTTAGTTCTAAATACTATCTCACCTTCTAATACTATGATCCCTTTGCCTTGCCCAACAGCACTTAAAAGTAGATTTGTTGCTCTGTGTTGGAGGTTTCCCAGAGAGTCACTGGTGGGAGAAATATAATGTAATTTTTAGATGGTAAGTATATTTACAGCATTAATAAAATAATTAGTGGTCATAAATATAATTCAGTGGACAGAATGCACAAGTATCTGTGCCACGCTTGTGGTGATTATTTTTCTTATGCTTTGCAGCTCAGGAAAGAAGAATGAGGAGCTAAAGCCTGCAGAAAATAATAACAGAAGCCATAATCCTAAGGATTTATATGTGATTACCACAAAGATTGATCTAGAAAGAACAAAAGCAATTACCTATTTATTACTGCAAAGATGTGCCAAGCAGAAAAAAGGAGAATACTTGTGCTCTGCAAGGATCATAAAGCAGCAGAGTACTGATTCATGGGTGCAGGACTCGGGCTGGCCAACATGACCTTCCCAAAGCGCTCTCTCGGGATACCTAGAATGCTGCATTTTTAAATTTATTGCACAACATTTTTTTTTGTTTTGTTTTACAGCCACGTTTACAGTGTACTGATTTACTGGTAAACAGATACATGCATTCCAGGGCAGAATGCTGCTTATACGTATGTGACAGCAAACTTAAAATTAATAAAAAGAATTGTTGGGGAAACTTGGGCACAATGTTGAGGTGATAAATTAAGGCAATTATTTTTCTTTTGACAAGTGTTTATAAGACCCAGATTGTGTTGTACTGCAGAAAATGAATGTGGCCATTTGTTGTAAATAAAGAATTCTCCTGTTGATAGTCTCTCGACAGGTACTCAAGATAAAATCTAGTTGAGCATTATAACCATTAACAGTATTTTGTACCTGGAAGGAAAGAAACTCTGGTTTGAAATATTCATTCAGTACTTGAGTTACAGTTTTATTTTGTGTCATCATGTATTTTATCTGCATCATTAAATGCTTTAAGCTTTAACCCTTACTTACAATGTCCTAGCAGATAAGAATGCCTGACATGTAATAGGCAATGTTCCCAAAGCTAGAATTCCCACAATTTAAAGGATAAGTAGTTCAATTAGGCTTACAGTTCCAGGAGGTTCAGTCCATGGTTGACTGGATCCAACGTAGAAACATAATGGCAGAAAGGCATGATGCACCAAAGATCTCATTGCATAGGATTGGGAGCTAAAGCATGGGAACACTACCAGAGAAAAAAGAGCCAGGGAACAGATACAGCATCCAAGGTCACACCTCCATGACCCATGGAGACACAACCAGAAATGTGCCTTATTAATTACCTGGAAAACTCCCAAGCCTATCTAGTTGATACTAGTAAGCTTAGCAATCAAACCGGTAATGTAATTTACTTAGTGAAACCACAAATAGGATAGGAGGCCCTTAGAGAGAGAAAAGGGGGTCTACGGCCATACCACCCTGAATGCGCCTGATCTCGTCTGATCTTGGAAGCTAAGCAGGGTTGGGCCTGGTTAGTACTTGGATGGGAGAGAGAGAAGGGGGGATTATTTGACAAAAGCTCTTATTTATTCTTTGATTCTTTTCCCAAGCCATTTTTATCACGCTACTCATAGCCAGCTAGTGTTTTTGTAACATCTGTATGGTTTAATGTGAGTCTGTCTTGGAAGATCTTCACTTAAAAAATGTCATTTGTAGAAACATCTATTTGTAAAAATAGATGCATGAACATTACCATAAATCAAAATATCTTGAGGTTTTTGTCATTCCTCACATTTGGTACTGGAGAATGCTTTGTCAGAGAGGTCCTATACATTATGGACTATGTGATATCATCTCTGGCCTTTACCAAAAGGACAATATTAACATCATTCTCACACAGTTATGGCAACCAAAAAATGTACCTAGACATTCTCAAGTGTTCTGAAAGTGTTACTTGAATTTAAACATAAATCTAGACATGCTAGTGCCTAATTTAATGGGGTAGGAAGAGACAGGAAGAAGAAGGAGGATCATAAAGAGAAGGAGATGGACAAAGAGGAAGATGAGGAAGATTGAAATGTTTCCTCTTTTCACTCCTCCATTATTTAAAGCATTTCCTATTTTTTTGTTATTCTTATTCTCAATAAAAGATTTAATCCATAGCTTTTCCTGCAATCTCATGGCAGACAAGAACTTAACCTGTGTTACTCAATTTTCCCCTAGCTAGAACACAAAATTTAAAAGTATAGGAATTTAATCTGGCTCATGGTTCAGGAGGTTCAGTCCATGGTCAGCTGGCTTGAAGGGTGAAAGATCATGGCAGCAGACATGGCTGGGCAAACATGTTCAGTTCACTGGATCAGGAGTTAGAGTAAAGGGATAGTACCAGAGGGAAAGAATCCTGAATCTTTTTATTCTTATTCTTTGCTTAATTACTTTGCACTGGGAATTTGTTCTCCATTATTTTTGTAACTCTCGTGTCATAGAAGGTAGATTGTTTATTCCCTCTTTTATATCAGAGGAGGTTAAAATCCAGGCAGGATTAGAGTTAGAGGTTGCACAGTCTTAGAGAATAATGTGTGTTTCTATCAACTGAGCATTTGTTAAAACTTGGTACTATATTTGTTATGGTTTGAGAACCGGTGGTCAACTTAACGCCAGCTGGATTACATCAGCATGCATTGAGAGAAGATGCTCCACCTGAGGAGGGTTGCCAGGATAAATAGGTGGAAAAGAAGGGAGGTGTTGAGGGTTGAGGTGTTAAGGACGCATTGTGGGTTCTCTTACGAGTTGCTGTCTGAGCTGTTGGTTCTCCTGGAGAAGCTCTGGTCCTCACATCGAGCATTGCTTCCTGGCTCCGGAGGGAAGACATGTGCTGCCTGGTCTCCAGGATGAACTCGTCACACTGCTTCCTGGCACGTACCCAACTGTGCTTGTCATGGGAGGAGCTCGGGGCCTCCGTGTCACTGAGGACGGCTGTGGTGCCTTTCAGGACAGCCCTGTTCTTTGTTGTGAGTTTGACTTCTCGGCTCCAGCGTAGAACCCTCATCCCACTAGCACAGCTCCTTCATCCTGCTGGCATAGATTTTCTGGCTTCCACCACTGACTCTTGGGTCTTCCCGGCACGGATCTGTAAAAGAGATTGGGTGAGCCCTTCTTGTGGGCTCTGGACTTCCAGTTGGACTCGTGGAGGCTTTATCCTAAGCTCTGGGTTTTTATCTGGACTCACGTGGGACACTGCCGTGGGGTTTAGACTCTTGACTAAATAATCTGTCGTTGGTCTTGCGGATAGATTTCCTGCATTCTCCTGTGTTAACTTCCGGTGACCATTATAAAAATATTATAAACTCCATGTCCTGATCTGAATTGTTCTCTGTGTACAACCCCTGACTACAACAATATTCATAAGTGAAATAAATAAATAAAACTCACAAGTATAAATACCATATAGTTTCCCTAGTATAAGAAATGGTAAGAGTACATAAGATTTTTTGGTAATCTTGGTTCCCCATTACATTGCGTTGAAGCCTTATAATATTTTCATCCAATGGTTGGAATGGTTTTATTCTGTTTTGTTTGATTTTATTATGTGTGATGGTATGAACAGCTGCTTTGAAGAAAACAAGACATTGTGGTAGCCATTGCTGATTTAATATCATCCCGCTTTGAAGTCCTGCCATGCTTTTGTTCTTCTGTTTTTGTTGATTCTACCATGTTGTGTCTTATTGGATTTTAATATGTGTGATAGTATAAACAAATATTTTAAGGGAAATAAGATATTACAGTAGCCATTGTTCATTATCAGTTATTTGGTTTTGAATGTCTTGTAATACCTTTATTCTCTTGAATGGTTTTATACTATTTTGCTATGTTTGATACTATTGTATATGGAGATGTGCTCAACTATTTCAAAGAAAGTCACATTATGGTAGCTACTGTTAATATCTGGTTGTCTTGTGAAGTGTTGTGTTGCTTGCGTTGTTTTGTTCTGATTTGCTTTGTTCTGTTGTCTTTTGTTTTATTCTGTTTAAAATTCAGATTCTGGTTCTGATTCAACAGAGTCCTGAAGTAGACCCTGAGATTCTATGGTTTTCAGAAGCTCATAAATAATACTGAAGTGATGGATCGTGGAACTAGTTTGAGGTGTAAGGAAGGAAACCCTCGGTTCTTACAGGTAGCCAATTGCTGTGCCATGATTGAAGCCCAGCACTGTTTCCCAAAAGGCACCTTTTACCTCTTCCTTACTGCTATGTGTCCATGCATTAGGCAGCCCTGTTAGTTCTTCCTCAAGCAAAACACATTCTGGTATATTATCTCCATCTTCTTCTCCACCAATTGTACTGCAAATCTAGTAAAGAATTGGATAAGTGTGGTCCAATAAGCTAATATAGACTGGAATACAAGTCAGCCATTTCACTTTGCATCCATGCATCCATGCTTCCATCCATCCATCTGTCCCCCAGTCCACCCACACATCCATCTGTCTTTCCACTCATCTATTCATCTGTAGGCCTTCATTGACATTTCTTGTAGTAGCTAGACAATAGTCTAGAGGGTTGGTTTCAAAGATGAAAGGAAAGCAGTCCTTTTCCTTTGAACATTTTGTGTACTTGGGGATATCACTGCATAAGCAGACTGCTTCTGTAGCTGCTTAGTATCAATGGATGCATCACTGACTGCTGAACAGAGAAGTTATTAGATCATAGAGAAACAGAAATGAAAATATAATGCCTAGCTGGATGTAGTGGTGCATTCTTGTAATACCAGCACACTCAGAGCCTGAGAAGAAAGATCAAATTTAAACTTAATCTGGACAACTTTATGTCTCAGCGAGATTATGTCTCAAAATAAACAACAAAAAAAGGGGGTCAAAATGTATCTCATTGAAAAGTCTCCAGATTCTACCTCTAATACTTCAAAGGAAAATAGAATTACTTAGGTTATGTCAGCATTGACTGAGCATAAGTTTTTGCCCCTTGTCTCTATAATAAACATCCACCCAAGTCTTATCCTGTAAATTTCTGTGACCACCGCAACACAGAGGAACCATTTCTAGATCGCTTCCTTGTGCTTTCAATGTTCCTTCTACTTCTGGCTGACAAAGCAGAGGCCATTATGGCTCACAGCTGAACAAGATCCATGGCCAACAATGGAAAAAAATAGAAGGCTTCATTTTGAGAAGATCAATCACCATAAAATCATCTATTGATAGCCTATATGGCTTTTCTCATACCTATACTACTGTATCAGTGACTGCTATGAGATAGTAAGCCCTTAGAAAAGATGGCAGGTAGAGGCTCCCAGAACTGAAAAACTGTTTCAGATAAACATGGATCAGTAAAGTTGACCATCTCCAAGTTATTGAATATTTATGAGATAGCAGAGGTGGTCTAGAAGGCACCCAGGGCGACCTCATAGTTACAGGATTAATCATATCCAAGGGGCTGAACTCTGATGCTAAATTATTTGGGACCTCATTCCATCTAGCATGTCTCCCACATATTTTAAGCATCACTATTTCTCTTGATACAAACTTATATATGTTTACTGCTTAGTTCATTTTGTGTTCTGCAAGCAAATTCTTTCATATTCCTTTGCAAAACCTTCCCTGAAGTCCTTCCCATCAAGTTATGTTTATTTACAGATAATACAGTTACGTTTATTTACAGATAATGTTCTACACTCATCCTATATCCTTTTAAGAATATGATGTTAAATATCTTTTCATTTGCTAATGATTTTGAATATATATAGATATATATTTGAAAAACTGTTGCAACATTTTTTCCATTAGCTTGGTTGTGTTACACAATTTTTCTAACTGTAGATTTGTTTATTCATGTATATATATATATATATATATATATATATATATATATATTAAACAAGAAAAAAGCCTGTATTCTCTATTAGAGCATTCACAGGATTGTACTTCTCTTATCCTCCTGTTTTATTGGTCTTGTTCTGTACTGTTTCGTTCAATTTTATTGTACCTAATGATATAGGCAACTCTTTTTAAGGTAGCAAGAGACATTATGGTAACCATTGTTGATCACCTTATAGTCTGTTTTTACATAATGTAGTATGTCCATCCTTTGTTTTGACTGACTGCTTCGTTTTACTACATTTGGTTTTATTCTCTTCCAAAAAAAGTAATAAGAACTATGGGAGTAATAAACCCAAAATCTGTAAATGTTAAAAAAGTGAGGAAAAGAAAGTGCTCTAAAGGACACAACTGCAAGTGTGTTTAGGCGTGTTAAGATAGATGACCATATTAATGTTTTTGTTGGATCACTGAACACAACTGTTTGCAGTCTCACTGTTTGAATGTCCACTTTGTATGCTTTAATCCTGTAACTTGAACAACTATTTCTAAGATGACAATATGTAATCTATTAACTAGTGATATCTTACTGTTTATTTTTTTGAAATTTTGTACCCTTTTACTGTTTTTTTTCTTTAAACAAAACTAAACAAGTCATGGCAAAAGTCATGATATCTTTATTTCACCCCATTTCTCCTTGCGATTGTAGGTTTCTACAGCTTCTTCATGCAACAGCCTGATTTCCTAAAATATTCATCTGTTTTTGCCATTTCTTCATTTCAATGCCTTATTCAACTTCAGTGTGACTTTCATGCTAACCAATACATTAACATGGCATTGGTTTTCGACAATATTTTGGTAAAATAATTTAACAGGTAAAATCCCCAGATATACGATCATTTGCTTTAATTAGGGCAGGGATTAGAGGACTGGGGCTGTATCTATCGAGTGGTGCACTATTCAGTAATTAAGAAGAGCCAATCAATAGTTTAGATCTACCTCACATGTATAACGCTGAGCACAAAAAGTGAAATTCACAGATTGCACCCTGTACGAATCCCTTTCTTCCAAAGGCAATGTAAGCTGTAGAAATGAACAGTGACCCCAGCCAGGGTTTTAAATTCTTTTAATTATGAAGGGGCATCATTTTCTGTCTTCTTGCTTAGTTCGATTTTTATTTGTTTGTTTTGTTTCATATTGTTTTTACTGATGTTATTCAATGGAGTGGGAGAATGATCATCGAAGATAAAAGTGAATAATTAAATTCAATGTCACAAATGTTTAAATCACAATGAGAGAGAGAGTGAGGAGGAATGATGCCTGGAAATTCCTCACTAGAACAAAGGAGACCTCAGAAGAAAAATGTGTCTGTAAGTGAGTGTTAGGAAGTGTTGTTGAGTTACTAAAAGGATGTCTGGATGGAGCTTTTGAATCACAAATACAAGAGCAGGACAGCTCGACAAGGGACTCTATCTTCAGCCCATCAATTTCTTCCTTGGAGTGCTGTCTGCCTCAGGATGGGACACAATTGTGCATAATGACTTCCAAACTTGGAAATCATATTTTATAGAAAAATCACTAAATTTTTAAATGAAGCACACATGAAATACAGCCAGCTCTATTTCGGAAAGTATTTCACTCTGACAGACATGGCAAAGCATGCACATTTTCAGGTTGCTTGTCAAAAATGCACAAACTGTGTCCTAATAACCTCTTTTTATCAGACAAAATATGTGGTATTATAGAGCTGAGAATGTTAAATAAGTCCCATGCTTTTTTCACCAATATTTGGTTATTACCCATGGTGCTATTTTATTATCTCTAAACATAAAACAAAACTAAGCCACCTATAAAGGCAAGATTATCCACTTCATTTTGCTTCCAGTGAGTCTGGGACATAGTATGCAGCGAGCTCGGGTAGTGGAACGCAGTTTCTTTAGGTGACAGTATCTGAAGGTAAATCTCTGTTGTACTTCAGGATGGGAGTGTCTTCCAAACACTAAGAATATTTCTCTTTGCACTGTCTGTTTCGAAGAGTTTCCAAATTAAAGCAATGAGATAATATGCCTGGCTTCTCTTCTACAAAAATCCAAATTATAAATCAAACAGCAAAATAAAAGATAGACAATGGTACTTAGGGAGACAGATCTTTCTCAAATGGGAAGAGGACCAAGAGATGGAAGAAGGGGGCAGGGAAGAGGGATGAAAAAGGAATTAAGAGGCATTATGCACTTGTGCCAACTTCCCACGAGGAATATAAACATAAACTGTAAAGATGTACTACTAAAAAAAGAAAACTTCCCCAAAAATATTGAGCGTGAATGTGGCCAATTGTATAGAAATTCATTCTTCCTGGAAGAGAAGCAAGCTGGGTTGATGAGTGAATTACATAAAGTTTCGTGTTGTTTTCTCTATTTGTAGATATGTAGCAACATAGCAGAATACCTGGAAAAGGTGAGAAAAGATGAACAGAAGGCAAAAAATTAAAGGAAAAGAGAAATCTGTAAGTGGTCAAAATATCTATTCGGGGTGCAGCATCTTCTACCCACACTTTTGTTCTAGTACTAAATTTTTGTCTAGAGCTTAAGCATAAAGGAAGGCATATTAAAAAAAAAGAAGAAGAAGGAGAAGAAGAAGAAGAAAAAGAAGAAGAAGGGGAGGAGGAGGAGGAAGAGGAGGAGGAGGAAGAGGAGGAGGAGAAAAGGAACAAGAAGAAGAAAGAGAAGAAGAAGGAGAAGATGGAGGAGAAGAAGGAGGAGGAGAAAGAGAAGGAGAAGGAGAAAAAGGAGAAGGAGAAGGAAAAGGAGGAGAGGGAGAAGGAGAAGAAGAAGGAGGAGGAGGAGGAGGAGGAGGAAGAGGACGAGGAAGAGGAGAAGGAAAAAAGGAATAAGAAGAAGAAAGAGAAGAAGAAGGAGAAGATGGAGGAGGAGGAGGAGAAGAAGGAGAAGGAGAAAGAGAAGGAGAAGAAGAAGAAGAAGAGGAAGAGGAAGAGGAAGAGGAAGAAGAAGAAGAAGAAGAAGAAGAAGAAGAAGAAGAGGAGGAGGAGGAGGAGGAGGAGGAAGAGGAAGAAGAAGAAGAAGAAGAAGAAGAAGAAAAAGAAGAAGAAGAAGAAGAGGAGGAGGAGGAGGAGGAGGAGGAAGAGGAAGAAGAAGAAGAAGAAGAAGAAGAAGAAAAAGAAGAAGAAGAAGAAGAGGAGGAGGAGGAGGAGGAGGAAGAGGAAGAAGAAGAAGAAGAAGAAGAAGAAGAAGAAGAAGAAGAAGAAGAAGAAGAAGAAGAAGAAGACTTACTTGTTAGATCTGAGAGCCCAAACATACTTTATCAAGGCATTCATTTCTCATCCTGCAAAAGACAAACCTCTTCAGTGACCAGACAGTAGCCAACTCCCCTGTGTGGCCAGCCTCAGAATAGGAAACCCTGGACAGCCTAAAAAGTTCTTCACCGGTCACGTCAGCTGACCACTGCCTAGTGGTCTTGTCCTGGGTATCCTGCAGGCTTCTGTGAACAAGTGGTGTCCATGTCTGGTGTCTTACAGGATTTGTCCTCACGTGGTTTGAGTGAGCAGAGTAGACACAAAGGTGCTACTGTCCACCCTTTGTATCTATGGACTCTCCCTCTGCGGGGCCAACCAAACACGGCCCCAAATATTGACGGACAAGAACGCATCTGCTCTGAACATGTGCCCATTTTTATTTCTTGTCATCATTCTTTATATGGGTCGGGGTTTACTAGAGAAACAGATGTAACAGAAGCGTATAAGAAATTACAAGGTTGGCTTGCAGAAGTCATCCACAAGCAGGACATCTGCATGCTTCAGTGTCCCGTGAAAGTCTGTATCAGGAGGCCTATGGGCTGAGATGGAACACTGAAGCGTCTGCCATGAAGGCTGCAGAGCTCCAGGCAGAAGCCGAAGTCTGTGCCAGAAGCCAGGAGATGAGGGTGAAGACCAGCCATCAGCCTCTCCTTGTTTGCCTTTATTGCAAGCAGGCTGCTCCTCTGGGGTGGGTGTAGCCCTCACACCCTCTGCCTGCCCTCCTCCTGCACAGGCTGAGGATGTTACAAACCAGGGACCCTGGCCTCTTGCTGAGTCGCTTAGTTAAACTTCTGACCTTCCCAAATTGACACAATGAACAATACCCTGGAAAGGTAAGTGCTTGTTCTCTACCTGTTCTCTACACCCCAGGATGTGGAGCTGTTGAGTCTCTTAGTGAAGCTTGTAGACTTCTCAAGTTGACAGAGTGTATAAACCATAACATTCCCTAGAAAGGACATAATCACTACTATTAAACAGAAGTTCCTTTGTACAAGGCAATGTAAGTAACTTGGTAAGGACTTGGTGTACACAGGAAGGCGTCTTCTATGGTATGAAAACACTGCATCATTTTTTGAACGGGCTTGGGCATCCCTGGACTGTAGAATCTATGTGAGGTCCTGAGATAAATGCCCAGTGGTTACTGAGGGATCACTTTGTGTCCTTTCTCAAAGGACCATGGTTTGTGCTAAGGAAGTCCAAATGGAAGAAACCTGCAGGGGAAAGATTTTTTTTCACTTGTGAAATGTGTTTGGAAGACAGAAAGAAGATGGTAGATGATGTTGGCTTCCCCACAGGAATTGCAGAGTGGATTTCGACTCACAGCTATTGCTGGTCAGGTTTAAGATGAAAATAACTCTCCAGAATCATGAACTGAGAAACCAAATGTATAAGAGTACTTCCAAAACCCCTTTCCTTGGTGTCTAGACACAACGTTAAGCCTAACAGCTACCAGATCAGAACCTGTTGGCTGAGATTTTTATGTGGATGTTTTCTTCTCCAGTTCCATGGATGATCTTAGAGAAAGGGATGTTTTGAGCTAAAGAATGAAGTCTCAAGTTTGCATTGAAGGAAGGCAAGATTTTAGCTCACGTAATGCATTTCCCATGCAACAATGTAGAGTCCCAAGATCCTTCTTCCTTAGCAGAGAACATGAGCTTCAAGTAATGAAATGATCTGTGAAATGTTTATAGAGGAAATCGATGTGTGGCTTCAATGTGTTCCCCAAATTTTTTGTGCACTTCTTGAATTCATGTTAGTAACGTTTGTAGATGGGACCTTTGAGAGGTAATGGGGTCATGAGGACTCTGATCTCATGAGTGAATTCATTCATTCATGGATTTTTGGATTAACGATCTACAGAAGATGTGGCTTTGTTATAAAAGTGAGCTCTCCAGCACACTTGTCTGTTGCACTGTGTGATGTCCTTGGACTTTCCAGTTTTCCATAAGCACAATCTAAACAAACTTCCACTGATTAACAGTTACCCAGTCTGAAGCACAAGTATGTAGCTAAAGAAAATGGACTTAGGCAAACACTTTTATATCGCCTTTATATATAACAAGTGAAAGGATAGTCCAGCTGCCTTGTCATGCCTCTGAGTTTACTACTAGCCTGGAAAGTAACTTGATTTATTAGAAAAAAGCACCCTTTCAAGAAAGTTCAAGACTTCAGAGTGGGAAGAAAACTTTGAACTTTGACAAAGTGTGTGGATCAGCTGCAGGGTACACAGCTGAAGATTTAGTGACAGATAGATTAGGGGGTCCACTTACCTTCCTGCACCAGGCTCCTCTGTGTGGGTGAATGGGCATTTGCTTTAGACCACAATGGACCTCTGCTTTGTGGAAATAGAATCTTTTAACATTCACCCAGAATTAATGAAACGTGTGATGGATTTTTTTTTTATTTTTGCAATTTTTTTTTTATTTAAAGAGAAAAAAACAAAACAAAACAGTAAAGGGTACAGGTAATACAGAATTTCAAAAACATAAACAGTAAGAAATCACTAGTTATAGATTATATATTGTCATCTTAGAAATAGTTGTTCAAGTTACAAAATTAAGGCATACATAGTGAACATTCAAACAGTGAGATTGCAAACAGTTCTGTTCAATGATCCAACAAAAACTTAGTAATATGGCTTTGTGTCTTACAAACTTAAATATACATGCAGTTATATCCTTTAGAGCACTTTCTTTTCCTCTCTTTTTTACAATAACAATTACACATTTTGGGTTTTATTACTCCCACAGTTTTTATTACTTTTTTTTTTGAAGAGAATAAAACCAAATGTGACAAAACAAAATGGAGTCAGTCAAAACAAAAGGATGGACATAGCACTTGATGTAAAAACAGAATACAAGGTGATCAACAATGGTTACCATAATGCCTCTTGCTACCTTAAAAAGAGTTGCCTGTATCATCAGGTATAATAAAATTGAACAAAACAGTGTAGAACAAAACCAATAAAACCTAAACATTGGAGACCTTAAAAAATTTCAAAAGAAGATAATAGTCAAACCAGAATTGGCATCATAGTGAATTTTATTGCCTTCAAAGTGGTTGCCTATTCCCTCAAACTTGATACTATCAAACAAAACAGAATAGAGTAAAATCACTCAAAACAGGATGGTGAGAGCAATACAGGGCTTCAAATCAAGTTAACAGGAAAAAAAATGTTACTAAAATATATCCTGCTATTTTTAAATTTATTTTCCCTTAATTAAAAAAATAAATTAATTTTTAAAAAGAAAAAAAAGGAGAGATTGAGATAAAAGAGGACATAACAACAAAACAATACAGGTCAGAACAGAACAATTTAAGCAACGTAGTGTTTCACCACCAGATAATCTGACATAATAGTAGTTACCATAGTGTATCTTTCCTTGGAATATTTGAGTATAACTTCGTATACTATAGCATCACACATATCAAGACAGTGTGAAACTATTCAAGAGAATGAAAGTATTACAGAGTATTTAGAACCAACTAACAGAAAATGAATGGTGGTTTCTATATTACCTCTTTGCCTATAAAAAATTTTGTTTATACTATCACATATAATAAAATCCAATAAGATACAACATTTCTATCACGTGAATATAGCCAAGATAGTTCTATATTTTCCAAAGTATCTTTCCCCTTCATGAATCTAGGAGAAGACTGACCTTATGGAAGATCTTGTCAGACTAAGAAACAATAAGCAATCAACAACCGTTACAAAACATTAACCCAGAGCCAAAGGTGTTCTCACTGAAGTCATCGCTGATGGCTTTGAACCTTGGGGTGGTGTAAAGATAACAGTGAGGGCCACAAGTCCCTCAGATTCTTCCAAACCACCTACCTGGGACTTCAGAGTGTAGGCCATGTTCACAAGCAAATACCACCAGCAGCTTCTGCCTCAGTGAGTTTAGATGTGCTATGAAAAAGTTACGGGTGCCAGTCTGATCTGGTGGACTCCATCTGGTCCCCTTGGGCTTCACCTTTTCTTTGCTAATTTCTTCATGCAAATTAAAACTGAACCTCCAGTGAGCTGTTACTTTTCTTCCCTTTATCTCAAACATTCTTCCTTGTCTCCCATGCTATATCGGCCACCTTTCCAGGGCTGAGACAAAAACACCTGACACTTGTCACTGCCAGGATGGGCTGTACATTTTTGTTCACACTGCCAGAAGACTTAGCCTACAAGCAGCTGGTTCCAAAGTAGAAATATCATAGCAGAAAGACATGGCCAAAAAAAAAAATGCTCACTGTATTAAAGACAGAGAAAAACAAAGAAAGAACCAGAAAGTACCAGAGGCCAGATATATTTTCCAAGTCACAGTGGCTAAAACAAAACAAACACAACAGACAGCCCCTTTATTCCATATAATTCATGATATTTTCCCAGCTCTGATTAAAGGGATACCAACACATCTCATCTGCTACCTATTAGCAAAGAGACTTTAAATCACTAACCAAGTGAGAGTATAGTATATTATTTAAGACACATGAAATGACTTAAACCAAAATATCAAAACTCAAATTCTGGTATCTGTCTGGCTGCCATCTGGAAACTTTAGCCATTTCTAGCGTTCTGGTCACAGCCTGTCCTTAGTTTAATTTCTTCCCTTCTAGGTCTTAGGGCTTACCTTTTGACTTGTTTACTGCTGATTTTATTCCAAATTCCATTCTCTACACGGTATCAACAAAAGAGAAATCAATAATCACCATAATAACTACAACCACCATGAAAGATAGCGTTTCTCTGGTAACTACATGTACTTTAATTTCTCTGATGGCATCATAAAGTAAGTATTTTTATAACAGTGAATCTGGGACAGAACCACACTAGAATTGGAAAGGATTTCCAAGCCTAGAGTTCTGTATTTATTGCCCTGAAAACTATTCTTGAAGTCAAGGAAAATTCTCTGAGGCTTCCAAGGGTATAACTGGATCTGTGTATCTCGCAGCTCAATATCCTGTTGGAAACTTTGTCCTGCACCTCTCTGCCTGACCCTCCATATCTTGTTTTCTTCCAACATGTCTCAAGTCTAAGAGCCACCTACCTGAGCATGCAGCTTGCTTGATTTCTTTTCTTCAAAGCTTCACAAAATTGGGAACCAAACAGAGCGTCATGAGAATCAAGAGTGGAACTGGCCTGCCTGCTGCGGGGTAGTTTCATGGGTATTTGAAGTATGAATCATCAAAGGGGATCCAAAGCTGTGGGAAAATACAAAATAGTCGTAAGAACGAAGACATGACTGCTAGATGCATAGCTTTTTATACACACTGTGCTACACGTGGTGAATGTCCACAAAGTGGCTAATAGTTCTGACCAGGATGCCTACATGGCCTCAGATTCGTCCCCAGAGAAAGTGCTTTGTCCACCACCAGGCTTCCAGTCCTGGTGCCCCCTGATGTTGTAAAATTAAAAACTGCACTGTTTAGATTCTGCACCATTATTCTGTGAAAATCCTGGGGTGCCTGAAAGAGCCTGATGCCTTAGACTGTTCGCAAAAAGGATGCTGAGAGAAAGGGGAGAGAGAGAGAGAGAGAGAGAGAGAGAGAGACAGAGACAGAGACAGAGACAGAGACAGAGACAGAGACAGAGACAGAGAGAGACAATCAGAGAGGAAAGAGAGAGGCAGAGTCAGAGAGAGACAGAAACACACACACACACACACACACACAGAGAGAGAGAGAGAGAGAGAGAGAGAGAGAGAGACAGAGAGAGAGAGAGAGAGAGAGAGAGAGAGAGAGAGAGAGAATGCACTTCGATGCTGTCACCAAGCTCTGTGCAGAAAGGAATCAGGGACCCTTCTATGCAGTTAGATCCTGTCCCCAGTGACAGATGTCGGCCCTGGAAAGCAAGTACCTGCTCTGCAGGTCTATTTCGGGAGAGGTGGCTGCTAAGCTGACCCTTCTCCATTAACCACGTAGTGTCTGAGCTCAGTGGGCAGCTGCTTAGTCCAAGGCTCAGTGGGAGATTCTCTACTGTGAGCTCTTCCAGCACAGACAGAAGCAGGCAGCAAATGTACGCTCACACGATGAAGTCAGACACATGCAGTGTGCAGAGACACGGGGTTGGCTGGTGAGTTGCTTTTTATAACGAAATGCATTATTGCTGAAAGGCTCTGCTATTGCTCTTTTTGTGCGTGTGGTATGGGAGGTTGATACCAGGGGCTCTGCACTTAGCTACATTCCCAGCCAGTTTCATTTCTCTGTTTTTAATTTTAAGACAAAATCTTGCTAAGTCTCTAAATGGCTCATTTCTGGGCTTGGAGTTGCAATTCTTCTGCCTCAGCCTTCCTGAAGGCTGGAATTACAGGTGTGCACCATCGCAGCTGCCTGTGAATTGAGGTTATTTAAATAAATGCATTGCTACTGAAAGACTGTTATTGCTGATTCATCAGCACGTAGCCAAACTGTGCTCTTCTGTGGGTCAGTAAAACAGACACACATTACACATGACCCGCTCAGAGAGTGGAGATTCACATCCCAAGTGGAACACACACTCTCCCATAGCTAAATATTGCTTACTGCACCATTAGGGTGATGATATACAAGAAAATAAAGATCCAATAGACCTTTAGAGAACAATCTGACTAGAAACATAATTGGAAGTCTTCCAATGGTTTTGGTTTGGCTTTCGATTTGTTTTGTAACACAAGAGAATTGAATTTAGGATGAGTATATTCCTGAGCTACAATTCTCTTCTCTCTGTTTGTTTGCTTATTTATTTATAAATTTAGAAACAGGCTCTTTTCAAGATGCCCAGGAAAGATTCCAAATTGTGATTCCCCTGATTCATTTTCACTCAGTGATACGGTTAGAGATGCCAGCCGCTGGAACAATAGAATGGGAACGGTGACTTTACCTAGAGTCTAAAGCATTGTTACAGCCAGACGATTGGTCTTGATCTTTCCTAGTTTCTCTTCAGATATTTCCCCATGATTAGCTGAATCAGGTGCCTCAGAAATCCTGACTTCCTCCAAAATGATCTCCCCACCCACAAAGCAGCCCACTACAGCAACAATGCAAGTTCAGTGTCTTGTTATCTCTGCTATCAGATAAGTAGAATCTGTGCTCAGTAAATAGTTTGCTGGAATGAATGGAACCTTTGTCAAAAGGTGTCTCCGAACTACTGTTGAAAGGCACTAGCGGTAACTTAACAGTCACTAACATTTAGTTGGACAGTGAGGAAAGACAGAGAGAGTGAGACTGAACAGAAGAGGAGGAAGCAGATGAGGATGAATAAGAGGAAAGACTAGTAGAAGCTAAAGGATGCAGCCTGTCCACCCCTTTCTCTTTCTGTGTGCAGTTGGCCAGTCTGACGCTGATGGCAGGTATTTCAGGAGAGAATAATCCCCCGCTTAGGGCTGAGCTACCAAGCAGGATCATGGAGAATTTGGATGTTTACATCCTCCTGCAAGGTGCTCCTTTTTGGACATGAATTGTTGTATTAATTACGTATTGTAATACCATGTAAATAATATACTGTCTATGGGAGAAGAGACTGCTTGTATCCATCCGTGCTCAAGTGCATGCGTACAAACTCACATCCACCCTCCAACCTACACAGTGTAGGCAGCATCTGTGTTATGTAAAGCAGGCATTTGTGAAAAACTTGGATTGGTAAAGATCTCCTCACATGAGAAGGCAAGTTTTTTTTTTTAATTTCTGTTCATTATTATTGCTTGTTACAAGTCCTTTCTCCCATAAGCTAAACCCAAACTTGTCACGTTACGCTAAGCCAGGCATCTCAACGGGGGACAACTGAAATTCCCCCAAAGCACATCTGGCAATGCCTGAAAACCTTTCCAATTGTCGCACCATGAAGTGATGGATGCTACTAGCATCTACAAGGTACAAAGACGCTGCTAAATATCTTCCAGTGCACAGGACAGGCTCCCAGATGAAAATTATCCTGCCTTATATGTAGGTGAGCTAAAGGCAGAACCTGCCATAAATCTGTGTGTGTAAAACACATCAACACTAACTTATTTAAGTGACAAGACAGTGCTTCTAGGAGGGTAGCAAGCACTATATGCCTGACTCCTCAGACATTCACAGAAGCAATCCACATCTGATGCTTATGGTAGAAGAAAACCTATTCGCCCATTTCATTGTTATACTTTAGCCCAACAAGTGCTGTCATCATGTTCTATTCTCACCTCCTATGCCCTGGTTATTTGACTTAGTTACCTCGTGACCTTTGTTGCAAACGCAGCTGTTTTTTGCAAGTGACCACCCTGAGCACTGACCATAATCTTCTGTCCGCACCGTTACCCTGGTAACCTGTTTGCTGTTTTAACCTTTGTTCCCCTTTGCAAGGGACAATTGTTCCTAGAATCAATTGACCTCTAATTACCTATATTCCTCTTAACCTTTGCCCCCCTTTTGTGAGAGACAGTTGTCCCAGGAATTAGCAGACCACAAGTCACCAAATTCCTGTAGAGAAGGAACCAGCTGACCACCGACTGTGAAATCTTCCATAAAATCTCCGTCCTCAAGCAAAAAGGGAACAAAGGTCTTCCTCATTTTTGTCTCCTCTTCCTATCATTTGCTTTGTGGTTTCCTCCTACAAAAGCCTGACAAAATTTTAACCCAGTTACACAGCTTTGCAAACTCCAACTGTACTGTGTTTCTGGTGCTGGCTTCAATAAAGCACTTCTTTTTCTTTTGAAAGATATCTTGACCTGTTTTGGGGCAACATCTCGGGATCTCATTTTTGGGGTACAACATTCATATGCCCAGTTTTTTTAGTATCCCATTGGCCACCACTGGTTGGAGATGGTAATGCAAAGAATATTGCATATACTAAGAAGAACACAGAGGAAAATGCCAGTTGGTAACACTCTATCATGGCCAAAAAGTGCATCAGTCAGTTCTTCTGTTGCTGAGGCAAAGTACCAAACAACTGTGACTTAGAGAAGGAGACATTCAACTTGGCTTATGGTTTCAGGAAGTTCAGTTCCTGGTTGGCTGTGAAGGAGGAAAGATGGCAGCCAGGAAGCTGAAAGAGAAGGTAGCAGCCAGGGACAAGAATACCTCATACAAGTCACACTGTTCAGTGATGCCTCATCCTCTGATCAGACTCCCCTTCCTAAACACACATGCAGTTATAAACTTAGTGATGGATTTATCCACTGATGAGTATAGCATCAAAATGTAATTAATTTCTAAAAGCCCACCCCTGAAAACACATGAGACACATTTTACATTTATACCCTAATGGTGGGAGTATGCTTCCCTGAAATGGTTTGTTGGCCCTAAGTATTACAAACTTCTAAAAGAAGCCATATCATGAGACTCATGAAATCCATCTCTATGAGATGTATTTACTTTCAAGACATTAAACTTGAGAAGTCTGAGGAACATGATCTCTGAGATGCCTTCCTAGCAACAATTCCATAATTAAGATCTATGAATGTGAGTTTATACACCTACAGAAGAAACAAAAGTGCAGATGAAGAAATACAAATGGCAAATAAATACATGAAAGAAATGTTCATCTTCATTACTCATTAAAGAAACGCAAATTAAAACCACACTGAGATTCCATCTCACTCCTGAAAGAATGGCCAGGATCAAGAAAACCACCAATAACAAATGCTGGAGAGGCTGTGGGGAAAAAGGAACTCTCCTGCACTGTTGGTGGGAGTGTAGACTGGTACAACCTTTGTGGAGGTCATTCTGGGGATTTCTCAAAAAGCTGGGATTGGAAGCCCCATTTGATCCAGCTATTCCACTTCTAGGCATATTCCCAGAAGAACTGAAAGCATCATACCACAGTGATATATATGCACCCATGTTTATAGCAGCACAATTTGTAATAGCCAGCTCTTGGAAACAACCTAAGTGTCCATCAACTGAGGAATGGATAAAAAAAGTTGTGGTATTTTTATACAAAGGAGTACTACTCAGCTATAAAGAAGGATCATATTGAGATATTCATAAATAAATGATCGCAGCTAGAGACCATACTCATAAGCGAAATAAATCAAACTCACATATATAAATACCAAATTGTTTCCCTAATGTAAGAAATGGTAAGAGTACATAAAAGAATGTGGTAAACATGGTTCCCCGTTATATTACTTTGAAGCCTTATAATATTTTCATTCATTGTTTGGATGGTTTTTTACTGGGTTGTTTGATTTTTATTGTCTGTGATGGTATGAACAGTTATTTTGAAGAAAACAAGACAATATAATAGCTAGTGTTGATTTAATATCATCTTGAAGTTCCATGAAGCTTTTGTTCTTCTGTCTCTCCATCAGTTTATCATGTTGTATCTTACTGGATTTTATGATATGTGATAGTATAAACAAAATTTTTATAGACAAGGACATAATATAGAAACCATTGTTCGTTTTCTGTTCGTTGGTTCTAAATACCCTGTAATACTTTCATTCTCTTGAGTGGTTTTACACTATCATGTTGTTTCTGATGCTATAATATACAAAGTTATACTCAAATATTTCAGGGAAAGAGACACTATGGTAGCCACTCTTACGTCAGATTATCTTGTGTTGAAACACTATGTTGCTTAAATTGTTCTTTCTGACCTGTGTTACTATGTTGTTATGTCCTCTTTTATCTTAATCTCCTTCTTTCTTTTAACTTTTTTAATAAAAAAAGGAGAAAGAAAAGAACTTGCGGGAATAAACATAACAGGGTTGCTGCTGATGACCACTTTACAAAATCCAGATGGTGCCAGTGTGGAAATGATAGATTCTTTTGGTTAGTCTATGTTTGAACCATTCATTGCTTTTCCACAAAAGTCATATTTTTAAAGAAAAATCATCCCTTTAAGACTTGGAAATGAGGACTGTGTGGATTCTGAGGTCCCACTCTTTGGGGACAGACTGTTTCCTTCGAAATGTCTGGAATGACGTCCTCAGCTCACTGTCAGTCATGATCTCTTTATTTGGCTGATTCCTTTGACTGCTCTCTGATCCATTATCTGGGTAACACATTTATTCCCTCAGCAGAGAAAACAAACATCCAGGAAGAAGTGTGTGTTGTGCAGAAGGATGAAGGAACATGTTATTGCTGGCGGGACTGACCTTTCGCAAGTTTGACAGACACCGACTTTAAACCTCCACCGTTCCCCTCCCAAGACACGACTGCCTGGTGCACGCCTGCTTATCGTCCTTTCTTAAAAACACAGCCCCTTGCTTGAAGTCAATCGGAAGATGTTTGCCAGACGTGCAGGGTGGCATTTCTCTTGTTATGCCATGTTATGCCTTGTACTGTTTGAACTTTGTTTTCTGCTCTCAAAATAAATACATGTACGTGCACTCTTCAGCCTGACAGGAGAGCAAACACGGAGGATTTTGAAAAGTATTAGCCAGAGAAATTCCCCCAACCCGTTCTTTTGAGAGCCTTGTCTCCCTTGTATGTAGAGAAGAGAGCAAACACATTTTAGGTGACCTATAAAGTGTATAAATAGAAAGGCTGAGAGATGATCTCTTCGGGAGACTTACTTATTGGATTAAAATGGTGCAGAATTCTTTTCCTAGTTTGTATGGGATTCGAAGTGGTGTTTTCCTAGTCGGAGACATAGTGCAGGGTGTTTTTATTTTATTTTTTTAAATTTTATTTAAAAGGAAAAACAGAAAAAACAAAACAAAACAAAGCGGTATAAGGGTACAAGTAATACAGAACTACAAAAAAAAAAAAAAAAAAAAAGCAGTAAGAAATCACCAGTTAATAGATTACATATTATCATCTTAGAGATAGTTGCTCAAATCACAGTATCAAAGCATACAAAGTGGACATGCAAACAATTGTGCTCAATGATCCAACCAAAAACATTAATATGGTCGCTATTTAACACCCCTAAACACACTTGCTGTTGTATCATTTAGAGCTCTTTTTTACAACAAAATTTACAAACAAAATTTTGGGTTTTATTACTCCTAATTTCTTACTACTTTTTTTGGGGGGAGAGAATAAAGTCAAATAGGGCAAAACAAAGCTGTCAGTCAAAACCAAGGATAGACATTAGCACATGATGTAAAACAGAGTACAAGGTTATCAACAATGGTTACCATAATGTCTCTTGTTTCCTTAAAAAGAATTGTCTATCTCATTAGGTATTATAAAGTTGAACAAAAGAGTAGAGAACAAGACCAATAAAACTTAAGCATTGTAAACATTACGGGACTTCCAAGGAGACAATAGTCAAACCAGAATGGGCATCTTAGTGAATCTTATTACCTTCAAAGTAGTTGCCTATACCCTCAAACTTGATACTATCATACAGAATGGAATAGAGTCTAATAAGTCAAAACATGATAGTGGGAGTATTACAGGAATTCAAAACAAGTTAATAGGAAATCAAAAAAAGTTACTATTATATATCCTGCTAATTTTTTAAAAATTTTTCCCCTTAATTAAAAAAAACCATAAAAAATAACTAAATAATTTTTTAATGAATAAGGGAGAGATTGAGATAAAAGAGGACATAACAATATAACAATACAGGTCAAAGCATGACTGTTTCAGCAACCTAGTGCTTCACCACCAAATAACCCGACTTAATAGTAGTTACCATAGTGTGTGCAGGGTGTTTTTAAACAGCCTCTCCTCCTGAACGACACACATGGGTAGTGAAATGACCTCAAACAAAATCCCCCTTTAAATCACTCCATGGACTGATTTCCACTTGAGCTAGTGCCTGACAGAAAGCTGATCAGGGATTTCCTCTGTGGCTTGAATAGAAAGAAAGGATTAAGGTAAATTCAGCCTGATCTTGTAAAGTCTGTCCCAAATGCTACCTTCCGGGGATCCCTTCTCCAATACCTCCAGGTGCCTCAGAATGATTCATTGTGTCATTCTGCATCTTCAGTTCTCAGAGGGGGCTCAACCAATGCTTGTGAACTGGTAGCAACAGCCCCCATTTCGTGGTTAACTCATCAAAGCTACGGCTCTACAACCCGCTCCGAAGGGCAATTCCACCGAAACTAGGAAACCCCAGAGCTACTTCTGCTTTAGAAGCTTTTGTCAGAAGCGTCCAATTAATTGCTCAAGATGATGGGAATCTCATTAGACAAAAACCCATTGATCCTTGGAAGCTATATGTAAATCAAGATAATGCACAGCGTTAAATACCCTGCAAACCGTCGGCAGAAAACCATGGGCATGGGCCGTCTCATTAGAAAATCCCCAACTAAAATTGAAAACCAAGACATGCAACATAGGCAGATAGTGGCAGGGAATTATTAAAGCCTGGGTGCTTCAAATTCTAAGCAGTAGGCTCTTTACAAGTGGCAGCCTACAGTGCACAGAGTGAGCTGACTAAACTTTCATCTGTGCATTTGCCAACAAAGGCAGCTCAAAAAAGGAGCCTTGTTCTACTTCCCTGGAGCTGTCCCCTCTATTAAGGAGAGAGGTGGAGAATTGGAAGGTCTCTCTTTAAAAGAAAGTTAATGTGCAAGCCCCAGACTCAGCCTCTGTATTTAAACATTTGCAATAGGGATAAAGAACGACATTACATAAGCTACTTCTTAATTGCTTCTTAGTCAATTTTTATTCATATATTCCTTAATTTAGTCGCTGTTTATATAGGTGCATATTGATCATCAGTTAGAGCAGAGCTTTTTAAACATCACTGGGCACACAAATCTCCCAAGAGTCCAGAGAGAATGCAGATCCTGACACCATCTGTCTGAGATGGAGCCTGAAATTCTGAATTTCCAGAGACCTCCCAGGAGATGTTGGTGTAGCCGAAGGACAACTCTATGTGGTTAATTAGGGTACCAAGACAAAAGGGACCTACTCCCCACATGTCTCTCTGCTATACTGGGTATAAAAAACCCAAAGAGATTTCCCTCCAAAGTTTGTGCATACTCTGTATTAGTTCATTTTTCATTGCTATAATAAATACCAACAGCTGGATGACTTTATAAAGAAAAGATATTCCTTTGGGATCACAGCTCTGCTCCAAGGTCAAAGGGCTGCCTCTGGCGATGGCCCTTGAGGTGATGCAGGATAGCCTGAGACCAGGCAGGAAGCATGTCCAGTTGTGTGTCTCAACCAGACTTTCTCATCTTGAAAAGCACCAGTTAAACAGGAAACAGAAACTTTAATGGAAGAAAAGGGAACAGATGAAGGAGAAAAGAAAAAAATATATATGTACAGATCGGACTGTGACCTAGATCCCCAATCTCCCAAAGGAGTTTATGTTTTTAAATTTTATACCATTTTTTTCTCTTTAAAATTAAAAAAAAAAAGACACTGACTCAGTCAAGGGATTCCATCCTAAAGATCTTCTTTAACCCTACTCCCAAAGGCCCACTTTTAAAAAGTCATAGTTGGATGAAATTTCAGCCTCCTAAGACCTCACAGTGGAGACTGAATTCCAACACATGAACACTTGGGAGACACTAGGACCAAATGAAACCATGACACACTCCACATGACTCAGGGACATTGGACAAAAACTTTTCTCTCTTTTTGTCTCTATGTGCCAACATATATAGGAAGAGTAATCAGTTTTTTGGATCACACGTTGTATACGTGTACATGTGCATATACGTGTGCATGTGTGTGTGTGTGTATCTGTATGCATGTACATTATTAATTCAAGTTGAAGTGTCAAAATATAGCCCTCTGGCTTCTATGGGTCCTGGGTAGCACATCCTGGAGGGTCACCTGGCTGCTTTTTGTCCTGCTGAAATTCTTCAGGGAAGCCTGCAGCATTGAGCACTTTGGCCCTGGTCAGGATTTGGAAGCCCTTTCTGGATGTCTTGGTCTACTCCACACCTTTTCTTTAATATAGACCTTGCCCTGGCACTGTGTCACTTGTAATTGTCCTGGAAGTGACCATATCTCTCACCACAGGGATACTCACGGTGGTGATCCTCCTCCTATTCAATATTTAGAACGTGGTGAAAAAAAAAATTTCACCAAATTGAGTTTAATGATCTAATTTGCTTTTATTAGTGATTCACAGATTGGACATTATCTCATTTAGAAATAGATGGGTGTCCCTTTGGGAATGGCAGACAGCTGGTTTTTGTTAACATAGCTTGAACAGGAACAAGAAAACAGAGTAATTTAAAAAGAGGACAGGAGGCTCCATCAATGGATGAGTGGATTGGGGGATGCAGTACATATATCATAGAGAACTGTCTTGTCATGGGTCACCGATGAAATGCAGTCCTTTCTGACAATGGGAATGAACTTAGAGGATAGGATATTAACGGAAATAGACCAGATACAGGAGGTACTAACTAGAAAATCTTATTCACATGTAGATTAAAAAGTTGATCACATGAACAACAGAATGGTCATTGCCAGAGGCCAGGAGAGTGGAGCAGAAAGGATAGACCCTCAGTCACAGATGGGCAGGGGGAGGTGTTCTAATGCGCTAACAGGATAACTACAGATAATGATCATGTACTACGTATTTCAAAAACCTACAAGAAATTGTTTGTTTTTCTGTTTTTCTTTACAGTTTGGAATTTTCCTATTTCCTTAAACGTTCAGTGTGATTCTGTAGCTCTTAGGATGAGAGACGCCTTTGTTCCTTTATCTGTTCACTGATGCAAGCTCAGTCCGAATAAAGGCTGCATATTGACATTTATTTACCCGAGATGTGAAAGCCTGGGTTCCATGCATAGGAAACAAGAACACAGGACTCCTCCTAAAGCATAACATGCCAACAGGTGTTGTTGGGTGTGTCTAATTTGGCCCAATCTCAAATCTATTTTGTGATACTCTGTATATTTGATTGGCTATTTTCTGCGTGTTCCAGAAGCATTAGTCACCCCCGACCAGCTTAGACGGTACCAGTATGCACATGGTGATGGTACAGATATCATCAAGCCATTTCATATTAAAGGTAGATGTACACACAGCAGGCTGATGAACATCTGTCTTTCCTTCTATTTGTCCATCCCTAAAGAACAAGAATGCAATTCCAGAAGGAGCTCTATACATGTAATATGACTATGGGTTGCACCTGTTGGCTGCAAACTGTATGCAGGATTCTTTTTTTAAAGCTTGGTATTTGTGTTCATTTACTTGGTGGGTAACACAACTGATCAAGTGAAGCTGGCTTGGTCACCAACTGCATTTTAGAACTGAGCGGATCAAAGCAGGCAGGACCCAGCCCTCTCCAAGGCAGTTACTGAGAGAAGTGATTACACTGCTGAAAGTGATTACACTGGGGACTGCTGGGAACCAATTAGCTAAAATAATAGGCTATCCATGATTCTTCAATGTCTTCCATGCATATTTTACCTTCTAATACCTTTCCAATAGTTTATAGCCTTTTCTAACTTTATTTTTAGTAGTGCATGTTTGCAGTATGTAATGCTCACTTCATTGTGTGGGGTTGGTACCTGAACATAGACTATCTTTTTTCTTTTCATCCACCCCTCTTAGCTTTTCTACTCTGGTATCTTGGCTCCTTTGCCTTTTGCAAACGATCTATATCCCAGTTTGTTGTGTCCTTTGATTTACTTGTATTTTGTGTTTGCCTTATTAAGAAATCATGCAACATTTAAGTTTTTGAGTTTGATTTCTTTCACTTCATATTATTTTCCCAAGGAGCATCTATTTTCCAACAAGGAAAATAGAAACTTTGAAACAGTCTTCGTTTTTAGTTTCAGCCAAAACTCCCAAGACTGTGACTTACTCTTGGGGCCTCAGAGACTATCTGAGTATTGAAAAGAAAAAAAAAATAGATAAAATTTATATTGTGACATTACTTTTTTATATGCACACGATGGGAAAAGTCCTCCTGTCCTAGATGTTTTCAGATCTCCACATTTTTTCTGGGGTGGAGGTCATGACTTCCAAGTACCACAGACTGACTTAGGGGCACTTCACAACATCAAATTGAAAATATTGCTTTAAGTCTACGTAAGTAGCTCATGAGCATAAACGCAGAAACTGTCCATGGTCAGTATTTGACACCTGCAATCTTATGCAGATAACATGACTACACATAATTTTGTAGATACACGAGTGCATGCCATAAATAAATATTTGAGATTATACACAGAATTTCTATGGAGCTTTTAGGAAATGCTTGGGATCTTACGGTTTCTCCGAAATTTCACTTTCTTGTAGCACCCTAATTAATATGTAGAACATGTCACACTCAACCTTGCAGCTAAGCTACTCACAATTGAAAATAATCTTTGTCTTCATTGATCAAGGATCTTTTAAATCTTTTGAATACATGCTGCTTTACAACAACACAAAATACTAATCCACTCCTTGGAAACGCAAAGCTCTGCTTTTTCTTCTGTTTATTCCAGTCTTTTTCAAGTCGAAATGCCCTTGGCAATCCACAATCCACTGTCATTGTGTTTTGAACAAACACTCTTCAATTTCAATCACAGCTCACATACAGAGGATGATCCCCAAGAAGGCAAAACACTTCCAGAGAGATAAAAGCAAACAAATACCTGTATAACCTTTTCAAATGTAAACAAAGGCACAACTCTAAGATACCTGGAGACATGTCTTTGCCCTACACTATCATTTTTAAATTTCACCGGCTGTTTCTTTCTTGTTCTACATGACACAAATGGCACCAAAATCAACACATTTAAAAAAAAAAAAAACTTAGTTTCAAATAAATGACAATGATAGAGGAAAAATAAGTTAGCATTCAAAATCTCAATATTTATTATGTTCATGATCAACAAGTCAATGGACACAGTGATGAAAAAGTTTTAATTCTTGGCTTTAAGAAGTTTTTATTAACGAAAGAAAGTATTTGTAATGAAATTGGGAAAGAACATCGTGAACATTAATTATGGTGTATCCACTAAACTTGAGTAAGAAGTACAGATCAGCAGGTTAGCAAAGCTCTAAGTGTATCTGAGGATGATTGACATGCAAATCAGCAAACTAGGTAGGGGGAGGGACCAACTCCCACCAATAGGATTGTATCATGGATGGATTAAAAGGGAAAGGAGAAAGAAGGATTGTCTTTTCTTGGAGGAGGTATGGTCTTCACAATTGCATCTGTATCTTGGTCACCAGCGTCTTTGGCCTTTCAGTGTGAACTCCAGCCTTCTACCACAGACTCTTCAATCATTCTTCACAGACTCCCACTAGTGAAAATGCTGTAGTGAGTTTCCAGACATTTGACCTTCATCTGTTACTGAATTCTCCATTCTCCAGTGCACAGATGCTGCCATTTTGGATTCTTCCAACAATGTTCCCATCTGTGGCCACTGGGGCGCTCTTCACATTGATTGTATTCCTTTAAAGGGCCTTAACTAATACCATACTATAATGTCTCTGTGTGTAATGTATATAACCATCTTATTAAAATTAAACAATGGGCCAATGCATGTAAAGCCATAAAGATTCACGCATCCTTCAAGGCATTTAAATGAGAAGCAAAGAAAAACACTAAAAGAAAATAGACTCGAATCATACACTCAGAGGGATGTATAGGGGGATATCATAACGAGTTATTTCCCAGAAGAGTTAAAGAAAACTCTATAAATTATATGTTCAGGAATATTGAGAGGTGGCCTGGGAAGTGACATTTAGTTTCTGTGATGAGTCCAGAACAGGGACCATCAAAAGGCAGCCAGGCAGGCCATGAAGAAACAAGACTGCTTTGATGTCACACATGCCACAGATGCACCTTATTGGCCAGCAAAACTTGACATATTTACTGTCCGGCCCTTTACAGAGAAGAGAGTCAGCTGAACCCTGGGTTAGAATCTTGATGGAGCTTGCAGAGAGCATGGTTATTCTCCCATCAAGATTTTGCTCATATAGACTGATAGAGAGCCAAGATCTGCCCCGTTGATTTTATTCCCCACTACATAAAGCATCTCACTCCACTGGGACTGCCACCGATACGCCATTACTTCACCATCAATGATGATTTAAGAATCGCAGGCTCAAACAACCACAAGGAAGCATAATTCCAAAAGACATAGGTGGGAAATTGCCACTCATTGAATCCCTGCTTCCCAATAAATTTTCTGGCTGACTCAGTCACACTTTATTTATTTCTGATAGAAAGGAAGACTAACCCAGCAACACAGTAATTTTCCCTAGAAGCATGTTATGTTTCGGTTGGCTCCATAATTATAATTGTCTTGAGTTGAATTGATTTCATTTTATGGTGGCTTTCTCATTGTGATCACTGGCTGATCTTGGCTTTTGCTGGGATTGCTTTTCTGTCCAACTTGGTGTTATCCTGGTTTTATCCTGGTTGTTATGGTATTTTACACATAAAATCAAATGTAAGGGATAAAACCTGTGGACTGCCATTGGTCAAGAGTGTTTAGGTGGCCAGTGTTTAGGATGGAAAAGACATCTTTGATTCTCCTAACTCAGAACATGTGTTATGTACATCATCATCTGGCAGAGCAGACGCTGTAACTTCTGTTTTCCAAATGGAGACCGGCCTTGTCCCTTCCTAGCAGTCCGAGTCCACAAGCCAGGATTTACAGGGAAACTTCCCCATGCTGCCCCAAATCTGCAAAGTGGCAGATTGTCATCCTTTCTAGGCCACAGCTCCTGTTCCTAAAGGGAATTTAAATGTCATGCTAATGGCACCAGGGTTGGCGAGGTTTCAAGACCTATCTCAAAAGAGCCCATGCAAAAAGTTAAATTCTTCCCTGCAGTGGCCTAGCTGGCTCTTAAAGGGAGCGGATCAAACAGAATTCTAAGAAGAGAACTCAGAGGAATTGAGAAGCACAGTGGCTCTTCCCGTCGTGGTGGGTTACACTGGGGACTATGGTTTGAAAAGGTTCAGCCAGGTTTATATTCCTCTTCATCTTTTGTTAGAGCTTCAGGGATTCAAGCGTTTGGGAAGCACTTCTTTGCAAAATGTGGTAACAGTCCCCATGAAAACAGGCTGACTTTAATGACGATAATTTGGTGGCACCATCCACCGCTAAGAAATTGCTATTAGGTGATCAAGGCTCTGTAACCCTAAAATCTGCTACAATAGAGACCAAGAAGGGGGAAAAGAGACCCTTGGGAAGCCGTCATCATAAAAATGTCCAAGCCAGCAGTAAACCAGGACAAAGAAAATGCTCCTTGGGGAGTGAACTTCGTGCTGGAAGGGGACATAAACCAGTTCCAACCTAGCAGACATCAAACCTCCCTGGAAGCTGCATGAGTTATGACTCTCATCTTTTTGGAAAATAAGATTTGAGTCTTTGTTTTTTCCTATAAGACTCTAAAAGATCCTGTCATCATTAAAATTAAACCCAGGCAAGCACTACGGAGGGAATCTTCTGCAACTTCTGGGCCTTTTCTCCTACGAACCTAAAACATTTCCAACAAATAAATAAATAAATAAATCTATTTTAAAACGCAAATTTGCAAAACTCCTAGAAGGTAATTATAACTCTGGGATGGATATTTCTGGGAAACATGGTGGTATTGATAAAAAAAAAAGTGATCAGATGACACAAAGGATTAGAGAGGGATTGGTTAGGGGAGAACAGATGGTTTTCGAGGCAGAGAATCAATGGCTTATGATACCGTAATGGTGGATATTATTATTGTACGTTTGTCAAGGCCTTAGAACGTAGGATGACAAAAGTGAACCTTAATATAAACTATAATAATAATGATATGATAATACTGTACCAGTGCAGGTCCAGTGTTTCTCCAAAAAAAGATGTATTGCCCAGCGAGGTGCTGCATACCTGTAACCCTAGCACTTGCTGAGTCAGGAGGACTGTTGTGAGTTCGAGACCAGCCTGGGCTACAAAGTGAGCTCAAGGCCAGCTGTGAACTGCATAGCAAGACCCTGTCTCAAAAAGAAAAATAAAGTGTATCATTATAGTAGAGGATATTGATGATTAGGAGGGTTGTGCATGTATTAGGGGGTTTAGAGAATGTTTGGAGAATCTCTGTGTCTCCTCAATTCTTCTGTGAAAACAGCTAGAAAACTAACATAAATTCATCAGATACACACAGAGATGCACGCAGACTTACACACACACACACACACACACACACACACACACACACACACCTTTAAAAACAGTAGTAACCTAGAAGCACACATGCTAAAACAAAGTCCAGCCTGAGCGCCAGTCAGAAATGCTTCAGATGAGCTCAAGGGCTGGTGGCAATGGTTGTGTTGGTGAAATCTACTGGTTCTTAACACAAGCTCAAGGCTCCTACAAGGGATTTCTTCCCCTCTGTTTCCTAAGCCTCAGGCTGCCCTGAAGGTGTTTGTTGAAAATCTAAGAGGATTCCGGAAAGGAAGAAATTGAAGCCAGCAGAATATGCTTCAGTATGTCTTTGGTCTCTTTCGGTGACAGAAAAGCCTCACTTCCTTTGGGGGAGCAGACCGTGGTTTATCAAATGCAGGCTGAGCCAGCTCTATTTTAATTTTCTCCAAGCCAGAGTGAAATCTTGCCAGAGACTGAGCAGCCTCCTCCTGGGACATGCTACATGATGTCAATTTTGTTTCCAAAAATCAGAGAGCCCTCCCCGACCCAAAGATTAGGGTATTGTGAGGTCTTCCTGATACAAAACAAAAGGAGAGAGAGGAAGAGAGAATTGGGGTCCTCGGAATTAATCCACTTCCTACACAACTGATTTCAGCCGCGGTGTGTTTATAGTGTAGTGACTGAATCTTAATCTCTGTGGAGTTAGTTCATGGGTCTCCCCAAAATATATCCATTTGCAAAAAACCCCAGTATATCCATAGGTTTTTCTGGCTTAGATTAAAGAAGTAGGTTAGGTTACTTTCTGTATTTTTTTTTTTTTTGGAGCAAAAACTCCTTGAAACTATATTTACTTTTCAGATCTACAAACAGAACTGATTGTGAAATGCCCCTATATTTGGCTTTTACTTCTCTCAAAAATTCAGGCAGCAGAGTTCTTAATTTAGTGATCAAAATAGTTGGCATGCTCATTGGATTGATTGATTGACTGATTGACTGATTGGGATATCAGGCATTGAACCCAGGTGCGTTGCACTGAGTTATATCCAAGCCCCTTTTTATTGCTTTATTATATTGGGACTGAGCCTCTAAGTTACCTAAGGCTGCAGTAGAAGTTATGATCCTCCTGCTTCAGCCTCCCCAGAGGGCTTGGATTACAGATATGTGCTAACATACTTGGCTTGTGGTGGGTAAATCAGTGGTTACATGTCTGGACACTTAGTTCTGTAAAGTGTTCCCATCCAGTCATTTAAAGGCTGTCTTCAGCAAAAGGTATTTCCAATTGCATTGGAAAGCAATTTGGATACATTTAGATTCAGGATTCCTTAGAGACATTAGATATTACTTTTCCCTTTCTTTTCTTCCCCCTAAACATATGGACTCATATATCTCAAAGTTACAAGTAGATTACATATTAGCAAGTGATGCTATTTGGTTCTGGTTGTGTTCAGTGCTAAATTTCCTTGTGTGTACTGTTCAGGTTGTTAGAACTCTGCTATGCAGAACTTCGTTGATGCTACATTTGGGACACTTAATTATTTAATGAAAATGTACTGTTCATTACCCAGCTAGACATTAGATTATCTAACCTCTAGTTTCATAGTTAGGCTCATGAGAGTTGAGCCACATAACTTCAGGCTGGACCTTGGCTTTGCTACCCAATAGCCTTGTGATGTGGAGGGGCGTAATTAACCTCACTGGACCGCTGGTTGGTTCCTCTGTATTTCTTGAGAAAAAGTGAGACTACGATTTGAACAGTACAACACGAATGATAAGACACTAGTTAATATATTGCGTATCGTTATCTTGAAAGTGGTTGTTCAGATTGCAAGATTTTGGCATGAAAAAATGATCAAACTAGTATTAATTTCCTATTTTTAAAAATTCTGTAATGTTTTCTTTTTAAAATTAAAAAAAAGAGAGTGAGAAGATGATAATATTGTCCAATCAACATTGAAATTAAGCAAAAAGCAAAACTCAAAGCTAAGCTCTGATTGGCTCTTGTGAGAATGACTTCCTAAGTATAATCACTATGTTCTGCTGAGGAGATACTGGACAGAGAATATCTTTCTTGGCCACACTATCTTTTGACCATTGCAAAAGGAAACTCAAACACAAAGGCATGAGTTAATGTGCTGATACTATCTCTACTCAGGGAAAATAGTAGAATAGAATCTACAGCATTAAAGGCTTGCTATGTTCCCAATAGTAGAACTGAATTTTAACATTGGATATATTAAAGTATATTCAACCTGCTTGCAAAAATTGTGTTTTGTTGGACAGTCACTTTTTAAAATCACTACAAGGTTTTAGATCATGAAATACTGGCACCTTTTTCAGGTACCGAAACTGAAATGAACTCCAGCTTTTAGAGGGGAAAGATTAAATTAAAAATATCTGATGAATTCTAAGTTACATTTCCAGAGTAGTCAGAATAAAAATCTAAGTTACATTTCCAGAGTAGTCAGAATAAAACCTAAATTCAAAGGATAGTCTAGCTTCTCCTTCATGGGCAATCATCAAAGATCTGTCTTGTATGGAAGTATTTGCTCACACCAAGTACAAGCAGAGAAAAAATGTATATATATTCAAAATACTATTATAAGATGAACTCAGTAACTATCTTGAAATGCATTTGGGGGAGAAAAAAAAAGCTTTTTTTCCAATGGTTTAAAGACATACTTTCACCTGAGTTCTAAAATTTAAATATGAATCTCTTTGCCAATAGAGGAAAAAGAAAGAGGAGAATGAGGAAGAGAAAGAGGAGGAGCAGGAGGGGGAAGAAATAGAGGAAGAGGAGGAGAATGAGAAAGAAGCTTCCCATTTTCTTCACTGTTAACAGCAAGAGGGAGCACTTACATTCACTAAGCTAACTTGTTAACTTTTGTATACTGAGTCAACAGGAAACTCACCTTTTAATTAAGTGGGGTACTTCAAAATCCCTGAGCTCTCTGGGAATGACCCTTTAATCTCATGGAGAGTCTCTCTCCTCCGAGGGGAGCTGATTAATGGTCAAACAGACATTTGACCAACGTGGTCTCTTAGATCCTCCAATAATCCCCCACCCCAAGAGCACTTCCTTTTGTAATCTATCAAATGCTGAACATGAAACAAATGTTTGGCTTTTTTCAAGGATTTTGTGCTTCCTTTGATTATACAGATCAGCTGTCTAGAGCAGCTGGAAGCCAGCTTTCTGCCAAGCAGATGACAAAAAAAAAAAGCTCTTCCAGCTGACCACGGAATAACAGGTGTGACGGTGGTACTCCTGGCTATTTTCTTTAAAGCCCTTCGGAAAAGTTAGATTGAAAGACTTTATACAGATATATTTATACGTTGATATAATTAAATATACATGATTGACATTTATTAGTTACCATATATTATGTATTATGCATTATGTGTGATATATATCACATGCAAATATATAGTCAGGTGCACTCAATCCTAGTACTGCACCATGTATAGCATGTATAAGGAAATATACATATCTTATGTATGTATAGTAAAATGTACAGATCTTATGTATGTATAGTAAAATGCACCTATCTTATGCATGTATAATAAAATGCACATATCTTATGCATGTGCATGTATAACACAATGTACACGTCTTATGCAAGTATAATACAATGTACACATCTTATGCATGTATAATACACTGCTCATATCTTATGCATGTATAGTAAAATGCATGTATCTTACACATGTATAATACAATGTACATATCTTATGCATGTACAATAAAATGCACATATCTTATGCATGCACATGTATAATACAATGTACATATCTTATGCATGTATAATAAAATGCACATATCTTATGCATGTGCATGTATAATACAATGCACATATCTTATGCATGTATAGTAAAATGCACATATCTTATGCATGTATAATATAATGTACACATCTTATGCATGTATAATACAACGTACATATCTTATGCATGTATAATAAAATGCACGTATCTTATAATGTATAATAAAATGCACATATCTTATGCATGTATAATACAATGCACATATCTTACACATGTATAATAAAAAGTACATATCTTACGCATGTATAATAAAATGCACCTATCTTATGCATGTATAATAAAATGCACATATCTATGCATGTATAATAAAATGCACATATCTATGCATGTATAATAAAATGCACATATCTATGCATGTATAATAAAATGCACATTTCTTACACATGTATAATAAAATGTACATATCTTATGCATATTATATCAGCACGTGTGTATTACAATAAGACAGTATATATACGCACATGCACACAAAACAATCTTTAAGTGACATGTTGAAATTTAAATTCAAGAATGCAGTACTTCTTAAAGATTAAATAGAAATCACTTTCAAAATGTGGATTTACTTATCAGAAGATACTCATAGGACAGCATAGATAATGATAAAATTGCATTGTCTCATTGGATTATATTTTAAGCAGGTATCAAAATGTTTATTTTTAATTAAATATTTCTATCTTGGATAAAAGCCAGACTACTATACATAGCATTCATTTATTCATAATTACACGTTTTCAAATGGGTATGCTTTTTCTTTTCAGTACTGAGATTACACCAAGGACCCACACACTGAGCTGCACACTGACCCTTTTCTGTTTTTATTTGGAGACAGGGTTGTGCCTTGCATCTAGATGTCTCCCCAAAGCCGCAGGCTGTCATAAGTGGGGCTTTTCTGATGCAGCTGAATCTATGATATGTGATTGATTCATGGTGCAATTCTAGGATTAAGGGTGCTGGGCTTGCGGGTGGGTAATTACTAAATCCGTCCACTGATAGTTGATCACCACACTCATCCTGGAAGCCTGGATACAATATAAGGCACAGAAAGAGGCTTGTTTTTCTCTCTTGCTTGCTTTTCCTAGATTTTCCTAGGTTCTCCTTTGTGGTGCCACCCTGCCTTGGAGTCTGCCGATTATGAACTGAAACCTCTACAAACTGTGAGCTAAATAAACCTTTCCTCCTTTAAATTTAGGTGTTGGGATTACAGCCATGCACCACCATCTGCAGCTTGCTCATACTTAATATCTTAGTAAAATGCTGTTTACACATATGTGGAAATCTGTGGATGTGTTTATGCTCACTAATATACATATTACTAGAAATATCTTTAGAAGTATAGAAACATATTTGAAAATTCATGTCATTCTGACCATGAATGAAAATACCTCAGGAAGAACTTAAGAAAGTGGAATGAATTTGGCAAACTTTCTAAATTTCTTGCCAAATTAAGTATTTCTCTAATATCCAAAATTTATGTGCAAAATTACATATCTCACTTAACCTTCTTAGATACTTCCTGGGCAGAGGCTTATGCAGATAACTGATTATTTTAATAAATATTTGCTATAGGCTTACTTTTGTTCCTAATTAGATTGAAAATAAAACAATAATTTGTTTTTGATCCATGGCAGAATCTAAGAGATAAAAGTAATACAAACTCTTAGGAGACCAAAAATAACAACAACAACAAAAAACCCCCAAAACAAAACGGAAGATTGGCGGGCAGTTTATTACAATATCTCTGTAGAGAGTTTCACATTTACAAAACAGATTGCAGAATCAATCCAGGGCAGGATCGCAGACCAGTCTAGTTGAATCTAACGCAAGGAAAAAACTGTATTTTTCCAATGCTGTAAAAATGTTCTTCAATTAAAGGAGATAACATTATTTTAAAAAGGATAATTTGCAGCTCTTACTTGGCTTTTTAGCTGTACAACATCAGAAGAGATTCAATTTGATTCTGCAAACAGAACAAAACCATTGAGGTACGTGGACCGTCGTGAAGTGTTAAAGGGAAGCTAACTTTGTATAGATAGCTCTTGGAACCACTCTTTCAGGGGAATCGAAGAGAAAATTGGGAAGTTAGATCTTGACCTCCGGTCCAAATAGGTTACATTGTTACTGTTGTTATTGTTAAGTTGTTATTGTTGATACACTGTGTGAACTGGACAAGTTTGGTGCTGATTCAGCAAGGAACCAGGGTCCTCCCTTTGTAAACATCCTCAGCCTGTGTAACCGTAGGCACAGAGATGGTGTGGGTGTAAAGGACCCACCCTAGGGCAGGTAGCCTGCATACACTAAATGAAAAAGGAATTATTCCCGGTTCTTCAGAGGAGCTACAATCTTGTCTTGAGCTTGGACTTCATCTCCCAGCTTGAAGCCCAGGCTGCTACCTGGTTCGCTTCAGCGTTCCATGTAAACGCTTTAGCCTTCAAGCATAGAATCTTCAGTTGGCTGCTGCAGACCCACTGGTCTTCTAAAACAGACTTTCACTGAACACTGCTGTGAGCTCCTGACCTTAGACTGGACCCTTCAGCCTGCAGCCTTCCTTATCTGACTCTGTGGCTGATCACTGTAAGCCAATCTTGTATTTTTTATATATTTGTACATCTTCCATATAGATTATCTGATACCTAGATTGTCAGCACAGCACCACTTGTGTCTCTCTGATCAAACCATCAAGGTGTTGGGTGGCCAAATGTCATCTTTTGGAACACCCAGACTCAGGTATCTAGCCTAAAAATCCATTAAAATAATAAATCCTCATGAAATAACGTTTAACAAACCCAACTCAAGGAGTAATCAAAACACAACTTCAGCACATGACCTAAAAATGCAAAATGTTGTGAGCTTTCTCTGCCTTAGGCAAAAACCCAGTAGGGGCCCTTGTACACTGCGTGGGATTCCAGACGTCTACAATAATTCCCTTGTTTTTTTCCCAGGGTTTCTGCTATGTCCTATTCCTAATTCCATCTCATTAAAGTGAAAGCTAATATTTTGTAGGATGTCTGTGTCCCAGATTCTGCTTCATGATCTCTTTCTCACAGCTGGTCCAAGAGAAAAATTACATTAGCTTTCCTGCTGCTGGGACACAATATCAGGCCCTTACAATTGAAGGGAGGAGAGGTGTAATCCAGCTAATGGTTTCAGGAGATTCAGTACATGGTAATTAAGCTCTAAGGCACAAAAATATGGTGGAAAGGAATCATGCAACAGTGCTTCTTAGTTGAATGTGACTGGGAAACAGAACAGGGAACAGTTCCAAAGAGCAAGAAATGAAGAACCACATAGAGACACACTCCTCAACAAGACCATGACTTTACCACAGAGACATCCAGACTCATGTTTTACTAATCCACTAAGTAGTTCCTGTCATGGTTTACAAGTGCCCCCCCCCCAAGCCTTAAGCAATCCAACCAAATCTAGCGTCTGTGATTGGTTTATGTCTAGTGCTCGGATTGGTGGTGTTAGTGCTCCACCCACCTAGGGGTGGAGCCAGGATATGACGTAATGGTTGGAAGAAAGTGTGTCTCTCTCTTTCCAGCTCACGGCATGAATGGCTGCCCAGCCATGCCATGCTGCCTGGGAGCCAAGTGAGTATGAACTAAAACCTCCAAGAACTGTAAGAAATAAACCTTTTCTTCCGTAACCTTGGACATCAGGTATTTTGTCTCAGTGATGAGTAAAATGTAACCAAGACAGTTCCAAGGCCAATCAGGTTGACACAAAGCTGTTTATTGTTATCTCCATTTGATAGAAGAAAGGGCTGTGTTAGAGAAGTTTAGTGTCTTATTCACAGTAGCAAGTGGAATAGGACAGACTGGGGAGCTGTTATCTAGCCCTTGGGATTCCAAGGTGAAAATAATCCTTGGATGGAGAAAGCAATGGATGTCAAATTCAAAGGGTCTCATTGAAAGCAGAGGCACCATAGTAACCATATAACAGGATTATCAGTGTTATTGCTTGAGGGGGGCAATTGTCTACCTTTCCTGAGATGATTGGTCCCAACTGAGTATGGAGGTGACCTCTATTCCCATTATGGTCTCACTACTCATGTCTGGTGGGGGCTTGACAGCTTTTGGTTCCCAATGTGGAGTGATCTCTCGATCTAGAATCCTAGCTATTCACTCTGTCTAGAATCCTAAAATATCTGTTATACTTATTAAGCACTTCAGGCTTAAAGAGGGCCCAGAAAAGCTAAGTAAATTTGGAACTAATCAATTTGTATCACCACCATCGATTCTATCATGATGTATCTTATTGGATTATATTATGTGTGATAGTATAAACAAATTTTCTATAGAAAATGACGTAATAGAGTAGTCATTGTTCATTTTGTGATATTTGGCTCTGAATGCTCTGTAATACTTTCATTCTCTTGAATGGTTGTTATGTTTGATACTATTGTATATGAAGTTATGCTCAACTATTTCAAAGAAAGAGACATTATGGTAGTTACTATTAATTATGGGTTGTCTTGTGAAATACTGTGTTGCTTACATTGTTCTGTTCTGATCTGCCTTGTTATGTCCTCTTTTGTCTTAGTCTCCTTAAAATAAAAAAAAGTGTATCACTAGATTTTAAACAGATATTTCTTAATGATCAAGGTGTGTATGCGCAGACTTGAACAGGAATCTGTCCCAAAGCTTAAGGGAGCACAGGAGACAGCTTCCACTGTAAATGAGAAAGTCAGAATTTTTGGCAAAAGCAGCCTGTATGTGTCCACTAAAACTGGGCTGGATGTGGCAATGTGGGGCTCAACCATCTACACCCCCAAAGGTGAGAAGCAGCAAGGGTCATTGTGACCTTCATCAACACTGTCTTTTCTGCTTGTGAACACCCACTGGATGGCTTGTTTCTCTCTCGCAACTATTTTTGTCTTTTGAGATGGAGCTCTGCCATGGTTCTCTTTGGTAGTTTAAGTCTATTGCATTGCAGGAATCAGATATATGAAGACCAGCATCACTCATTTCAGCTCCAGAAGTCTCCTGATGGAACTGCTTGGCAAACTCAAGCACCTATTGGTTACATGGGGATGGGTTTGGGACCATGGTATAAGTTTCACATGTAAGTAATTTTTGTCCCATTCAATTTCACCATGGGTAATACTTGAGGACCCCTCCTAGAAGAAGTCAATGTAAACATTTTTACTTTTTTTCTACTGGGAAGCAATACATTTAAGGCCTGTCCAGTCTATCTACCAGTCCTTGGAGCTGAGAAATATACAAGGACTTCATTATAAAGAAACACAAGAATCACAGTTGTTCCTACACCTCAAGAAAAGCTAGCATGACACCATCTTGGAACTAAGATTTTGGGTATTATTCCATGGGCCAGGCCATATACCTAATTCTAGAGAGACAACTACCAGACTTCAATTTCTAACCCACTTTCACCTCATCCTTCAATAAATACAAAAGTTATAAGATGATAACTACTTTGTGTGTGTGTGTGTGTGTTTGAGACAGGGTCTTGCTGTGCAGTTCAGGCTGGCCTTGAGCTCACTTTGTAGCCTAGGCTACAAAAGTCTTGAACTCACAAGGATCCTCCTGCCTCAGCCTCCTGACTGCTGGGATTACAGGTGTGAGCCACCATCTTCGGCTTTACAAGTGGATTCTTTTGAGGCCCCTGGATCACATTCTCTACCCACACACAGCATCTTGGAACATTTCTGCCAAGCAAGAAACAAAGACAGACCAATATTTTACAGTCTCAGAAATCCTGTCATATCTCAGGGTCTGCCAGACCATTCACCTATAAACTCTTTCCAAGCAGGCGTAAAAACTGTTTTCCACAGCATCAGGCTTTTCGATAGAGTGACAGATACATACAAAGTATACTTAGGCAAATCCCTTAGGTTTCTCCTCTTCATTTGATCCTCCTTTCCTGCTAATGGTCTAAGGATGACTCTGAGAACTTTTCTTTAAATCTAGTATGTGGCCCATGACAACATATTAGCCAATGATGAACTGCATGTTCATAGCCCCAGTGATACCATACACCTCTTAGTTTGTGTAAGTATGCTCTATAATGTTTGCACAGTGATGAAATCACCAACAAATGCCTTCTCAAATGTTATTCCCTGATGAGACATTACAGGACTATACTTTCTTGTGATTCTCCATTTTTCTTGTAGAAAGCAGTATATTAGCCAGGTTCCAAAACTTCCTCAATTTTAAAATCCTGAGCCTTAACCCCATGAGTTCCTCTGGAATCTTAGCAATTGCCCTGCATGCTATTGAGCCGATCTCTCATGAGATACCTCTCTGGTTCCACACAGCCAACTCTCGAAGGCACAATTATTTCTAAGTCCCACCGTCTTGAAAATGTGCACTTTTTCCTCATGGGAACACTCCTTTCCTTCAGTATTCTGACATTTTCATGACAGAGATTTGATTATACCCTTGTATCTAGTACCATTGTTCCAATGGCCTGGCAGACTAGTAAACTATGTTCTTTACTCTTTGAGAGCCATAGCGTTAGCCCTGAAAGGGGTTGAATAATGTATTTTAGATAACGATGACTAGAGATTGCTTGAAAGTCCTGCCTCTATCACCCCACTGAATCTATCACCCACATGAGCCATTCCATAGGGATTAGCAAAGCCAAGGGGAGAGAAAAGACCTTAAAAACTGATCTTCAATTTTGGGTGCATTCTGCAGACTCATGCGCCTTCAACATCGTGGCATGATTTATTGCTTACTGCCAGAGTTTGCAAGCTTGATCTCCTTTTCTCTGTGGGACTCCCCTATAACCAGTCGCTTCTCTGGCATGTCACTCTTGCAAATTTAGTGGAACGCTCCTCATTTAGATGTAACCTGAGGTTGCTTGGAAAGCTGAACAGGTAAATCCACTGCTTTCAAACAGACAAAGACAAAGAAAACGCAAGCATCACAGATTTGCCTGCATGAAAATTGTTCCTATAATATGCACTGAAGGAAGCCAGAACTGTGAAGGGCTTGTGCTATTTTGATCAAGGACCCGAGTTCAAATACTTCTAAGAGGAGACAAGATGACCCTGAGCTGTGGATGGCATCTCAGCTTTTTCCAAACAAGTGTGATTTGTTGGCTACAGCCACTCTGCTTTCATTATGAGTGACAGTTCCCTCTCTGCAATGTGGGTCATCGAAATTTAAAGAATACGTTAGAAGAAGAACACATCCCACTTCCTCCCTCAGTGTCTCAGCTGTAGTGGATCTCTCCCTTCCAAGGCAGCTGGCTTCCCTCAGAGTTTAGTCAGATCTGCTGATAACTTCAGATCAAAAGGAATACCTAGTTCAGGAAAGGAGAATGGGGGGATTGTTTTTATGCTGAAGCATAATTTGTTTTGTTTTTAATTATGCACCATTGGGCACTCGTAGAACACTTGCCTAGAACTTTTTGCACCCTTTGTGATGCCCCAGACTTGGTAGTGGTTTGCCCTCAAAAGCTAATCACAAGCAGAGTTTAGCACATGAGATATGGTGGAGTAAACTGTTCAGAACTCCCAGGAGGAAGTGAGTGTTGGGAGAGGAGCCCTATCAGAATCCTGAGGCTCTAATGGCCTTCAATAGTGGTCTGAAGTGGAGGAGAGGAGTATGAATGTGTGTTTGTAGAGTGCTTTGTATCCCTCAGTTCACAGTGATTAGATCAGCAATGATCCTCAGAGACTTTGCATGATGTACAGAAAGAGAGACGTCTTTGGATAAGGTCAGCTCTGGGATATGACGGAAAGCAGAGCACTGTTAGCACAGCACCTCTTGGACTTCGTGAAATCAATCTTTATCCTTTATTGGAGCAGGCAGTGTAGGTATCTTTACAGGACTTTATGAGGATGCTGTGCTGGCCTGTGATGTGGCAGGAGGTCAGTATCAGTAGGGCAAATGCATACATGGGGCCTAAGCAATATTTGAGCTTACAACTGAGATTAGGAGGCAGGGAGAGATAGCACATGACAGGCATGCTGGATGTACTCAGTAGCACCCCTGTTATGATTGGTGCTCCCAGCCTTTGAGGGAAATATCTTTTGGATTGCATTATCATCTGTCTCCTTTGTTCAATTTGGGGCCATTGAGACAACCAGGATATAGATAAGCAACAGTTCATAGAAGATGAAGCTCCAGGAAGTACTTCCTGGACACAGGAAATGTAAATATGATACAGTAATTCTCTCTTATCTATAGATTTTTCTTCTAGGTTTCAAGTACCTGTGATTAATCATACCCCAAAAATATTAAGTGAAAACTTCCAGATGTGAATAATTCACAAGCTTTAAATTGTGCAGTGTTCTAAGTGGCACAATAAAAGCTCATGATAATCCAGTTCATCCTGCCTGGGATGTGACTTATACTTTGTCCAATGCATCCACACCAAAGCTTCTATCCATCCATAATCTCAGTGATAAGATCAACCGTGGTGGTATCACAGTGATATATTCAAGGAAGGGACACTTATTTTGTTTAATAATGTCTCCAAAGTGCCAGAGGAAGGCTAATGGTAATTCAAATATATAAAACAGTGTTTCTTTAAACCAGTGTGAAGTGTTTAAGTAAAAAGGTGAATGAACAATAAGATAGATAGATAGATAGACCATGATCATATAATTTCATTACAGTATGTTACTATAATTGTTCAGTTTTAGTCCCACTGTTCTTCTCTTACTGTGCCTAGTTTGCCAATTAAGTTTTATTCTAAGAGGGTACATATGGGAATAATATATTAGAGATGGAATTCAGAATTACAAAAAGTTTCAGGCATCCACTGGAGGCCTTGGATCGCATCTCTTACATACAGTGGCAGACTACTGTTATTTTATGGCTGTGAATTAATATCAAGATTTGAGCATCCACAAAAAATGAGTAGATATTTGCAATAGACATGCAATCATAAAAGCCCAATGGTGGCAAGGTTCTTCTGGTTCACAAGTTGAAGATATAGTGGAATCAGATGAGGGCCTTGAAGAGATAAGTTGTTTTGGAGACAAAGAAAGAGCTTATCTACCTAGGTGAATCCTTGATATTTTACTTTAAAATTGAGGAGAGAACCCCATTGTCTCATGGTTGCTTTGAGAGGTCCTTCCGTTTGAGATTTACTACAGGTGTCAAAAGATATCTATTTTTTTATTTTGCCCTTTACTTATAATTTGCATTCTTTATATATTCTAGATATTAGTCCTCTGAGGAGTTGTTGGCAACCATTTTTTCCCATTCTCTACTTCGTCTCTGCAGCATTGGTTGTTTCCTTTATTATACAAAGCTTTTTTAAAACCCAAAACTTTTTTGGGGGGTGGGGGTTACCGGGGATTGAATTTAGGACCTTGTGCTTGCCAGGCAGGTGCTGTGCCACTGACCTTATGCCCGGTCCCTCGGAGCCTTTTAATTTGCTATAATTCCATTCATTGCTTCTTGGTATTATTTTGTGAGTGTCTATGATTCTGTTCAGAAAGTCCTTGCATACACCTATGCCTATCTTCTAGAGTTTTACTTCTTATTTTCTTCCAGTGAATTCAGTGTTTCTTTTTTAGTAGCTGGCTCTTTGATTTGATTTCTCTTACATGATAACTCCAAACTTTCAATAATTTAAAGAGCAAAATAAAAGATAGATGAGAGGGAAGAGGGAATTAGTTTTTGTGGAGATGGGAAGGGTAAAAGATGGGAGAAAGGAGAGGATGATAATAATTAAGATGTAACATGTATATGCACCAATTCCCCAAAAAGACTGTAGTTATTATTACATCAAACATGCATCAATTACAAGGATTACTATGAAAAGGTTCTGTGACTTATCCTGAATAATATGGCATCCACACACAGAAGGAAATGGCTGTTACCACTGTGTATATTGGCTTGTTGCACATTATGTTCACGTATTTCTCACTTCCTGAACTAATGTTTTCCTTAACTCAGCAGATGGAGTGGAGTGATGTAACTCATAGCAAAGCAGATTTAGTTTCTGAGCTCAAGCTTAGGGATGAGACAGAGAGATAATAACTTTTGAAAACCACAGGCAGGGAGATGGAAAAGGAAAGAAAGGAAGGGAAGAAGTTGATACTTAATTGATTGTGGCAACTCGACTATGATGATACAAATAAATAGGATCATCATATTCTAGATTCTAGGCTGAATGAATTTACCTAAGAGAGAAGATTCAGCCTGCATGTAGATGACACCAGTCAATAGTCTTTTAACCTGGACAGAGTATCAATAGAAGAAAGACGGACCGTTGCTCCTCTTTCCTTCATGTCTGCCTGTCCTGCCACGAACTGTTTGTCTTCTGTGATGAACCTTTACTGTGGCAGCCTCCCTAAGAGCCAGCCTAAATAAATCTCTCATCTTTTAATTTGTATGTGTCAGCTGTCTCATCTCAGCAATGAGAAAGTTAATTAAGATAGGTTTTGGCCCCAAGGATAGGCTGCTCCTATGACAATATCTAGCCATGTGCTTCAGAAACCTTTGGACCTTTTTGTTTTCAAGAAGAGTTTGGAAAGGTTTGGTGGAGATGCCAGATAAAGAAGCAATGCTGGAATACTTGGAACCATGTTTGATGAAAGTCTGTGGACAAAGCTCAGGACATCAGAGGGTGGATCGTAATGCTGCTGGGAAAGATTAGGATTAGAATGTTTCTGTTATGAAGGGCTCCAGTGATTGTTGGAATCCTGATCATGTATGTTGTAATCTGGAAGAAAATTGGTCTACATTTTGCCCATGTCTGGGAGACACTGAGGGGGACCATGATTAAGAATAGCAGACTAATTAATCTGGGAGAGAAAATTTCAAGGCAATCTAATGTTGAATCAGTGATCTGGCTATCACTAGGTGCTTTGGGCTAATTTATGTTGAGACTTAAAAGCAAAAGGCCCAGCAGAATAACTTAAAAGTATTTTAGTTTAGCCAAAAATGAAACTCTAGTAAAGTTGAAGACTGCAAAGTTGGAGCAGTAGAGAACTTGATTGTTGAAGTGATTGAATTAAATAGCTAAGCACTCTGGAACTGGAGAATAGGAAAGATGGCCATCATGAGAAATAGTAAAACTACAATCATTGCAGCTTCAAACTTGCAAAAGTCAGAGACTGTGCTCTGGAAAGTGAACTATGGAGCACCACGTTCCAGAATGGCAGCAGACCAGAGAAATTTTTACAGGATTGGACTCGTAGTGCTCAACAATCCATGTACTCTACTTCAATAAGCAAGAGATAAAGTGACCGGAGCCGCGGGAGACAGGAGGCCAGACTCGAGCAGGATCAGCTCTCAAAGTTTATTGCGTACAGCGAACCGGACCTAACAAGGTCCGCCACCCTCAGCGTTGGTTCCTCTTCTGCCCGTTGGGGGCAGGAACAACCTCTTATAAGGGGAAGCAGTATCCAATCACAGAGAAGCGCGTCTAACAAGCTGATAGGCTAGCGTCACGGGTAACTGGGCAGACATGACAATTTGGCGGGCTTGTTCAGGCTGGGAAGAACCCGGAAGCAGGAAATGGGCGCCATCATAGGCGGCTTCCCACATCTCCCCCTTTTTTATTTATTAAAATAGGATGGTCTGTGGGTCCCTCCAAGGTGTCTATGACCTTGTTGCTGTTAGACACCTAGGAGTGGGCCTACCTTGTAGGCCGAGGCATGAGAGAATGTAGATGAGAGAATGTCTATACCCTGCTGTGCATCACCCTGTTTTGTGCATATCCTTGCGCCAGGACCATGCTCAAGGTGAGTGGTTCATTTTTTCGCAGGGCCAGGCTTTTGTGAACCGAACCTGGATGCATATAGACATTCATTCCTGCCTTCCCCCCAACCTTTGGGGCGGATGGCACTGCAGTACCATTGGTCTCACATCTCAATGCCAATAATTTGACTCCGGGAGGGATCCCTGGCCTTATAGGCCATGTATATCTGAGTGGAGCCTGTCTTAGGTTGACCGGGAGAGCTTTTCCCGTCTTACCCGTCATTGGCTTGCCCACTCAGCTCTTATAGCTGATGTTCTGCAATGTGAAGGAGATATGCAGCGGCCTGCTGGCCTGATGGGCCACCTGCTGCCATTTGCATGGCTGCCATGGCTGTGATCTTAACCTGCTGCTGAGTTTGTATGAGGCAATCTAACAAGCATTTAATAACCACAAGCCCCACTAGGATGGCCACGGCAATCAGGATCCAAGTAGTCAGGTTGGGCCAGGAGAACCAGGAGGTGACGCGTTCCCACAAACTGGCTATAACACTGCCTAAAGTTGATAAATCGAACCTGACTGGACCTAGTTGGATACCGTCCATATTGTCAAGTTCCTGACCGACTATGAGGGACAAATTGTGAAACTTAGGTAGGTAGGTGTCTTGCAGCCAAGCTGTCATATTTTTAACAGTGTTGGTCAAATTTGTGTGAACAGGGGTGATTAATAGGAACCCACAGAATAGAAAAAGCTCCAAACCAGACATTTTAGTTTGTAGATGGTCTCGGGCGCTGAGCGTCGGTCCCAGAAGGGTCGAGTTGACTTGTGTCCGCGGGCTTATCCTCCTGTGCTTTATCAGGAACTGGTGGGGAGTTTACTGCTCGCGTCAATCTTTCCGGGACCCACAGCAGTTCGCAGCCTGGTTCCTGTGGGAAGACACAAACCGCACCTCGGGTCCAGCTAATCACTGGATCCGGGCCCATCCATTGTCCTGTAAGGACATCTTTCCATCTCACCAGCCCTTTGTCGGCCGGGGACGGGTTATTGTGCTACATGGCAGGGGAATGATTATTGTGATTAAGATTTAAAAAATTTATGGTAAAGAGTGCCAATGATATTCTTCCTTTGGGCGTTAGGCCGTGGCCTATCCCCTCTTTTTGCTTTTGTAAGACACCCTTGAGTGTCCGATGGGATCGCTCAATGATGCCTTGTCCTTGGGGGTTGTAAAGAATGCCATGCTTAAGGACAACATCCATTTGTTGACAGAATGTTACAAAAGTTTTGCTGGTGTAAGCAGGACCATTGTCTGTTTTTAATATATTGGGCTTTCCCCAAGCAGCCCAGGCTGCAAGACAATGATTAATAGCATGGGTGGCCCTTTCTCCAGGTTCTGCCAAAGCAAACATAACCTGAGAAGCGGTGTCAACCGAAACATGTACATATTTTTCCGAATTCTGGGATGTGTGTTTGCCAAATATGATTGGGGCGCAGTCCTCTCGGGTTAACACCAATAGATTGTTGAGGTGAAGAGATCACACAGACCTGCCAATGCCTCTAAAAGCGCCATGGTAAATGGCGCATTGGGCCCATAAGCTGAAACTGCGTCCTTGATAGCTTTAAGTTGTTTAATTTCTAAGGGCTCATGATATCCTCCTCCTCCCCTGCCTCCTACTTGTACCGGGAATGCATGGAGACCAGAACACTCAAAGGGAAGCCGCGACCATACCCTCTGGTGGAAGGAATGTCCTCCTCCCTCCCCAGATGGGGGCGCAGAAGGCAACCCAGGAAGTGGCTCTCCCTCTAACCAGGGCGGTGCCATAGGTTGTGGGCGCCCTCTGGCGGCCACGGGTGGAGGTGGCAGCCCAGGGAACAACTCCTCTTCCGGCCACAGCGGTGCAGTAGGGCCTGGCGTCCTAAAGGGGGCGACCATGGGTCGCGAGCTTGCCAAGGAGCGGAAGGACCTAAGTTCCTCCCGCAAAGCGGAGTAGCTCGGGCAGGGTGGTGTTTGGTTCCCCTTTTTATCTTCCCGAGCCCTAAGTTCCTCTTTTAACGGTGTAGGAGGGTCATGCTTAGCAAAGACGACCTCCTCTTCTGAGCCCTCCGAATCCGAATCAGAATCGGAGCCCTTGTGTTTCTCTGGAGGCCCAAAGTCAGGTGTGACTTCGGGCTCCTCCGAGCACTCGGATCGAGCTTTGTCAAGAGCCTGTCGGGCTGAGCAAAGCCCGGGGGTTTGTTCGTCCGTCAGACAAGCCCTAATCAGTTCCCACAGGGGTAAAACCATGGGATCCAAGCATCCCTCTTCTCGGGTGCATCTAAGATCCCCTCCTAACTTCTCCCATGACGGGAGGGTTAGAGAGCCCGTGGGCCAAAACCAGGGGGCAATCTCATTAACACTATCCAGAAACCTCGAAAGGGTGACCCGGTTTATGTAGATGCCTCGGGTCCGCAGCAGGACTCTTAGGGAGTCAGCGAGGGGTTTGCGAGCAGCGTTGCCCATAATGGCGAAACGAAAGCGAAACAAATGCAAAGAAAAAAAAAAGACCTGCGTCCACCCGTGTGGCGCTCAAAATCTGTTAGGTGCGTCCACCCAACCCAGGTGACCCAGAACTCACCTGTCCCGGGAACCGCTGTATCTCACGTAGCTGATCAGGGTGAAGAGAAGAGGTGCTCGGGGCCTTCCGTTGTTATTGGGCCAGGTCCTCCGTCGTACCGCAGGCGACAGCAATCGCACCTCCCGGCCAAAGAGGCACGTCGTTGAGTCTTTTACCTTTTTCCCCGTACGGGCCACCAGATGACCGGAGCCGCGGGAGACAGGAGGCCAGACTCGAGCAGGATCAGCTCTCAAAGTTTATTGCGTACAGCGAACCGGACCTAACAAGGTCCGCCACCCTCAGCGTTGGTTCCTCTTCTGCCCGTTGGGGGCAGGAACAACCTCTTATAAGGGGAAGCAGTATCCAATCACAGAGAAGCGCGTCTAACAAGCTGATAGGCTAGCGTCACGGGTAACTGGGCAGACATGACAATTTGGCGGGCTTGTTCAGGCTGGGAAGAACCCGGAAGCAGGAAATGGGCGCCATCATAGGCGGCTTCCCACAATAAAGAAGTCTGGCTACTGCTCCAGCTGATGGCAACCTTAGAGTCATCCACACGGTGCTAATTTTAGGCCTATTCAGAATTCCAGAGTTGTGGTGTCAGAAAGGCTTCCACCCAGATTGCAGAAGGTTTGGGAGGCCAGGCAGTGTGTCCCTCAAAGGACAGTGTGGGAAGCTGTGAGTGAAAAATCAAAGAGACCCTAGAACATTGGAGAAGCCAGAATTGTGGATTGTCTGAGGCAAGTTGCAAGAAGTGAGCAAAGCCACCCCAAGAAAGAAAAAAGAACTACAGTCACTGTCAGTGCTGTAGAAAAAAAAATCAACCCAGTGCTTTAGAGTTCTTATCTTTCCACAGATTGGTCCAGTCCAGATAGAACTGCAGGACTAAATGTTCGCCCTGCTGGATTTTGGACCTGCATTTGTCCTCTTTTCTATCTCCCTATTTGTAACTTTTGGAATGGAACTGTTCTTCTTACACCACTTATATGTTGGAAGTGTTCAATTTCCTCTTCATTTGTATAGGGGCTCACAGCTAAAAGTTTGCCTTAAATCTCAGAGGGGGATTTGCACTTGGACTTTTCAGCAAAGTAGAGACTATTTAGACTTTGTTAACCCTTAGATGTGGAGTACATGCATTTTTTCATAAAGGGATACGCATGAGTCTTTTGCAGTCTAGGAGCAGAACGCTATGGGAAGTATCTAGCTGTCTTCCCAAAGCCTCATGTACTCACTGATGGGTTTTTGGAAATTACCAGATTCTAGGGTGCGTGGTACTGAATTAGTCCACCAATAGGTTTGTCATGGTTCTGAGTGTGGATAATGGGAAACTCCACCCTGCACGTGGGTGGCACCACCCACAAGGGTTGTATTCTGCTTGAGATAAAAGAGAAAGAAGGTTTGCTGATTGCTGCTGCTTGCTTTCTTATACCTGCCATGCTTTGGTCTGTTTCTCCTCTGATGCTCCTCTGCCATTCCGCCTTGTCTTGGAGCCAACTGACAATGGACTGAAACCTATATAAACTGTGAACTGAAAAAAACTTCCCTTGTTTAACTGGAAAGGAGGAGGAGGAGAGGGAAGTGAAAGAAAAGGGAGAAGAAGAAATAAAACCTCTAAAATGCTAGCTGGGATTATAGCAATGGCAGAAAAGGCTAGGTGCTGGGTTAGTACTGTGATTTTCCTAGACTGGAGATTCGCATTGTGAAGATCTCAACATTCAGTACCAGGATGACCGTGTAGATGTTAGGACAAAACAGTCTTTGAAAAAGAGGATTCAGAGAGGAAGATAAGGGGCAGCAGGTTTGTAAAGATGATAGCAAGAATGAACAACCTTTTCTGTGGGTCTGGATGCCTTCTTTGTTGAAGTAGACTAAATAATACCATTGAGTTACAAGTTGCTGTCTGCATGAAATCAGAAATTGTGTAGGAAAATGCCGGATGGTGCCACACACTAAAGTGATCCTCTTGTATTTCTTTATAGATCTATTGTTTCATTGCTTCAACAAGTGTTGATAATGCTCTAGACAGGAGAGAAGAAGAGCCTAGGCTTTGGAGACAGAAAAGGAATATTCCCAAATATTAAGATTTTGGGGAATAAAGGATTACACTTGGACATGCAGAAAACAACTTACAAATTAATTGGCCACTGGGAAATTTTTAAAAATTGTATTTCTTTAGGGTGTATTAGAGAGCAATAAAAATTGAGGGCTACTGAACTAATGTTTCTTGAATAATGTTTTTCTCTCCAGAAGAGTAAAAAATCATAGCACTAGATCAGATCTTTTTAGCACTGTTTTTAAAATAATTGGTATGATATTAATACTAGTCCTTTTTAAATTGGCAAAATTTTATGTTTTATTTTGCATGTACATGGTAGAATTGAGAAAATTAACTTACATATTGCGAAATAGTGTTTTATTGTGGTGCGAACAGTTAAAAATCTGTCGTCAGCCAGGCATGGTGGTGCATGTCTGTGATGCCAACACTTTGGCAGGCAGAGGCAGAAAAACTACAAGTTTTAGTCCTGCCTGGGCAACTTAGCAAATTAGCAAGATCCTGTCTCAAAAGAAAAACAAAATTAAAAATTTGCAATATAGCTCAGTGAAATGACCATGCATTTAATCCCTAGTGTCATAAAAAATTTACTGTCTTTGTAGTTCTCAGTAGTAAACAATACCTTGTGATTAATGACACTCCCCCTGATGTACAGTACATGCCCTGAATTATTCTGTCTACCCAACTGAAAGTTTCTACTCTTTTAACACAAACTAGTCATAAAATTCATCTAGAAAGAAGCTTTTCAGTTGCTAAATATGGACATGAGAAATTCAAAGGCACTACAATTACTGAACATGGTGGTGGATACCAACAACTCCGAGAACAAGGCACCTATCACTAATATCAGAACTAACGTGTAGTGTACACAGCTTAGCTCTGAGTCATGTACCATGGTCATGATGGCAATCCACATCGCTGCCTGAAGCAGCTTTTTCAAATCAGATACCTGTGTGCCCAGGGTTGCATAGCTGATCTCATCAGAGCTGGGCTCCACAGGGGCCATCACCTTGCTTGCCCAGCATCACAGGACCTGCAGCACCGTAGCTCCAAAGATTAACCTAGGGTTGTTCCAACTTATCTGATAGAACAAAGTTCCATCTGCTGAGAGTACATATATTTCATAGTCATTGCTTGGAGAGGCCAGAAGTTTAATAGCCTTTAGGTGAGTTCTTATCAGGATCAATAGCAACCTTTCTCCTTCTCCCCAGGTAGATGTCTCAGAATGAACTCAGTTATTGTTCACAGCCATGTCTAGCTTGGACAAGCAGTCACCTATACATTCTTCTCAGGACACAGCCAGTTCTGCACTGGTGGTATTCCTAGACTAACTCCTATGTGGTACACTTGACTTGCTTCCCTCAAATCTCTTCCGTCCAAACTCTGTCCATCAGGCACTCTTTAGGAAGGAATCCTAGCACAGAATATAGGCAATTTCCTGGAGCACGAATACAGCTAGGGGAGAGGATTCAGGATGAGAGTTGAGGTGTGTCTGAAGCCTGTTTCTGTTTAAGTTTCTAAAAATCCGTGTGGTGTACCTGCTCTCAATCACTGGACAGAAAACTGAGATGAGTTGATGATGCATGGTGCAGACCTTTGGGAGATCAATGGGCTGCCCCCCTCTCTACAACCGTTATGGAGGTCATGCTAGCTCAATGGACATTGTGTCAGTGTGGCCACTTTCACTACTATTAAAGACCTTATGAAAAGAATAATTTCTGGATGTCTCACTGTCCATTCAAGGGGTCCCCCAAGAGCCCGGATTGCTACTGAGAAACCCCAAAGATTGCCCTGCTGTAGTCTTGAAGCAAAACACACTGAAAATCAGACCCTTGATCATAACAATAAAAGTGCAGAAATGAATTAGGAGGCCTGACAGATCTGCTGTGTGAGACGAGGGTTTGACAGAGAGAATGGCGGTCTGCGGCTTATGGTGGAAATCTTGCAGTGAAGCAGCCTGACCTCCATCCTCTGGAGCTTTCCCAGGTAGTAGAAATGTCTCTACTCTATCACTCAGTGGAAAAGCTTCTTCCTCTGTAATGATGTCAGCTGGCAGGGAGAGCTCTAAAAATACTGTTCTTCCCTAACTGTCCTGTCCACCTCCCTTATGTGTGGTTCGCATCTGCGATTTTCCAACTGCAGAGTGTCTGGGGACTCTCAACTAGAAGTCTGGTGAAAGCACACCTTGCTGCCCTGTCAGCTTACAGCTTCTGACTCGTTCATCTGACATGGATTCTGAGAATGTGGGCTGTAATAGATTCCACTGCTGCTGGTCTTGAAGCCACACTTCTACAAGCCCACATCCATGCCTCATCACCAGGTCTCATCACAGCACCACAAACTCTACTTTTCAGTGACCAACAAGCTTCTCATATGGCAAGCAATTTGCAGCCTCTTGATCATCTGTACCAGCTATGGAGGTCCCTATGGGGCCCCTCCCTTACGTAGATTTTAAGGTAACAACAGTGGAATGCAAGATGGGCAGAGTTTGGTGCGATGACCCATGGAAGAGGAGACACATCCATGATGTTTTCTGAATAAGTTGGAGGTTCTCAACTCCTTAGTGTAGAACCCAGAGAACAGTGGGGTGCTGGAATGGATTATTCCTGCAAAACCAGACACCTTTAACCTGACTTTGTCTTTCAAGAGGTCTCAAGCACCAGGTAATGCATGGGTGAGTGGATCCTTGGCATGCTTCAGAAACTGTAGGGTTGAAACTATAGGATTGAGAGTGAGCAGTGAACACAGCATTTGTGATGCTGAGTGGACTCTAGAAAGTTGGATGAATGGTCCCAGCACTTAGACATCAGCGAAAAAAGTGGGCCTGGTTATTGGCATTGGCCCGAACCTGAAAGAACCGAGACCTCCTGAGGAAAGACCCTCCAACCCCATTACTACAAGAACGTAACAGGTAAATATTTCCGCTACTTTCCTGTGCTGTGTCAGCAGGCAACTTTCTGAAAATCAGAGGGAATAGAATACTCAGAATCTTTAAAGACTCAAATATATACTTCTTTTTTCTGTTTTAAATTACTGCTTTTCTTCTTTTAAAGTAATTAAAAGAAAACAAAACAGTAGAACCAATATAGGACTTCAAAACAAGCTGATATGGAATTAACAATAGCCACTGTATTGCATTTTGTTATCTTTAAAATAATTGCTCAGATTACAAGATACAGGCATGCATAACGGATCTAACCATATAAGCAATCACCGTTGTCTCTATTTCTTTTCATGGTGGGTCCAATGGTTCCACACATTTTCTTAGATTGTTCTCCGAGTTTGCAAATACATAACTGGGATGCATCCATTTAGAACACAGTAGAATCCTCCCACGTATTCTATGTTCTGTGAAGTAAGTGTCATTGTCATAAGAAAAACCAAGTAGCATGGTAGCAATCAAATACTTGGAAAGATTAGATGCGCTATGACAGGAAAGAATGATGTAGGACTAGAAACCAGGACATCCTGGTTTGAATCAATTGTCTGATCTATAACAACATCAATTGGGTCAAAGGAAATCATTGGTAATCACGGTATGTGAGCCCAGACAGAGCCCCAGTCAGAGGCTGTGGTGTACTTAATGAAGAGATTCAGAGTGACACTCAAGTGTGTTTCTATTTGAGGATTACTCTTTATTGTTCATTTCTCCTTTGCTTGTTGACTTCTGCTCTGTCTCTCCCATAGTGCACCTTGATGTTCTACCTCACTGCACGCTGCTCCCTTGCAATGATGACATCTCTTGTCACTGAGCAGATTGGAGGGAGGCAAGTGGCCATCATGTTCAATGAGATGCTGGCATTCTGAATCGAGTTTTCAGGGTCTGCCATATCAGTGACCCAGTGGTCTGCCGCATGCCAGGACCTCACCTCTAAAGTCCAAGGGCAACTTGTTCTATTGCAAACTTCCTATCAATGACAAAGACACAAGACGTTGCTGAGCTATGAAAGACTGATGTCAAAGTTATACCCAAATTTTTGGTCCAGTTCACTGGGTGATGAACAGATTTACACTCAATATGCAACTCAAGATGAAGCATTTGGAGATTTAGATCTATATTCTAATGGAGAGGGCACAGCTGGAGAAAAGGGATTGGGAGCCATCAGCATTTACCCAGTATTTAGGACCCTGCTGGAACTGAACAAGTCACCCACATTGCATAAAAGATCTAAGGCTTGGGACCCCCAAAACTGAAGCGAATTGAAGTAATGCTCCCCAGTAGACCTGTCAGAGGTAGAATGAAATTCACAAAAAAAGTCTAAGTGAGAACCATTTTTCAGTGTATGAAGTCCATACATTGAATAATCCCTCTTTCCTTAATAATCTCCCCAGATGTGGAACAATTAAGGATTTTTTTGTGGGCACAGTGATTTTCAAGAACTTCTCGGTGAATCATTTCACTGGGTTTCACTTCAACGGGGAGCAAAGTTTTCACTTTAACCCTTTAGCAATTGCATATTGGTAGCAAAATTTAAGTAGCCTGCGAGCCAGGATACCCAACACGAATATAAACAACTGATTTCCATAAGCCCTGGGCTCTTTGAGGAGATTTTACAATTTATTTAGGATTTGATGATGCCAAAAACAATTTAAAGTACTTTGAACTCTCCAATTTAGGGCATAGATATATATGTGTGTTACATACACTAAAAATATATACACATACACAAGAATATGAACTACAAGTATTTTTTAAGTATTTACTATAAAGTCATTCTTTGTTATAAAATATATGGAAAACAGCTAAGTCCATAACAAGATGAGTAAAAACAGTACTGAAACCACTTCCTGAATTTACCTCTTCTTAGCATACAGCAGGTTCAGTTCTAACCAGTTTTTAGGCGGTTGTTTTGCTGAAAGACAAAAGGACTGCGATTGTTCCCTCAGTAATATGAATCCCATTTAGGGGTAAAAAAGAGAATCACAGCAAAAAAGCATCAAATTTGGAGAGCATGAAATAATGTTGGAACAAACACTTCAAAATATAAAATTTGGAGGTACTAATAGCAATGTGTCTTAAACATGCATCACACACACAATTATTTGTGCAAAAGTCCTCGACCAATAATGCTTTTAGAATTGCCTTTTCATCCTAGTACATTGCTGTCACAATTATATTTTCAGCATCATTTTTAGGGCAAAAGACGAGATGAGACAGAATATTAGAAAAACAGACACATCTTAGTTAAGATCCGTGGCTCTGTAGCTCTGTCTTTCTATATCTCTGTCCCTCTGTCTCTCTTCTCCATTGCCCAAAGCAAACCCCACCTCGCTTTCCAGTCAAACCCTAGCGTGTGATATTTCCAAGTCTGTGATTTCTCCCCCCTGGTTTATGGTCATTGGACGCCAAGCTGAGCACCACTGGGGTTTTCTTTTTTATTAAAAAAAATAAACAAAGCCAGTGATGAGCCATCACTTCTGCCAACTTTGTAATTATATTGTGAGGGCTTTTCAGGAGGACTTCCTTCCTGCCATCGTACATCATAAGCAAACAAAATTAAACCTACACCTGAGGGCCCACCAAATCACAGCCACCCTCACAAGAGCAGAGCAGGATTAATCTGAGAAATGTTCGTTTGGAAAACATTTTTTCCCTCTCCTCGCTCTTCAGTTTGTCTCCCCTACATCAAAACTGCAATCTTTGTCCTGTTCCTTTCTCGGAATGCTAACGAGACCCTAGTACTGGTTGGGTTATGATTCCCCAGGGATGTCTTCTGTTGCTTTTTACTTCTGAATGTCTTCGTCTTTGTCTGCAAAGATATTGTCATTCCCCGAATGACAGGCTGGAGTCAATTAAAACCTCTCGTGATGCACTCTGACTTCCAAGGGTGACAAGATGTGTACCACATCTCTAAGTGGTGGGTATCTGCAGTTAGTGTGGGTGGGTATCTGGGCTTCCTCAAATCTGGGTTACGGAGAGCAGTATCAATGCTGTTCAAGTCTTTACCCTGCCCTTGAACAATGTCCCCACTTGCTAAAGTCATAGCCATAAACTCCAAGAGCCTGTGTGTCATTCAATTTTTAACCACTTCCAGTGATTTCTGAATTTATCTCAAATCCTACTACAATTTTCTGGGTCATAGCCCTGAGAATATTAGGACAATGTGCCCGGCCATGATTGGACCTCTGGAACTCTGTGCAATATTTTAAAATTGCAGCTCCTCATTAATTTACTCAGCAAACTGTAAATGACCATGCTTGTGTCCACATGGGGCCTCAGGGGATACAAAAATGATGCACTAGACTTTTTTTTTTTTTGGCGTGTTTTGTTCATTTTTATACAATGAAGTACTACTCAGCTATAAAGAATGATAACATTGAGATATTTATAAATAAATGGGTGCAGCTTGAGGCCTGTTTTGTTCATTATGATTATTTACTTGTTTATTTAATTTATCCAACATGTATTTATTGTACAGATTCTAATTCTAGGAACCAAATTCAGGGCCCAGGAGTAAATAAAGCAAATTTTATAGAATTGGCTTAACTCATAAGGTCCTACAAATAACATTGGTCCAGAGGTGTTTTTTTTTTGTTTTGTTTTGTTTTTTATCAGTACCAGGGATCGAACTCACAACCACACACTTGCAAGGCAGGCGCTTATGCCACTGAGCTAAATCTCCAGCCCCTGGTCCATGGTTTTTATTAGTGTGATGCTTCCAGGGCCACAGCTCTATGCTGTCAGCGTGGAAAGGCACAATTGAACAGAACTCTGAGGGTCACACAGCAAAACTAACATGGCTCAATCTCTTGGTTTGTGTCAGAGGCCAGGGAATAGGTATTATACTGCCTTATACAGATAATACTAACAAACAGAGAGTCCGTACACGTTTAAAGCAAACACAACATTTTAAAAATACTTTTCTGTGCAACCCATGGATATAGAAGCCTGGTTGTACATTTAAAATGCCTAATTTTTCAAATATTAATCTCATATTTATGTTTTGTGCGTGTATCTGCATGTGCATGTGTGCATGTGGTGGTGATACTTAAAATCTGTCGTCTTAGAAATCTTCACGCATATTATGGTATGATCAACAATAATCATGTATTTGTTTAAAACACCTGTGGAACACATTCCTCTAGTCTAACTCAAATTTCATATTCTTTGCTGTATCTGCAAATGAAATAAAATTGGTCTCAGCACTATGTTCATAGACATGGCAAGTCTGATGTTTGGGTCCAATATTACCACATTGTTAAAAACAATGAAACAGTAATGTATCCCACAATATAGGTGAACCTCAAGAGAAATAGCTAAACTGAGCATGGTGATGATGCTTGTAATGCCAGCTACCTGTCAAGCTAAGGCAAGCGGATCACAAGTTTGAAGCCAGCATGGGCTACGTAGCAAGTGATATCCCGTTCATCGTTAAAAAAAAATATAAAGATTTTAAAGGTGCGGATGGGGATGTAGCTCAGTAAAAATATATTAAGTGAAAAAGGTCACATACAGTGTGTACATATTGAAGATTCCATTTGTATTAAAAACCAAGTGCAGGAAAATTTCTACACATGCAGAGAAGGGAGTGCTGCTTATGTTGTCATTTTTATTTTAATTTTTATTGGTGCGTGTTTAAAGTACACGATGTTTGCATTTCTCTGGGCAGCTGGTGCTTGCGCATAACATATTGTAATTACATTCTTCAGTCCCTTTCCTCCCCTCTCCCCATCCTATGTGAGAAGGATCCTATGTGAGAAGGACCCATTACCCTACCTCCAATGATCTGTCTTCTATTTAGGTCTTTATTTATAATGACACTTCTCAAGTAAGAGAAACCATGCAGTATTTAATCTCGGATGTTTGATTTATTTCACTTGGCATTATGGTCTCATGGTGCACCCATTTGCCTACAAATTTCTCAAGTTTCTCCATCTTTGTGGCAGCGTAGTACTCCACTGTGTGCAAACACCACATTTATCCTTTATCCATTCACCTGCTGATGGACAGAAGGCTGCTACCAAAATTTAGTCATTCTGAGTTGCACTGCTATAAATATGGGTATGCCTGAATCAGTTCGATGTTTCTAGGTGCTTTGGGGGAGCACCTAGAAATAAAATTTCTGAATTTTTAGTGGAGAGGATGCAGGGGATAGAAAGGACTGACTTCATATTAAATCTTTGCATTATGGCAAATGTTCTCCAACTGGATTGTCGTGATTATAACACAACTCTACAAGTCATTGAAAATCACTAAACACATGAGATCTACAGAGCACAAACTATACCTCAGCAATTGCTTTAAACAAAGAAGAAGAGCATCCCTACTCAAGAAACCACGAAGTACCACATCTTTACGGATGGTTTCTCTACTTAACCACGTGGTTTCGCGTATATTGTTCTCCCATATGTGTTAGGAAAGTGCAGGTCCCTTTGGATAAACTTGCAGACCACACCTTTCCTACAGTAATCAAGGTGTCTTCCAGAATCTGAAGTGCCTTGTCTTCTAAACTCTTCATGACAGTAGTATTTGCCAAATACACAGTAAAAAGTTCATCTCTGTCCATCCCTTTCCAGTGGGCTTGCATCTGGGTGTGTAGAACAGAAACCATCTCTCACCCAGCCCCTTGGTGTGTGCTGGACACGGTACCACTGTAAAATTCTCTCCAGACCCTCTTGGAATGTTGGAGAATGTATCTCATCATGCACTCTCCATGCAAAACCACTGCTTGTGGAGATGGACCCATTTGGTCCACCGTCAGGCACGCAACGTGAACACCAAGGCCAGAATACACCCCCAGCTCTGCCATCCAGGACTGTAATCCTCAGGGGGAAACTAATTCCATCTACTCAGCTGGTGGCTTTGCCTCCCATGGGCCCCCCTCTGCATTCTGAATACCTCCTATCTCCATTTCACTTCTGAGCTTGTCCGAGGTGCCAGAACAGCGGGACTTGCATTTTGACACTGCAGCATGCTCAGTTGGGCCACATCAAGGCAAGTATGTTTGCCGTGTCTGTGCCACTTCGTCTCTAAACCCTGTCATAACTGCAGTCACATGAAGCACTTCAGCATCCTAATGCCAAGTTGTCTTTACATAAAACCCACCTTCAAAATTTCATTTCTATCATGAACCCATGCCAAAGGCATTTCAGTTATTATATTTTTTTTCAAACTTCTACTGAAATATTTTTCTAAATAGAACATTTTTTTGCTGCTCTAGGGCTTGCAGGGCAAACAGAATCAACAGCACTCGGCTCCTTACAGTGGAAAGAAAATATACAGACGCAGCTCCTGGAACAAGCAGACAGGAATGTCAGGCGACATACTTTTGTCCACACATTTCAAGAACGCTGGAGAGACTTGTCCTGACAGTCGAGGACAAGATAGCAAAAATAGGACCACATGAGTCTGAAGATCTCAGAAAAGTATAGTATTTCACTACAAGGATGTTGATGCTTAATGCAGAATAGACATGCTTGCATTTAAAGAGTCACAATGATGCTGTTGACTTTCTTCTGTGTTAACTGGAATGATTTTGTGCACACACACACACACACACACAACTCTGGCAGACAGTTAGCAATATAGAAGCCTTTTTTTTTTCTTATTTATTTCCACAACTCTGGTGCATTGTATAGAAGCCAGAGTCTAAATATTTCATGGCGACCAAGAGAGCTGTGTCACAGTACAGTTCTGCAGGCCCAATGTCAACAGAACAAAAGTCTAGAACACTCGATAAAGGGTGCAATGCAAAATTCACAGGAGGTATTTTGTTAAATCAGTAAGGATCTGGACTATGCATTTCCTAGTACCACTTTAGATATTTAACAGCCTCTACAAACACACTCTCAAATCCATCAAACGGGAATATCATTTGAACTTTTCTGTGAGGAAAAGACTGATTCATACAGAATCACGAGGCTATGGATGTGTAGCAATATTTTACCCAGTGGAGATTTATGCCTGGATTTTTGAGACATTTCATCCTTTTTGATTATTTCCCATCATGATGCCTAACACGATATGATCCTGTAGCCAGTCAAATCTGCCCAGCAGAAATATGTCCCAAGATGAAATGAAGACATATTTCCTGTTTCTCTGCCAAATTTGGAACCTAATCAAAGACTTTGATTTTTAAGTTACCTTTGGAGGCAGAATAGTGAGTGTCTCTCTGGGGATTCCTGCTCAGACACTGAGCAACACTGAAAGGTTTTTTTTTTTTTTTTTTAATTTATTTAAAGAGAAAAAAAAAGAAAATACATTTTTTAAAAAAGCAGTAAAAGGGTACAAGTAATACAGAATTTCAAGAAAAAAAAATAAACAGTAAGAAATCACCAATTAATAGGTTACATATTATCTTCCCAGAAACAGTTGTCCAATTACAAAATTAAAGCATATAAAGTGGACATTCATACAGTGAAATTGGAGACAGTTCCATTCAATGATCCAACAAAAGCTCAGTTATATGGTTTTCCGTCCTACACACTCGAACATACCTGCGGTTATATCCGTTAGTCCACCTTCCTTTCCTCTCTTTTCTACAATAACAATTACACTTTTTGGTTTTTATCCCACAGTTCTTACTACTTTTTTTTTTGCAGAAACTAAGCAAAACAGAGTCAGTTAGAACAGAAGGGTGGGCATAGTACATGATGCAAAAATAGAATACCAGGTGATCAAAAGTGGTTACCATTGTGCCTCTTGCTATTTTTAAATTGAGTTGCCTACATCATCAAGTATAATAGAATTGATCAAAACAGTACAGAACAAGATCAATAAAACCTGCACTGGAGACCTTACAGGACTTCAAAAAAAGGATAATAGTCAAACCATAATGGGCATCATAGTATATCTTATTGCCTTCAAAGTGATTGCCTATACCCTCAGACTTGATACTATCAAACAAAATAGAATATAGTAAAATCAGACAGAACAAGATGGGGAGAGCAATACTGGGGTTCAAATCAGGTTAATAGGAAAACCAAGAAAGTTACTACAATATGTCCTGCTATTTTTAAATTTAATTTTCCCTTAATTAAAAAAATGAGAGAAAATAGATTAATTTTAAAAAAGGGGGGGAGATTGAGATAAGACAGGACATTGTAACAGAACAACGCAGGTCAGAACCAAACAATTCAAGCATCATTTTTTTCACCACCAGATAATCTAACATAATACTAGTCGCCATAGTGCCTCTTTCCTTGAATTGAGTGTAACTTTGTATGCTATAACATCAAGCATATCAAGACAACACTGAAAGCTGTGGCTTCCAGGCTATTTCCCAAATCTGATAACTGATTACAGTAGATTGATTGTACTTCACACAGAAAGAACTAAAAATAAAACTTCTCCACACATCTTTATCCATTAATTTCCTCCAATCAGGGCTTCATCAATTATGGATTGATTCACTGGAGAAACTTTAGCTGCATTTGAGCCTCCAACACACTCGAGAACCACTTACATTTCACCAAAGAGAAATTTTCCAGTTAACAAACTTCCTCTTGTCTACCTAGCAGATCCTACACAAAATGACACTCATGAAACCAATTGTCAGTATTCTGCAGACTCAGTAAAACTTTGGTGATTCCCGATTCTGTGCAGTCTTTGGCCAAGGAGAGAGTGTGGTCCTCATTTTCCATGGAAAGCAATGCTTTCGTGACCACCAACAGTAAAACTCACATCTTTAGTGAGACAAGTTGTATTTGAAATTTGGCATTTTTGCATTCCTGGAGGTAGAATCCAGGGCTTTGCCCATACTAGGTAAATTTTCTACATCTCAGGGCTTGTCATAACTTTCTACTTCAGGGCCTGGAAATCTTGCCTTCCCCAAACCACACACCATCTTAAGAAAAAGTATGTATGCCACTCAAAGAATCCAAAATTTGTGTTCTGAGACATGTTGATGTTATAAAGCATGAAGGCCATCTGATCATCGGGTTGGGGAAGTCCTACTGAGCGGAGTACGTGAATGTGTTGGCAAAGATTTACCCTCATTCCCAATCCTCAGGAATCACACCAGGATGTCAGCTGTGAGGAGAAACTGGATTGCTGTTCCCTCTCTCTGTGTCTCTGTCTTTCTCTCTCTCTGTCTCTGTCTCTCTGTCTTTGTCTCTGTCTCTGTCTCTGTCTGTGTTTCTGTCTGTCTCTCTGTCTCTGTCTCTTTGTCTCTGTCTGTCTCTGTCTATGTCTCTCTGTCTCTGTCTGTGTTTCTGTTTGTCTCTCTGTCTCTGTCTCTCTGTCTCTGTCTATCTGTCTCTCTATGTCTCTGTCTTTCTGTCTCTGTCTGTTTCTGTCTCTCTATCTGTGTCTCAGTCTCTGTCTCTGTGTCTGTTTCTGTCTCTCTGTCTCTGTCTCTGTCTCTCTGTCTCTGTCTGTGTTTCTGTCTGTCTGTCTGTCTCTCTGTCTGTCTCTGTCTCTCTGTCTCTGTCTCTGTTTGTCTTTCTGTCTCTGTCTCTCTGTCTCTCTGTCTCTGTGTTTCTGTCTGTCTGTCTGTCTCTGTCTGTCTGTCTATGTCTCTGTCTCTCTGTCTCTGTCTCTCTGTCTCTGTCTTTGTCTCTGTCTCTGTCTCTCTGTCTGTGTCTCTCTCTGTCTCTCTGTCTCTGTCTCTGTCTCTGTCTGTCTGTCTGTCTCTCTCTATCTCTCTCTCTCTCCTTATTCTCCTTCCTTGTCTCCACCCTCTTCTTCCCCACCTCCCCCTCCCTCCTTTCTCACCTCCTCCTCTCCCTTTCCTTTCTCTGTTCCCCAACCTGCAGGAAGAATTTGATCAATTCCGAGCAGAGCTTTGTATGACGCAGAGGAAAAGATGTGCTTTTGGTCCTCTGCAAGTATGGTTTTTATTTTCATGCCACCATTTTTTCAAGAGGCTGTGCTTTCTTAAAAAAATAGACACTATTTGGTGGGAGTATAAATTAGTACATAGTAAAGTGATTATGCAAAACAACCTCAGAATACTTAAAGTAAGACTGTCCTATGACCCAGTGATATCCCTCCTGGTGTATATACCAGGAAGCCAAAGCCACCATGCTATCCACATACCTGTGACTGTCAGTTATGGAATCGCAACACCTAGGTTTGGAAACATCAACACCGATGCCATAAACAGATGAGTAGACAAAGAAAACGCTCTGTATGCACACCGTGGGGCATCATCCCACCACAACAGAGAGTGAAATCTTGTCATTTCAGGACAATCGGTGGAACGAGAGATCATTATATTAAGTAAAATAAGCCAGACTCCGAAAGACACATATGACACATATTTTTTCTCTTATGTTGAATCTAGGGGTAAAGAGACTGATATGAAATCAGAAAGGGGGCTATCAGGGAAGAGGAAGATGGACAAAGGGGGATGGGAGGACACACTACAGAAAGTGAATGCAATCACAAGGTACTGTGTACAAGAAGGATGCCCCAGGGACCCCCTCATGGTGTGCAATTAATAAGCACTAACAGTTACACAGGAAAAGCACAGGAAAGCCATCCTTACCAGTCAAGTTGCCTGCTCTCTGTTCTCTGAGCGCCTCTGGGTATGAATGTGTGTGTGTGTGCATGTGTGTGTGTGTGCACGCGTGTGTGCATGGTGTTTGTGCATGGTGTGTGTGTGTGTGTGTGCTTGCATTCGAAACACTAGACTGCCAATCCTCCCACGTCTCGTGAATGTTAGTGTAATATTTAAGCATTAATTATGTAATGTTTGTCAAGTGTTTGAAGCTTCCTGGGGGAAAGGCATTATATTAATAGCATTATTACTAGATTTTCCTCGGTTAAATTTCCATCAGGATACACATGAAGAAACGAGGGGCGCCCGTCTGTCACAGAGCTTAAATGCTTAACGTCTTGCAGGATTCTGTTTGTTGCGGGATGGTGGCGTCGTATAAGCCATATATGAAAGTAATTTTGAGAAATGAGTCAAACAGCTGTTGTGTCTTGTACTAATTTTAACACCTCGCTCGCAGCTATTATTTTTAGCAAACTGGGACACAAATCTCAGTTCCCATTACTCAGTTTTAATAATGATGTTGTAGCAGGCATCATGTTATACTGTAAAAGATTTGATTGAGCATGAACAAAAGCCTAGACTGGGCTTGGATTTAGGAGACTTTAGGGAACTCCTAGTGCTCTAACACGTTAGGGGACTCCTAACACCCTGTAGAGGTCAATACTTGCATATTGGCTTGCATATTGAGTATAAATGTGGTTTCAGTTAGCAGAATTGTCCTGTCCCAGATAAATGTGCCCGGCCATCAATCTGAAAATGTTCAATCATCTCCTTTTATTTCTTTCTTAAAGTAGGAAGGAAGTCCTTACAGCTGAATATATTCTATGCATATCTGTGTTAAAGAGAATCGTATTAAGTGACGCTTTTGAAACCTGGGAAGAAAGACTATATTAGGATCTTCATCGTTAGGATACAGACAAAGAGACTGGGCTGGACTCTGAACCCAGCACACAGAAGTTAAAATTATAACCAAGGAGCAGGGTATAGGTTGGAAGATGGAAAATCCCCCAGAAGACAATTTAATAGAAAGTAGAATCCTGATTGAACAGAGCTCACAGGATTCGAGCTCAAGACAGTACAAGGTAACCAGAGACATCAACCCAGAGGTGGTCACAAGGAGACATACAGAATGTTGAATTTTAAGGATGATTGGATATCAAGGGTCAGGGTTTCTTATTAAAGTCACTTAGTAAGGTCTTCTATTTTTAATTATTTTTTAAAGCAGGGTTCTGTAACGAAGCATCTGGGTGGGGCTAGGGGAGACTTTAGAAGTTTGACTGTCATTTGTCATCAGCCATGATTGTGTGAATTTTTATAACTCCTTGTTTTTGGTTGTTATCTGTTTTCCATTTTAAGAGATCTTAATTTAGCATGAGAAACATTTTAACTAGTTATATTTTTGCAAACACTTCATTCTTTCTCTAAATTGTCATTTGCTTTTGGATTGCTTGTGAAGCAAGTGCGTGAGAGAGAGAGAGAGAGAGAGAGAGAGAGAATTTGCATACGTGATACAGAGTTCACTATTTGGAAGAGAAGAATTTATGATACCTTTTCTTTAGGACTTCTGGAAGTAACACAGCGATTCAAAAGGCCTTCCCCCAAGCAACAGCAAGAAAAGTGCAAACAAATATCTTCCCATATTTCCCTACTTTTAAATTACATATAATTTATTTTGATGTAAATTGTAAATAACTCCAGCTGCGTTATTTTTTCCGAATGTCTTCATTTGCTTCCACTCCATTATTTTAATTTGTTTTCGACGTGTCTGAAATATGACATGAATTCAGACTAAACCTGCCTGCCTCTTTTGGCATCCTCCTGACATTTTCTTCACTGCATGCATCTGTCTCTTACTAGACCAAATACCAACCATTTAAACATGGACTCTATAGGAATTTTAGCATCTAATAAAGCCCCCCAAGAAAGTATATTTTGTCCCTGACGTGGCCTGGGATGAAGGTTACTCCACTCCAGTAATTACAAACATCAAAATGTGTCTTCACACATAGGTTATATGAACCATGTTCAAAATACAAGGTATGTGTTTAAGATTTTGTCACAGTAAAAGGCACATTGTATTAATTCCCCTTAAAATATTGCCCTTTACATCAAACACATTTTTTCCATCTTGATTGCCACTTTCCGATGTAGTTCTGGAAGTCTTGTTTTGTGAATGTGGTTAAAAAAAATAAAGTACACTGAAAGTCAGGTTTGCAGCCAGGTTTCATCCTATGGCGAGGCAGGCTTAGAAAAATACAATCCTGGGTCCTGGAACATTTTATTCAGAGGATCTGGCATGATGTGCCTTGTGGGTCTTCCTGAGAGTTGAAATGACCATAAAAGGACAGCATTATTTTTAAGTCCACTGAAGACATGGACAAGCCAAGAGCATAACTCGTAAACTTCTTGGTTCAGTCTCCCACAGTGTGGGCTAAACCCTAAAGGTGGCAGCTAATACTTTTCTAAAATTAATTTTAAAATAATAACTTCTCTTTTATTTTTTGAGTCCCTGTTTTCAATACATGTTTCTTTTTTTGTTAGGAGCTGGGACAAGTGCATTACACTTTCATTCCTTACTTTATCTTCTTCCTGTCTACTCCATCTCTATCCCTACCCCATTGAGAAAGACCATCTGCTTTTACTTTGGTCTTTATTTATATTTTGTTTCATGTGTAAGAGAAATGATATGATAATTAAGCTCGTGTGTCTGATTTATTTCACTTTACGGCCTCATGGGGATCCATTCTCCTACAAACGGCTCAAGTTTATGCTCCTTTACGGCAGAGTAGTATTCTATTGCATGCAAATAGAACATTTTCTTTATCCAATCAGCTGTTGATGGGCATCTGCTCTGTAACTGGTGTTTTTCTACCAGGATCTTGAACTTTGTCTGCAGTGCAGAAGAGTGAGTTCCATCATCACTGTCTTCCAAGACACAGCACTATATACTGAACCAGTATTTATCTTGACTCCAAAGATAGATATACAACAAATTCTTGTTAGGATTTCCTTTGACTGCTATTAAATTAGTTTGTATGAGTCACAGGAAAGGCTTCTAAGCCAGTGTGAACAGGAAAAGGGTTGGTTCATCTCTGGAAATGGTAGGCATTTTTAGGGAAAGCCAAGAAATGGATCCAACTCTTTCTTCAGTTCCAAAACCTATTTATTTTCATGGCCATCAGTATAAAGAGAAATAAAACTAGACACAATGATGGAACTAAACTACATATCACACTGAAAAAATAGTCATCTTGATGTCAGGGGGGTATTGTGAATTAATTCAAATAAATTCTTGTCCAATTATATTATCAGAAAGAATTTATGATTTTCAAAAGTTCAGTCCTTTACATCTTCAAGATGTAGATAAGTAAAAATCAGATTAGGTCCTGAATTCTCCAAACTATAAGCTGTGAGAAGAAAACGGAAATCAGGATATTATTGTAGTTAGGGGTTGTACAGAGAACAATTAGAATCAGAACATGGAATTTATAATATTGTTTAATGGTGATGACCCAGAATTAACACAATAAAATGCATGAAATCTGTCCACAACACCAAAGACATAGAATATTTAGTCAAGGCCTGAATCCCACAGAAGTGTTCCACACGAGTCCAGATAAAATCCAGAGCTCATTACAATGCCTCCCACGAGTCCAGCTTGAGGTCCAGAGCCCACAAGAAGGACTCACACCAGTCTCTTTTATGGATCCATGCTGGGAAGACCAAAAGGTCAGCATGGAAGCCAGAAAGTCCATGCCAGTGGGGTGAAGGATCTGTACTGGTGGGATGAGGATTCTACACTGGAGCCGAGAAGTCACACTCACAACAAAGACCAGGGCTGTCCTGAAAGGCACTGTAGCTACCCTCAGCAACACGGAGGCCCAGAGCTCCTCGATGATAAGCACAGTCGAGTACCTGCCAGGAAACCAGCATGAGGAGTTCGTCGTGGAGACCAAGCAGCATATGTCTTCCCCTCCAGAGCCAGGAAGCAATGCTTGATGTGGGAACCAGAGCTTCTCCAGGAGAACCAAACAGCAACTCATAGGAGAATCCACAATGCCTCAACGCATCAACACAACAATGCATTAACACCTCCCTTCTTCTCCACCTCTATTTATGCTGGCAACTTTCCTCAGGTGGAGCATCTTCACTCAGTGCCATGCTGATGTAATCCAGCTGGTGTTCAGTTGACTACCAGTTCTTAATAATAGATATGTAACATGTAGCGTTGTGATTCACAAATTTTACGGCCAGGTGTGGAAAAATATCCTGCCATGTTGGGTCTTTGAAGGCATATCAGACAGTCACCATTGTTTAAAACAGTCACGCTTTTCTACAAACAGATAAATGAGTCAAAGTGATGCACTATGCGTAGAAACTCCACATACAAACAAAGTGAGAGTGATCAGTAAAACAGGAAACTGCTAGGTGGGCCAAGGTATGAAAACTTGATGTTATTATAGGAAAGAATCCTGAAGAAGCTTGAACATAACATTAAAAGAAGAGAAATACACTGTGACATTAATACTATACATCATAGCATATCATGGAATATAAAATACAAGCTATCCTGTAACTAATCAATTACAACTTCTAGTCTCTGAAAAAAATCAAATCATTACAAGGAAAATCTATGTAAAACAAAATCAAAAGATGCTAGACTTTCTTACTGCAGAAGTACAATATTGAGCGATGTTATTTTGGAATTAAGTATCCAAATACAGTTTCTTTGGTATAATTTCTATATAATCAAGGGGGTGAAAGGAGGGAAAATTTGATCAATTAAGTAAAAAAATAGGCATACATAGGAAAATACCAAGAAAGAACAAAATAAAGGATTTTTAAAACAGCAGAAAATAAGATGTTATTCACAAAGAGAACTATATTAGATTGCATAAGCACCTGCCTGGCAAGTATGAGGCCATGGGTTTGATCTCTGATAGCAAAAAAAAAAAAAAAAAAAAAGAATTATATTAGATTGCAAATCCAGGGTTAAATTGTCACATTCACATTTTAAACCATCTTTTTGGTCACTTGCCCGGACTATGCTGTCTGAGAAATTCACAGACTCCCACCGATAACAACAGGTCAACACAGCTGTTAGTTTCAAACATGAGATTATGTTCTCACTTTGTATATTGGGGTCAAGTAGGGGAGTCAAAAATCCCCCACAGGTAATTCCGATTTGACTCTGGGTTATGAAGAGTGAGAAACACTTGAGAATTGTTCTTTGGACGTTTCGGTGAAGGAACTCTTTCAAAGATAAATAAACCAGATGGTAGGAATGCTCTATGCCCAAACATGGCTTAAAAGAAAAATAAATAAGTTTGCTATGTCCTGCTGAACAATAAATTCCTTTTTAACTGTACTAATCAGCTTTGTGCCACTATAGTGAAATGCCTGAGGCAGATAACTTTATAGAGAGACAAGTTACATTGAGCTTACAGTTCAGATTCTAAAATCAGCTGGCTCCATTGGTTTGGCCCCTAGTGAGGGTAAGTGAAATTTGCCACACCATGACAGAGATATGAATAGAAACAACAGTGACATGTGTATTGTAGCACAGAAAAAGAGGATGATTAGGACCCACATTCCCCATCAAGGTCATATCCAAAGGACCTAAACGGCCTCCCACTGAGCTCTACCCTTTAATGATACATGACACATCATATTAGCACCACCATGGAGACTGAAACTTTATATATGGACCTTTGGTGGACACCAGCATTATCCAGTGGTGTGAAACACTAACTTAGCATTTACTATACTTAGACACTAATTCTCCATTAGTAAGTGTGTTCCTGCTCCGTGAGCAGCTTAAGATCTATTCCAGATAAATAGCATCTTTAGGACTAAATAACACGTGCTGTTGATAGCTTTCTAGATCCAGGAGGTAACAGGGACTCAAGTCCTCCCAGAAGGCACACAGAAGAGGTAAGATATGAGTGCAGGGTTAATTAATGAGCTGCTTTTCACAGGTGCCACTGTGGGAAAAAAAGAGATGACAATCCCAATAATGGTTATCTGCAAAATTAGCAGGAGCAAACCACGAACACTTGGCTAATGACTTTGGCGTATACTATGAGACACAGACTGCAGATAAAGCTGCGGTAAGCCAAGCCCGTCCTGAGGCTTAGCAATGATCAACTCAGGTTATTTAGGAAAAACCCTCCACGCTGATATGGTACAGATGCATAGGCAGTGTTTTCCACAAATGAGATAAATTGGGAATCTTTTACATTCTTACAGCTTGGGTTTGGGGTTCCCTTCTTTTCTAAGGGTGGCATAGACAAAGTTGTCTAACTCCTCACTCGTAGTTTCATTTCTGAAAAATAAGATATAATAGTGTTGTAGTCAGCGGTTGTACACGAGAACAACTAGGATTAGGACATGGAGGTTATATTTTTATAATTCTGTCTTAGTTACTTTTTACTCATCACTGAGACAAAATACCTGAAGCTCAAGTTGGGAAAGGAATGGTTTATTTCTTACAGTTTTTGGAGGTTTCAGTCCACCCTCAGTTGGCTCCAAGGCAGGCGGGCATGGCTGGGCTGCAGTACATGGCAGCTGCAAACAGCAAACAGGAACCAGCAAAGAGCAAGACACACCTTCTTCCTGCCATTACATCACATCCTGGCTCCACCCCTTTGTGGGTGGAGCCCTGACATCATCAATCCAAGCACTAGACAATGAACCAATCACAAATGCACAATGCAAACTCATGAGGCCTGGGGGACACAGACATAAACCATGACAAATAGTATGTGGTACTTCCTATATATACTTAAGATTTTAAATGAATCTCCTAGTCTCTCATTGCTGAGAGAAAACACCAGGCATTCACAACTCAAAAGTCATAAAAGGATATTTTGGCTCATGGTTTCTGTGCATAGTCAGGTCACTCCAGAACAGAAAGAAAGATGACAGAGAAAACAGTGCTCAACCCACAGAACCCAGAAAGCAGAGGTAGAGGGGAGGAGCCAGAGACAAACTATATCCTGCCAGGTCATAGCCCGGGGACCACCTCCCACCTGACCCCACGTCCTCCATCGCAGTCAGCTATGAATTCATCCATAGCTGGATAAATAGATGGATTTACTGATGCATACAGAAATCCTGTGACTCAGTCACCTTCAGACACATGAAAATTTGGTTGTACACTGTAGATTTCAACCGTAGCATCTAACCTTTAGTTTTTGCTTCTGTAAACTAGATAACAATATTTCTTTTACCCTTTGGGTCTTTAAGATTTTGAATGAATCTCAGTAATGCATTTGAGATCACAGCCTTTCTTATTCTTACTATTTCTGCTTGAGCTGATGGAAAATCATGACAAGCCAGGTAGATGCCAAGGTGCAACTTGTGCAACCAGAATCAGAAGTTAGGAAGAACAACAAACTAAAAATTAAGCAAGCCTGTGTACATGGAGGTCTTTCAGCACAGAGAAACCAAAGCAACTTCCTGCACTTGATACCAAAGAATTATGGCACAAGAACATAGAAATGGGGATTTTTAGACCAAAAACTTGTGTTTCTGTAACATTGGGTGACCATATGATTTGCAGAAAGACTAAAAAATAAATGTCTGTAACAGAATGTAGCTACGAATTCCCTCAGCTAATGCTCTTTGCAATATGCAACACAGTAAAAATCTTGCTTTTCCATAAAGCCAAGGAAGGGCTGGACCTGCTCTTCCTGGGCAGAACTTTGCCTAGAACTCCGACAAGGCTTTGCATGGCTGGATGACATGGACTGGAATTTCTGAGTTCCCTCTCTACCTGCTTAAATGAGAGCCTCATCTTCCTCCAGTGTTTGACATGAGGAAGAGGTTCCCTTTCCTTTTATTTTTATCTTATTTGCTTTTTCCTGTACCATCTTTGGCTTGTTCTAATATCACTGTTGTAGTCAGGGGTTGTGCAGAGAACAATTAGAATCAGGACATGGAGTTTATAGTATTATTTTTATACTGGTCACTGGGAGTTAACACAAGAAAACGCAGGAAAACTGTCCACAACACCAACGACATAGAATATTTAGTCAAGGCCTGAATCCCACAGCAATGTCCCACATGAGTCGAGATGAAGACTCAGAGCTCATGACAGTGCCTCCCACAAGTCCAGCTGGAGGTCCAGAGCCCACAAGAAGGACTCACGCCAGTCTCTTTATGGATCCGTGGTGGGAAGGCCCAAAGATCAGCAGTGGAAGCCAGAAAGTCCATGCCAGCAGGATGAAGGAGCCGTGCTGGTGGGATGAGGGTTCTACACTGGAGCCGAGAAGTCACACTCACAACAAAGACCAGGGATGTCCTGAAAGGCACCACAGCCATCCTCAGCAACACGGAGGCCCCGAGCTCTGCTGAGTATAAGCACAGTCGAGTACATGTCAAGAAACCAGCATGATGAATTCATCCTGAAGACCAAGTAGCACATCTTCCCCTCCAGAGCCAGAAGCAATGCTTGATGTGAGGACCAGAGCGTCTCCAGGAGAATGAACAGCTCAAACAGCAACACGTAGGAGAACTCACAATGCCTCAATGCAACAATGCATTAACACCTCAAGGCCCCCCTTCTCCTTCTCCACATCTCTATTAATGCTGGCAACTTTCCTCAGGTGGAGCATCTATGCTCACTGCCATGCTGATGCAATCCAGCTGGTGTTAAGTTGACCACCAGTTTTTAATCCATAACAATCACCCATGGATTTTTTTTTTTTGACCTTCCAAAACTCCACCTCTCTTCTGGGTTGAAGAACAGACTCCATGATGAGAAATCTAAAGGCATAAATAAGCAAAGAAGGCATCATGAAGGCAACTACTCGTTCACCAAATTGCCCTCTTTTTCTGTATTGGCACATGGCTGAATGACATTTCATAGCCTCTTTTTTCAGTCAGATGCTGTAGCTTGCAGTTATTCTAGCCTATGGATGATGAGCACAAGTGATTTATGCTACCTGTAAGCCTAAATTGTACCCTCCTGTCTTTGCCTAGGACAGAAAAGATGCACTCTTTCCTAAAAAAACTTTGTACGTGATGCATGGAGGTTGGATCCCTGAAATTCTGCTTGGAGCAGAAAACTCCTTCCCACTTGAGTTTGCTAACCGCATACCCTCATCTTGCATAGCTAGCAGGAAGTCAACAGCCATCCAACAGTGGTGGGGCACACCTGTAATCCCAGCACTCTGGAGGGTTACAACCCCAACCCCTCAGAGTCAACTGAATTGTGTAGTGAGACCCCATTTCAATGTTTTTTTTTAAAGTTTTTAAAAAGGAATGGTAATGTAGCTCAGTGCAAAGAACCTGAGTTCATTCTCCATGGAAAAACAAACAAAAAATTCCTTCTAGACTGGAATTCCTACTCATTACTGGATATAGTACTCAGATATACGGAAACAAATTGGTCATTTCTAGCTATCAGAACATTCCTGGATCAACAGGAGTGAAGCAGAAAACTTTAGCTAAGCAAAGGCTCTGCACAGTGAAAAACCTTTTTCTTCTATTCTGAATATATTGAGGAACACAGTGTGTGACTCCCAAAATGCACAGGTAGAATTTCAAGTCTAGTCTTTGTGACCATATAAATCTTTGTGAAAACATCCAAATGTTCTGTCTGTTCCTGATTCATGGTAAATGCCTACCAGACATTTTGTGTTAAGGTGTTACCCTTATTTTTGGGTACTTATACATACCCGAGTTTAGTAACCCTGGGAAAATATTGAATAATCTGAAAAAGTCTCCATAAAGTTTATGGGACACACACACACACACACACACACACACACACACACACAGGTACATGGGGATGTATCTAAGACACATGCATATATATTTTAAAAATTTCAATAAAGACATTACACTTTGCTCATCTGCTCACATCCTTGCATTACTTCAAAAAAGCCAAACAGAGCAGAATAAAGGCTTAGAGAAGGGAACATCAGGATGATTAAAAGTCCAGAGGTACCTTGAAGGATTAGTAGACTCCATCAGCAAAGACCAAGGCCCAGCACTGACAGGGGATATGATGGAAGCCCATAAAACTCATCAAAGATGCGGCTGGGATGAACACAGACTTGTTTGCCAAATCCTAGTTCACCACCACTCTGGTATCTCCCTTTTGTCTTGCAAGAGACAAATGTAGGACAAAGTGAAAAAGGTTAAGTCAGCCACGCAGAGCAGATAGCAATGACCCGACTGGCAGAAATCCTAGCCCAGAACGCCAGAGGCATGCCGCACACATAAATAACTTCCAGTGAGTGCTCAAAAGACTCATGCATGACAGTTCCATTAAAGGAGCTAAAATACTGCCTCAAAATTTAAAGAAGCTAAAAAATGATGGGCCCAAAATGAACGCTTTCCAATTAGGGCACTGTTTCTAGATTTAGAATCTCTTAACCAGGGCACTGCATGCACAACCGCTCCTGCTGTGAGGCTTTGCAATTTGCACCCAAATTGCCTCTGCTGGTTTTAGGGTACGATGCTGTTCCTGTAGATTTATTTTGTGTCAGGCAAAGTGCTGTTTTTATGGAGTTGCCCATGGAGAGGAACCCATCATGGATGCTGAATGACACGGAGAAATGCTGGTAAACTACTAAATCTAGACAGGATTGAGCCATCTACTAAAATTCTAAAATGACCTCACTTTGAAAATTTGCTCCAGGCATTAAACAGAAACTCTTGCCTAAGATGTAGTGTGGGTAATTTCAGGGGGTGTAGCAGATATCCTATTTCCAAGAACAGGAAAATAAATCACAAGGGAGTCATGGATTAGAATCCCTGGCTGCTTGCAGATTAAATTACCTTTTTTTTTTTTTTTTAAATCAAAAATCTTGCCTTCTAGATGATTCCGGGTAATGTGATTTTCTTTGTCTGCGAGATCAACACTCTCATCTTTTCTAGGAATGGTTTCAATTGGAAGAGGGCACTTAGTCTTTGGAAACAATCCCATTTTCAAATGGCAAATCACTTTAATCGTATCCAACTGATTAAAAATTAATAGGTACTATGGTTGGATGTTATGGAACACAATTTCTCAAAAGAGTGGTAAACTCCTAGAAATCAGCTTCCCCCATATTCCGGACCATAGTTAGGAGGACAGAAAAATAGCCACTGGTGGAAGGGAAAATTTTAAAGGTGAGTCTTTTGCGAATTCAAAGCCTCTGGATAATGACTGAAGAATATCTCATCAATAAATAGATGCTTATTCAATATTTACTGCTTTAGTTTGAGTAGCCATTTTGTGTATAAAACTACACAATAAAAAACTATGCAACAACATACTGCTTATGATTTACTGGTAAAAATTTTGGCAAATCCCTGCTCCCAAACACGCAATATGGTCTTTTAGCTCTGGAGATATAAGTGGATTCCCTTGCAGTCAAATGTCTTGTAATTACCCACAGATAGCATTGTATAAACACTGTGAAGAGATTAAAATTATATCTATTTCTAACACCTTTCCCTGGACCTAACCATCTAACCTGGGCCATAAGGAACAAGATACCTTAGCTTCCAAAAATCTCCAAAGGAAAAATGAATAGCAGTGTTTGAAGAACCCCATGTATATTTCACGGTCATGAGCTTCGAAGGGCTGCAATCATGTCCATGTTATATCATGAACAAGATATTACCAAAGGTTGGGATATTATTTAGGAATAAATAGTACAGAAATAAGCTTACCCAGTACTACAATGGAGATTTTTCTTGTTAGGGATTAAACCTGAGATTTAATACCCCTGAGCTGACCCCGAAGACCTTTTTCTCTCTTTCTTCCTTCCTTCCTTTTTTCTTTGATTTCCTTTTTCCTTTTAATTACTTTTTTGAGACAAGTTCCCTCTAAATCTCCTAGGCTACCCTTAAATTTGTGATCCCCTTGTCTCAGCCTCCCAAGTAGCTGAGAATATAGGTATGCACCCCCTTGCTGATCGAGAACTTCTGATTTTTGGTTTAATAGAATCCAGAAAGAAAGAAAGACAGCACTTCTGATCACAAGACTCTCACCCTATGTTACGTGAGCTTTGTGCACTCTTTGGCCAGGAGCCCCACAGAATGCATGGTACTGGGCTAGGTATACCCAAGCCTTTTCTGCATAAATAAAACATGAGCCTCATTAGGAGACTCAGTTCCATCACGTCCGTGGACTCTTCCTATGACAACCATAATTCAGAGGCCTCCCACAGAGGGAGATACCATAGACAGCTGTCAGGAAATTGAGGGGTGTCCGAGGTTTTGTTAGTGACAGCTCATTATTACTTTTGCCCTGAGAAGAGGAGGGTAAACACATCCACCAGCACCCTTTCAAAAGCCAGTCCAGAGGACCCGATCAGCGGTTACACACACGGACATCATGTTCCAAAAGCCCTGCCAGACACAGTAGACACAAATATACTCTTAAAGTCCAGTGGCGAAAAATAGCCCTTTGCATTCCAAAGGTGCACCCAGAGCCACTTGCTTAAATGACACTTGCACATTCTCATTTAGATTCCCTGAATTATAATTCCTGGCTTTACTGTGTATTTGTTCTGGGCCCCTTCCAAATGGATGCTCTGGCATGGTTCTATACAATGATAGAGTGATATTCAGTTTAAAAAATCATTACCTTAATCATCTCTGCTGCTTTTGATAGAGTGCGAGGGGGTGGCCGATTGTGTTTCCTTGCACACTGTACGAATTTCACTCATGGTTAAATTACTTTGATTTCTAAATGGAACCCGTGGACCGGAGAGTGAAAGGGAGCGTGTCAATGTTGGAAGCTGTGTTACCCACACGTGTTGGATTGAATTTGACAATGGAAATTCCCTGAGTGGAATCAGCTCGCACAAAAGGTAGCATTTGGCAGAGATGACAGGAGAACTGGGATGCAATGAGTGATTTTTGAGTAACTGTGAGGACTTTGTTTCCAGGGGTTCCCATCCTAACCCACTAGGAGGAAAAAAGATGTCTTCTTCTGCATCTTTGTGGTATTACCCAGCCTGGCCTGAGGACTGCTTCTTGAAATGTTTCCTGAGTTCCTAAAAAAACTGTTTCCCACAGGCAACACAGATAAAACGAGATAAATTAGACAACACCAAAAGTAAGAACCTCTACCCATCAAAGAATAAAGCCAACAGAGCGAAAGACAACCTGGAAAGTGACAGAAAACCATTACAACTTGTGATAATTGCCCAAGAGAAGATGTTCAGAGAAGTTGGAGAAATTTTACTACTAAGCACGCACGACAAAAATAACCTGTTCAACAATGCACAAAGTCTCTCAATAGACATTAAACTAAAAAAGTAACCACCAAAGCATAAGGTAAATGTTCAACATTGCTGATCATTCGAGAAATGCAAGTTAAAAACAGAAATGAGACATAACCTCATACCTGTTTGCCACCATGGAAACAAAATGGAAAAGGACAACTATGGACAACCAGAAGACTTCTGCACAGCTGGTAAGGACATAAAACAGTCCACTGGCTACGCAAAACACAGTGGAGGGTCTGATAGCAATCAGAAGGATTTTCCTCAGATCCCACAATCCTACCATGTGAAATAATTGAAAGCAGATTCCCAAAGAGAGAGCTGCATCTCATGTTCAAACCAGCATCACTCACCAAAAGCAAGAAAGAGAAACAACTCAAGTATGTCCACTGACAGAGATAAAATGGGGTGTGGACAAACACTGCAGTGTTACCCACCTTCAAAGGAAGTGAGTTAGAACACAGGCTAGCGTGTTCATGGCTGCATCTCAAGGATAACACACTAAGTGACTGAACACAGACACAAACACACAGCTTCTGCGTGACTCTTCAGATTTGCAGAAGCAGAATACAGCACAGTCTGAGAAAAGTTGTTTTGTGAACAGAGAATTTTATTTTGGAAAGGTGACAAGTTATGATAATTGCACAATAATGCACATTTAAAAGCAATGAATAGGGCAAGTTTCATGTTATGTAGATTTTTACCATAGTGAAATTTAAAAAAAAACATTTAAGGAAAGTTACTGCATATCAAAGAGTTTGCTCTGTTTTGTTGTTTTTTTTTTTTTTTAATTC